>NC_135486.1:110150126-110764549 GCF_052094955.1 Ictidomys tridecemlineatus | reverse complement strand
AATATGATTTTCCCCCTGTCCTGCTTAGTTCTGGTCCTGGTTGGACTGGTTGGGATTTCTACCAACAAGGATGGGTTAGTCATTCCTTGAGATGAAAAACACATCCAGTGCTGGGGCCCAACCTATGCAAAGGTTCTTGTTCTGCAAAGGCAATCAAAGAAGCCATGCTCTAGCCAGGAAGGATGGCAAACATCTGTAGTCCTAGTTGTTCAAGAGGCTGAGGCCAGAGGATCACTTGAGCCCAGGAGTTCAAGGCCAGGCAACACAGGGAGAAGGGAGAAGTTCTCTCTCTCTCTCTCTCTCTCTCTCTCTCTCTCTCTCTCTCTCTCTCTCTCTCTCACACACACACACACACACACACACACACACACACACACTGAGAGAGAGAGAGAGAGAGAGAGAGAGAGAGAGATTCCTCATGAACTTAATTCCATAGAGGGTAATATCTTCAAACACGAAATGATTTGCATACTAAATTTGTGCTGCACCAAGGCAGGAAAGCATTATGTGCCAGAAGAGTGCCCTCGTGACCTCTGGCCTCTCTTCCTCACACATATTTAGTTAAACACTTACCACATACCTTAAAAGGTCTGTTGTAAATATTTAAGTACTCAGATGACTAATGCCCAGTTATTATTCTGATTACAGATAGAGACAAATGAGGATGTAGCATAAATAAGGACAGTCCAGCCACATAAAATGAATCATACAGGTATGAGAAACATACAGTCCTTATCAATATGAATGGTTTATCTCTTTTCTTGTTCTCATTGACAACAGGTAAAGGTTCCATCTCAGATAACATTCAGGGAGGCATCAGGCTGATATAAGTGTAAATGAACAGGTGATCCACCAGCTCAGTAATGTAAGATGTACAATCATTATGGCATTTCCATTCTTTCATAATGGTGGCCCAGGTGGTTCCTCTCATGGGAAGCCTATCTGGACTTGCACTGAGTAAATTTCTCTGGGTATAGAGAGGCACAGTAGTGCTCTGGAATAATTTGTGTATGAGGTTCAAATTCCACAATTCAGAATTGTGATTATGGAAAAATGCAAGCAAGATTACTTGTCTAACTTAGCTAAGTGCACATTATTCTCAGTTGGGTAAAACTTGATCTTGCTAATTTTGGGAACCAGGTGGTATCTAAGCTTTGGTGGATAAATGATGGGGTCTCATGGTTGGGAGTGCCAATGAACATGTCGGGTCCAGAGACAGTTCCTCATGGCTTTGGAGGAGATGTGTGCTACACCTCAGTGTCACTGTGGATTGGCAGGGTTGCCTGTCTGCTGTGTTCAGGACATGTGCCAAATACTACCAACAAGCCAGTCAGAATCTTTGCCCTTATGGGTCTCAACCTTGATTAATGGTGAGGGATGCTAACCAAATAAAGACAAAAATAATATTAAATTACAAATTGAGATAATTATTTTGAAATAAAGGAAACTTTGCTGAAGTTCCCAGCAGTGTTTGACACAGGTGACCTCTATTTTCAGATTTTTGTTGCTGTGATAAGAGATTAGGAATGAAACCAATATATGACCCAGCTATACCATCCTCCATATTTGTCCAACAGAATTAGCACACGATAGCAACACATGCATATACATGTTTATAACAGCATACTTCACAATAACAAAGTTATAGAACCAACCTAGGTGTCCATCAACAGATTATTGAATAAATAAAATGTGGTATGTATACCCACATTTTTATCAGCCATAAACACAAATGGAATTATGTCATTTGCAGGAAAATTAATAGAAATGGAGAATGTTTTAGTTGCTTTTTTGCTTCTGTGACTAAAGGACCCAACCAGCACAATTGTATGGGGAGAAAATTTTTATTTAAGGGCTCATGGTTTTATAGGTCTTAGTCCATAGAAGGCCAGCTCCATTTCTCAGGGTACAAGATGAGGCAGAATATCATGGCAGAAGAGTGTGGCAGAGGGACCCAGCTCACATGATGATTGGAAAGCAGAGAGAGGTGTTCACTTGCCACATACAAATATATATGCCAAATCCATGGCCCCAGTGAACCATATCCACCAGCCACACCCCACCTCCCTCCAGTTACCACTCAGCTAAACTCATCAAGAACTAATTGTCTGACTGAGTTAAGGCTATGCTATGTAATCCAATCATTTCTCATCCAATCCTTCTTGCATTGCCTCACACCTGAACTTTGGGAGGACACCATACATCAAAACCATAACAGAGAGCATCATACTAAGTGAAAGCCAGATTCAGAAAGTCAAGGGTTAAGCCTTTTTATTATATGGGGAAGCTAGAGAAAGAAAATGAAAATATGAGAGAACAATAGAGTAGAGAATTGGGATCAGAGGAAGGAGAAGGTGGTGCAAAAAGAAGGGGGTACATGAGAATGAAATAAACCAATGTATGCTATGTGAATGTAAGAATAGATTACAATGAAAGCCACTATTATGTATAATCATAATGCACAATATAAAATTTTAAAACCACAAGAGAAAAAATAACGGAGAAATATTAAATAAAGAAGGAAAGATATATTTGGACTCACAGTTTAAGAGATTTCAGTCCATAATCACTTGGATCTATTGATTCTGAACTGTACTGAGGCAGATCATCATGGCGGAAGTGTACCACGGAGCAAAATTACTCCACTCATGGCGAATGGGAAGTATAGGGAGGGCAAGGTAGGGGCCAGGGATGTGATAAACTCTTCCAGGATATGCACCCAGTGACCTAACTCCAACTAGGCCCTAGACCCTGTCTTCTCTACCACCTACTGATAATGCCATAAAATTATGAATCCATCTATGGACCAATTCACAGATGAGGTTAGAGAAGCTGATAATCCAATCACCTCCCCAAAAGCTCCACCTCCACCTGTACACTGCTGCATTAGAAAATGAGTCTTTAACACTTGAGCCTTTAGGAACATACCAGATCAAAATCATATCATGACTTTTACTTTACCCCTTAACTCTCTCCTACTTTGAAAGTTATGAAAGCAGAATCCACAGGACTTGAGGGGTGGGGTGTGTCAGCACTTGGGTGTGCCTAGCTCTGTTTTCTCATCTTTGGAAGAGGCTCAGTCAAGGTCCTTCAAGTCATAGGACCCCACAGGACTGCCGGCCTCTTTCTACTCTATAATTCTCTTGAACTTTCAAAAACACACCATCTTCTCATTATTCTCTTTATCTTGCATATCACTGAGAATTCCCCCAGGCCCTCTAGTACAGCCAGAAATCAAGAGCTCTTGGTAGCAGGATCAAGCACAAAGATGGAATAGACTGTACCTTGGAGAAGACATCTGCTAAGGAGGTCCTAATTTTAAAATTCTAGACTGGTTTCTCAACTAGGACTACAGAGGAAAGGGCAACACACACACACACACACACACACACACACACACACACACCCTTGCGCACAAACACACAGAGAATTTTTTTAGTATCAATTATTGAACCTAAGGTTGCTTAAAAACTGAGCCACATCCCCAGCCCTTTTTATTTTTTATTTTGAGACAGGGTCCCACTAGGTTGCTTACAGCCTTACTAAGTTGCTTAAACATTTGAACATGCAATCCTCCTGCCTCAGCCTCCAGAGCCCCTGGGATTATAGATGTGCACCACTGTGCCCAGTACACTCACAGAATTTATCTCAAGTAAAAACAGTGTTACCAAAAGCTCAGTCTTGTTCCTGATGCCAATTCAATAACAAGGATGGATTTTAGACAAAGGAGGAAGCTTTATTGCTCTACTAGGAAAGAAGCAAAGGGGACTCCTATCCCAGAGGCTATGATTCTGCCCATCAGGGAAAACAGAGGGATTTTATTTATTTTTTGTGGTTATAGATAGTCAGAATGATGTTATTTTGTTTATTTATGTTTATGTGGTGGTAACGATTGAACCCAGTGCCTCATATATGCTAGGCAAGTGCTCTGTCACTGAGTTACAGCCCCAGTCCAAGAAAAGAGGGTTTTTAAAGAAATAATCCATTCCAGGTCTTCCCTGTGAGAGGTTCAATTCACCTGTTAATGGGAGAGAGTCATTCTTCTGGTATGAATTACTTGTTTCCTGTGGTGGGTGTGTGCTTAAAGACAGATCACTCTGCCTAGGATGGGAAAAAGATAGTTTTTAAAAGATAGACCATACACAGGTCAGCGTGAAGAACTACAGTAAGTTCACTGATTAGGGATGGAGTGAGGGAGAGGGTTGTCCTTTTTGACCCCTTTGCCCTGGAGGGTAAGCATTTCTATTGATTTTCTGTCAAAAAAATGGAACCAAACCTAATGGCTTTGGACTTTTGGTGTTGGAAAACTGATAAGCACAACGCAGAGATGAAATGGTAAAGAAAAGTTCATTACTTACAGCAAGTATGGAGAGCATCCTGGATAGGGACAAATCCCAAAGCAATGTCTCCCCTAACAAAAAGAGAGGGTCTTTTATTGGGGAAGTAAATGTCTGTTCATATTGGAAGACTCCTCATCACAGAGCCAGGCACAGTCCTGCACAGGCTTAGTGACATACCTGCCTATTCATGCATCAAATTTCAAGATGTGGTGGAAGGAAGCTTTATAAGGAGATTATAATGAGAAAAGTTTACTTCACTTCACCTGAAAGAGGAGCTGAACTGCCTTGGCTGGTTTGGCAGGTTCTTTGTGATTTTCTACTGTAGGGCCTAATGCAGAACAACATAGAAAGCTTATTAACAATTACTCAAAGAGCGGTAGATTCCCCTGTCCCCACAAGCATAGGTGATTCCCTCTAAAAGTAGCTGCCAAGCAGCCAACAGAAATAAAAAGAGAAGTTCATGGCTGCTCACCTCCTACTCCATCCAGTGTCTACTCTGATAAACTATCTGCTAACACCTCCACAGCACTTCACAGTTTACAAAGTGCTTTCACATCTCCCTTCATGGATCCTGATGGTGGTTCCATGAGCTAAATATGGTGTTGCCCCCTCTTCCACCAAAGAATCTTAAGCTTCTCCAGAGACCCTTACCATAACTGTTCTTATTAACAAAACATAAACAAAAAAATCTGAAAAAACTGAATTTGGGAAAGAACTTCCTAATTTTTTGAGGACTAAATTGCTCTGTCTTGCAAAAGTTAAGTTTGGCTAAAGACTTGATGGTGTTACTTCTGCTTTTGTGATAAAACTTGGAAAATCTCTGACTAATCTAAAAAAATGGGACAAAAAGCACTTTTCATGTACACCGCCAACCTCTCTCTCATACAAAGTTCCAAGAATTTCCAGACTCAAGGTCCAGAGAATTTTACAGGTGATAGCCCCTCTGAACCCTGTAGCCAATAAACCTGCTAACTGAAAATTCCTTGGCTATTCAGCCTCTTTTGTCCTACATCATGAATAGAACTGGGATTATTTTAATGAGCACTTACAGATGTGGAAACAGAGAAATGGGAGATAGACCTGCCAATGAACTAAAGCAAGAATCCAGGTCCTGGAACCAGACCTTGTGATTCCAAATTGTGCTGCTATTATGCTTGTTTGCATATGAAGCAGCCTCCTGAATAACCTGGCAGGTTACCTCTCTCCCCAACTGGATAAATATTTCCTTATGCACCTCACAGAATACATCCAATGTAGTTACAAAATGTTACCGAGATGTTACAAAGAAACATCCATAAACATAAACCCACTACAAACTTGCATATTCCCTGAACTCCTGGTATCAGGAGAAAAACAGACATCACAAACAGTTATATTTCCCAACCAGAATCATTTAGGGTGCCAGGAGAGCATAAAATAAAAGGTGATGAAATCAACAAGTCAAAGAAAAAGCAGAGTGTTGGCCAATTTCAGAAAACCACATGGAAATAATTAGGCAATATTTGAAGAAAAAGATGAACATTAAGGTATGTGCCCCGCTCCCCATATAATGAATAAGGATAGATAATGGTCAGACTCGGCTCATATTAAGGTCTTATTCAAAGGCAGAGTCTCTACCAGGAGGCTAACCAGTAGAAATATTACTAGGCACCATCAAGGCCTATTTCAAATGGAAAAGACCATGAAGATCACCGGTGAAAATACTCCAGTCAGCTCCTTTTTCCCAGAGAGGTGGTGGGTGGGAATGGAAGGTGGGAGTGAACCCTGATGGAAATTACAGGAAGGATTAAAACTGAAGCTAAAGATCACAACCAATAGCCTTGATATTTTTTCAATGCCTTTTTAACATAGATTTTGATTGATGCTTATAACCCCTAAGCTAGCACTCTAAAATGGGTTTTCCTGCTCTCTTGCCCCCTCCCACATCAGGAGTTCTATCTCTTCTCACTTCAATAAATCTTACACCATTTACTTTTCCCTTCCATTACTGTCCATGGATTTTATTCTTTAAATTTGTGAGAAAAGAACCCGAAGAAAAATTGGTGAAGTGGGGAATAAAATCTCACCTCAAAACTCTGGTTGCAATCATTCTGACAGTAACCTCCTAATCAATTTTTTTCT
The DNA here is from genome assembly GCF_052094955.1 of Ictidomys tridecemlineatus. Taxonomy (NCBI): domain Eukaryota; kingdom Metazoa; phylum Chordata; class Mammalia; order Rodentia; family Sciuridae; genus Ictidomys; species Ictidomys tridecemlineatus. The sequence continues at coordinate 110,758,088 of NC_135486.1, read as the reverse complement.
GACCCCAGGATGAGATATCCAGGGAATTCTCTGCTCGGTCTGCAGTCAGAGACTCATGAAATATAGAATATTATAACATTCCTTATTTGCTCAAATCCTTCCAACTGCTCCCCAAACCCATGAGATAAAATGTAAATACCTCAGAATCATAGCACCAGACCCCTCTCCAACTGGCAACAACTGGTTTCTTCAGAGATATGTGATGTTTTAAGAAACTGGCACATTTTGCCAATTGCAACAGTCCCCAAAAGTGGCATGTCCCTGTCTCTTTATGTCTGCACAGATGGTTCTAGAGCCTGACTTGGACCCAAACAGTTTTCTATCTGTGGAATTCCTGTTCTTCCTTCAGGAGTGAAGCAGGACATCATCTCCTCCAACACCCACTTCCACTGCCTCAGCAGGCAGCTGATAGGGAGAGTCCCACTTCTGCTCATCCACAGGTCCTATTAGTGACAGTCAACTCACGATGCACATTAAACTCAATGTACATGGGTTTCTATATTTCAAAAAATACAGAATTTAGTGACCACCAGGTTACAGCAAAGGAGAAGCAATTGCACAGGGGCATAAGTCCTAGGACACAGCGCCATGGGCAACCATCTAGAGGCTGTGAATACACAGGTGAAGCCAAGAGATACCACAGTGTCAATCAACTCAGAGACTTGAAAAAGAGGGCACTGTGACCAACTCATTCTAGGGGAAACAGCAACTAGATCCAAATCACAAACAAAACAAAATTAAAAAACATAACAACAAATTCAGACTAATTGCCTGTCTCTAACATGAGGCTCAGTGCAAAATTTTTAAACAAAATAACAAACCAAACCCAGTAGCACTATCAAAAGATAATATACACCATGACAAACTGGATTTAACCCTGTTCCAGAGAAAGAAACACAGAGAAAAAACACAGCCCTTTGCATTGCTGATTCTGCTTTCTGGAATGCTCTTTCCCTGGCTGCTAATGGGACAGATGCCTAATACTTAATGTCTCACCTTAAAATACCTTGTACTCAGAAAGACTTCACTGACTCTCCCAGGCAACTAGATGCCCTATTTTTTGCTCTCTCAACATCCTATTCATTTCCTTCCTGGCAATTAAGCAATAAGTAGTTACTGAATTTGTGTTCCTGCCTATTGGCTATCTCTCAACCCTAGCATGTGACCCTTTTGAGGCAGGAATCTTTTATCTATTTTACCTTTGGGTCTTCAACATGGACAAAGCACCTGACACACAGTAGAACTTTACAGATATGGGTTGAATAAATCAAATTCTGGAATTCTAAGGAAAACATGCAAGATACTCCAGATGATGCCAGTCTGTTTTCACAGAATCTATTACTTCCAAGAGGAATGCATACCCGGCACAGGCAGATTTCTTTCAAGAATAATGCCTTTTTTCGCTCCAGATGGGTGGGCTGCTCAGGTGACTGCAAGATCTCTCTGCAAAAATTGGAATAATTTTCTTTTGATTCAGCACCATTTTCTTCTTTAGGAGGACAACCTAACAGAAGTGAAATATTAGCAGTGTTCAAGGACAGAAACACCGTCCATATCACACTCTTGTAGAAAATCAGTCCAGTACCTCCCTTCAGGGAATGCATTCTCAGGAATAATTTAGCAAAGAAAAACAAACAATGGCCACATCAACTACACAACAGGAAGCATTTTATATACTTTTTGTGTTTAATCCACTGAGTCCCCAAATAATTCTATGAGGTAGATACTATTACCATCCTCATGTTCCAGATGAGGAAACCAAGGCCCAGAAGAGTAAAGAAACTGCTCCCATGTCACACAGCTGGTTCATGTTGGAACATGATTCAAATTCAGGGTATCAGATGCCAGAGCAAGAGATGTGACCTCAAAATCATCTATGTAAAGATGTCCCCTGTGACAATATTTGCAGTAGTTGAAATCTGTACACAGTCTCTTACTCCACTCACTTTCAATCTGTGGCCATAGTCACTTGAAATTAACCTCCAAGATTTTTCTACCCTATCACTGCTTGTCCTATCCCTGGTCAATTCTCAACTCTCCTTAGGATTCCTCTCATTTCCAAGTTAAAATTAGTCCTGCACTGTCTGATGCAGTAGGACCTCATGATTGAGCTCTTGAAATGTGGTTGCTCCCCATTGAGTCCATAGATGGCCAAATAGAAGTCCCTCAAAAGGCTGTAAGAAAATACAAGAAAAATAGAGGTGAAATAATGGGGTTATTAGAAACTTAACCTAATCAGTGCATTAATCCACTCAAATGTATTAACTTGATGGTAACTGTAGGCAGGTGTGGTTGGAGGAGGTATGTCTCTGGGGTATATATTTTGTCCCTGGTGAATGGACCTCTCACTCTGGATCCTGGTGCCACAACTTGAGTTGCTTTATTTTGTTTTTACCATGTTGTTCTGCCCCACCTCAGGGGCCATAGCAACAGATTTGGCCATCTATAGACTGAGACCTCTGAAACCATAAGCCCCAAATACACTTTCCCTCCTCTACATTGTTCTGGTCAGGTCTTTTGATCAGAGTGGTGAAAACGCTATCTAAAACACAACCTATGACATATCAACTAGGTACAAATCAGCTCCTTAACTCAAAGTGAGTTCAACTCTGTAATACAAGCCTGACTTCAGAGCTCCCCATAGGGTTAGACTGAAGTGAATCTCCCCTGAGACCACAGTTTTATTCAGCTTTCCCTCCCATCCTGCCCAGCTCCCCTCACTTCATTTCTCCTATGAGTATTCTTTCAAGAAACCATGTACACCAGAATCCCCATAACAGGCTCTGCTTTTAGGGACCCTGACCTCTGGCAGTGGCTTATCAAGTGCTAATTAGTGCATGCGAGCATTCACTGGCATTTAGGAGCTCAAATTCAGCCCAAACTCAGCAGACCACTTCATGTGGATGAGCACCCTTTTCTCAGGGACAAAAGCCACTGATTAGTCAGGACTTGGCTGAGATTCAAAACCCAGGATCTCCAGCTTCAGGACCCACACCCTCAATCACTGTGTGGTGCTGCTTCCTTGTGCTAAAGGAACAAAATCAGTAAAATTTAGAGACAGGGGCAAGCTGTGTCAACCAACAAAGGCCTGTATGCCTTTTCCTCCCTTAAAAAAAAATCACAGAGAAGTTTGTTTAAAGAACAATTATCCTGACTCTTCTGACACTGAACTGCCAACCCAGTATCTGATATCTTATATGCCTGTAGGGATATTGCACTGCATTACCACATCATGGCCATAAAACCAGGAAGTTAAAAGGGATGCAACACTGCCATCTAGTCCTTGGCCCAAATTCACATTGAATGAAAAAACCTGAAAGCACAGAGAAAAACTCATATACTCCAGTTATCTGATACTTGAAAAAGTTGCCCAAAATATATGTTGGAGAAAAGATAGACTTTCAACAAATGGTGCTGGGGAAAATAAATACCCGTATGTAGAAGAATGAAAGTTGACCTCTATCTCTCATGCTACATAAAAATCAAATCAAAGCAGACCAAAGACCTAGGAATTAAGACCATAAACTTTTTAATGGCTGGAAGTAAACAGATGTGACATTTGGATATATTGGAGAAGGCACAAACTCCCATAACAAGACTCTAAGTGTTCAAGAAATAAAAGCAAGAATCAGTGAGATGGCATCAAATTAAAAAGCTTCTGCACTTAGCAAGGGAAACAATTAAGTATGTGAAAGAAGAGCCTACAGAAAGAGAAAAAATCTTTTTCTGCTACTCCTCTGATAAAGAATTAATATCTAGAATGTAGAAAAAACTCAAAAAACTTAACACCAAAAAATAAATAAATAATGTAATCAATAAATGGGGAAAATAACTAAATAAACATTTCTCAAAAGAAATATAAATAGCTAACAAAAATGTTCAACATTTCTATCAACTGGGAAATGAGAATAAAAACTACACTGAGATTTCATCTCTGTTTAGAATGGCAATCATCAAGAATACAAATAAAAACATCTTCTGGCGGGGACTTGGAGGGAAAGATACACTCATACATTACTGGTGAGACTGAAAATCAGTACAATCACTTTAAAAAGCAGTACAGGGATTCCTCAAAAGACAAGGAACCACCACATGATCCAGCTTTCTCACTCCTTGGTATTTATCCAAAAGAAATAAAATCAGCATAGTATAGAGATATAGGCACATCAATGTTTATAGTAGTGCAATTCACAATAATCAAGTCATGGAACCAGTCCAGCCACCTGTCAACAGATGAATGAATTAAGAAAATATGGTATATGTACACAATGGAGTTTTACTCAGATATAAAGAAGAATACAATTATGACATTTCCTAGCTATTGAATGGATCTGGAGAACATCATGCGAAGTAAAATAAGGCTGATTCAGAAAGTCAAGAGTCTAATGTTTTCTCTCATATGTTGAAGCTAGACTAAAATAAGGAAATCTCATGATAGAAGGGAAGTCTGTGGAGAAGAAGAAGGAGATTAAAGGGGCACTATGAGGAATGGGAAGAGGGAGAAACTATAGAATGAAATTGACACTGTCAAGAACCATTTGTGGACTTTGTATGGACCAAACCTGCATCATAGCCAGTGAATAGGAAAATCTTGTATCTGGGAACTTCCAGTGGCATTCTGCTGGTTAAGACCACCCAGATACATGTGAATTTCTATTCAGCTCAATTATATCCCATACAGGGCAGAAGATGGGGTAACCTGCTGCAGTCACCTAGCCACAGACTCCCAGACATGGGTGTAGCTTCCCAAAATGCCAATCAACCTGTTGACTGCAAGACTCCACTCCTGAAACCTTATCCCTGACTTTGATGTACCCCCTTAAATAAACCACCAGAAGCATTTTCTAATTGTTCTGTTCTAGCTAGTACCAGGACTGGAAGAATCTATCAGGCACTCCCTTAAAACTATAATTCTGACTTTGTCTTTTATTTCTTCACTAATTACTTCAGAGTTTATTTTCTCAAGTGGTTTATCCCCACCTGCAGGAAAAATTACCCTGGAGAGGTGCTGGCCAGCCCATGATATAACTCAAATGTGCTATGTACATATATTAATATACCACAGTGAATTCCACCTTTATGCATATCTATAAAGCACCGATTTAAAAAAATAGAAGGAAGACCAGTAGAGTGGAGGAAGGGGAAAGGGGGCAGGGAGGAGGGGAGGGCAAGAAGAAGCACTGGGGAATGAAATGAAGCAAATTATATTTAATGCATGTATGATTATATCAAAATGAACCCCACTGCTATGTATAACTCTAACAATGATTTTTTAAAGAGAGAGAGAATTTTTAATATTTATTTTTCATTTTTCAGTGAACACATCTTTATTTTATATTTATGTGGTGCTGAGAATCAAATCCAGTGCCCTGCGCATGCCAGGCAAGTGTGTTCCACTTGAGCCACATCCCCAGCCCAATAATTTTTTTTAAAAATTAAATAAGAAAGAAGATAACAGCAACCTGTGTGACCAAATATACTGAAACACCTTACCAACAAGTATCATGGCAGATATTACTACAGAGAGAACACATAGCACCCAGGACTCCAGAAATATGATTCAGCCTTTTCATTAGGGCAACAGATATCAGAGCACCTACCCCTATGCCTTTATTTTGAATTTTGGAGGAAATTGAGGGTGTCTTTTTTGTGGTGGGGATTGAATCCTGGGGCACTCTACCACTGAGCTAGATCACCAGTCCTTGTACTCTTTGAAACAAGGTCTAAGTTGCTGAGGCTGGTCTTAAACTTGTTATCCTCCTGCCTCAGCTTCTTGAGTCACTGGATTAAGGTGTGTCATCATGTCCAACTTATTTTCAATTTTTAATGATGCATAGTAATTATGCACAATATTAGAATTTGTTGTGATACATTCATGCATGCACAACTAACAGTTTAGTCTCATACTCCCTCTTTCCCTCCTTTGCTTCACTTTCTTCCTCTCTCCCCACCATCCCCAGATCACCTTCCAATAGTCTGCTGGTTTATCCATGAGGGGTTTTTTTTCCCCTCTTTTCTCTCAAAAAACCTATGGTCTCAAAAAACCATAATTTCAGTATGATATGATTTAATTGCCTCCATTTTCCTCCAAATGACACAATTTTGTTGTTCTTTAGGGCTGAGTAAAACTCTATTGTGGGGTTGGGGTTGTGGCTCAGTGGTAGAACGCTTGACTTGTACATGTGAGGCCCTGGGTTCAATCCTCAACACTACATAAAAAATAAACAAAATTAAGTTATTGTGTTCATCCACAATTTAAAAATATTTTAAAAACTTCATTGTGTGTGTGTGTATGTGTGTGTGTGTGACATTTTCTTTATTCATTTTATCTGTTGAAAGACACTTAGAGTGGTTCTATAACTTGGCTATTGTAGGACTGGGGATGAGGCACAGTGGTAAAGCATTTGCCTGGCATGTGTGAGGCACCACAAAAAGTAAATACATACATACATAATTTAACAATTGTGAATTGTAGTGCTATCATGGGTATGCATGCATCACTATAATATGCTGACTTTAATTGTTTGGATAAATACCAAGAAATAATAAGCTGGTTCATAAAGTGGTTCCATCTCTAGTCTTTTGGGGAACACTCCATACAGGTCTCCATGGTGATGGAACTAATTTACAATCCCACAAACAGTGTACAAGTCTTACTGTCCCCCCCCACATCCTTGCCAGTATTTATTTTTTGTTATTGATTATTGCCATTTCAAATGAAGAGAGATAAAAATCTCATTAAATTTTCCTGATTTCTAAGAATATTGAACATTTCTTCACATACATGTTGGCCATTTGTATTTCTCTTTTTGAGAAACATCTGGCTACTAAACTTGTATATTTACTGATTGGCTTAATTTTCTGGTGTTAGTATTTTAGTTCTTTATATATTTTGGATATTAATTTTCCATCGGGGGAGTAACTTATAAAGATTTTCTCTCATTCTGTAGGCTCTCTTACTGTGCTGTGCCCCTCCCCTGACTCAGGCAATGGCAAGGCCCTACTGAGGTGAATGGCACAAGTAATCCATCCTCTGGAGGAGCACAGTATGTTTCTGGGAATGGGCTAGTTTGTTTTTGTATTCCTATAATAAGTATAGTTGTGACTTCTCATATGGCCATTAAGTATGAAGGAAAAAACATGACTTTCCCAATTAATGTAACTACTTTTAAAGAATAAATCTGTTCGCTCTAAATGCAATGATTCAGCTGTGGGACATAAATTGTTAATGTTTAATGAAAAAAAACCCTGTAGGAAAAACAGTCAAGGAAGTTTTTGAGAAATTAAATTAAAATCTAGAGAAGACGAATTAATGTTAAGAAGACAGATTAGTACTTAGTACTGGGCAACTTGTTCTTGTTCCTGTGCACAATGGTTTGTGCTCTTACTCTTGTTTGATTAAAATTAATAGCCTCTTTTTTCAAGTTAACCACTTATCGTAACCGTGGCACCAGTTCCAGTCAGTAAGTCAAGAAAGAATAGTCAAGGTATAGGCTAATAGTCTGGGACATTTCTAACTATTATTGAAAGTTAACTAAGCAGAAACAGCTCAAAGCAAAACACAAACTGAAAGGAAAAATGCTTGCTTATGCATAAGCCAAGATACATTCTTCTATTCTAATTGTAGCTGTGTAATACTTTGTTTCTTTGAATAATGATTCCTGTTTTGTAACCACAAAATACTGTGAGCCTGCCAAAATGAAAAGTATATATGATTAACTTCACAAGTAAAGATTGGGATTCAGCACCTTCACTTTGGTGTCTGTGCTGTTTCTCCACACCCCCTTTCGCCGACTCCTCACCATCCATTCATCTCCTGAGACCCACTGTTGGAGCTGGACTCTGACATTAATGCTCTTAGTTGATTCCTTTGCTGTACAGAGTTTTTAATCCATTAATCATCTTAACAATAAGGTTTTTGTGTTCTTTTTCCAGGCTTTCATCCATTTTGATACCTGTAGATTCAGTGATTGAGGGTATAAACATTTGAAGGTATGTTGTTGGCTGTTTGGGAAAAGCTATGTTGTTTACACAACTGCTGTGATGAAAGTCTCTTCTATTATGTGATGGTCTTTAAATGAGCACTTATGTCTTTAAAATCTACCCTGAATGAAACCAACTTGATCATGATGTATCATCTTTGTGGCATATTTTTAATTCAATTTGCTAATTAATTTATCAGATGAAATTTGTCTGCTATCATTTTCCTGAATGGGTTATCAATGTCATTAGCCTGTATCTCTACTCTTTCTTCAATATCTACAAGACTTAAATGTGATTTCTGAAACTGTCCCAGAGTTCTCATACAATCCTATCTTAGTTACTTGTTTTTATCTTTTTCTTTAATAGTGTCTGATTGTTCAAGTCTGTAACCTTATCTGCAAGCTCTGAAATTCTGTCTTCTGCTTAGCTTAATCTATTGTAGAAATTTTCAACTTAATTAGCTTAAAAACATCCAATCAGCATAATCAAACTAACTTCAGCCACTAGTATAACTTTGAGAAGACAAAGTAACTGCCAGCAACTGGTAACTCAACAGCAAAACATATATTAATATATATTTTAAAACTTATTACTGTTGATTTTTACACTCTATTAATTGGATTAAGGGACCAAGAAATAATAATTAAGTAATGAAATTCATAATTATTATGTACTTTTTCAGAATTCTACGTAATTTTATGAATTTCATTACTTAATTAAATCATTGCTCAATACTTCCTTTCTTATATCTCATCTCTATTTTCTTCCCTTCTCTTTCATCTTTTTTTCTCTTCTCTCCTCCTTCCCTTTCCTACTGTTCTCATCTTTCTCTTTTCTTTATTTCTTGGTCCCTTAATCCAATACAATTTAGTATTACATAGACTATCACTAATGCTTAAACCTTTAGCCTATTCTATTATCTCACAACCATTTTCTCATTTGTTAATAGAGTTTAAAATCAATAGTAATACGTTTTAAATGATCAATTTGATTGGTTTGGGTTACAGCTGAGAATGAATTAGAAATCACTTTGCATGAGCACCTGATGCAAAAGTAATCACAAAAAAGACTAAGTTTTCTTCATGCTCAGATTTTTTTAATGGAAATATTTATTTATGGGGTTTCAATTTTGATATCCCCCAGCTATGAGGATGATTGTGTGACACAATTACTATACTATTTATTCATTCTCAGCTGTAATCCAAACCAATCAAATTGTTAGGAGAGTCTATATGCTCAACTCTGCCTCCTCCTTGCCTGGAAGAAAATATGGGGTGGAAGGAGCAGAACTGATCATTTAAAAGCAATATTCCCCTAAACATAGCCCTGTTATTGCAACTGAGGATGGGAAAGCAATTCTGGTGAATGCTGCTGTAGCCCTCTTACCCTGGAAGCCCATGGATTCAGAATATGCCATACCCCTCATTATGATAGCCTTGGTCCATGTAGTGGTGGAGGTGTGTACAAGATGCCCAGGTTGCAGCAGCACATTATCCAGTATTCCAGCATTTCTGGGTGTGTTCATCAGCTGTTAGTCACTGCTGCAATCAAAAGACCTGACAAGAACAATTAGAGGAGGAAAAGTTCATTTGAGGGTTCATGGTTTCAGAGGCCAACTCCATTCCCCAGGGCCTAGTATGAGGCAGAACATCATAGAGAAAGAGTGTGGCAGAGGAAAGAAGCTGGGAACATGGCAACAGGAATGTGAGAGAGAGAGAGAGAGAGAGAGAGAGAGAGAGAGAGAGAGAGAGATTTCCCTCATCACTGACAAAATATAGACCCCAAAGGCTTGCCCACAATGACCCATCTCCTCCAGCCACAATCTACCTGCCTATAGTTACCTCCCAGTTAATTCCTATCCAGTGGATTAATGCACTGATTAGGTGCAGTTTCTCATAGCCCAATCATGTTGCCTCTAAACCCTCTCGCATTATCTCACACATGAGCTAAACTACAACACTGGGCATAGGGAGGGGGTGAGGCCACAGTATAATGTTATAGGTCACTGTTTTCCACCAAACCCTAATCTGTCCCAGTTCCACCACCTGTTGGTCTTAATTCTTATCAAAAAAATTCAGACCACTAATTTCAAATGAAAGCACTCTTCACTCTTTTCCACTCCAGAATTACCAACCCACAACCACAACACCTATCACTATCCAGAGCTTCCACTGAGTCTTTGTCAAAGTCTCGCTCCTATTCTCAGATTAACCCATGACTTAGGCACCCACCACTCCACTGAATAGCAATGCACAGTGGCCTTTGCATCCTGGGCTCTCAAACATAAAGTATACCAATAATAAGACAAAGATAAGTTTTATGTAGAGAAATAAAAATGAAAAACAAGAAGAAAAAACAAGACCTATTGTTTTAGAAATCCAAACAAAAAGTATTTTTAAACTAGGGCTACTTCCCCATTTTCACTAACCCCACATCTGGCTACTGAGCAATAACCAAGTATATTTTCTGTTCAGATTGTGAGTTTTCTGGACAATGGAGTCTGCTTCTCTTAAACTCACTAGGAAAGTTTCTTTCAAGTTGTTGATGGGGACCTTCTCCTCCTCCTCTGAGCCACAGTCTGTGTGGCATTGCCACAATCTATGCCTCTCTTTAATTCTCTTTCTATTCTAAAAAAAATATTTCTGGCTTTATCCCAGTTTCTAGCTGAGTTGCCTTTTGGTGTTTCAATGTGATGTTAAAGAACTGTTATTTTGATTCAATCTCAGAGACCTGTAAATAATTCAAAAGGAGACAGAAGCAAGGTGCAGTGGCAGAATGGCAGAATCACCTCTTACCCAATACCTATCACTTGCCCAAGCTACCAGCTTTATTTATATCAGTAAGTTACATTAGGTCACTGGTATCAGTAGAATATTATTGTTTGTTCATTGTTTCATTGGGCAGGTTACAGAGTTAGCAACATTATGCAGCTTATTCCTCAGTTACATACTATAGTTGCAATGTGCACTGTTAGGAGCTTTGTGTAGCTCTCAAGGAAGTCCATTGTTTAAAGTTACTGTTATGTGGACAGGTTCCAGCCCAGTGGAGCTTGGTGAAACATTGTGGTTTCTAGCAAGAGAATTTCTTTATTTCCAGGAGCTGTGTGCCTGAGATCAAGGTCTAGACTAATAAGACTCTAGCACAGAGCCTCCTCATGCGGGGCATTGCTATAGCAGCTAGGCATTCCATATCTTTGCACAGAAACTTTTCTAACAGCTAAGCATGCCACAGCCATGAAGTCATCAGAGACCCCAATCCCATATACAGGACCCTTACAGAGATATGGGGTGGGTTAGTCTAGTCTGCCATTTCTTCTAATTTTATTATTCTTGATAAATGGGTAATTACTCTATGGGTAGAAAACAAGCTGTAGGAGCGGGCTTAACAGGATTCTTATAAAGTAATACTTGTCACGTATAAGCCCCCATCATATTTCTGATGGGAGAGATGCCATGACTGAGTGTTTGTAAATGTAAACCATCTCATTATCTTAACTCTAAATAGACCTTTTCCCAGTCTGCTTAACTTATAATAAGCTGTGCTTGTGTGCTTCCTCTTCTCTTTCTTCTTTCTCATTGTCATCCCTTCTGCAGTAATGACACTCTAACCAACTCTTCCCATACATCTTGTTTATAAATTCCCATGGTGCCCATCACCAGCCTGATAAAATGTATTATCTCACAAATATATCTCCTGATTCTTCCCTTGGGAGTTTGTCAAGAATCCTGAAGTGTCTACTGTCATAGTTTGTCATCTCTGAATGAAGATTTTCTTCAATAGGTATCAGATAAGATCCACAGCTTCTCCATAAAGTGTAAAATGTGAATACACCTATTCATTCATGCTTTATTCAGAGCCAAATGTGTGAATATTAAATATGAATATTGTGCCAACTGTGGCCTGGGAACCATACAGTAATCTTTCTCAAGAGCAGTTTTCAAGTAGAGTAAATGAGATACATACATGTGCTTGGCTGAAGATGTTCACATGGCATTCCTTGGGTGCTTGATGTGACAGAGCCCTATAAAGAAGTAATTAAATAAGAATGGAATCAAAATGAGGTGAGGGTGTGGGGAAAAATTTACGTGAACACATTGCATATAGAGCTGCAGATTGGTGCAACAAATGTGGAAAGTAATATGGAGATTTCTCAGAAAATTTGTAAAAGAGCCTGCATTTGACCTAGCTATTCCACTCCTCAATTTATAACCAAGGGACTTAAAATCTCCATGTTACAGTGATGTAGCCACATAAATGTTTATAGCAGCTCAACTCAAAATAGCTAGACTATGGAACCAATCTAGGTGCCCTTCAACAGATGAATGGATTAAAAATGTGGTATATATACACAATGGAATGTTACTGGACCTTAAAGAAGAATGAAATTATGGCATTTGCAGGTAAGTGGATGGAGTTGGAGAAAATCATGCTAAGTGAAATAAGCCAATCCCCAAAAACCAAAGGTCAAATGTTTTCTCTGATATGCAGATGCTAATTCACAATAAGTGGGGGCTAGGGAAAAATAGAGCTACTTGGATTAGGCAGAGGAGAGTAAAGGAAAGGGAGATAGGGTAAGGGGGTATGAAGGGGGGTAGAAAGGATAGTAGAATGAATTGGACATTATTACCCTATGTACATATGTGATTACATGATTTGGTGTGATTCTATATCGTGTAAATCAAAAATAATGAGGAGTTATACTCCATTTATGTATGATGTGTCAAAGTGCACTCTACTGTCTAGGAATTGCATAGGTTTGGGTCTCATTCCTAGGTCTTTGATCCATTTTTAGTTGACTTTGGGGCAGTGTGAGAGAGAAGAATCTACTCTCATTCTTCTACATATGAAGAACCAGTTTTCCCAGCACCTTTGTTAAAAAGGCTATCTTCTCTCCAATGTATGCTTTTGGTACCTTTGCCAAAGGTCAGATGATTCTATCTGTAAGATACCCACGTTATACTAAAGATATGCATGGGTGAAAGAAAAGAGATATAAAAGATACTGGACACAGATAATAACAAAAGATAGCAAGAATGGCCACATTAATATCAGACAAATAATTGCAACTTAAAAACTGTTAAAAGCTGGGCATAGTGGTGCATGCCTATAATCGCAGTGACTCAGAAGGCTGAAACTGGAGGATGGCAAGTTCAAAGCCAGCCTCAGCAACAACAAGGTGCTAAGCAACTCAGAGAGACCCTGTCTCTAAATAAAATACAAAATAGAACTGGGGATGTTGCTCAGTGGTCAAGTACCCCTGAGTTCAGTGAGTACCCCCTCCCCAATAAAAAAAGAAAAAATATCAAAAGCACTAATTTGAAAAAAAACTGTAAATATCTGAAAGATCAACATAGTAGTGCTCTTGGAAGACTAAGAATGTGGAGGGGATGGAAAGGGGAAATAATGAGAACAGAAGTGGAGAAAATTATATTCCGTGCATGTATGATGTTAAAATGAACCCTAATATTATGCATAACTAATAGAAACAAATACAAAACTGTTAAAAGAAACAAAGATGGGGCTGAGCTTACAACTCAATGGTAGAGTGCTAGCGTAGCACAAGTAAGTCACTGGGTTCAATACTCAGCACTATTGAGAGCCACAGCCAGGTCAACATGGTGCCTGGCATTTTGCCAGAAGGGGCAGCTCCTGCTGCCTTGGGTGCCCGCTACTTTTGAGTTCTCATGGAGTTCCCGTTGGTTCTCGCAGAGTTTTGGTGGAGTTCTGGAGAGTTCCCATTTGGGTTTGGGCAATAAAGTAGTTCCTGTTTGAACCTACAAGTGGCTCATGACCTCTGATTATTTGTGCCCAGCCAGACTGTGGTATTTGGTAGCCTGTATAGGAAACACTTGAGGGTAAATGATAAGGTAAACTGCTCGCCCCTGAGGGCAGGGTGAGAGGATGGGTGACTATATTAAGAGAGTGTATTATTCTTTTGATTTGTTACATTTCTGTTTCAAGCTGTCTGCCCCTAGAGATAAATAGGATGCTAGAAAAGTTGTTCAGCCCTGAGGAAGAAATAGAGATAGACCACGGATGCACATGTCAAGAATATAAAAAACTGATACAACAAATTTTTGTTCTGTTTTTGTTTCATTTTGTTTTGATTTTGTTTTGTATTATCTTGTTGGGTTGCGTTATCTTTATAGCAGAAATATGGAATTCAAAATTAGTAAAAACCAAACTGAAATGGTGTTAAGTAAATTGCTAGAGGAAGGAGGCATCTCAGTAAAATCAAGAACAGTTAGGGCATACGTTAAGATGATACAAAGGTGTAGCCCATGGTTCACTAAAGAGGGGTTGTTAAATATATCACAATGGAACCATCATGGTGAAGATTTAAAAAGAATAGAAAAGGAAAGCCCAGGAATTCTGCCAGTTGACACATTACCATTGTGGACGTTGGTACAATCTTGTTTGCTTAGTCTAGGAGAAGACATCCTATATCAAGTAAAAGAGGAAGTCTCTCGAGTTAGTCAGACAAGGGAAAAAAGTTTAGAGGAGGGGGGCTATCAGGGGAGAAGTTACAAGGGGAGGTTTCTACTAACACCTTTCTATCACTGGAGGGCATGAGTGTCAAACCAACAGCTCCACCTATGTATACAGAGACAACATATGCTGAGTGGCCCTCAACCCCCATAGTTGATAGATGGGATCCTGAGACAGGACCTCAAAGATTAGCATGCCCTGTATTTGAGGAGGCAGGAGGGCAGGGAATTCACCATGCTTTAGATTTCAAAACAGTGAAGCAGCTGAAAGAGGCTGTAACAATCTATGGTCCTCAAGCAACCTTCACTGTAAGTATGGTCAAATCCATTATCAACTTGAACATGACGCCAGCAAATTGGGCTAGTACGTGCAAAGTTGTGCTAAATGGAGGACAATATCTGTTATGGAAGGTTGCTTATCAGGAATTTTGCACGGAGATGGCTAGGCGAAATGCAGCGGCCGATTATCCTCAAAGAAATCTAGATATGTTGTTAGGAGAGGGACCTTATGAGGGTCAGCTACAACAAATTAGATATCATCCTGCCATGTACTCACAAATTATTTCAGCTGCAGTTAGGGCATGGAAAACTTTACAGGGGCATGGAGATTTACAAGGTCAATTATCTAAGGTAATACAAGGACCTAATGATCCTTACACTGAATTTGTAGATAGGCTTATACAAACAGCTACCAGAATCCTTGGGGATGTAGAACAAGCGATGCCATTAATAAAACAACTAGCCTACAAACAAGCAAACAGATGGTGCAGGGAGGCTATTAGACCATGGAAACATGGAGATTTAAACACATATATTAAATTATGCAGAGACATTAATGAACAAGGGCAAGTCTTGGCAGCTGCAGTACAACAGGCTTTAGGTGCCAGGCCAAAAACATGCTACAATTGTGGACAAACAGGACATTTTAGAAGGAGTTGCTCCATAGGAGGAGGGTTTAACAAAACTGGATATGATCAAAGGGGTAGAATACTGGGTATTTGCCCACGATGCCATAGAGGGAGACATTGGGCTAATGAATGCCATTCTCAAACCACTATAGAGGGTACTTGTCCATCAAAAAAATGGACAAGGACCAGGTGTTTACCCACGATATCATAGAGAAAAACATTGGGCTCCATTGCCAAAAAATGGACAGGGGTGCCCAATGCTCTGGGTCCCACGACCACAAATATATGGGGCATTGGAGGAACCTAGCAACACCATCATGGTAGTGCCCAGGAAGATCCCTCATTAGACAAACCAGAGGGAGCACAGGGTTGGACATCTGCACCTCCACCAGAGCAGTACTAACTACAGAGATGGGAGTTCGAATCATTCCCACAGGGGTAAAAGGACCTCTTCCCCAAGGAACAGTAGGCTTATTATTAGGATGCAGTTCTTCTACTCTAAAAGGATTTATGATAAGTCCTGGGGTAATTGATCCTGATTATGAAGGTGAAATAAAAATTATAGCCAGTTCTCCAAGGGGTATATCAGTAATTTCACCAGGAGATAGAATAGCACAGTTATTAATTATACCCAGCCTACATGATAAATTTTCCAGTCATACTATAGAAAGAGGTTCCAGGGGATTAGACTCCATAGGTGTAGATTGGCCTATGCTATCTTTAAATTTAGATTATCACCCAATGCTAAAACTAAATATTCAAGGACATGAATTTAATGGGCTACTGGATACAGGTGCAGACCTTAGCATTATCTCTCATCAAGAATGGCCAAAACATTGGCCGTTACAACAAGCCACTCAAACACTTTGAGGCCTAGGAGTGGCAACTAATCCTCATACAAGTGTGATGGTATTAAATTGAAAGGATCTTGAAGGATGTGAAGTAACTATACAGCCATATGTATTGGATCATCTTCCTATAAATTTAAGGGGACAAGATGTCCTAGATCAATTAGGACTAACATTAACAAATAACATCAATTCAAAGGTGCCCATTATTATGGCTAGACAAGGTTTTAGGAAAGGAAAAGGATTAGGAGAAAAAGGATAAAGTATAGTGGCACCAATACAAATAGATCAAGAAATAGATAGACATGAATTAGGTTTTCAGGAGGGGTCACTGAGACAATAAAAATTACTCGGAAATCAGAAAGACCAGTATGGGTTCCTCAGTGGCCCCTGACTAAAGAAAAGATACAAGCAGCCCATGACCTGGTCAAACAACAATTAGCGAAGGGACATATACAACCTTCTGTATCTCCCTATAATACTCCCATTTTTGTCATCAAAAATAAATCTGTTAAATGGAGACTATTGCAAGATTTAAAAGCTATTAATAATGAGATGGTTATTATGAGACCTGCTCAATCAGGGATTCCCCAATTGTCTGCTTTGCCAAAAACCTGGTATGTTTTACTTACAGATATTAAAGATTTTTTTTTCAATTCCAATTCATCCTGAGGATAGTCCACGTTTTGCATTTACTATCCCTGTACTGAATCATGGAGATTCTGATCAGAGATATGATTGGAAAGTACTCCCTCAAGGGATGGCTAACAGCCCAACTATGTGTCAAATTTATGTTAACAAAGCAATCCAGCCACTTAGAAATCAAAATCCTGAACTACAAATATTTCACTATATGGATGATGTATTATTAGCACACAAAGATAAAAACACATTGCTAAAATGTTATGCCACACTTACAAACTTATTAAAAAATTATACTCTAGAGATAGCAATAGATAAAGTACAAGTAAATTTTCCAATTAATTATTTAGGAGTTCTATTATCCTCAACCATGGTCCACCCACCAAAAATTCAAATACTAGTAAATCAATTCAAATCATTTAACAACTTTCAAAAGTTATTAGGAGACATAAATTGGATAAGGCCTTATCTAGGCATACCAAGAGGAGAGTTGGGACCTTTACTTGATATCCTAAAAGGTACAACAGATCCAAATTTACCCTGCATGTTAATGCCTGAAGCAAGAAACACATTAAAAATCATTGAGGCTTATATGGAAAACATGCATTTGGATAGAATTGATATAAGTTTGCCTTTATTATTTATTGTACTACCAACAAAAAATATTCCTACAGGAGTATTTTGGCAAGATGGTCCATTATTATGGATACATTTATCTTATTCTCCTAACACAATTCTTAATAGGTATCCTGAGGCTGTAGGACAATTAATAATCAAAGGAATAAAAGCAGCAAAGGGAGTGTTTGGAATTTCTCCCAATAAAATTATTACTCCATATACTATGGATCAAATTGATGAGTTAGCTAATGATTTAAATACTTGGGCAATAATCATGTGCAAATCTAATGTTTCATTTGATAACCACTTACCATCTAATCCTTTGTTGTCTTTTGGGTCTTTGAGTCCTGTAGTTTTTCCAAAAATGACAAGAAAAACAACTATCATGAATGCTCCAAATATATTCACTGATGGGTCAAATAATGGTACAGCAGCAGTAGTTACCCCTGATCAAACTTTTTTTTATTTTATTTTTTTATTGGTTGTTCAAAACATTACAAAGCTCTTGACATATCACATTTCATACATTAGAATCAAGTTGGTTATTAACTCCCAATTTTACCCCAAATACATATCTGTTTCCGTTTTTATTTCTGGAAAGTTTTCTGTAATTATTTCATTCAGCGGATTACTCATTCCCTTGGTTTGAATCTCTGTACCTTCCTCTATCCCGATGACTCATAGGTTTGGTTTTTTTATGTTATCCCATATCTCTTATCCCATATCTCTTGGATGTTTTTCTCATGATTTTTTACCAGCCTTTCTGAGTTGGCTAGGCTCTTTTCAAGATGATATATTTTGTCTTCATTATCTGACGTTCTGGCTTCTATTTGCTCCACTCTGTTAGTGATACTGTCAATTGAGTTTTTAATTTGGTTTATCATTTCCTTCATTTCTAGAATTATTGTTTGATTATTTTTATAATCTCTATCTCCTGATAAAGATGCTTAACTTCTTCTTTTATCTGTTTATGTAATTCATTTTCAATGTGCTCTTTCACTGTTTGGATTTGCTGTCTTGTATCCTCTTTAAAGTTCCATTCCATCTGTCTAAGGTATTCCTTGAGTTCTTTATATGACCATTTTTCTGCTGACTCTAGGTCCTCCTGAATATTTAGGCTGTCCTTCATTGTTTGTACTCCTTTTCTTCCTTGCTTTTTTATGTTGCTCATGTTACTTCTTGTTCTGTTTGACTGCTGAGTTATTGTTTACTCTTATAAATTTATTTGATGCTTGGGAGGAAAGATATTAGAAGGGAAGGGAAGAAATCACTAAAGAGAATGAGAGTAGGCAGGTAGAATTCAAGGAAGGGGGAATAAGAAAATTGAAAAGAAATGAAAATACAAAAGAAACCAAAAAATAGAAAAGAAAGAAAGAAAGAAAGAAATTTTTTTACAAAAATAATGATAATAAAAAAGATGAAAATTAAAATTTTAAAAAATAATAATAATAATAATAAAATAAAAAAATTTTAAAAATTAAAAACATTTTTAAAAAGTTAAAGAACAACAACAAAAAAATGAAAATGAAAGAAAAAGAAAAAATAATAATAATAAATGCAGTCATAGAGTTCGATTAACTTCTCTTCCAGTAGGTGGAGCTGTGCCCACTGCATCAAGCTTCTCCTCTCAATAGGTGGGAAACAATCACTGTGCAACAGCTCTTCCTCCCAGACTGGGCGGGTCTCCAATCCTGAGTGTCTAGGGCCTTCTCTTGTGTTTCCTCAAGCCAGGCCTTGCTCACCTGTGACGCTCACCACAATACTGGCTACACACCAGGTCTGCTGCTCCTGGGAGCCTTGTTTTTATGAACGCCTGCGCATACCCTCCCTGTTTGCCTCCCTCAGACCCTACATTTGTAGAGCTTGGGACTGAGAACCCCCAGCGAATTTGCTTGCCCTCCATTAGCCACATCCCCGTTAGCTGGTGCAAGAGACCTCAGTTGTCAGCACTGGTGGGAGCGGTAGCTGGGAGTTCCGCGTGGGGACTTCCACACCGCGAGTCCCGCACCACTCTTGATTCCCTCAGTCTGGCTATCGCGCTCACAGGAGAGCTGGGAGGGGCCCTTACGGGAGAGCTGGGAGGGGCTCTTAAGGTTTCCCCACTGTGTGGAGAGAGATGGCTAGGGGATTACACACCTGTCAAGCTGGTTTCAATGAAGTTATCCCCTCTGCCTGTGACGTCAGTTCTCTGCCATGGTGGTATCCCATGCAAATGGTGACCGTTTGTTCCCTTTGCCAGGTGACCAATGCAACGGGTGGGTCCTGACTGTCTCTCCCAATCCTTGTTTCAAACCTGTGGCCACTGCCTATGAAGGCTTGGTTGGCTTTTACCTCTAAGTTCAGAAGGGCCGACCTGTTATTTAAGTGGGATCGTTAGTGCTGAGTCACAAGAAACAGACGAACCAGAGCTTGAATGCAGCTGATCTGGGCTCACTGTGTGTGTTCTGAGGGGCCCAGACTGTTCGCCCCAGATCCACATCAGCTCAGCATTGCCTAGTGATCCTGAGCAAACAGCATTTAAACAATTTACGGCTCCCTATGCCCGTGCAGCTGAAGACTTGATATCTCCGTCCCCACCGCCATGTTGGATCTCCTCAATGATATTCATGTTACCCTTACCACTTCCTGGCATAAGCAAGTTCTTGGGATTATACAAACTGCTGCTTCTGTTTCCAGACCAAATTTCTAGAAGTGAAACCCTGCCAACATCGCCGCCGCCTCTGGGCTGCTCTCACGGGTGCCGAGCTTGTCTGTGACCGATGCGGTGCTGCCACGGCCTCCGCCACTCCTCAGCCAGGTTCTCTGCCCCAGCCGCCGTGGCTCTCCGGCCCCCTCCTCCAGAGCATGGGTCCCCTCGCAGTGGGATACAGAATGACCCCAGAGAAGGCTCTGCCCCAAGGTGCAGCGGCAAACAGGCGACCGGGGCGCTCGAGGCTGCTGTCCAGCCATCGGAGGACAGGGCTCAGCAAGCAGAGTCAGTCTCCCGCTCGCCTGGCCTGAAGAACAGGCATTTCAGCCGCTCTCCGCGGCCACCATGTTCTTGACTCAAACTTTTACATTTTTAGTACCCAAACAATCAGCTCAAAAGGTAGAGCTTAATGCAGTATTACAAGCTTTTGTGATGTTTAAAGATTCTGTATTTAATTTATTTTCCGATAGTCAGTATATAGTTAATGCTATAGTAACCCTTGAAGATGCTGGTAGGATTTTCCCTTCCTCTACTGTTTTCCCTTTGTTTTCCACTATACAAAGTCTAATCTGGGACAGAAAAGATTCATTCTTTATAGGACATATCAGGGCACATACAGGATTGCCTGGAGCCCTTAGTTTGGGCAATGATTTAGCAGATAAAACTACACATGACATACATATTTTTTCTACACTAGAAGAAGCTACAAATTTTCATAAATCCTTCCATGTCAATGAAAATACTTTTAAAAAGCATTTTTAAATAACTAAGGAACAAGCTAGACAAATAATAAAACAATGTCAAAATTGTGTGACCTTTTTACCACAAGTTAATCTTGGAATCAATCCTAGAGGACTGATACCTAATCATATTTGGCAGATGGACATCACACACTTGCCAGAATTTGGAAAATTAAAATATTTGCATGTTACAGTTGATACTTCTTCCAGATTTTTTATGGGCTCCCTTCATGCCAAAGAAAAAACTAAAGATATTATAGCTCATTGCTTACAAAATTTTGCCACTGTGGGCATTCCAAAACGGTTAAAAACACATAATGACCCTGGCTATACTTCTACCTCTTTTAAGCAATTTTGATCATCATTTGGCATTACTCATATAACAGGAATTCCATAGAGTCCACAGGGATAAGGTATAGTTGAAAGAGCTCATCAAACTATTAAAATGTACATATTAAAGCAAAAAGAAGGAATTGGGAAGGGGTATATATCCCCCAAAGATAAACTTAAAATAACACTTTTTACTCTAAACTTTTTAAATTTGGATTCATCAGGGCTTAGTGCTGTGGAAAGGCACATGTGTCCAAAAAAATGTACATAAGCCCAAGGTACTTTGGAAGGATATTTTAACAGGACAATGGAAAGGTCCTGACCTAGTGATTGGAGTCTGGGGTCGGTCTGTGTGTTTCCACAGGGAGAACAGCAGCCGATATGGATTACAGAGAGAATAATTAAAGCGATTTCTACAGACCAAAAAGAAGATGACTTGGCTCAAATCCATAATAGCTGATATCCAGAACTTTGGTTTAGCTATCCTTACATCTGGGACAGTGGTTCTCCCACACCTGGAGGCTAATGAATAATGAACACCATTAAGGCCTATTTCAAATGTAAAAAAAAACCTTGGGGCTTGCTTGTGGGAATACCTTCAGACCCATATGCAAGTTACAGGAAGAAGGATGGGATATCAAAAGAAGAGTCAAATCCAGGTGGTAACCAGGATGCTTTTTTCAATACCTATTTTATTATTGCCCTCTCCCACATCATGAAATTCTACTTTATTTTTTGAGCTCATACAGACCTAGGTTAATGTTTTTCTGATCAGTTATATTTTTTGACTATGGAGTTTTTAAACATTGCAATGGAGATTTCACCTGTGAAAAGCTACAAGGCCTTTACTATTATGTTATGTGTTGTATGTATTGTGTTATGTGTGCACACTTGTATTTTGTGTTGTATGTCTGTATGTGTGTATGTTTATATATCATATATGAGGAGCGCTCATAAAAAATGGATCCAAATATTTTTTTATTCACATGATTTAAATGGTTTGATTTAAATTGGGTAAACAGCTGTTGAGGATTTTTTTTAAATGTAAACAAAAAAGGATGTTAACAGATCTATTTGTTTACTTTCAGCTTTCCTTTTCATTATATCTAATTCTATTCAGGATACTAAATTGTTTAGAAAATTGCTTTTTTTTTAGTGCCTGCTGGAATGTTACATAATTTTTTTTAGCCATCATTGCCAGAATTCTTATCTTCATCCCAGTGCCAGTGAAGACAAAGATAAAACCAAACTACAGCTTCTGCGATAGCTATCACAACAAACTGTATAAACTGATGCATCAATGAATAATGTAACTCAACAAGTGATGCTCAATCAAGGGGTCGATTTACTTTGGGAGGAAATGGACATATTAATGGATTCCTCTGCTATGAACTACTTGCAGAATTTGCCTGGACTATGTATCGCTTGTATGCATTGTCAATTTTCTGTTGGTGCAGTGAATTGTGGTAGTGCCAGAGTATCTTTGCTGATGGTGTCATCGATGGTACAATTTTTCCACAAGGAGCTGTCAATGATTTGATATTGTGACGTTTTGTATCCTCCCCTTTCTGTTTGTAGCAGGTTGTTTATGGTGTTTGTGTAAAAACCATTATCCACAAGGTGGCTAAATAATGCTGGGCCAGTAGTCAATGATGAATAAGAACCAATTGCAATGGAGGCTGACGCCTTGAGGTCAGCTGATCCGATGACAGGTAAGGATTATATGTAGTATTGGACAACCTAAGACAGGCACGGTCCCTAAGCCACATACTTGTTGTTTAATTAAACAAAAGGGGGGAGATGTTGAGAGCCATGGCCAGGTCAACATGGTGCCTGGCATTTTGCCAGAAGGGGTGGCTCCTGCTGCCTCGGGTGCCCGCTACTTTTGAGTTCTCACAGAGTTCCCATTGAGTTCCCCTTGGTTCTTGCGGAGTTTTGGTGGAGTTCTGGAGAGTTCCCATTGGGTTCAGGCAATAAAGTAGTTCCTGTTTGAACCTACAAGTGGCTCATGACCTCTCAATTATTTGTGCCCAGCCAGACTGTGGCAAGCACCACATAAAATAAATAAATAAAATCAAGGTATTGTGTCCATCCACAACTAAAAATTTTTTAAAAATTAAAGAAACAAAGATGGACATTTTATAATAAAAAGGTGGATTCAACACAATTTAAGTCAATATAAACCTATACATATCAAATATCAGAGCTCCTAAATATAGGAAGCAAATTTGACAGAATGGAATGAAGAAATGAATACAATACTATAGTAACAGTGCATCATGTCAATACTCCTCATTCAACCATTGACACAAAGCATTAAATAAGGAAAAATAAGATTTGAACAACAATACAGATTAATTGGACCCAATAAAAAATATATATAAAGACTTCACCCGGCCCCCTCCCCCCATGCCTGCAAGGTAGGCGGAACTGTGACCACCAACAGAACAGGCCCAGCGGCCAGCGGAGGGGTAGAGCCGCCAACTGAGCCTGCAATGTAGGCGGACCTGCGACCCACTGGCAGAACAAGCTCAGTGGCCTGCAGAAGGGCAGAGCCGCCCCAATGCCTGCAAGGTAGGCAGACCTGCGACCCACTGGCAGGTCAGGCCCAGCAACCCGCGGAGGGGCAGAGACGCCCCACGCATCTGCAAGTTAGGTGGACCTGCGACCCACTGGCAGATCAGGCCCAGAGGCCTGCTGAGGGGCAGAGCTGCCCCCTCCCCCCACACCTGCAAGGTAGGCGGAACTGTAACCACCAACAGAACAGGCCCAGTGGTCCACGGAGGGGCAGAGCTGCCAACCACGCCTGCAAGTTAGGCGGACCTGCGACTCACCTGCAGAACAGGCCCAGCAACCCGCGGAGGGGCAGAGCGGCCCCCTCCCCCCCACGCCTGCAAGGTAGGCGGAACTGTGACCACTGACAGAACAGGCCCAGTGGCCCACAGAGGGGCAGAGCTGTCAACCACGCCTGCACAATAGGTTGACCTGCAATCCACTGGAAAAATAGGCCCAGCAACCCGCGGAGGGGCAAAGTCGCCCTACGCGCCTGCAAGGTAGGTGGACCTGCGACCCACCTGCAGACCAGGCCCAGCAGCCTGCGGAAGGGCAGAGACGCCTCCCGCGCCTGCAAGGTAGGCAGACCTGTGACCCACCGGCAGAACAGGCCCAGAGGCCTGCGGAGGGGCAGAGATACCCCCGCCCCCGTGCGCCTGCAAAGTAGGCAGAACTGCGACCACCAAGAGAACAGGCCAGACCTGCAACCGACAGACAGAACAGGCCCAGCGACCCGCAGAGGAGCAGAGCTGCCGCCCACACCTGCAAGGTAGGCAGACCTGTGACCCACCGGAAGAACAGGCCCAGCGGCCTTCAGAGGGGCAGAGCCGCCCCCTCCCCCCGCGCCTGCAAAGTAGGCGGAACTGCGACCACCGACAGAACAGGCCCAGCGGCCCGCAGAGGGACAGAGCCACTGCCCGTGCCTGCAAGGTAGGCGCACCTGCTATCAACCAGCAGAACAGGCCCAGCGGCCTGCCGGTGTGGTAGGCACATTGCCCCAATTGGAGGAGGAGCAGAGCTGCCGCCCTCGCCTTCTCGGGAGACTGAAACTATACAAGAGTAATACAAATATATAGGGGGAAAATTCAATAACACAACAGTTTCACCAAGCAGAAAGAAACACGAACAGTATGAAGAGACAAGGAAAGAAAGGACCACAAGCAATGCAGGTCAACTCAACATTAGAAGAGGTAATATCTGCAGCAGATGGAATGTCAGATAAAGAATTCAGCATATACATGCTTCAGATGATCTGGAGTCTCAAGGAAGACATTAGACAGCAAAATCAGACAATGAAAGATCACTTCAACAATGAATTACATAAACAATTCCAGGAAGCAAAAGATCAACTATACAGGGAGATAGAGGTTATAAAAAACAAACAAACAGAAATCCTAGAAATGCAGGAAGCAATAAACCAACTTAAAAACTCAATTGAGAATACTACCAACAGAGTAGAACACTTAGAAGAGAGAACATCAGACAATGAAGACAAAGTATTTCAACTTGAAAAGAACATAGACAGCTCAGCAAGACTGTTAATAAACCATGAGCAGAACATCCAAGAAATATGGGATAACATAAAGAGACCAAACTTAAGAGTCATTGGGATACAGGAAGGTATAGAGGTCCAAACCAAAGGAATGAGCAATCTATTCAATGAAATAATACAAGAAAACTTCCCACACTTGAAGAATGAGATAGAATCCCAAATCCTGGAAGCCTACAGGACACCAAATGTGCAAAATCATAAGAGATCCACACCTAGACACAATATAATGAAGATGCCCAACATACAGAATAAGGAGAGAATTTTAAAAGCTACAAGAGAAAGGAAGCAGATTACATTTAGGGGTAAACCAATCAGGATAACAGCTGATCTCTCAACACAGACTTTGAAAGCTAGAAGATCCTGGAATAACATATTTCAAACACTGAAAGAAAATGGGTTCCAACCAAGAATTGTGTATCCAGCAAAATTAAGCTTCAGGATGGAAGATGAAATTAAAACCTTCCAAGATAAACAAAAGTTAAAAGAATTTGCAGCTAGAAAACCATCTCTCCAAAAAATCCTCGGCAAAACATTACAGGAAGAGGAAATGGAAAATAACAATGAAAACCAACAGTGGGAGGTAGGACAGTAAAGGGGGGAAAATAATCAAAGAGGAAAACAAACCATGTTTAGTAACATAAACAATAAGAGAGGTAAATAGGGAGCCTACATCCTGGGAACAAATCTTTACTCCTTACACTTCAGATAGAGCCCTAATATCCAGAGTATACAAAGAACTCAAAAAATTAGACAATAAGATAACAAATAACCCAATCAGCAAATGGGCCAAGGACCTGAACAGACACTTCTCAGAGGAGGACATACAATCAATCAACAAGTACATGAAAAAATGCTCACCATCTCTAGCAGTCAGAGAAATGCAAATCAAAACCACCCTAAGATACCATCTCACTCCAGTAAGATTGGCAGCCATTAGGAAGTCAAACAACAACAAGTGCTGGTGAGGATGTGGGGAAAAGGGTACACTTGTACATTGTTGGTGGGACTGCAAATTGGTGCAGCCAATTTGGAAAGCAGTATGGAGATTTCTTGGAAAGCTGGGAATGGAACCACCATTTGACCCAGCTATTCCCCTTCTGGGTCTATTCCCTAAAGACCTAAAAAGAGCATGCTACAGGGACACTGCTACAACGATGTTCATAGCAGCACAATTCACAATAGCAAGACTGTGGAAGCAACCTAGATGCCCTTCAATAGACGAATGGATAAAAAAATGTGGCATTTATACACAATGGAGTATTACTCTACATTAAAAAATGACAAAATCATAGAATTTGGAGGGAAGTGGATGGCATTAGAGCAGATTATGCTAAGTGAAGCTAGCCAATCCCTAAAAAACAAATGCCAAATGTCTTCTTTGATATAAGGAGAGTAACTAAGAACAGAGTAGGGAAGAAGAGCATGAGAAGAAGACTAACATTAAACAGGGATGAGAGGTGGGAGGGAAAGGGAGAGAAAAGGGAAATTGCATGGAAATGGAAGGAGACCCTCAGGGTTATACAAAATTACATACAAAAGAAAGTGAGGGGAAAGGGAAAAATAATACAAGGGGGAGAAATGAATTACAGTAGAGGGGGTAGAGAGAGAAGAGGGGAGGGGAGGGAAGGGGTGGGTGGGATAGTAGAGGATAGGAAAGGCAGCAGAATACAACAGACATGAGTATGGCAATATGTAAATCAATGGAAGTGTAACTGATGTGATTCTGCAATTTGTATACGGGGTAAAAATGGGAGTTCATAACCCACTTGAATCAAAGTGTGAAATATGATATATCAAGAACTATGTAATGTTTTGAACAACCAACAATAAAAAATTTAAAAAAAGACTTCACCCAACAACCAGAGAAGACCGATTTTTCTCAAGCACAAGTGGAACTTTCCTCATAGGAGATCATATATTAGGCCACAAAAAAATAAATAAATAAATAAATAAAATCTGTATGTTATAGTCAGCTTTTTCACTACTGGGACCAAAAGACTTGACAAGAACAATTTTAAAGGAGAAAAATTTTATTTGGGGTTCACAGTTTCAGAGGTCTCAGTCCATACACAGCCAACTCCATTGTTTTAGGCGCAGAGTGAAGCAGAACATCACAGTGGAAAGCTGTGGAGGAAAGCAGCTCAGGACATGGAACCAGGGAACAGAGACAGCTGCAATCACCAAGGACAAAACAGAAACCCAAGAGTATGCCCCCATTGACCTAGTCTCCTCCAGCCAAACCCTACCTGCCAACAGTTACCCTCCAGTTGATCCATATCAGTGAATTAATCCACTGGTTAAGATTCTCATAACCCAATCATTTCTGAAAATTCTTGCATTGTCTAACACATGAGTTTGGGGGGACACCTCCCATTTAAACCATAACAGTGGTGTTCTCCGGACTCCTTCATTCATTAATGAGTGTTTACTGAATGCCTGTGTATTGACATTCTATCTTTTTGATATTTGAGATACAAGGAGTGAGAAACTACATGGGCTCTCTCTCATCCAGCGAGGAGGTCCACAGAACAGGGTAGAGGAGAGTGTGGCTGTGGAGTCACTAATCAAGACCTCCAGAGACCAACCAGGAAGCAGGTCTGATTTTATTGTGCAGTTACCATGTATATATACTCAGGCAGTAGCTAAGCAGATTACAGGCAGCCACCAATGCAATTTCTGTTAACTGTCCTTGCAGCAACCAGTCAAGGTGAGGAGTGGGCTATGGAGCAACATGTGGCCTCACATCCAATGCTATGCCTACAGGAAAAGCAGCCTGCCACTCACATGCCTAGCACAAGGGGAGTGGTTTGCCACTCAGACACCCTTAACGTATGCCATGTATGCAGTACTCCATGCACTTGTCCCCACAAGAAATAAAGACTCTACTCTCTGGAAGCTTACATTCTACACAGAGGAGGTAGATGATAAACAGGCTAGAAAATATACAGTGGTCAGAAGAGTAAAGAGGAGAATAAACCAATGGAAAGTGATAGAAAGCAATAGATAGTAATCTAGATTACTTGGTTGTCAAAGGTCTTTCTGAGGAGCTCATGTTTGTGCTGAGTTTTGATGACAAAAAAAAGCCATGAGAGCAGGCAGTGATAGGTTAACACAGCAGGCCTAGGTTGCCCAAACCCTGTGTGTTCAAAGAAATGACTGACTCTTAGCCACATTTGGGGAGATAACCTTTTAGCTCTTAGAAAATCATTCCTGGTAAGAGAATATTAGCATATCTGGAGGGATTTCACTGTGCCAGAGAAATTTTGCTACTATTGTAATTTAGGATGCAGGTCTTGGACCATGCTGTATTGGTTTGACTTTTATTAAAGCTGCAGACCAAAGAACCAAAATCAGTCACATGGGTGCTCCATGCCTACACAGCCATCCTCAGTGGGAAGAAAAAAGAAAAGAAAATAGATAGATAGATAGATAGATAGATAGATAGATAGATAGATAGATAGATAGATAGATAGATAGATATAGACAGATAGATAGATATAGATAGGTAGATGAACAAGATATTTTTTGCTTTAATAAACTATAACTGATAGTGTGATAGTGCATCTGTTTTGCTGATTTCTTTGAGTCCTTGTAGAGAAGATATGAATCTGAGCAAGGTCTCCGGGACCACTGACACAGACATATTCTGAAGGAAGATCATCCTGGAGGAAAGCAATGAGAGTTAGACCAAGAACAGCCAACGTGTCTGTCCAAGATCACACACTGATGCAAAGGAAGATTTGATCCAGAGGGTACATCTGCTGAGCCCCATACAAGGGTTTTACCTAATACAGCCTGGAATGGGGGACAAGCCTGCTTGGGAGTTGCACATACATGGTCTTAAATCCTATTGAACCTCTCCTAACTTCAGCATGCTCATCTCTGAAAAGAAACTGATACCTACTTCTTGGCTCATGTGAAATTTAACTGACAAAATGAATATAAAACCCCTAGCATAGGGGCTGGGGCTGTAGCTCAGTGGCAGAGTGCTTGGCTAGCACATGTGAGGCACTGGGTTCAATCCTTAGAACCACATAAAAATAAACAAATAAAATAAAGGCATGCTACCCATCTACAACTAAAAATAAAACTAGCATATAATAGGGCTCTCTGTCTTGGTTTCCCCCATATACAGACCATGAAACAAAGATTTTGATGTAAATAGTTTATTGGAGAGGTAATATCAGGAAGAATTTTGAAAGAATGAAGATGTGACTCAAGGAAATTGGGAAACAGACAGTGCATGACAATGAGCAGGTCACTGCTGCTGATAACTGGGACCTTCCAACAGAGGGTAAAGGAGCAGGAAGCTAGAATTTCTGCCACCAATTACTGCCTTTTTCATAGAGAAGTGTTGCTCATTTGGGCATGAATCCCCTGGCACATTCCACCTGTCCCTCAGCCAAACATATGCCCTAGGGAGAATTCCCTCAATAACAGAGTCATGGGAGATGCCCCAGCATGGAAACCATCTTCAGGATTATGTGTGGAACTGAAAGTGCTTACTCAAACAGATGTGGAACAGAAGCATCTACATCACTTTGGTCCATTTTGACTGGAATATATAACATCTCGGGAGAATGAAATGCATTGATAAGGAATTGGAAATATTGGTAGAAGAAAAACTATTTTATTTCTCCACCACCAAGTACCATGCCTGGCAAGAGAGCTTAGGAGTGTGTAACAATCCAATCCGATGGCAACAAGGGCCTTTGTAAGTTCAGCATTTCCCCGCTGCCTGCCAGCTGTTGATGGTGCCCTCACTTCCTGCTCCAGCTCTTTCCATATGCCACTCCCAAAGGCCTGGATCTCTGACTATGGACACACTCCATATGCTCAGCTGTACAACATTAACTCCTAGTTCAAGCTAGGGATTCTGACCTCGGAAGCCACTGATTCCTTTCTAAAATGAAGGGTAACATGGGTCAATTGGGGAATAAACACTTAAAGGCAAAGTAGATCTTTAAAGAGATCACAATTAGAAATAACATTGCAACTTTTATAAAGTCTAGGTGGTACATACATGGGTATTGTCTATACCATTCTCCAAAAAGTTTATATATGAAAATATTTCAGGGGGCTGGGGATGTGGCTCAAGCGGTAGCGCGCTCGCCTGGCATGCGTGAGGCCCGGGTTCGATCCTCAGCACCACATACCAACAAAGATGTTGTGTCTGCCGAGAACTAAAAAATAAATATTAAAAATTCTCTCTCTCTCTCTCTCTCTCTCTCTCTCTCTCTCTCTCTCTCTCTCTCTCTGTCCTCTCTCACTCTCTCTTTTAAAAAAAAAAAAAAAGAAAATATTTCAGTATCAGAGCTGGGGGTATAGCTCAGTAGTAGAGCACTTGCATAGCAAGTATAAGGCCCTGGGCTAAATCCCAGAACTGCAAAAAAATTAAAATTAAATTATTTCAAAATCAATAAAGATATTAGATCAGTACTCATGAGTATATGGCAAGGGGCACTTGGGGTTGGGCCACAGGAGATCCAGCACTATGAGCTCTTGCCATCGCCTCTTGGCCCTGTTACATGCCATGCCAACCCAGCAAACCTTGTGACCAGCCTTGCAGTTTCTGCACTGATCACAGAAGGGGTATGAAGAGGCAAAGACTGCTCTTGCTTGCTTTTGCCATAAAAGCGTAATTCTACCTCTTGTGCTGCTCTCAGCAAACCTCCAGCTGCTCTCAAAGGAAACAGTTGCTGCAATGGCTCAGACTACCTTACAAAGGTATTAAGTGCATAGCCCACAGGGAAACACAGTGGATTAAAAAGATCCCACATCACTTCTTCAAAGTCAGTAGAATGAGTTAGACAAGGAAATAGCCATAACACTTCAATTTAAAAGTCTTGGCTTCAGCCGGGTGCAGGTGGCACACACCTGTAATCCCAGCAGCTCAGGAAGCTGAGGCAGGAGGATTGCAAGTTTAAAGCCAGCCACAGAAACTTACTGAGACCCTAAGCAACTCAGCAAGACTCTAAATAAAATATTTTAAAAGAAGCTGGAGATGTGGTTCAGGGGTTAAACATCCTTGAGTTCAATCGCTGGTACAAAAACAAAGTCTTGGTTTGAAATAAACAGTAAACAAAACAAAAACTCTACACTTGCAGAGGAAGTAAAAAAACAAATTTATAAAAAAGCTGAGCATAAATTACTTCCAATATCTCCCAGCCCATCTTTAAAATATATATATTAAAGTCAAAATTGACATAAAGGAGTTTCACTAAAAGTTTATCAATGTAGGAAGGAGATGCTAGCATGCATTTAAAGGATATATTAGAAGGACCTGAATCATGTATATCATGCAATTAAGGGGAAACCTAAGGAAAGGAAAACAGAGAACAGAGGAATAGCCAGATGCTAGACAGAAGGTGATCTTGGGAGTCCTTGGGCCATCAAAGCCTGGAGAAAATTCATTTCCTGTAACATTCTCAAACCGATTCAGACTGTGGACCTCAACAGCTGGTGACATGTGGGACCACTGGTAGGATCAGACTCCAGAGGCTTTACTCCAGAGAGCTATGACTAACACTCTAGGCTGACATTGATCTCATGTAGCAAGGTGCCTCACCATAACAAGTCAACCCAAGGGAAGTTTCAATATTTGTCCCCTTATTTGTCCATATTTTTTTAGCACCCTACATCAAATTTTTACACACTCTGGAAACAGAAAAAAAATAAAAATCCATGGTTGTTCCAAATGTACTGAATGCATCTCTAAAGGAACGAATGGACTGGAATCTAATGAAACCGTGTTGTCCCTCACTGTGGTGGTTACAAGGCAGCTCGTATTCAGGGATGTCAGAGGGGAAAAGAGAGAAAACACAGGAGACATTTAAATGGACAATATAAAAATCATTCTTGAATTTTCTCCCTCTTTGCAACCATGAGAAGCAAAGGAGGGCACTCGAGTAACATCCACCTTGCAGTAAGACAGAGAATAGTTCCTAGAAGAAGCAGTAGTTTGGGCCCAGGAATTTCCGGATTCTAAAGAAGTCCATAGTACCAAACCTAGAAAGTTAAAGATAAAGCCAGGTCACAGAGATTGTGAGCATATATATCTGGGACTCACCAGTCACAAACTCAGAGACCAGAAGAGTCCATGACATGTAGACAAGCAGTACCAACAAAACCCCAAAAGCAATAATCACATTCTCTCACCATCTCCTCCTCCACCTCCACTGAGATCTCCAAAACTCACAATTGGCTAAAAATAGCTAACGTTTTTGTGCTTTCAATCCTAGAGTAAATATTTTATAAGAGTCCCCAAATGTAAATGTTCCTTGGAGATTCAGGCATTGGTTTAAGAAATTACCTCTTCCATGAAGTACAGATCCTCACTCTAGGCCAGAGAGGGGAAATGTTTTTCTTCTGCTCCAATGATAAGATTTTGCTTAACTTCAAATTTCAACAGTGCAGATCATGGAGTACCTGTGGTAACACTGATCTTACATAAGTTTTTTTTTGGTAGTGGGGATTGACCCAGAGGTACTTGATCACTGAGCCACATCCCCAGCCCTATTTTGTATTTTATTTAGAGACAGGGTCTCACTGAGTTGCTTAGTGCTTCACAGTTGCTGAGGCTGGCTTTGAATTCACAATTCTCCTATCTCAGCCTCCCAAGCCACTGGGATTACAGGCGTGCACCACCATGCCCAGCCTGGTCCTTCTTTAATCTGCCTTCCCAGAAACACTCAGAAATGCTCACAGTATTCTTATTTGTATAGAATAATGATTGTGTTCAAGGCTTCCATTGGATTAAAAGAAGTTTTAATACCTTCAGAGACATCCAAATCTCTGTTGTCAGACAATTTGGATGACTTGAACTTTAGGGAAGGCTGATTTCCCATATGTTCCTTGAGTGATGCTGTGCATAGGAATAAATGATGGAACCAATGTTGAGGCCATTCCTCTTCTCAGGGAATCTGGATCTCCAGCTGATTATGCTCACCTGTAAGCATAGTGGCAGCTGTGTTCACACTTATCAAGAGGGTTGGTCACAAAGCCATTCATTTGCTGCCTCTGTCCATCAACTACCTCTGTATGAAAACCCATTAGGGCTGGTGCTCCCTAGGGCAGGCCTGCCTGCAACTCATCTTTGATGCATCCTGTTCTGAGCCCCAGAGCTGTGGGTCCTGGATCCTGCAAACCTGTCTACTCCAACGTGACTGACATGCAGTAGATTGCTATTCCCAAAGGGGTGGCCCCTTAGCAGCAAGGGAGAAAGATACTGCTGAAATGTACAATATGTATAAATGGTGCAACATGTCCAAGGAGTGCTTTTAGCTACAAGAGAACGGGCCTTCCAACAGTCAGCCACTTTCCTGTTGATAATAAATAGATAAATTATGCAAACATCAAATAAGAAACCACAAAACATTCCAGAGAGTTAAATTAATACCTTGTTTCCTCTTCTCCAGAGGCAAGCTGTTGAGGTAACATAGTTTAAATATTCTATACAAATCCACTAATTCTTGTAAAATGTCATAAAGTCAAAAGAAAAATATTTGCACAAAAGGTCATATGTATGAAGGATCCCCAGGGACACCTCAGCTAGGCCCAGCAGGGTCTAAGATCCCTGCCCAGGACGTCTGCCAAGTGCCCTGTGCTCTAAAATGTCATCATTTGGAGGTGCACAGTTCTGCGTTTTTGCAGAGTGGAGAAAGTGAATTTTAGGATACACTGTTCCCAAAAACAGTTGCAGAAAAAAGATAAGAGTAGAGTCTGCCCCCCCCCCATGAAGTCTAGGACACACAGTGGAGCCTTTTGTAAACTGAGCTGCAAGGTGGAAGGGGGAGAAAAGGAAACACTCACAGGCTCCAAGGTCAAGCCTTCCACACATCTCTTCCAGGAAGATGGAGAAGATAAAGATAATAAGACAAAAACCCAAATAACCCAGCTGCCACCAGAATTCCCAAAGTTTGGGGAGGGGGTGAGGTTCCTGGTTACACAGGGTGATCAGTAATTTATAATATGCTTCTGCTGAATTCTGTTACATTACTCCAGGTATATCTGAGAGCCAATCAGATCATCCCTAAGAACAAATCTTGTCAGTAACCCTCTTAGTCACAAGAGTAAGGAGACGGTTGGGAGAAGCTCAAGGAATCTGCATGAGATCAATAGGAACTTCTGTGTTTGTAGCAACTTTCCCTCAATTCTCTTTTGACCTTCAGAACTGATGAAGTGAGGAGGGGCCTGATTAACACCCCACTCCAAGGTTACAGAGGAGGATCCTAGAGAGATACTCCCAGAGAAGCACTGGGCTGATAGCCAGGAGGACCTAGGTTTCTGGGGTCAAGTTCTGAATCAGGTCTGTGGTGCTTTCCTTTTTAACAGTGGTCCACTTCATGATTTGAATATAGGCCTTGCTGCTCTGCCACTGTTACTTTTTTTAAAACAAACATTTTTTTTTCTCTTCTCCCTCTCCCCATCCCTAATCTTAGGGGAAACAAGACTACCCTTCTTCCCGTCCTAGGGTATCTGTCCTTAAGTAAACACATACCACAAAAAATGAAGTAATTCAGTCTCCAGGGGTAGGCCAGAAGATCTAAGAAATAGCTAGCTCAAAATTAACAGGTGAATTACAACCTCCCAGGGCATACCTGGAATATAGCCTTTGAATCATCTCTTTAAAAACTCTCTGTTTCCCCTGATGGGGAGAACTAGACTCTGGGACAGGAGTCCCCTGTGTTTTTCCTTTGCTAGCAAAGCAATAAAACTTTTTCTCAAAACCTTGTCTTCAACATCAGAAAAGGACCAAGCTTTCAGCAATGCCTTCAGTGGTTCTCTCCTAAGTTTTTCCTTCAGCTGAGCATGTGCTGCCCTTAGTGGGACTGTGCCTTCCATCCTGGGCCAAGCTGTGATTCAGTGTGACCAACCTCATGTGTTTATATGCTGGAAAGAAAGTGTGACCAGGACCGCAGCCAGTAGAAGGGCTGCCTATGCATCACCTGGAGTTGGAAAAATCAGGTGCCCTCTTCACCTAAAAATGTGGCAAAGAATTGTGAACCTCCTACTTGGACCTCCTTTGTGTGCATCATCTGTGGGAAATAAACAACTCAATCAGCATCATCACTAAGTCCAAAGGCCATTTATTCTTTTCAGGAACTCACTAAGTCACTGGCCTTAAATTTCCTCCACCTATTCTTGTCTCCATGGCGATCCTTATTCTGAAATACATGAAATCCATTCAAACAAGGTACATCTGAAGATCTTCACCCATGCAGGTTCCTCCATTTAGAATGCATTTGTGCCCCATAAAGGACTCTGCCAAAGTTGGGTTTATTGACTCAAAGGCAGTTAACCAATTAAAAACATAGACATCAATTAAAAATTAATAGTCAATACATTCCCAATAGTTTCAGGGGAAATAAAACTTGATAATATTCAACAACCATTTAGAGTATACAAACTCAAACCAATAGGATAGAATTCCCCAATCTAATAAACATTATCTATCAAAAACTTAATTCTTTTTTTTTTTTATACTGGAGATTGAACCAGGGGCACCTGACCACTGAGCCACATCCCCAATCCTTTTTTTAATTTGAGACAGTTTCACTCTGAACTGTTTAAAGCCTCCCTAAGTTGCTGAGGCTGGCCTTGAACTTTTTTTTTTTTTTTTTTTTTTTTTTTTTTTTTAGAGAGAGAGAATTTTATTTTTTAGTTTTCGGCCGACACAACATCTTTGTTTGTATGTGGTGCTGAGGATCGAACCCAGGCCGCACGCATGCCAGGCAAGCGCACTACCCCTTGAGCCACATCCCCAGCCCCTGGCCTTGAACTTGTGATCCTCCTGTCTCAGCTTCTGAGCTCCTGGAATTACAGACATGTGCCACCACCCCCAGAAAAACATAATTTTTAATAGTATAAAGCATTATCCTCTTATACCATTTGAATGTTTTATCCCTGCACATATAACCTTTCTAAAAGCAAAACATCATCAATTAAATTACCTTGCTTTTTGTTTTACATGACACAAACATCATTCCTCAAATCCAGGTTGTGAAGCCCAAGGTGATTCGAAGGGCAAAGTTTGAAAATTTCTAGAAAAAAAGAAAGAAATATTTTTCTGCTTCCTGGGACTGCCTAAACAAACCTGATGTCAAAGGTAGCAAGGGCTGAAGGAAGAGAGTGCCCTTAGGTTCATTCACTCAGGAGTGACTCAGTTCATAAGCTGTAATTCAGACTGTTAGCAAGATCTGGAGACAAGGGCTTCTTTCATAATTACCATCACTCCAGAAAAAAAGCACCTGCCACTTTTGTATACAGTTTCCAGAGTCCCCAAGAAGATATAATCACCTTGGTGCCTGCCAACCTGAGTAATTTTTTTCCTGGGGCTCTGCCCAGCCAAGATCAGCCCAATCCTGACCTTCCATGCAAGATGCCATTTTCCAATTGGATACCTAAGCAATCACTCTTGTCTTCATTTTGTGCTGCTATCTTGGAATACTTGTGACTGGAAATAAAAAGAACACAAATTTATTTTTACTGCCTGGGAAGTCCAAGGTCTAGAGACCCAAATCTGGGTTGGGTCCCCTTGCTACTCCATGAAGAAAGTACAAGAACAAGAAAACATGCATAAGAAGGGAAGGTATCCAAACTCATCCATTCATCAGGAACCAATCCCATAATAACTGGTCCATTCCTGCCATAATACATTAATCCATTCATGGCCTAAACAATTCTTAAAGGTTCCATGTCTTCACTCTGCTGCTTTGGGGATTAGGAGTCCAACATATGAACTTTGGAAAACACAGTCAAACTGTAAGAATTATTGAGCATGTGCACCAATTCTTGGTTGCAAGGTATAGGGCCTGAATTTTAATTACGACTAATAAGGAAGCAATCAGTTTACAAATCAGGCTATAGATTTTGTGTGTCTGGAATTAAGACTTGACCTCAGTAAGCAGGAGGCTGGAGGCTAGGCAGGGACCCTGCATACATCACTGGTTTGGATAAGCACCATAGCAACATGTCTTATAATGTTAATATTTCTGAGATTTTTTTAATGTACAAAGGTAAAATTCATATAATATAAAATGAATCATTTTATTATGAATAAGTCAGTGGCATGTGTTATACTCAAAGAGTGTTATACAACCACCCCTTCTGCCTGGTTCCAAAACATACCCATCACCCCAACATAAAATCTTATACCCATTAAGCTGTTCCTCCTCACTCTCCCCTCTTCCATGCACTGATAACAACCATTAGGTGTCTCCCTCTATGGGTTTATCCATTCTAGACACTTCCCTATGTGGATTTTTCATGACTGGCATTTTGGGGGGGGGGGGCGGGGGGAGGCAATGCTGGGAATTGAACCTAGGGTCTTGTGCATGCAAGGCAAGCACTCTACCAATGCACTATAGTCTATATTCCCAGGCTATGACTAGCTTCTTTAACTTAGCATATTTTTAAGGTTCATCCATGTTGTGGCAGGTGTCAGTTCTTCATTTCAATCTTTGACTGAATCATGTTCCATCATGTGCCACAAGCCACAATTTGTCTGTACATTCATCTGCTGATGGACATTTGGGTTGCTTCCATCTTTTGACTATTGTGAATTGCACTGCTATGAATATGTGGGTACATGAATCTGTTTGATTTTCAATTCTCGCAGGTATATAACTAGAAGTGGAATTACTAGGTCATATGGTTACTTATGTCTAACTTTTTGAGGAAGCACCAAATTTGTTTTCTACATCACCTGTACCATTTTAGCAAATGGGAGAGTGCCAACTCTCCACCTCCTCACCAACACTAGTGGTGGAGTGCTTGCCTAGGAATGAGACCCTGGTTTCCATCCCCAGCTCTGCAAAAACAACAAAAAAGGATCACCTTTACAGGAAGCAAATCTATCAGTTCATTAACGTGAAAACAGGTAAATGAGGGGAAATTTCTTACAGAAGTATTC
Organism: Ictidomys tridecemlineatus; assembly: GCF_052094955.1. NCBI lineage: Eukaryota > Metazoa > Chordata > Mammalia > Rodentia > Sciuridae > Ictidomys > Ictidomys tridecemlineatus. The sequence goes on along the minus strand of NC_135486.1, from coordinate 110,719,824 downwards.
CAGCTATTAAATGATAATTTATTTATAAATTTTAAGTACTTTATAATTGTTCATCATTATTACTAATGAAATATATGATCTAGACTCCTAACATCATATAAAGAGAAATAGCCATATGTGCCACCATTGTAATGTGTTCTTGCCAAAATGGGAAAGACAAATCTGGCTATACCTCTATATCTCTGAGTTCTCAGTTAATACAGAGGGCAGAGAAATAGTTAAATAATGTCAGGGATATGCAAATAACAAAATTCAGAATGTTAAAAAAAAGTATATAGTATAAATAATACAGTTTTCTCAATGATAAATTTCAAGGAAATGAAGGACAGATGGTTATGAAATTTAGAAGACAAAGCAACAAATTGTTTTGTTTTTTAAGACAGACAGAGAGAGAGAGAGAGAGAGAGAGAGAGAGAGAGAGAGAATTTTAATATTTATTTTTTAGTTTTTGGCGAACACAACATCTTTGTTTGTATGTGGTGCTGAGGATTGAACCCGGGCCGCACGCATGCCAGGCGAGCGCGCTACCGCTTGAGCCACATCCCCGGCCCAACAAATTGTAATTTTAAAATTTTAGTGTTTTTAAAAATCATTGGATATTTTGACACTAAAGAATTATTCATCTTTTTAAAGAGCTCTTACTTTTCAGAGGCACATACCAAAATATTTATAAACATCTGGAATGTGCTTTAAAACACTTCAGTGAGGGAAGAAGACAAGGAGGAAGCAGTGGGTAGAGAGAAATCAAGATTGGCTGAGTTTAAAATAAAAGTCAAATGATGACTACACAAGGATTCATTTACACGTTTGAAATTTTCTATTATAAAATGGTTCCCATGAAAAGAGAGAAGGTAGCCATCAAGGAAATTCTGAGGGTTGGCAATTCTGTTATAGATTTTTATATTAAACAGTTCAAAATTTTAGATATCACTTTTTTGTATTAGTGGTGAACCCCAACTGTGCCCAAAGATACAAGATCATTAACTTCCTAATGAAAGATTTCTCCTGAGCTTTCTTTCACATGTCCTAGACTTCAGAAAATTTACAGATAGGTAGATAATAAACAGAGAGAGGTATGAAATAAAATTCCAGAAGAATAGAAATGTATAGAAAACAGCAAAATATTTGACATTTCAATGGGTATAAAAAACAAGGCTACTATAATTCCATGGGAAAAACTCCCTTTTAATGGAAGCTTTTTGAAAACATTGTCCATATGCTTTGGCCTCAGAGCAGACATGGAAGAGGACAAATGAGCAGGAAGGCAAGGCTCAGCTCCTACTGAAGTTTCTCTCAAGAGATTCCAACTGGCTGAAAACCCAGAGGCCTGTTCAGCTAAGTGCATGATCAAAATCAATCAATAACTTAATTCAAGTAAATACAGACACTAATACAGCAGCCTCCATGGTCCCTGCCTGGCTTTGAGAGACAGATTTTTTGGAAAAAATACACTCAAGCGAGTCTATCCCAAATCCTGAGGACAGGAAGCCTCCAACTGGGCTTGGCTGGCAGGGCACTGGCTGTCTTGCCAAACTTGTCTAAGAATTGGGGGGCTGGGAGACTGGTTTTCCATATGGACCTCTGCAGCAGCCCTGTGTGGATGACTCAATAACACTTCACCCTAGTTTAGCACAACTTCACAGTCCCCACAGATAAGCCAGGAGGACCAAAAGGGTTATTTGCTAAGTCAAAAGTAAACTTGTGGCTGCCTGCCAGGAAATAGGTGATAAAAGCACATGTTTCCAAGTGGACTGCGTAATACAAATGCTCATCACTACCACTTATCTCATTTGCAGTGCAGAATGGGGGAAAGAAATCTCAAAGAATATGACATTACAAGGTACCATCAAACAAATGACATCTTGCAATTATAATGACACACAGTTGACAAAAGAAAAACTTAGCAGCCAGTGTTCAAGGCACAGCATAACAATGTTGCTGCAGTGCAATTCATCCTCATTATGCCGGGCCCAGAATCTTAAACAGCAAGAAAACCCTTTTTGATGGCAAAATAATATAAGAAAATGTAAACACAGTTAAAAATACTGCAGCTTCTAATTCTTAAAGAAATGTTATAAATGCCTACAAACATCAGTTTTCCTGAATCAGCACTCATGAAAAATAGGTCACTACCACTTTATCATCTCTAATTGGTGTCCAGGACCCCAAGTATCTCGGGAAGTAAGGGTCCAGATGAAAAGGACAGAGACTATTAAGAGATAGGTGGTGACTGCAACTCAGGGAAGTACGCCAACAGGACCAAGAACACCTGCCAGGCCCAGAGGGCTCATGGAAGTATCCACAGATTCTGAAGATCAAGTGCATCACTAAAACACGCAATCTGCAGAGTTAGAAATTTTCCCCTATCACATTCACTGATGTATCTCAAGTACCAGAAGAGTTCCAGGCACATTGCAGGGCCTAATTACTTATGAAATGAATCAGATAAGAACATATAGAAAGGGCTGGGGTTGTGGCTCAGTGGTAGAGCACTCACTTAACATACATGAGGCACTGAGTTCAATCCTCAGCACCACATAAAATTAAATAAAGATACTGTGTCCACCTAAAACTAAAACAATAAAAAAAATTTTTTAAAAAATATAGAAAAGCATTTTTATATGTCAGATAAAGTGCCATGATATAGGGCATTAATACTAGTTCACCTTTCAGACTCATTTAATCTAATCTTTTGGCAGAATGCAACATTTTTTAAAAATACGGTTTATGTTTATTCATGATCAATAGCAAAATATTAATTTCCTAATAGCTGTTGTTATAGTGCAAGGAATATGCTGGGATGGGAAAACTTTACAGATGAGGGAAGAATATTACAATCAGAGAAAAAGGCTACAAATGAAGCAAAACAAAGGAGGCTGCCTGAGAGAAGATCCCAGCGGGGTGGAGGCCGAGGTGAGGTCCAGCAAGGAGCAGGCTGGCAGAATGTGACAGGAGGCCCTCACATGGCCCTTGCAACACAACGCACTTTGGAATCCTCTGTGATAACAAGGATTATCTGTGTCTGTCATTCACCACGGTATTCTCAGTGCCAGGAGCATAGTAGGTGTTTAATAAATATTTGTAAATGGAAAAGTGTGGGGTGAGTCTGAGCCAGATCTCACAGGCAGGATAGAGACCCAGGATAATGAGCTTCAAGCTGCCAACCACTGACAAAATTCTGCCCCTACTACTGGACTTGGAGGTGTGTCCAAACACTCAACTGACGGAAAAATCCCAGCCTGAACTAAAGTTCAGAATACTGTTTCCCTTAAAGGTTACCAGAAAAACCATAGGCACCACTTAGATAGGAGGCATGGGTGGCTGTGCCCTCTGGGAGCTCTCAATAAGCCAGACTTGTCCTCCGCCTGGGTCTGAGTCAGTGGAAAGGAAATGGCCCGAGAGCCTTCCTGCATGCCATCACTGCTTGTCCTCCAAGCCCATCAAAAAGATGAAGGATACCCTGGGGCAGGGATTCCTCAGGTGGTGCCCTCACTGCACCGGGGGCTCCAGGCGATGCTGGGTCTTCTGGTGCCGGTTGAGAATGGACCTCTGGTTGAAGCTCCGACCGCAGGCGGGGCAGTGGTAAGGCTTCTCTCCCGTGTGGATCCTCTGGTGTCGGACCAGCCGCTCCCCTTTGCTGAACCGCTTCCCGCACACCTGGCACCCATAGGGCTTCTCCCCGGTGTGGGCTCGCCGATGCACAGCCAGGTTGGCATTCCTGCTGAAACTCTTGCCGCACTCGCAGGTGTAGGGCTTCTCACCGGTGTGCGTCCTCCGGTGCACCTGCAGGTGCTGCCTCCGGCTGAAGCTCTTCCAACAGTCCCCGCACTTGTAGGGCTTCTCCCCTGTGTGGCTCCGCTGGTGGACCTCCAGGTGGTGTCTCTGGCTGAAGGTCTTCCAGCACTCATTGCACACGTAGGGCCTCTTTCCCAGATGGGTCCTCTGGTGCTTCATGAGGTACTCCCTCAAGGTGAAGCCCTTCCCACACTCCATGCAGCCATAGGACTTCTCCTCTTCATGGGTTCGCTGGTGTCTGACGAGATTGGAGCTCCGACTGAAGCCTTTCCCACACTCGGGGCACTGGAAAGGCTTCCAGAAGGAACTCTGCGCTTTGAGATCCTCAGGCAAGGAGACACTGTGCTGCGAAGCAGGAAGTCCTAGCAGGCCACTCCCGGATTCCCCAGGCTCCTGTTCACAGGCTCCTCCCAGCCCAGGTCCAGGGACAGCAGCTTCCCCAAACCTCTCAGTTGACAGCCCAGCAAATGCCCCTTTAAGGTCTTCCTGCTGGGGTTTTGACTCCTTTTCCTTGCTCCCAATGCCTACAGGAGAAAAGAGACCAAGACTGATTCCATGGTAGCTACCAAAGGTAATTTATGTGTCAGAGCTTTGCTTCCAAGGATGGCCCACTGAGAGCAGCTTCTCTTTTCCCTGTGACTAACAACTTCAACACCTTTCACTTCTGTGGATCCTAAACTCAGAACTTCCTTTACTTCTTCCCACTCCCTACCCTCATACAGAATATATGCCAAATTTTAATCCCCTCTCATTTTCAGACTTTTCTTCAAAATCTAGCTCAGTGATTCTGAGAAATACACCCTGGTTATTCTCGTCCCCTAGCCTCTTCTGCACTGATATCCTCAATTAGCACTTATTTACACATAACTTTGCTGCAAATGCTAATTTACATTCACCTACATGTTCTGCCTTCCTCAAATAATTACAAACCCATTCCAATAACCTGGCCCTGCATACCCTGCTCCCTCTACCTAACCAAGTATCATTAATCTGGGCCCCCTAGGAGCCTGGCAGGGAACTGCGCAGGGAGATGCTGGCTGAAGGAAGGAGCCCAATCTGTAACTGAAGCTCCAGTTACAAACCAATTCTGTGCTGGTACAGCTACCAGGACTACATATATTTAGGATCATAACTCCACCTAAGAAAATAAATATAAGTTCCACGTACATAATATTGAGTTCATGTGCAGATTTCCCCAGGGGCTAGTTAAAGTTCATACGTGGTACTTAGTTTCAGTTTTCCTACTCCTAACACTTCAAAACTGGAAACTACCCAAATGAACCTTTTCTCCTGTGTGGATCCTCTCCATGAAAAAACAAATTAATTACAGCTCCACACCATGAGGTCATGAAGGTCACATGTCCTTGTTAGGAGACGCATGTTGAAGTATTTAGGAGTGAAAGATCAAATGGCTCCATTTCCAAAATTATTCTGAAAATGCATTTTATAGATAAATATGGCAAATATTAACAATTATTGAAAAAACAAAGGTATAAGTGTGTTCACTATAACGGTACACTAGTCTTAGTGATTTTTGTGGGATTTTTTTGTAGGTTTGAAAGTTTTTACAGCAAATGTTTAAATATAAAGCTGGAGGGAAATAAATAAAATATCTAGGCAGAAATGAAAACACTAAGACAAAGACACATTACTACAAAGAGAATGGAGTCAGAGAACTGGTTTTGAATGTGGCACTGGCTACTTAATAGCTATGGGATTATGGAAAAAATCAATTAATCTCTCTGAGCTTTACTTTCTTCATCTTCAAAATGGATAGTATACTGATAAAGGTTCCTGTATACACAGCAGGTATGCAATGGTAGGTGGTATGATTTTAGCCCTTAGACCAGGCACTGATTTCCAGCTACTTCCAGAGAATCTCCCCCTGGATCTCAAACTCAAGATGGAACCCTCCATTCTCCTCCCCCTTAGGAAAGCACTTCCCTTCCTTTCTCACAGTAGCACCAGTTTTCCAGTCCAATAGCCAGGATCTCAGCCTCCTCTTTGACTCTACTCTCTCCTCTTCTCTAGCTAATTGGTGACCAATCCTTGGAAAAACGTCTTGGTAAACCACCTTCTTCACCACTGCCAAGTCTGGTTCCTGCTCTGGCCCTATGCCTGTATCTCCTTCACCCTAGAGGTCAATTGCAATAACACTTTCATCACATTACTCAACACTGCAAACTTCTACCAGAGCCCACAGCCCTCAGCTAGTCTCACCCTACTTACGCAACCCCTCTTTCTTTCTCTTCTGAACACTCATCTTTCACCCCAGGGTCTTAACCATCTTGCAAACAAGTCTCCTGGAGTCAGTGTGTGCATATGCTACTCTCTGCATCCATTATTCCAAATCAGCTTCCAAATTCCTGCACCAGCCCAACCTCCATCTGTTTGCTCCCATAACTGCATTTATGATCCAGACCATAAGGCTGGCAGTTAGTCACTCTCTAATGACAACAGACCAAGGCCTGAAAGGGAGCTGAGAACCCACCTGGCCCAGCAGTCTCCCCAAACTCATCTCCTCCTTATAAATTAAGCAGCTTGGTCCTGTCCCACACTGCTATCTTTGCAAGTTCTGGGACTGAATCCCAGGTAGACCTGAAGGCTGGAATTCATAGCAGATGGTACACTTGGAAAACAGAGATAACTGCACAAAGCAGGGGCTCCTGTGATGTACCCAAACAGAGGCACACCATGCCACCTAGCAGAAACACTTAGGGATGTGTATCCAGGCTGTTTGGAGACGCGGGGCTGGTGAGAGGACAAACACGCACCAGGGTCTCTAGAAGTCAGAAATAGCCAGGACAGGGTAAGCACTCTTGAGGATGGAAAGGCATCACTGCAGAGGCACACAGCTAATGGGGATTAGAGCTCTGGGAAGCTGGGACTTCTATCCAGGGCACATCACGGGAGCCCCTGCCTTGTGTATTTATCTCCAAAGTTTGCACATCTTTTACCCTGTTGCAATTACAAACTTCTATGTAAAACACACCAGCATCTTTTGCCACCCACATCACCTTGCCCTGGACACAGGTCCCCAATTCCCCCTACCTGGTGCTCCACCCTATTCCAAAATGACCATGCACCTGGCCTCTTCACCAGAACTCTAAGACCCTGGAGGAAAGCATTTTAACTCTTCATAGTGAATGGTAAAGCACTGGCCATATAGTAAGTGACAAATAAATCTCTGTGGGTAAATAAAATGAATGAATGCTGACTTATGAAAGAATCAGTTAATAATATTTGTACAAGTATGACCAACAAATATTTGCAAAAATGTTCAACATCATTTGTAATTAGGGAAATGTAAATCAAAACTGCACTGAGATTTCATCTCACACCAATCAGGATGGCAGTCATCAAGAATACAAAAATAAATGCTGGAGAGAATGTGGAGAAAAAGAAAAACAATTTTTACACTGTTGGTGGGATTATAATACAACCACTATTAAAATCAATATGAAGGTTCCTCAAAAGACTAGTAATGGAAACAGTATGTGACCCAGCTATACCACTCCTCAGTATTTACCCTAAAGAATTAAAGTGATCACACTATAGTGATAAGGCATACCCATGTTTATAACAGCACAATTCACAACAGCCAAACTATGGAACCAGATGTCCATCAACAGATGAATGGATAAAGAAAATGTGGTATATATGCACAGGGAGTTTTACTCAGCCATAAAGAAAAATGAAATTCTGTCATTTGCAGGAAAATGGATGGAACTAGAGACCATTATGTTAGGCAAAATAAGTCAAATTCAGGTCTAGAGTCAAATGTTTTCTCTCCTATGTGGAAGCTAGAGAGAAAAAATGAAAAGAAAAGGCGGGGGATCTTTCATGAAAATCCAAGGGAGATCAGTGGAGGAAAAGGACCCAGGGGTGGAAGGCAGGGAGAAAGGGAAGTGCCAGGGAATGATCCTGGCCAAACTACATTGTTCTATGTGTGCATGTACAAACACGGAACAACAAACCCATCGTTATGTACAACTATAATGCATGAATAAAAATTGTGGAAAAAAATCAAAGTTGGGCAAAACCCCCTCCCAAAAAACAATATTTGCACAACTAATAAAAACATGTGGGCTGAGGATATAGCTCAGTTGGTAGAGTGCTTGCCTTCCATACACAAGGCCCTGGGTCGACCCCCCGCACCACAAAAAAAAAAAAAAAAAAATATGTGCTAGCACCATGTTTGCCACACATTTTGTGCTCACAATGCCATGAGGCCATGTGAGTCATTTCATGACTGAAGAAACTGAGACCTGAAGAGGTCAAATTAGATGGTCATGGTTAGGAAGAGAGAAAGTCAGGATGGAGCCTCTTGCATCCTGAAAGAAGCACATGACCCTCTTGCTCATCCTTCAATGTATTTCAAGGTGAGAAAGGTCAGATGGAGTCTGTACAGATGAAGGGTCAACACATAAAATACAAGGTTTTGAAAGGAAAAAGAGTTAGCGGGGAACAGGGGAGGCTTGTTCCCAGCCACGTTTTCTTCTTCTCCCCACTGTTCTCATTCAACCCACAAAGATTCTCCCCCCTGCTCCTTGGTCCCTAGTCCCCATGCCCTGTAGTGCACTCTGCTGGCTTCCCCACAGGCCCTCACCCTGCACTGCCAGTCCTGGCCTCACTCCTGCTCCCTCCTCCCCTATGGGCTCCTATCAGTGCAACCACAGGTCAAACCCAGCCACCACCTGAGGCAGGCCCATCGAGAGTCTGCTTCCTCTGTGACACAAGCCCACACTTACCTGTCCCATTTCTAAATTCTTACCGCACGTGTGCACACATACACACAGAGAATGCTCCAATTCTCTCCTGTATTTTAGTCCAGGCCACTTCCTGCCCCAACACAAAGCTACTGTGTGAGGCCTGCACTCAGGGAGTGCTCAATAAACACTTGCTGAATGAATAAGACCAGGTGCTCCTTTTTGGCTGTTTTCCCTCTTGCTCCGAAGGCAGCTAGGGACACACACAGATGTCTAGGGATGCTAATGACTGACCTGTCTCATTGGAGCCAGAAGAGCTGCCTCGTGTTTTCCTGCTCTATTGTCTGCCTCCTCTTTTTTTTTTTTTTTTTTTTTTAAAAATATTTATTTATTTTTTTTTAAGAAAGAGCGAGAGAGGAGAGAGAGAGAATTTTTTATATTTATTTTTTAGTTCTCGGCGGACACAACATCTTTGTTGGTATGTGGTGCTTAGGATCGAACCCGGGCCGCACGCATGCCAGGCGAGCGCGCTACCGCTTGAGCCACATCCCCAGCCCCTGTCTGCCTCCTCTTGACAAAGGAATGCTCCCTACAGCTGGCCCATGTTCCCTCCTCACCTGCCATGAAATCCACTTCCTTTGTCAGCAACACCAGGTTAGGGCAAGATCCCTGACCTGGAGCTTTCAAAACACCTCAGCCTCTCACCTTTGGGGTGGAGACAGAGCCTTACCTGAAGAGACCCCACAGTTCTGTGGTTCCACATATTCCCCAAAGCAGTCAATCTGGGCTGGGGTCACATGCCTCCACTCCTCCTCAGGAAAAGGCAGGGCCATGTCTTTAAAGGTCCCCAATCCCTGAAACAACAGATTGCTATAAATAAAGAGACAGTCCCTAAAGAAGAACCATCTAATGGCCACAGTGATCAGAGGGAACAGCACAGGGCTGAGCAGAGTAAGACAACAGAAGGAAACCAGCCTCTCAGTGCCCTGGGAAATGAACCAACTACCTCCTGACAATTCAGTGAAAGAGTAATTGACTTGAGTCTCTGCTTCAGCAGCTCAGCTTGTCCCCACAACTCCAGCTGCCATGCCACTTGGTCACCTGCATCATCAGGCATCACAGAGCCTGGGAGTTGCCCCACACCCTCTCAAGCCCCATCTTAAGAATGACACCACATTAAAAGAATTGGGTCCTCATTTTCTCATTCACTACACCAGGAAGAAACTCTATGGCAGAAGGGATTGGTCTAACCAACTGGAAAAAACACTGTCGCTCCTCGACCCTGCAAACCTCAGGAACGGGAAATAGCCCAGCCTCGATGCCCAAATATGGCTTTAGCCATAGGTAAGATATGACTTGCTTCTTTTTTTGTTCTGTCAAATAATTATTTTACTTCTTCAAGAAAGTCCTTAACTTAAGACTCACATCCTTCAGAAAAGTGTCCCATGGGAAATCCCACATCCCTGGTCATACTTAGCACCCTGTGGAAGGGATTCCAACTGGGGCGAGAGCCTCCCATCTGTGCTCTCATTACCCTGTGCAGCAGGTTTGCAAGTATTAACAGGGCCTCCACTCCTGGGATGGCAAATATAGACCAAGAGACACTGCTCAGGGCTCCAGGAGCCCCAGCCTGAGCCAGCTGCCATCCCTGGGACATCTCCAGAGCAGCAGCAGCAGAAGCACCCACAAAGGACATCTATCTCTGGGGTAACCACCGTAGCAGACACACACCTACAGGGATTCTCTCAATGTCTTCCTCCTCATGGTAAGAGAAATACCAACACATCAATCAGTGGCTTAAGGTCCAGGTATAAGAGTCAGTGCAAATTAACAACTGGGGATGGTGGCAGAATGGAGAAAACGACACAGCTGTATTAGCAGAGGTAGAAAGGCCAAGCGACTCCACTCTCTGGATGGCGCTTTGCATAGTGGAGCTTTGGGGAAAATGTACATTAGTCAAAGTAGCATCAGGATCTCCAAAAGGGCAGAGGCATGGTTCACCTGTGCTCCTGCTGAAAGAAACCCAGCTGCCATCTCTTGGTCTCTGGTGTTCATTGGAGGGAGGCCTGGACCCATCTGAAGAAGAGGGAGTGCTGAGTAGAGACAAAAAGCAGGAGAAAGATCAACATTGTTGACAATCATCCCATTCAAAGATGTCCCCCATCCAAGTCACACAACCTCAGAAACCTGCAAACTCCAGAGAAAAGTGCCTTGGTGCCACAATGACCCACACAGGGGTATCTGAGTGTCCCCTACCCTGTCTTCAGCAGTGAAGACTGTCCCAACTCTGTCATGCTCCCTGGCCACACTCAGGAATAACTTCTTTGAGATTCAGTAACAAAAAAAAGTCACTTATTACTTTGAGGGGTATGGTTTGTCTTCCCACTTAATAAACATTCCCACATCCATTGCACAGTTCCTGGTAGTTTCTAGAAGGCATATGAGGAAGTAGAAACAATAAAAGAACATGATTCTAGACATGCCTTCCCGAAACCAGGGTCAAGGCACAGTACACGATTTCATCTCAGTTTCCTACTGAGGTCAAGGAAATAACCGGGAACATTCAGAATTACACCTTGCACATACTACTGCTGGGTTTTTTGAAGGACAGGGTGGTGACAGTTGGTACAGAGCAGTTCCCTGTGCCCTTCCATCTTCGCTATCTGCATCTTACCCTGTTCTTGGAAGGCCTGTGTCCCATCTCCAGGGTCCTGACTTAGCTGCTCTTCCGTTCTTTGGTCTAGGACTTGAATTCCTTCCCCGTGGGGCATCCCCCACTCAGGCTTGACCTCCACTGGCTCCAGGTGGACGCCTGGCTCCCAAGCACCTCTGCCAAGGGCTGTCTTCTGCTGTTCTCCCTGCATGTGGCATGGAACCTAAGAAAAATTCCCAACATCAATTAAAATGAGGCTGAGTCAAGACTGTTATGATGGGAGTTGAATTAAAACCTAAAAGGAGAACCACTGTGGCTTCAAGAGAGACAAAGGAAAAGCCAGCTGAGCTCCTCCTCCAACATCAGACAGGAGGTGGAAAGGAAGTGACACTCCCTTTATCAGGCCCTGAGCAACTGTCTCTGCCCATGCTATTTGACAAGCTTAAGTTGTTAACTGCCTTGACACTGATCAAATTTCCCATGAATACTATTTCTAAGAGCCCAAATGCTGTCCTGCTGAGAACCTAAGCAAAACACACTATTAGAAAATAAACTTCCCAGTTGTAAAAGCAAAAATTTTTTAACTGCAAAGCCCAGACACTGTAATAAATTAGCTAATGAAAACAGCAGTTCTACAAAGAGCAAGGACAACCAGGAGGACTCACACTGAGACGCACTCACAAAAACAAAGTCCTTCCTGGTCCTCTTTTAAGCTCCTGTGTGGGAGGAAGGCTGATTGTCCCTTGCCCTCTTTTCCCAGCCATCAATCAGGTGACTGTGCCACACAATGAGAGCAACATGGCCAGAGTCCCAGGCAACATTTATGGTGCCGTCAGCTGATATCATCAGAACAGCACCACAAAATCACACAGGAGCCCCAAGAGCTGAAGTGGCCAACATGGAAACAGTACAGATATGGGCAACCAGTGGGTTCCCTGTACCCACAGGTATCTCCCCCAAGGCAGGGCTGGGGACCTAAAAACAATCACAATTGCTTTCTTAAGGCCTGAAACTCACAAAGGAATCAGGGCCAGACCTCTGCTCTAAGGCCTGAAGAGGAGCATCAGGACCATCTGCACACCAGCATCTTCCCTGGGAACAGCTCTTCCAGCTGAAAAACCCACCACTCTCCAAAAAGTTCCTCAGCAGTCTAGGAGCAGAGGGGTGGTTCTACACCTCATCCACTCCACTGCTTCCTCAAACCTCTCAATTCTTTAGAACCCCTTCCCATGGCAACAGCAAAAGACCCGGATACCCTCTTCTCACCCACCGCCTTGGCCTCCAGCGCATTCTCTGTCAAGTCCTCCACCATGGTCACCAAAGCCTTGCCACTCTCCAGGCCGTGATCTCGGATCCAGGAATAAAACTCCCTAGGCAGGATGGTCAGGAACTGCTCCAGCACCAGAAGCTCCAGGATCTGCTCCTTGGTGTGCAGCTCAGGCCTCAGCCACCCACGACAGAGCTCTTGGAGCTCCCTGAGGGCTTCTTGGGGACCCGCTGCCTCCTGGTAGCGGAACTGCCGAAACCTCAGGCGAAAAGTCTCAGGACTGGAGTCTTCTCTTGCCCTGCCCCATGGCAACTCTTTCTCCATTTTCACCACAGGAATACCCATTTGCTGCTGAGAATCTTCCGCCATCCCTGGACGCTCTTTAAGCATCTTCACATTCCCTCTCAGAAGACTGAGAATGACAGCATAAATTTTTTTGAGAACACAAAACACATGAAAGCTCAGACCATCCCACTTTTGTCTACATTAATGAACATTCTGCAGAATAACATGGCAATGACCTGCAATGATGCATTTTCAAAAGGCTGAAAGTATGCCTTGAACGTCAAGTCAGCTAAATGATTTTGCCAAGCACCTATTAGATACAGAGAATAAATAGAAAATATATAAGAGCTTACATCCCAAAGTAGCTTAAGACCTCACTGGAGACAAAATAAAACAATCAGGGAATAATATAAACTGGACTATATAACTAGGTTAGTCATGAGGGCCCACTCTTTCAATACTAAAGGAAACACATTCAACACACACACATAATCACATACCACATAACAGTGGTCTATATGACATTGGTCCCTTAAGATTATAATAGACCTGAAGTATTTTCACTGACTAGTGAAAAAGCATAGCCTACTTCTACTAATAATAAATGACTATGTTATTAGCTCACATATTTACTAGTCTATACTTTTCATTGTTATGTTCAGAGTACCCTCCTTCTACTATTAAAATACAAAAATTTACTATAAAACAGTATGCTGTATTGCACCAAAAGCAATCTCATACATCTTGTGTTTCCCACATCTCTTGATTGTATCACAAGGTCATTCCAAGTCTGTGACATCATATTCAATGATGTCAACACAAAATGCATTTATCAGGACGTGTCTCCATGGTTAAGCAATGCATGACTGTGTGTATGTGTGTGTGTATGTGTGTATGTGTGTGTGTGTGTGTGTGTGTGTGTGTGTGTGTGTGTGTACACATTTTCCCAGGCATGCAGAAACAAGAAAAAGACAAGGAACTTGTCTTCTTGAAACTCATACTAATACAGCAGACAAAAAATAACGAAGAAAATACATAAAATTACAAGTGAGGACAAGTTCTAGAAATGGAATAAATAAGGTGCTCTGTTAGTGGCGACAACAGACTTGAAGAGGTTGAAGAGTTTTTTTGTTGTTTGTTTTGTTTGTTGCAGTATCAGCAGCAAGACCATTTATTACAATGTTGTTCAAATGGATTCCACTAGTTATAAAATTTTACACTCATCTAGCCCTGTTCAGCTGAGAATGTCAGAATGCTGTACAAGCACAGACTCTAAGTACACTGACTCTTGAAACATGCAGGGAACAGCAGAAAAAAACTACTTCCAGTTATGTAACTTGCTGGAAGAAGTTTTTTCTTAAGACATGATACTTAATTGAAACCTACAGGATAGAGAGTGAGCCAGTCATTCAAAGAGCATTCCCACCTAGAAATCACTCTGTATGATCAAGAACAAGCCAAAGTGGCTTCAGCAGAGTGAGGGGCAGAGCTGCATGAGAAAAGCTCCCAGAGCCAGACAGAAATCAGATTACCCAGGGCCTGCGCCACCATAAGAATTATGGGCTTTACACTTATTTCTTAGTGTAGTGGGGAACTACGTATTTTTTAAAAAATCACACTGTGTGTCAACAGAGAATAGAGGATACAAAAAGGGAAGCAGTATTTCAGATGGTTCAAGCAAAAGATGACAGGTCTTTAGGTTAGGGTGGTGACAAAGCAGACAAAAATCAAAACATTTTGAGGCAAAATTAACAACTTTGCTAGTGGCTTGGATGTGATGATGTGTTTGGCTAAAGAAGAAAACAGAGAAAAATATATGCCAAGGTCTGCCTCCCCAAATACTTGGTATAGATGAAAAACATGGGGAGTTGGGGCTGGGGATGTGGCTCAAGCAGTAGCGCGCTTGCCTGCCATGCTTGCGGCCCAGGTTCCATCCTCAGCACCACATACAAAGATGTTGTGTCCGCCAAAAACCGAAAAATAAATATTAAAAAATATTTTCTCTCTCTCTCTCTCTCTCTCTCTCTCTCTCTCTCTCTCTCTCTTAAAAAAAATAAATAAAAAAACATGAGGCGTTGAAAAGGAGAGATTAATGTAAGTCCAAGTAATACTGAGAAAGAGGCTTGTAATAGACTGGAGAATGAGAGGCCTTAGGCTAAGGAGTCCAAGGAAGCAGGGAAGGATATGGGCTTGCTAGGGCAGATCACCCCGATTGGAGCAGAGAATAAGTAGCAGGCGGCCCCTGGAGCCTCTGCTAAATATTCTCTTGGGCGTTTGTGCATTTAACTACCACCCTTAAACCGATTTTACCTTTCCAGGCTACAGTATGTATTTCCTCTGCTGCATCGAATTTCTCTTTCATGACTTTCTAGCTGTTGCATGGGTTCACTCCATTAGGGTATCTACTGCTCTGCAGATGCAACCGTTTACCAGCGTCTGTCTACCTGATCCCCTGCAGGCAAGCATGAAGAGGGCCTCATTCATCTTTCATTTCTGCACTGGATAAACAGAACGCGCTGCGAAGCTGTTCTTTAGATGGCTGTACTACGTCCTATCCTAATTTACTTTCGCTTTTCCAAGAGTTCGGCCTCAGTTCGAGATCTCCTGGGGCTCCTGGACCACCGGCATTAGGCCAAGCCTGACGGGGCGGGATCAGCCTGGCTCCTACCTGAGTCGGCCGCGGCGCGGACTTGCGGATCCCGACCCGCGAGGCCTCTGCGCCGCAGTCCGGCCCCGCCGCACATCCGCAGCCCTTCCCGCCGCCCGCTGCCCGCCACGGGCCCGGCCCGGCCCGGTTCCAGTTCACCCGCCCGCCACCAGCACCAGGTTCGCTTGTGCCCTAGGCGGACCGGAAGTGAGTGAAGAACGCTGTCAGACAGGTGCGCCCGGAAAGGGCCCCTTCCGTTTCCCCTCTAGGACTCCCGGAGGTCTCAGAGGTGCGTCTCGATTGTTGCGTGGCGGGACCGCCAGAGGCTGCTCCTCCCGGGCTGGCGAAGAACAGGTTCCACTGCACCTGCTTCCCCTCCCTGGGAAGAGGACTCGGTGCATCGCCAGACGAACCACTGGACACAGCGCCTCTCTCCAGGGGCTTTAGAGTTGGTCGATGGACACGTGTCCGTTCTGTGCCGCCAGGGCTTTGTGCGAGGCCCAAGGGCAAAGCCCGAGGTAGGGAGTGCTGGACAGCATGGGTTCTTACCGTGTGGCGTGGACCCTGCGGTGCTGGAGGTGGGGGCGGGGTAGGAGTGCTCGGGGAGGGCTCCCTGGAAGCACCTGCGCTCAGTTTGGGAAGGTGGATCAAAAAAGGTTTCCACAAGAGGACGCATATCGAGCCCAGAGAGTGCATGCAAAGGGACTGATGGCATTTCCACACCGCAGAGCCACGGGAACCACCGGCCACACTGGCATATCACTCAGAGTATGGAAAGCTGCCGAAAAGCTTAAAGGCGGAAAAGGGCAGATTTTAGAAGGAGGCTGCAGAGAAACCCTCCCGGAGAACTGAATAAGAGAGAGGAATAGGGGAAATAAACTGACTGATCGGACCAGAGAGTTTGAGTAATGTAATCCAGGAGTGAAAAGGTGAGACAAAACTGGGGCAGTCGTGAGACTAGAGATTGCCAGAAGGGTTTAGAGGTGAAACCTATTTGGGAGGTAAAATTGGAAGATTGATTGGAGATTGGAGGTTGATCAAAAGGGTGGAGTTAGCCTACCCGGTGGCCCGCGGCGGTAATTCCAGCAACTAGGGAGGCTGAGGCAGGAGGATCACAAGCCTCAGCAATTTAGCGAGGCCCTAAGGAACTTAGCTGGACTCTATTCCAAAAATAAAAACTATGACTCCCCAGGGAGGGGGAAGAGGAGGAGGGGAGAGAGGGAAGAGGAGGAAGAAGAAGAAAAAATGGAGTTATTTATTGAATGATAGGACACATCTTGTAAGAATGGAACCAATTTGTCATCAGGAAAGATAAAAGATAAAATACTGCATCCATACCTTAGCCACATGTGGAAGTGTGAAGGGGACAGGAGGCAAATTCCAAATAAATCAAAGATTATAATATGAAACATGAAACCTTTATAACAGTGTCAAAAAATTAAAGAAAGGAGAAAGTTCAAATTATGATCCAGGAGACATGGAAGATGGGTACATTTTACCATATCGATGTCAAAAACTTTTGCCTAGAAAATCAAAGACAAATCATGGAGAAAATACATTACAGGGGGAAAATAAGTTAATTTCACGAATAGATGAAGAGTGCCTCGATTTCACAAATAAAAAGATCACCAACCGTGGAGGGAAATGAGCTCACAGAAAATAATGCAAATGGCTGCTAAAAATATGAAATATAGCTGGGGCTGGGGCTCAGTGATAGAACACTTTCCTGGCATGTGAGGCACTGGGTTCGTTTCTCAACACCACATATAAATAAATAAAATAAAGGTCTATCAACAACTGAAAAAAAAGATGTTTAAGAAAAATATATGAAATATAAACTCACTTTTGCTGGTAATATGAGCAGTGCAAATTAAAACACTACTAAGATACAATTTCTTACTTATCCAATTTAAAAAAAAAAGTTTAACACAGTCTCTTGATAAAACTGTGGGAGGAAAGGCCTGTTTAAATAATTACAAAAGTATTTACTCTTTGAGGATATCCTGGGAAATTACTCTGTAGATACATATACACATTTATGTACAGGTTTATTCACTGCAGTATCCTTGATAGTGTGAAACAGTGGCAACAAATGTATCTCAATAAGGGACTGGATAAACCAACTAGGATATATCCACATAATGCAGCACAATATATAGCTATAAAAAGGAAGCACCAAGATCTATAAGATATAAAGAAATAAAAGCAAGGGACCAAAAATGCATATAAAACATGTATCAGTACTGTAATATGAATATCTGTAGAAATAATAAAAGATTAAAACAACAATGTTTTCAACATGCCTGTAATCCCAGTGACTCAAGAGTCTATAGTGAGAGGATCACAAGTTCAAGGCCTACCTCAGTAATTTAGCAAGACCCTAAATTAAAATAATAAAAAGAGCTAGGAATGTAGTTCAATATTAAAGGGTTTCTGGGTTCAATCCCCAGTACTAAAAAAGAAAAAAAAATATTTTCTTGTCTTAGCACAAATATACATAAGGTAATCCTATTTATGTCACCCTAGGACTATTCTTTGATAGGTAGTGCCCCCCCAACAGCTCAGATATTAATAATGCCCACTGCTTGGCATTATTAAGAAGTTGTAGAACTTTTAAGAGGTGAGAGGTTGTAGGGTGAGTGGCTCGTGCCTGTAATCCCAACGACTCAAGAGGCTGAGGCTGGAGGATCACACGTTCAAAGACAGCCTCAGCAATTTAGCAAGGCCCTAAGCAATTCAGTGAGACCCTTTCTCTAAATAAAATACAAAACAGGGCTGGAAATGTGGCTCCATGGTTAAATGCCCCAGATTCAATCCCCAGTACCCAAAAAAAGAGGTAAGAAGTCTTTCAGTATCTGGGAGTGTGCCCTTGAAGGGACCCCAGCGACTTCCTCTTCTCTTTACTTCCCAAATGCCATGAGATGAACAGCTTGCTACACCACACACTCCAAAATTGTGACTCAAAATTGAAAGAACAAACAAGGCTCAAAGTCGGAGAAAATGCCCCTTTATTAAGGAACAGCTCTGCATATTTATAGAGCGGGAGTGGTTTGACAGTTATGACAGTTTAATGGTTAAACGGTTTGATAGTTGGCATGGGGTGCTTTCTGATTGGCGGGTAAGGATCATGTGAGCCAGCAGGGCTAGTCTGATTGGTGGGTAAGGATCATGTGAACCAGCAGGGCTCACTATTGGACAGCTCTTCTGGGGTATGGGGAAGTTAGTCTTTGGAACCAGGGCAACTCCCAACAAAAATAAACTTTTTTTTCTTATAGCATGACTACCACAGGTACTTGGTACAGTAATGAAAAGCTGACTAACACACTAGGAAACTAAGAAAAGTAGTTACTAAAAATAATGGGAAGAGAGATATAGACAGGAGCAAAATTGATTTCCTATTCTATGCCTATTTATATTGTTTTGGATTTTGTACCATATGAATATAATACCTGCTGAAATAAAATGTAATTCTAAATTGATTCCTGGGGCTCTAGTTTAATTGACTGAGAGGTGGTGGGGTGGTGGTGGCAGAGGGTGATGTATTCTAGGTTAGAAGAAACTGGAGGAGGTGTAGCTTTAGGGTTAAAATAATAAATAGGTTCAATTTAGGATATGTTGAGTTTGAAGTGCTTCTAGATTATTCCGCAAAGGTGTCCTTCTGGGAAACTCTGAGAAGAGTTTGGCCTGGAGAGGCAGATGGGGAAGTCATTAATACACAGGTGGGAGCTAATATCAGGTTAGTGAAGGAGTCACCCAAGGTCATTCTGCTCAGGGCATATTTGTTTGAAGAGAAGATGGAGTTGGCTGGCCTGAAATGGCTCAGAATTTGGGAGATGAGTGTGTGAAGGATGTTAAACTGATCAGTCTTTTTCTGCTTGGGTATAAAATTTGGCCCAAATTTGGCTAACACAGTATGTAAAAAGCTACAAACAAAATTGAGTATATTCTTGTAACAGATAATGAGTCTCAGCTAATGACAGGCTGTGTCCACAGAAGGCAAGTGTCTCATTGCACTATGCCTATATAAGGCAAATGATGCCAATCAGATGTTCCTGTATGACACTTTCTTTTCTCTGACTTACATAACCTCCTGGAGTAGCCAGACGGAGCATTTGAAACTAGCTGACTGATTCTAGAAACTTTTTCTTGCTCAAAAGGACTTTGTTAAATTTAACATAGCTCAGATTTTTTTTAAACAAGTTCCAGGTCAAAACTGAGCATTGGGGGCTGGGGTTGAGGCTCAGTGGTAGAGTGCTTGCCTGGCACGTGTGAGGCACTGGGTTTGATCCTCAGCACCACAATAAATAAAATAAATGTTCATCTACAACTAATATATATATATATATATATATATATATATATATATATATATATATATAAAGGTGTGGTATCCATCTACAACTAAAAAAAATTTTTTTAACTGAGCATTGCCCTTTGGCCTTAGCCATGAGGGCTCTTGGTATCCTTTGCCAGAGTACTTCCAAGATGGTAACAAGGGCAGAAATGAAACTATGAGAAGTCCAGTCACATGTAGACAACAGCTGGCTCAAAGATCCTAAAGCTTTCATCATACTTTAACTTCACTGAACCTGGGCCAGGTGCAGCCAGGTGTGGCAAAGAGCACCAGTTTCTTCAACAAGTTACCCATGATATCGATATTGGAGGAGAGAGATGGATGTAGGTTGCAGTTTGTCCTTGTGAATTCCACATGTCCATCAATGGGTGAATGGATAAAGTAAGTGGTGTAATGTATATCCATGCAATAAAAAGAAATGAACTATTAATTCATGCCACACCATGGGTGAGCCTGAAAAAATTATACTGAATTCTATTGATATAAAACTCT
This sequence comes from Ictidomys tridecemlineatus, assembly GCF_052094955.1. Lineage (NCBI taxonomy): Eukaryota > Metazoa > Chordata > Mammalia > Rodentia > Sciuridae > Ictidomys > Ictidomys tridecemlineatus. The sequence goes on along the minus strand of NC_135486.1, from coordinate 110,699,622 downwards.
AAGAAATTCATCATATGGTAACAGAAAGCAAATCAGAAATGGAATGGAGATGCGCAGCATAAAAGGAAGGCAGAGATACAAATTGTGGACTTTAAGAAAAGAGGAATCTCCAAGAAAGGAACCAAGTAATTAATTGGGCCTAAATTCAAAATGAAGACTGGGAGTCTTTTAGTGACCAGGGTCACACATTACTCTGTGTTCCTGGAAGAACCACAAACTGAGCTTCGCAACCCTTGCCCAGGCATGATCCTCTTTGAACAGCCAAGATACACCAGTCCCCAGAAAGTCCCTTTCACTATCCAGATCTGTCCAATGAGTTGTGACCTGCTGACAGACACATTTAAGTATTGACCAATCAGGACTGGGCACTTCTAGCCATACACTTACATCCCTCTTGTGCCAATTGCAAACTGCTTGTAGAAATAAAGTCTCTCCTTTTTTTTTTTTGTCTTAAATTCTTTCTTAGTGAATTTTCATTGACAAAAATGTACTCAAGAAGTCTTCTAAGATCTGTTTATTCTCTTCACCACAGTGATGTCAGTCAAAATGCATCAAATTGTGTGCTTTATGTGCATTTTATTATATGTCAGTTGTACCTCAATGCAGCTGTTAAATGTTTTTAAACAGGAATACAAAAAAAAAATGAGAGGGTGAGACAGCGCTGATTCATCTAGCTGTGGTCTTTCCAACTTTTTCTTTCTTTCCCATCCTCCTGGCTAGAACATGACCATAGTGGTTGGAGCTGACACTATCTCCTGACCATCACAGAAAGAGCAAGAAGATTCCAAAGTTCTCAGGTGAGGAAGCAAAGCTACATTTGGTTAAGTCACTGTTATTGGGATTCTCAATCAAAACACAAGTCCTAATGGAAAGGGTTCATTTAATATCTTAAACTAACCATCTCATTTGTCGAGGTTTTGCTTTACCTTTTTGAACACAAATTTATAACTATGTCATAATTTATGTATCCCGGAGAGTTATTATGCTCATATTTCTGTCTCACAGCCCCATTTCTCCTTCTGCTTTCCTTGTTATGTCCCTTCTTATAGACATACTTTAGTATTTTATTGAGTCTGTGGTTAATAAATTTTGTTAATCTTTATCTTTCTTTTATTCTGTAACTGTATTTTTGCCCTCGACTCGATATACACTTCTATGTTTTCTGTAATTTTTCCTTGACACCTTAAAGCTATTACTCTATTTTAACTATCATCACTGATAAGAAACTTTCAAATTATCGTTCTTTTGTAGGCAATCTGCATTTTCTCCCTACTTTCTTTTGAGATTTCTCTTCCTTTTTAATCCTGTTATTGCAGCCAAGGTGTCTTTGGCACTGTCTCCTTGGCACTCCGCCTATCCTCTTGCCTACTCTCTTTGGGAATTCCTGCTATATATACAATGGAGTCACTCAATTAGGCCTCCATAATTATTGGTTATTCTTTCATTTGAAAACCACTTGTGGGATGGGGCTGGGGCTGGGGCTCAGTGGTAGAGCACTTGCCTAGCACATGTGAGGCCCTGGGTTCAATCCTCAGCACCACATTAAAAAAATAGAATAAAAATAAAGATATGTGTCCACCTATAAGTAAAAACTAAATATTAAAAAAAATTCAGGGCTGGGGATGTGGCTCAAGCGGTAGCGCTCTCGCCTGGCATGTGTGCGACCCGGGTTCATCCTCAGCACCACATATAAAGAAAGATGTTGTGTCCGCCAAAAACTAAAAATGAATATTAAAAATAAATTCTCTATCTCTCTCTAAAAAAAATTTAAAAAAAGAAAATAACTTGTGATTCATTGTTGTTCTCAATCTGTGGTTGATGCCAAATATCCAAACTTATCCTTTGATTCTAACTACTGTACAATGTCTTATATATCAAAATATACTACTCCATTCTACTATTGAGTTTGGGTTACTTCCAGTCTGGGGCTTTGGGGAATGGTGAAGCTGTAAATAGGTGTTTGGGTGAGCACATGTTCACAGTTTCACTGAGTGATCACCAAGGAGGGTTGCTGAGCTGTATGGTATATATGTACATTGTACTGCTGTATTTTCACCTGCCATGTATATAAAGTACTGTTGTTCCGCATTTGGGCCAATATCAATATGTGTTTTGTTCTCTTAGATGATTCTTCTTTTTTCCTTTTTTTTTTTTAACGGTACTAGGGATTGAACCCAGAGAGACTCTACCACGGAGCTACATCCCCAACTCTTTTTTGTTGTTGTTGTTTTGAGAGAGGGTCTTGCTAAATTGCTGAGACTAGCCTTCAATTTGTGATCTTCCTACCTCAGCCTCCTTAGCAACTGGAATTACAGGTGTGCAACAGGGTCTTTTTTTTTTCTTATTGATTTTGATGTGTGTGTAGTATTATGATGTGGTAGTTTTAATTTGGGTTTCCATATGACCAATGGAATTAATCATTCTTATATGTTTATTCTCTATATTCATTCTTTTGTCCGTTTTTTATTCAGTTGTATCTTTTTCTTACTGAGGTATTCCTTCCTTTTGTCATTTGACAGAGGGTCCATTGTCAGACATATGTATTGCTAATATCTTCTGCCACTTTATGGCTTACCTTTTCACTCTCTTAAAGTCGCCTTTTGCTGAAAATAAAGTTCTAAATTTTAATGAGCCATAATTAAGTCCTTAATGTAGCCCAATTACTTGCTTTTTTCTTAATGTTTTTGTATCCTAAATTAGAATAATATTTATATTTCATCAAATTAGAATAATATTTATATTTTATCAACATACTCTCATTCTTTTTTTTAATACTGGGTATTGAACTCAGGGGCACTGAGCCACATCCCCAGCCCTATTTAGTGTTTTTTATTTAGAGACAGGATCTCACTGAGTTGCTTAGCACCTTGCTTTTGCTGAGGCTCTGGAGCTGCTGAAATTACAGGCATGTGTGACCCTATTTTCTCATTATTGACAGCAGCATTAGTCTATTTCAAATTATTCCATGATACCTACAGGAGAAAGCATGACTGTTTATTTTTAACTTACTAATTTTAGTGTTTATCTATAATAAAAGCACTTTGGAAGAAATGCATACCAAATCATCTGGCAAGAGAAATAAAGAAGCATTTAATCCTGTTTTGACAGGAGAGTTGTATAAGGTGTTGCAAAATGGGTGACTTTTCAGCTGGGATTGTCGAGATGAACAGGATTTTCCCAAGATGTAGAAATGATGAAAGACACTGGAATCAGAGAGACTGCCACTCAGAAGAGCCCCATTATTCAGCAAATGAGATATACTTGAAGAATGTCATTCAAATTCATGTCAATATGAGAGAGATAAGCTGACTGGCTATAGTTAGGGCCCCATCTGGCTCCATGAAGGAGAGAGAAAGTAAGTGTCCATATGCTGTTGGCTCACTTTCCTGAGCTACAGCATCCAGTCTCAGGAGCTCAATCTTGGGGAAGATTTCACCTTCAACCAGACTCAACCCTTCCCATAAACATATACTCAAGAAAAGTTTTCTGCATTGAGTCACAGTTTTATCTGGAGATGTCAGTTTGTGTGTGTATGTGTATGTGTGTGGGTGTGTGGGTGTATACACACACACACACACACATACATATATATATATATATATATATATATATATATATATGTTGCAGATGGACACAATGCCTTTATTGGATTTGTTTATTTTTATGTGGTGCTGAGGATGGAACCCAGTGCCTCACACATGCCAGGCAAGCACTCTTCCACTGAGCCCCAGGCCCAGCCCCGAGATGTCACTTTTTTTATTATTAACTCAAACACCTTCTATTGCAGTTATATTCTGTGAGGTTTTTGTTCTCTAAAACCCTACTTCACTTGCTCATCTTGTCAAATTCTTCCCCTCCTGGACTCCAGGCTTGGTTTTTGAGGTATGGATCAATACAAATTACCCTTTTATTTCTTTAATATACCTTCCAAAAAAAGTAATAATAATCACTCAAGAAGCTCAGAAGAGTTCAAAGAACTTTTTTTTTCCAAAGAACTTTTAAAAAATTTTAAACATCGGCAAGATGGACTGTCTGTGCATGTCAGGGCGTGGAAGGTTGGCTTGATGCTCCACCTCCTCAAGGCAGCAGAGACTGGCAGAGAAGGAGTTGCCGCACACACCTGCAAGCGTCGCCACACAGCTTCAGGAAGGGCAGAGACAATGTCCTGGGCTAGATTACTGTTGCTTCCCTCAGCTGGGTCTCCTTTTGTACCCAGCTCAGTTTTCCTCCCAAACTTTCCAGCTTTTCCAAGTGTAGGGTCCCCTGGACGTCTTCAGTGCTCTGGTAAATGGGCAACAAGCGACATCTAAGGCAGATTTTTCCTTGAGAAAGGCAAATGGCACCTAGGTAACAGCAAAAAACGTGAGATCAGAGAGAGTATGTCAGGCTCTGTGCTGTAGATCAGAGGTCAGGGGCTCCCTCCTCTAATTGTGAGCCACTCTGGTTCTGGATCTACCCTCCATAGTCCTTCTCTCCAACAGAGCATTACAGAGATAGAAGGGGAAACAGAACATGTCATACAACAAGGAACACAGCCAGGCATGGTGGCACACTCCTGTAATCCCAGCAGCTTGGGAGGCCGAGGCAGGAAGATCATGAGTTCAAGCCAGCCTCAGCAAAAAGCGAGGTACTTAGCAACTCAGTGAGACTCTGCCTCTAAATAAAATACAAAAATAGGGCTAGGGATGGGGCTCAGTGGCCAAGTGCCCCTGAGTTCAATCCCCAGTACCCACTGCCAGAAAAAAAAAAAACAGGTGGATAAAAATCACAGGACCATGGCCAGGACTGAACGGCATCATAGCAATTGTCTACCAATAAAATGTGAGCAAAGAAGCTTTAGAGAGAGGAAGACCCAACAGAAAACCCAGGCTCTTGTTGCCTAACTCAAGACCCTCAGGAAAGTAAGAGAGAAAAAGGGCAATCCATGTCCATAAGAACAAATGGAGGGGTTGGGGTTTAGCTCAGTGGTAGAGGGCTTCCCTAGCATACATGAAGCCCTGGCTGGGGGATGGGGAGGGGGGAGGGGGAAAGAAGGGGGAGGAAAAAGAGAGGGAAGAAGATCAGGAGAAGGGAGGTGGAGGAAGAGGAATGGAGATCTCTTAAGCAAGTAATGAATGATGTACTAAGACAAAGATAAAAGACATATTTTATTTTCAGCATTAAAGCAGACCAGATACTCTCACACTTAAAACAGCAAAAAATTCTAAATAAATTATTACTTTAAAAAATTATTTTTAGGGCTGGGGTTGTGGCTTGGTGGTACAGCACTCGCTTAGCACATGCAAGGCCCTCAATTCAACCATCAGCACCGCATAAAAATAAATAAATAAAGGTATTGTGTCCAATTACAATAAAAAATAAATATTTTTTTAAAAATTATTTTTAAATTAACCACCAAGCTGGCACCAATGAAAGGTATTCTTAGAAGCCAAAACCAAAGTAAAAGATAGTTTAGCACACATTCAGCTGCATCTTGGAGATACACACTCAACTTAGGTGACCCCGAGTTTCCCTGCACCAGGCAGAAGCAACTATAGGTCCTTGGGGAGGAAACACTTTAAATTCAGGTCTCAAAGACTCCACTGGTAAAATTCCTGCAAGTGGGAAGAAACTCACATACACACAGACACAGACACCTGGAAACCAGACACCACCACAAGAGCCTGCACACATGGTAGAAACAGACTCAGTCCTGCAAATAAATTCAGTTAGTAAATTTATGAGACACAGAGTGTAAAATAGGTATGTTTTACATTTCTAATAAAAATACATTTACAAAATGTAACATGTTTATAACATGTTTATATATGTAAGGAAAAAGAGGGTATAAAATGACAAGATTTATGGGAAAATATCACTTTCAGTTATGAAAACTGATGAATTTTTTGTGGTACTAGGAATTGAACCAGAGGTGCTTTACCTCTGACCCACCTCCCCTGCCCTTGTTATTTTTTATTTTGAGACAGGGTCTTGCTATCACTAAGTTGCTTAGGGCTTCACTAAGTTACTGAGGCTGGCCTCAAATTTGTGACCCTCCTGCCTCAGCCTCCCAAGTTGCTGAAATCACAGGCATGCACAATCATGCCCCGCAAAAGCTTACATTTAACATTTGTGCAAAGGGACCTCAAAATAGGCTATAAAACAAGTTTCAAAAATTTAAAGATATAGGATTACACAGTTCATGCTGTTTCACCAAACTGGAGTTAAGAATAACCAACACATGAAAGTGTGGCATTTGCTGGTAAATGAGTGGGAATGGAGAGCATAACACCACGGGAAATAAGTGAGACTCAGAAACTCAAAGGCCAAATATTTTCTCTCATATACGGAAGCTAGAGTAAACTGAAGGGAAGGAAAGGATACCATAAACATAGGGCAGATCAGTGGTGTAGAAGAAGCTTTGAGATCAAGAGGGAGAGCGGAGGGATGAGAATGGGAAAGCAATGCAGAACGAATCCTTTAAAAATCATGTCATGTGCATATATAAAAATACCCCAGGGAATTTCACCTTTGTGTATAAGTAAGGAGAACTGATCAAATATAAATAAATAGAGGAGCAAAAGGACATCTAGCAGAGTGGAAGAAAAGAATGGGGATGGGAGGATGACAGAAAGGGGGGCTCTTGAACTGAAATCTAATTCCACACGTGTATAATTTTGTCAGGATGAACCAAACTACTATACATAACTATCAAGCTCTAATTTTAAAAAAAAATAGCCAACACAAAGATGCAAATTTTTTATATTTAGAAAATATAAAATGATCATGAATCAAAGAATATATCATGGGCTAGGCTGTGGCTCAGCAGTAGCACACTTGCCTGGCATGTGTGAGGCACTGGGTTCAATTCTCAGCACCACATATTAATAAATAAAATAAAAATCTATCAACAACTAAAAAAAATTTTTAAAAAAGAATATATCATAAAGGGAACTAGAAAATATAGCTAAGCATGGTGGCACAGGTCTGTAATCAGAGTGGCTAGGGAGGTTGAGACAGGAGGATAGCGAGGTCAATATATATATAAAAATTTTTTTTTGCAGTGCCAGGGATTGAACCCAGGGCTTTGTGTATGGGAGGCAAGCACTCTACCAACTGAGCTATATCCCCAGCTCTGGATTGTAAGTTCAAAGCCAGCCTTGGCAACAGCAAAGCACTAAACAACTCAGTGAGACCCTGTCTCTATAATAAAATACAAAATAGGGCTGGAGAAATGGCTCAGTGGTGGAATGCCCCTGAGTTTAATCCTTGGTACCCCTTCCCCCCCCACAAAAAAGGGGGAACTAGAAAATATTTCAAATAGAACAATAACTGAAATATTACACATCAGAATGGGAGATGTAGACAAAAGTAATTTTTAGAGAAAAATTAAAGCCTTAGCTACCTAAATAGAAAAAGCAGAAATAATCAATGAACATAGACCTGATTTTAAGAAGTTGGGGAAAAAAGATCATAGTAGTGAAAAAGTTGACAAAACACACCCTTCTCAGGACTTTGCATATATTAAATTAGTTTTGACCAATGCCTGGATGCTGTGAGTAAATTGAGTTGGAGTGGGGGGAATAAGTTGGAAAAAAGAATAGCAGAATAGACACAATGACAGTAGGAGGGAGGAGAATTCAAAATAAGAGCAAATATTAGCCAGGCACGGTGGCACACACCAGTAATCCCAGCAGCCCGGGAGCCTGAGGCAGGAGGACAGAGTTCAAAGCCAGCCTCAGCAACAGCGAGACACTGAGAAACTCAGTGAGACCCTGTCTCTAAATAAAATACAAAATAGGGCTGGAGATGTGGCTCAGTGGTTGAAAACCCCTAAGTTCAATCCCCGTTACCCCCCCCAAAAAAAATCCCCTTAATTATTGCCACTTCTATTATCATCATACTGGAAGCATAAATATTTAAGGGATAAAATACAAACAAAAAGAAAAACCATGAGATTTTTCAAAACTCACTAAAGAACACCCAAGGAAATAGGAAGAAAATATCATTTTTATGGATAGGATGATTCAATATTATTGAAAAGAGTTTTTAAAAAATCAATGCTTCCTAAATTGACCATTCAATATAATTCAAAGAAAATATCATATTTTTTGTGAATTGTCACAAGCTGATTATTGAATTTCTATGTAAGGAAACAATGCCAAGAAAAACCAAATACATTTGGAAAACAAATGCAAGGATTTTTCCAACAAGATATCAAGATATACAATGTCAGGAATAGTATAAAGTTAGAGCAACAGTGAAAGCGTGGTTTGTCCACCAGGATAGATATAAATGAGTGGAACACAAGAACTGGATTACTAACAAAAATGGCACTGCAGGTCAGAGCAAAAGGACAGAGTAGTCGACACATAGTACTATGGTAACCAGCTGTTCATTTGAAAAATGAAAGCAGCCCGACTTCACACCATAAGTCAATTCAAGATGGATTGAAAACTTAAATAAAGATGGCAAAACTACCAGCTGGGTGTAATGGCACAGGCCCGTAATCTCAGCAGCTCTGGAAGTTGAGGAAGGAGGATTGAAAGTTCAAAGCCAGCCTCAGCAACTTAGTGAGGCCCTAAGCAAGTTAGCAAGACCCTGTCTCTAAATAAAATATATACAACATATTTTTTAAAAGAGGGGCTGGGGTGTGGCTCAGTGGTTAAGCTCCCCTGGGTTCAATCTCTGGTACCAATAACAATAATAATAGATAGAATAATAATAGATTAATATTTAAAATATAAAAACGACTGGGGCTGGGGATGTAGTTCATGATTTAAAATATAAAAACGGCTGGGGCTGGGGATGTAGTTCAAATGTGCCTAGCACATATGAGGCACTGGGCTCGATCCTCAGCACCACATAAAAATAAACAAATAAAATGAAGATATGCTGTCTACAACTACAAAAAAATAATAAATAAATAAAATATATAAACACCTCTGACAAATCAATTTGAAAAGGAAAAATGGTCAATAAAGCTATTCAAAGATGTTCAACGTGATTAATAATCAAGGAAACACACATTAATAACATAACAGTTTACACCAGTTAAACTGGCAAAGGTTTAAAAAACCTGATAATTTCAAATATTGACAAGGAGATGGGGCAATAGGAATTCTCTTGTCCTGCCCTGCCTGTAGGAATGCAAATTGTTATCATCCCTTGGGAAATCTATTTGGCATCATCTGGAAAACCTGAAAATATGCATCATCTCAATACAAGAATTTCAGTCCTAGGCATATGTCCTCAAGAGCATCCAGCACAAATGCAATAGGACATAAGTACAAAAAGTTCAAAGGTCAGTCAGTGACAGTAGGAAACAAAACTGGAAACCCTCAATGTCCATTGATAAGAAAATGGGCAAATTGTAAAATATTTATACAATTAAATATTTAAGGTAGTAAAAATTAATGAATCTCAGTTACTCTTAATTAACATGGAGGATTCTAAGGGGTATAATATTGATCAAACATAACAAGTTCCAGAAGAATAAACACAGTAAAATGTATTAATATAACGTTTTAAAACATGGAAAACTAAACAAATTGCTGGTTAAGGATACAAGTGAGTAGGAAATGTAATTAGTGTAAATCTCAGAATCACTGGTTCTGGAATGGAGAGAAGATGATGAAGTCAAGAAGAGCTAGGGGTGAGGGACCTTCAAAGATACTGACTGTTCTACCGCATTTCATTAATTTTGAGAAGCCAATTCCAAATTTTTTTCTTATTTTAACATCTCTGAAATGAGGATGTTTTACAAGTCAAAGAATCTTAGAATTACACCAGTTTCTCTTTTCTCATTGGTACATAAAATAATGGTTTAACTTATGAACAACGGATTCACTGAAATATGGCTAGTTCTTATCTATGGTGGGAACTGCGTGTCTCTATTTTTAATTACTTGTATCTTACGGATATCTCATAAATGTATGTGTGCATGTGTGATACAGGGGATTGAACACAGGAATGCTCCACTACATCCCCCACCCTTTTTATTTTTTTATTTTGCTGCAGTCCTGAACTTGTGTTCCTCCTGCCCAGGCTCCCAAGTTGCTGGGATTATAGGTGTATACCACCATGGCTGGCTATAAATAATATTCCTTTGTATATTTTTGGTATATTTTAAATTAGAAATAGAACATGATCGTGGGTCAGGTTAACGTAGCAGAGGAAGGATTAGGAGTAGGGACAAAATCAGACAGGATTAAGAATCTAGAAGGTGATGATAATGTTTCAAGATAATAGGTTAAAGTGAGGAACAAGATTGATAGATTTCAAGATAAAAATGGACAGGAATAGAGAGCCTTAGAAATCAGGATGGTGTAAGGGACAGCACAGACATGTGGAAGTTTTCTTTCTAGTACCAAGAAGGATAAGAACCCGAAGGCCAAGTTTGGGGATAGGTTTGAGGTCATGCAGTCCAGCAGAACTTTCTGCAGAGATGGAAATCACACTACACTGTCCAATGTGGTAGCCACCAGATATGTGTGGTTGTTGAAAATCTGAAATGGGGCTAATATGGCTGAGGAAGTGAATTTTTAACTGTATTTTATTTTAATTAAAGTTAAATAGCTATTTGTAGCTAGTGGCTATAGTTTGGAACAGTGCAGCTCCCCCAGAGAAGCTCCTAATTGCAGACAAGAGGGCAAGGAGTGGGTAACAGCCATAGGACCTTACCAGCCACCAGGAACAGAAGGATGTCAAAGCCCAGGATGTAGTAAGGCCACTGCATGGAGAACTGTGGTGGACTGGGCTTCATCCTCAGATCCCGGATCTCCAAGGCATGCAGCAACATGGCCAGGAAGGCACAGATCCCTGTAGGATCATGGGAAGCATGATTGCTCTCTTCCTGGGCTACCTGTCTTCACCCAACCTTCCTCACACTGAATCAGACAGAGCCCATGTGGCTCCTGCTTAATGGCTCCTTCCTATCTACCCCCTCGCTCACTCTGAGCCAACGACCACCCGCTCAGCACACTATCAATCATTCCCAGCTCATCTCAAAGACATGTGCCTCACCACCCAGGGGTCCCGCCAACAGAAACCCCTTTCTTGGGACCCCTGGTGTATATGCCCTTGGTTCAGTTCAGGTTGGGCCCTCTAGGTAAAACACTTTGGATGAAACTCAACCAGATTCCCCACCCCCTGCATGTATTCTACTTCTCCAGAGTCCTGGGAGCTTCCCAGCCTGGAGCCTGGTCACTCTTTTCAAATGTCAAAAAGTTCAAAAGAGCAAAGAAGGTCTCTTCCATTCATTCATTCAAGAAACATTGATAGTTCACTTATATATTTCAATTACAATTATTTTTCTTTCTTTCTTTTCTTTTTTTTTTTTTTTTGTACCAGGAATTTAACTCAGGAGCACTCAACCATTGAGCCACATCCCCAGCCTTATTTTGAATTCTATTTAGAGACAAGTTCTCACTAAGTAGTTTAGTGCCTCACCAAGTTGCTGAGGCTGGCTTTGAACTCACGATCCTCCTGCCTCAGCCTCCTGATATTCTGGGATTACAGGCAAGCGCCACTGCACCCAGCTCAATTACAATTCTTTGCCAGATTCTATGACAGTCCCTGGCTAGCCAGGTGACCTACCAGGCATATGACCCCGGCAACAGGGTCAAAGAGGAAAATGTAGAGTGTTGAGAAGCCCCAAGGAAGAGGCATCATAAATTCTAATAGGGCAGGTGTGGGGGGTCAATTAATTCATAGAGGAGGAACCTTAAAAATCACATGACTCTTCATATCACAGAAACCACCCACCCACTCCCTTTGCATCCCTTCAAGGGCCCTCAGAGGTCAGGGACTGCCTGGCTGTTGCACACCTGTGAGGAAGCTGACAGTGGCTGACACAACATTGTGCTTCCAAGTCCTTGGGAAGAGTTCAGATGCAGAGGACACCGTGAGGAAGATGGTGAGGAAAGCCAAGATAACTGCAGAGATCAGGAAGAACCGGCCCAGGAGGATGTAGACTGCAGGAGAGGAAGAGCCAGGGCTGGAGCTGGAGACCCTGCCCTCCAAAAGGCAAGAGACCCTCAGAGCCTGGCACAGGGGGCCCCAGAGCCTCCACCACCCTCAGATCACAGCCTGGGACCAAAGCTGTGACCCTGCCACTTTGCCCCCCAAGAATGCTCCGGCCTCACCATTTTGTTCCCAACAAAGTGGAAGCATATGGGGAGAAAGTTAGATTGACAATGTCAGACATGAGAGTCATTCATCAGTTCTTAACATATATGATGATGTATGAGGAAATCATGTATCTTCCATTTGGGAAAAACAATGGTTTTCATAAAACACATAAAAGCAAACTCTCCTGATAAAAATTGGTTGTGTGTGCAATCGTGAAAACTCACATCTATGTTGGTTATGCTAAAATAACTACCCGTGGAAATTCAGAACTCCATGAGGTCGAAATGTTCAACTTCACAGGGAATCCCCTCAGCCTTATTTAATTTTTCTCTTAATAGGAGAAGTGAAATAGACCAAAAATAATATATTTTTGGATATGGGGTGATTTGCTCTCCCATTGATGATTTCCACCATGTGAAATTTAGTTTGAATGCCCTTCTTAGCAAACAGAGATGGACATCTGGGAAGAAGACAAAAGGCAAAGGTGTTTCTGAACACCCAGACATTCCAGAATCTACCCTTGGGTTAAATCAGTGATGGTTCTCCTTTACTTGTCCCTTAAGTATTTGAAAATACCTGGAGACAATTTGGGTTGTCACAACTAAGTGGGGAGTGGTACTACAGGCATCTCATGGGTAGAAGAGGGCAGGGGTTCTATTTCCCATCCTGCAAGAAACAGGAGAGCCCCCATATCAAAGATTACCCATCCCAAAATGTCAGTAGCACCAAGATTGAGGAACGTTAGGTCAAAGAGCTCACATAGTCAGGCCATCTTCCCCCAAGGAGGCCTCTCCTATTCCCAAGAAAGTAGTCCCTGGGTTTCCCTGGGTCGCGTCTTTTCCAAGACAGACATCCTTGGGGCCTTCAGAATTTTCCTTAAAGGGGCTAGGAAAGTAGCTCAGTGATGACAGCACATGCTTTGTCTATGCAAGACCCTGGGTTCAATCCCCAGAACCAAAAGAAAGAAAAGGGTTGTTTTTTGGTGTTTTGTTTGTTTGTTTTGGGGGGGGGTTGGTAAAAATAGTCTCAAGTGCTTTCACCATCCTCTGAACTCAAGTATTTGTGTCCATTTCATCTCAAATGTGGTCCTCAGGCCTGAGCACAGTATCTGCAGGACTGTCACTTCACGGTCACTGGGGAAGCTGAAATTCAGCTCCACTAGGAGCTACTTCAACCTTGAGGAGCACAGCAGAAACCCTTCCTCACCCCCACAGAGAATCATGGCTTGGAAATAAACTTGGTTCCTAACACATATGCCCCTACTTCAGTGGTCAACATGACATGATCACCCTTTCACAGTGCCCTACATTCCTCTCACCCCAAAAGAGTGAAGATTCAGAGAAAATGCGCTTATGGGCTTATTAAATTTGGTCCTCTGCCCCCAACCTGCCCTATCTATCTCCACCCAGCCATCAAACTGGTCCCATCTCCCCTTTCTTCATCTTACCCCCAGCCCTCCTTACTGGATAAGGGTCGAGGCTTCCAGCATTTGATATGGAAGCAGTTCTCAAACAGGCCACTGAAAAACACATCCTGGGTCTCCTCGTCCATGAGCCGCACCCAGAAGGGAAAGATGGAGACCAGCAGTATGAGCAGGTAGCCCAGGGAGGTCAAGACCAGGACTATGGCCCAGGTGAGTCCCTTCATGTTCTTGTCCTCTAAAGTCAGCATCACCTGTGCAAGGGAAAAGTGATGGCAGAGGTGGGACTTCTCCACATCCTCCCGTGGCTCGGGGTGAAGGAAATGATGACCGTGGAAATGCAGGCACTGCGTATGGCACATAGGTGAGGCTTGTCCATGGGGATTTCTTTGTCTTGCTTAACTTTACAGCCTCCAGGCCTCTGAGGTTGACCTAAAACATGCAGGAAATGTTGTCTGCACTAATTCACTGGGTGGCCTTGGGCACGGTGGGAGCCCCAACTTCCTCCACAAAGAGGAGATCAGCCCAGCCCTTCCCAAGGTCATTAACCTCTACAGTTTCAATTTTTCAATTCTGTTAACCCCCATGCCACTGCCAACAAAACACACCTCCATCAGCCTCTTTTGTGTCAGTTGTTTTTCTTTAGATTGCAGAATGAGGGCCTGGGGGAGGCCGTGAGGCCAGAACCCCAAGTGCCCTTGCTCAATGACAAGCCTTCTGACCACAGGAAACTGGGGATGGGGTCCATTGGGCTAGGAGGAGGCCTCTGCTGAAAAATGAGCAGATTTACTAAAGAAAGATTTACTCATAATTTCAGTGCTCCACAGAGAGCCTCCTGAAGTCCCAGGTTCCCTCTAATCCTGGAAGTCAAGGCCCTCATCCAAGGAGCCCTCTTCCATGGAATCTCTCATCCCAAAATATTTTCTCTTTTGCTACCATCAGTCAGTATATTTTCTTCTAAAAGAGCAGCTAGGCCATACTAGGCAAGTCTCGATCAGGAACCCTTGACTGTTGCACAGCTTCCCCTGTCGATAACTGTGTCATCCTGGGAACTTGCTCAAACTCAAACTCCCTATGCCCTGGCTTCCTCATTTGGGTAAAAAGCAAAAATGTGTGTGTGTGTGTGTGTGTGTGTGTGTGTGTGTGTGTGTGTGGTGTATACTACATATAGATGTATGCATAATGTGTGTATATATATATATATATATATATATATATATATATATATATATATATATATATATCACCTGCCCATTGAGACCAGTGGAAGGACCAAATGAAGCAATACATAGCAAAGTGCCAAACTCAGTGCTTTGTGCTCAGGTGCTCAGTTAAAGATGAGCTCAGGATTAAGGGCAGGGTGGAGGGCAAACATCTAAAATTCAAACCTCCCTAGGTCCCTGCACCCTGTGCCGGGTGTGCAGGCTCATGCCCAGTGCCAGGCCCTGAGACCCCTTCACAGTCCAGATGCAGACTCTTTTGCTTCAGCCAAGGGGACAGGTGTCTTTGAGAGCTGCTGATCACTGTAGCCCAACAAGCCTGATGATAGAGGGTAGAGGTGTGGGTCCCTCCTGCATCCCCACACCCAAACATGCTGACCAATACTAATGCCTAAACAGGTATTCCTCCTCAGTGCTGTCAAGGTGACCTGGAAATGTTTGAATGTAATTTCTCCTCCTTTCTGTCAATCACCAGTTCCTCTTTTCACCTGAAGAATTGTACTCTCCCCTCTCTCTAAGTCTCCCCTTTCTATCTTCCACTCTCCAGGCCACACTGATGAGTCATGTCAATTTCAGGGCCAGTCTCCTTCACTCTACAGTGATGAATGCTGAGGAGCCCTTCTAGCTCTAAAACTCAACAGGAAGGAGTCACAGCCACTGCATGGGATGGTGTACACTGGGTATCTCATTTGACAGCTATCCACCCTCCAACCTCAACCTGTCTAGAAGTGACATCTGTCTTTCTCTATTTCCAACATTCCCTCACTCATCCCAGCTCCAGCCTTGAGGTTATACTGCTTTCTCCTCCCCCCACGATGCTTCTATCTTTTTTTTTAAGAGAAAGAGAGAGGGAATTTTAAAATTTATTTTTTAGTTTTCGGTGGACACAACATCTTTGTATGTGGTGCTGAGGATCGAACCCGGGCTGCAGGCACGCCTGGAGAACACACTACCGCTTGAGCCACATCCCCAGCCCATGATGCTTCCATCTTATCACCCTGCCTCACACACTATGTTCCTTTCATAAAATTTCTGAGTACCCATCCTTCCTGTCCCCACCCTGATGGGGAACACCAGTCAATCGGGAGCACCGCAGCCTCCTTGGGTTCCTTCCCAAGGTGCCCTCTCTGCTCTCCGAAGCCCTTCAGATACCATTTCCCCTGAAGAGTGCCACTTGGTCCACTCTGCAGCTCTCCCAGGCAACGGCCATACTCTGTTCCATCAACAAAAACCAACTATGCACTTACTGGTTGCTCCTTGCCCAGCTTGGGCCAATGGTGGGGCTCAGGGATGAAAACACACAGGACTCAGTGGCTCTTGGAAGCTACTGGAGGAGAGACACATCAACATGTCACATGGCACAGTGCTTTGCTCCCCAACCTGGGGCGACCCAAGGCACTACCTGCAGTGTGCTCCCTCCCTAGCAAGGTAGCTGTCCAGTGATGAAGCCCATGTTCTCCTCCCCAGGCCCTAGTCCAGGACCCTGCAGAAAACTGCCCTTAGTACAAGTACTGGATAACTGTGCTCCAAGGACATGCAATCTAAGATATGCATGGATATAGGCCATACTCTAGGATCCTAGGAATTTTAATTGAAAAAGAAAAAGAGAGCCAGAGAGAGGGAATGACTGATAGAGGAGTCACAGTCAGTATCAGAGTGGGAACCAGAATTCTGCATGGCTGCCCACTCACCTCACCAACCACCAATGGCCTCAGTTCGATTGAGTGATTTCCAAATACTCTGGACGCTGAAAAGGGGCGATTTAAAGCACCTCCCAGGTAGGCCTGGGGTTGAGGCCTAGTTCCCACTGACTAGGGTGTCTCAGACAACCCTATAGTCCTTGACAACCCTATAGTCCCTCAATGCCAGAACTCCACCCTTCCAGGGCCCCAAAGCCTCAGGGATGTTTTACAGAACCCAAGATGGACCCTAACCTAGCTACCCGGCTACGGACCCTGCCCTGCACCAGGGTGGGTCAGGTGGTGCTGAGTCTGGGGATCCGGGTTTGGGCAGGGGGACGTCTCCACGCCCTCCACCCTCCCACTCTCCCACCCTGAGAGGCCCACCTCCGTCCCTACCTGGGGCACTTGAGAGGTCTCCTCCAGTCCTGAGCAGGGTCTCCCTCCAGGCGGGTCCCTTGGCCAGTGGTCAACCCTTTCAAACCTGGACAGCGATCGCGTCCCGGAGCTTCCGTTGGGGCGTCCCGCGCGCCCCCTCTTGGCAGAGACCGCTCAGCAGGCCCCCTGGCGCCGAGCCTCGCGGTCCAGCCCCCTGCGCTGCAGAAACTAGGGGATCTGCCCGCCCTCCCCGCGGTCTGCTCACCTCCCTCGGTGGGTCCCAAGCCTCACATTTGTTCCCGGTACTGGCCTCGCTCACAGGCTCACAGACGGGTGGGGATCAGAGTCATCAAGAGCAGCCAGATCTGAATTCTAATTCCAGCTCCACCATCACTGGCAGGCAGACTTTAGGTCTCAGTTTTCTCAAAGTAGAATGGCAATAGTAACTCCTCCTGTTGGATGGCTGGAAGGGTCCAAGGATGACCCTGGAAAAGACGCCAGCAAACAGCGCCCAATAAGCAACAGCTATTATCTAGGGCGGGAAGGAAGCCGGGAGTCTCTGACTCCTAGCGACCCGTGCTCTCACCTGACTCCTACTCTCATCCCTGGGTCCCCTGCAGCCTCTCGTAGTCATCTTCCTCTCTGCCTTCGCAGAAGGCCATCTGCCCCTCTCACCGCTGGTTTTAACCTGCGGAAGACTCTTCAAAAAAGGTGGCTGGAGGCGAGAGCTTCCAGGCCAGAGACAAGGGCGGGGGTCTTGCGGCAAGAGCTCACCTGACTCAGAGACTTGGGAGGTTGAGGCAGGTGTATCACAAACTGGAGGCCAGCCTCAGCAACTTTTAACGAAACCATGTATCAAAATAAAATAAAAAGGACTGAGGATATAGCTCAGCGGTAAAGCACCCTGGGTTCCATCTCCAGTTGCAAAAAAAAAAAAAATTAATATATATATATATATATATTCTAAAAGAATTCTAAAATATATTTATTCTAAAAGAATATGTATTCTAGGGCTGGGGTTGTAGCTCAGTGGTAGAGCACTCGCCTAGCATGTGTGAGGCCCTAGGTTCCATCCTCAGCACCACATAAAAATTAATAAATGAAATAAAGGTATGTGTCCAACTACAACTAAAAAATAAATATTTTTAAAAATAAGAATAAAGATTAAATATGTGTGTGTGTGTGTGTGTGTGTGTGTGTATATATATATATATATATATATATATATATATATATATATATATATACTAAAACAAATTCCACAGGGTGTGATGGCACAGTCCTATAGTCCCAGCTGAGACTGAGGAAGGAGATTCACTTGAGCCCAGGATTTCAGGGCCAGCCCGAGCAACATAGTGAGACTTGGCATCTTAAAAAAAAAAATGTACTTTTTGCTGTATCTAAGGGAGATAATAGAAAAACATTTTCAACTTACTTTTAAAAATTTCTCCTGGGGTTGGGGATTTAACTCCATAGCAAAGCACTTGCCTAGAATATGCAAGGCCCTGAGTCCTGTCCTGTGTCCTGAGGGGAAAGAATTCTCCTCTCAAATTTTAATTGTTAAAGATGGCTTACTAGGGGCTTGGGTTGTAGCTCAATGGTAGAGCGCTTGCCTAGCACATGTGAGGCACTGGGTTCAATCCTCAGCACCATATAAAAATAAATAAATAAAATAAAGGTATTATGTCCATCTACAACTAAAAAATACTTTTAAAAAAAAGGCTTTCTAGCTAGGCCCAGTGGCACATGCCTATAATCCCAGTGATTCAGATGCTAAGGTAGGATGATCGCAGGTTTGAGGCCAGCCTCAGCAACTTCTCAAGGCCCTAAGTAACTTAGTGAGGCCCTAAGTAACTTAGTGAGACCCTGTCTCAAAATGAAAAATAAAAGGGCCGGTGATATGACTCAGTAGTTAAGTGCCCCTGGGTTCAATCTCTGGTAAAAAAAAAAAAAAATGCTTACTGAAGCTAGAGAAGTTGTTTTATAATAATATTAGAGAGAGTTGGTCATCTGCTTAGAGGAATCTTTCCAAAAAAATGGGTGCTGAGGAATACTCAATGCAGTATTTCTATCATCATTGAAAGCCTAAAACATGGACAGCCCTGATTTTATTAGATAATGGTCATGGCCTTCAAATTATTTCAAAATTAGCTGTGATACTGTATCATGGAACAATATACACACTCATTCCCCTAACTCCAGATCCATCCTTTTCTTCTGCATGTTCATTTTGGATGCTGGGTCTAACATTTTTATATCCCTTGCACATGTATTCGCCTTGTGTGCCAAACAGATGGCAAGTCCTGAAATGCAGGGATAAGATATTTTGTTTTGTTTTTGTTTTTGTTTTGACAGGATTTTGCCAAGTCACCATGGCTGGCTTTGAACTTTCAATTCATCTGCCTCAGCCTCCCATATCACTGGGATTACAAGCATGAGTCATCAAGGCAGGGACAGTCACCTTGGTAGGGAAAAGGCTCTTAAGAATATGAATAAGGCCATCAAGGTTCTAAACACTAGCTATAAAGGACAATTCTTTTTAGCAAGACACCATAATAAACTCAAATAATTCATTAATGCCTAGAAAGGCTCCAGTCTACCAGAACTTTCCACAGTTATGAAAATGTTCTATACATGCATTTTCCAATATGATAACCAAGAGCCATACCAAAATGTGGCTACTGATGACTGGGCAGCTGATTTTTAAATTTTTAATTAAAATTTAAATTTAATTAAATTTAGATGGCGACTTGTGGCTAGTAGCCACCCTACTGGACAGTAAAATTCTGGTGCATTCTAAACCTGCCAAATCTATCCTACAGGACCAGATCACCAAAACTTAGAAGTCCTGCAAAACTGGATTCATTTTAAAAATGAAATACCAAAGAAAACAGGAACTTCATCACCATAGAAAGAAAGAAAGAAAGGGCTTCCCATGCCTCTGGGATTCCAGGCCTGTACCACCAGGCCCAGCTCAGAAAACAGGATTTCTTCTCCATCTCCACACCAAGCCTCTCCCTGTCTTTCCAGACTCATTCTGTTCTTCCCCACACAAAGCCTCTTCCACTATGAAACACTCAGTCATTCTCTCCCACAGCATGCTAAGGATCACATGTTCTAGAGGAACTGCCTTCTAGTTGGTCCATTGCCAGAGATCTAACAGCCAATCTGACATAGTCAAAGAATGTAAATCCTGCTGAGTGGAATGGCACACCCAGCTATTCAGGAGGCTGTGGCAGGAGAGTCACAAGTTTGAGGCCAGCCTGGGCAACTTGGCAAAACCTTGTCTCCAAAATTTTAAAATAAATAAAAGGGCTGGGGGTGTAGATCAATGGTAAAATGCTTGGTTGGCATGCTCAAAACTTTAGTCTGTTTGCCCAGCACTAAAAAGGTTGTTTAAATTGGTATAATGATATCAAGTTTTCAATGGTAACAAATTGAATTCAGCTGTTTCCTGGCCATCCAACAGCTAGAGCTTGTCCTGTTGTAGACATCTAGAGACCTCTCAGTTATCTTTCTCAATTCCTTGCAGATTTATCTCCTACCTCATTGTTAGCCTTGCCAACACCTTTCTCACAACTCTTAGTAATATTTCCATTATCTGTATAAATGATATTTCTCATATCCTGGCCTCTCAGCCTCAATTCCTTCTCTTTACTTCAACCCCTCACTCTATGATCATGGTATTGACCAAAAATCACAGCCCATATTCTCAGTGTCAAGCAACTTACTCCCTTACTGTCATCTACCTCTAGATGCTTCCATCTCTCCTCTGTTTCTTTTTCTCCAATCCCAGTACAGGGTAAAAGACCTCTGCACACATTAGATACTTTAAAATGCTCCCAATGATTTCCCAACAACCCATTTGGCTCAGTGGTAGAATGCTTGCCTCATATGTGTGAGGCTCTGGGTTCAATTCTCAGCACCATATATAAATAAATGAATAAAATAAAGGTCCATCAACACTAAAAAATATTTTTTAAAAAAGGAAATTTGACTCCACAAGAAAAGAATCTATGACAAGTGGGCATAGTGGCACATACCTATAATTCCAGCGACTCAGGCAGCTGAGGCAGGAAGATCACAAGTTCGAGGCCAGTCTCAGCAAATTGGTGAGGCCCTAAGCAACTTAATTCAAAATAAAAATAATAAAATGTGCTGGGGATGTGGCTAAATGGTAAAGTGCTCCTGGGTTCAATCTCTTGAACCATAAAAGAAAGAAAGAGAAAAAAATAAAATAATCAAGCCAGACCTAAGGAGGAAGCTCGGCGCCAGCCAAGCCAGACCAGAGGAGGAAGCCCAGCCCTGCCCCACCGTGCTAGTCCGGAGGAAGCCCATCAACCCTTAAAACCCATCAAAGTGGGTGTGGCTACCAGCACGGTTCTGTGGCTAATCCAGGTACCTGGTTTCCAACTCCCCCACCCTTAGCTGCAATAGCTCAAAATATTTTCCACAAGCTTTTGGGGGTTGTAGCTATCAATGCAAAACAACAACTGTACAGGCACCTGGTTTCTACCTCAGAGACTAGAGTAGGGAAGATACAGGTGGAAGCTCATTTCCTTCCACACTGGCTATACCCACCACCCTGAATACAGAGGCTCAAGCTAGGAAAAGACAACGCCACCTACTGGAAGCAAGGAAAACAGTGTTCTGAGAGACTTTTTTTTCTCTTTCTTTCTCCCTTTCTTCTCGCTCTTCCACAACTTCAACATATGTGAAACCAAGAACTGTGCATGAACAACCAAATTACCAAAATAATATAATATAGAAGAATTGCATATACCCCACATTCCCCCCATTTTTTTATTTATTTCTATCTTAATTTCTTTTTCCTTCTCTCTTATTTCTCTTTTCTTCCTTGTTATTTTTTCTTTTTTTCATTCGTATTCCCTCTATCCCACTTTCAATCTCCTAACTTTTGCTATCTATACATAGGGTAACTATCTAAATACAGATAGGAGGTTGAGTCTATATATTCTTCCATAAATTACCAGTCTATTGCTTAGAGTTCTCCAAAGGTGCTAATTTAACCTCATACCCTCACTCCTTTCCCTCTAAGTATAACATCCTTCGTCTGAAATTAAGTTTTCTATATGCCATCAGATATGGTATGCCTTTTATGAAACTAATGACTATATTCTTAAGTAATAATTAAAATCAATATCTATAGACTTAGAATCTAACTATAAATGTATTAATAATGAAAACTTGTGCTTAGATGATGTACTGTTGATATTGGGAACTGTTAACATTATCTTTCTCCGAAAAAGAGGGATTTTGGAGCTATACAAGAACAATACAAATATATAAGGGGGAAAACATTAACACAACAATTTCACAAAGCTCGAAAGAATCATGAGCAGTATGAAAAGTCAAGAGCTTTGTAATGTTTTGAACAACCAATAATATATATATATATATATATATATATATATTTAGTTTAGATGGACACATACAAAAAATAAATAAATAAAAATAAAATAAATAAACAAATAAAAAATAAAATAATCAAATGTATAAATCACTGAGGGTTCCAAATATACCATTTATTTTCAAAAATATTTAGGACTGGGCTGGGGTTGTGACTCAGTGGTAGAGCGCTTGCCTATCATGTATGAGGCACTGGGTTTGATTCAGCACCATATATAAATTAATAAATAAATAAAGTTCCATTAACAACTAAAAACATATTTCTTTAAAAAGTCTTTAGGACTGAGACTCTGAATTCAGAGAGATACATCTCCTCAGGGGTCTGAACTACTTGTAAAAAAAATGCCCAAAACTTGGATTCAAATTCTGGTAGATGGCTGGAACCCTAGAATACCTAGCCAATGTGGGACAGAGCTAGAGAAGCCACAGAAGAAAGGAGCTACCCTCTGAAATAAGAGGCATATCAAGTATGTCCTTATGGGTGAAGGTGATTTTAAAAGTATTTTGACTGATCTTTTTTTTGGGGTGGGGGTGGGTATTAGAGATTGAATTCAGGGGCAGTCAACCACTGAGCCACATCCCCAGCCCTATTTTGTATTTTATTTACAGACAGAGTCTCACTGAGTTGCTTAGTACCTCGCTTTTGCTGAGGCTGGCTTTGAACTTGAGATCCTCCTGCCTCAGCCTCCCAAGCCACTGGGATTATAGGCATGCACCACCCACTGCACGTGGCTTTGACTGATCTGCCAAAGGAAGGAGGAACCTATAAGTTCTTTCAGTAGTTTAACTACCGAGCTATGTGATCCAAGCAAACAACAGAAAAAAAGAGCAATGCTTCTTGTACTAGGGCACATGGACCTCTCAGCCCCACCAAAACTCAGGTCTACCTGGACATGAGGGTCTTTGCAGAGGTAATTAGTTAAGATGAGATAAAAATACATTAGGAGGCCCTGAATTCAGGGGTTGGTATCTTTATAAGATAAAACATGGAGATTCAAATACAGAGACACAGAGGGAAGACAGTTCTGTGAAATGGGAGGCAGAGACTGGGGTTCTGAAGCTATAAGCCAAGGAGCCCCCAAGGACTTCTGGGAACCTCAGACAGGAAGAGGCAAAGCAGGGTCCTTCCCTAGAGCTTTGGAGCAGGGGCCTGGCCACACCTTGATTTTTAACTTCTAACCTCCAGAATTGTGAGCATACATTTCTTTGAAGCCATGCAGTTGTGGTAATTTGTGACAGCAATCCTAGACACTTTCTGTTCGTTCAATCCATAAAGATCTATGAACGTACTACTATAACACAGATACAAGTAGATGGATTATAATGGACACATATGACCCAGGTGTTTCAAGAAACAAAATTAGGAATAACAACCTCCACCTAGGTGAGTTGGGGGTGGCAGCAAGGATGACAGTAAGCTGGAAGCTGAACCATGCTCAAGAAGGTTAACAAAAATAATAGCATATGTTAAGCCTCCAAAACATAAAATGAAATACTAAGTTTAAGGAGTAGTGAGGAAAAAATTCAATGTGACTAAAATGTATGCTCCATGTGGTAAGGAAGCAAGAGTTATGGCAGAAAAATAAGGAAAAAACAGATAAAGAAGAGACTTACACCTGGCACCATGGTGCCCATGACCCCAGCGACTTGAGAGGCTGATGCAGGAGGATTGAAAGTTCAAAGCCAACCTCAGCAACTTTGAGAGGCCCTAAGCATCTTAGTGAGACCCTGTTTCTAAATAAAATATAAAAATAGACTGGGGATGTGGCTGAGTGGTTAAGCACCCTTGGATTCAATCCCTGGTATCAGGAAAAAAAAAACTTACAAGCCTCACTCAGAATTTTAGACTTTATCCTACAGGTAGAGAATAACATTATCAAAATTAATGTCCAGGGAAGTTCATTCTGACAGCAGTGTGGGGGAGAGTCTGGGTGGGAGAGGGATATGCTATTGTTTGGATCAAGAATGTCCCTCACAGGCCCCTGTGTTAAAGATTAGTCCCCAGGAGGCACTAGTGGGAGATGATGGAAACTTACCCCTTTAGGGGTAAGACCTAGTAGGATGTCTTCTGGTCACTGAGTGAATGTGCCCTTGAAAGGGATAGTGGAACCCCAACCCTCTTCCTCTTCTTCCAGCCATGAAATGAGCGATTTTGCTTTACCACAAGCTTCCATCATGATGTGTTGCTTTGTCACAGGCACAAAAGCAACAGGGCCAACCAATCACAGACTGAAGCCTCCAAGACTATGAGCCAATATAAACTTTTTCTTTCCAAGATGATTAGCTCAGGTATTTGCCATAGTGTCAGAAAGCTGACTGGCACAGGATATGTTAACAATGCAGGAAAACTATAACATCATCTAAAAAAGAGGAATTGGCAGTGACAGGCAACAACAGAATGAAATATTCCTGAAAAAATCTTTGGTGATTGATTGGATATGCAGGGAAGGAGAATAACTTCACGGCTCTGTGAACCTGGGAAAAACAGTTACTAAAATTAACCTTGGGAGGTAGAGAGGTGATGGGAAAAGATGAATTCAGACATGCACCTGTGAATGCCGGTCAACATCGCATATGTTCATGAGTCAGCTAAAAGAGCAGCCAAAGTCATGGAAGAAGGTAGCTCAACCACAGAAGTGACAAGTGAAAGGGCTGGGGACGCT
The DNA here is from genome assembly GCF_052094955.1 of Ictidomys tridecemlineatus. Lineage (NCBI taxonomy): Eukaryota > Metazoa > Chordata > Mammalia > Rodentia > Sciuridae > Ictidomys > Ictidomys tridecemlineatus. Next base: position 110,674,721 of record NC_135486.1, on the reverse strand, counting down.
ACTGGTGGAAATCAATCTTTAAGAAACAGCTAGAGCTAAGTGTGCGGCCTACGCCAGCAATTCAGGAGGCTGGGGCACGGGAACCACAAGTTCAGGGCCAGCCCTTGGCAACTTAACCAGACCCTATCTCAATTTTTTTTTTTAAAAGGCATGAGGCCAGGTGTGGTGGTGCATGCCTATAATCCCAATGGCTCAGGAGGCTGAGGCAGGAGGATTGCAAGTTCAAAACCAGCCTCAGCAACTTAGTGAGGCCCTAAGCAACTCGACAAGCCCCTGTCTCTAAATAAAACATTAAAAAGGGCTGGATAGGTCTGGGGTTGTGGCTCAGCAGTAGAGCACTCACCTAGCATTTGTGAGGCGCTGGGTTCGATCCTCAGCAACACATAAAAATAAATAAATAAAATAAAGGTATTGTATCCAACTACAACTAAAAAAATATTTTAAAAAAGGGGGATGGGGAGGCTCAGGGTGTGGCTCAAGTGGTAGCACGCTGGCCCGGCAATGCGTGAAGCACTGGTTCGATCCTCAGCACCACATAAAAATAAAATAAAAATATTGTGTCCACCTAAAACTAAAAAATAAACATTTTTTAAAAGGGGGGGGGGTTGTAGATGTGGCTTTACCCAGGTAAAGCGCCCCTGGGTTCAATCCCTGATGAAGAAGAAAAAGAGGAGGAGGAAGAGGAAGAAAAGAAGAAAAAATTTTAAAAATAAAATATAAATAAATAAATAAAAATCTGGGGATGTAGCTCAATGGTAGAGTGTTCTTGGGTTCTATTTCCAGTACCATTTGGAGAAAGAAAACACACACACACACACACACACACACACACACACACACACACACACCTGTAGACAGGAGTCAGTAGAGGCCCTGAGAAGGCAGGAGGTAGACCAGGAGAAACCCTCACTTCTAAAACCAAGGAACAAGAGTGACAAAGAGTAATAACATCAACAGAAAATACTAAGGGTTGAAAAATGTGCCCAGTATTGGGGTGTGGCTGGGGGGTGGGGCTCAGTGTTAGTGTGCTTGTCTTCCATGCACAAGGCCCTGATCTGTATGTTAAGCCACTGGTAACTTGGAAAAAAAAAATCTTGCTTTGTTTTTGTAGGTACTGGAAATCAAATCCATGCATACTAGACAAGTGTTTTGCCATTGAGCTACATCCCCAACACAGTTCTAAAGGAGCAGAAGCTGTGCCCTGCTTTGAAAAATGAATAAGGATTAAGAATATTTCGATCTGACAAGAGCAAAGCTGGATGAGGCAGAGGGAGGGGGGCTGAGGTGTCTGGTGGCCACCAAGAACAGAAGGCACAGTTCACTGCACAGGTGCATCACTTTATGGAGCTGTGTTGGGATCCAAGGAATTGTGTGGAGAAGCCAAGGAATTGCCTAGACTCTTGCTGTGTGGACCACTTCAGTGACACTACTCTTGCTGTCACTTGGTGGTTTGTACTCCAGATTGTACAGAAAGGGGGTTATCCCCTGGGAGAATGACAAAAGCAGCCAAAAACTCGTTATTAAGCAGACTGAAGTGCCTGTGGGGGAAAGCTGTCAATCCACTGTCAGGTTAGCATCACGCTGTTACCAAGTTTGCTGGTGCTAAAAAATAACAGATCAAATATTCAAAAAATGAAATTTATTTATCTGTAATTAAGAAATTCCAGGTTGTGTCACACCAGTTATTCAATAATGTGAATTCTCTAGGGGTGGGGGGTAACAGCAAAGTTTTGGAGGTTTTGTTTTGTTTTTGTTTGTTTGTTTGAGCAGTACAACTGGGAACACTGGCAAGTGTATCAACTTCCCCTGCTGCTTAATCAGCCACCAGGTTCCAGGTTTCCCTGTAAATGTCTTGTATCTGTTTGTCTACTTAGCTTCAGAAGCTTCATAGAGAAGACTGCCCTACTCTGAGTCATGGGATGTGTAGGACTAGGGCAGTATAGGGACAGCAAGTTTCGTGAGAAAAAGGACACAAAGGCACAGTTCGGTAGTGCATTTCACAACAATCTTGCTGGGTCTGTCTGGAGAACAGTGAAGTAAGACCTTGAAGTTGGGTTGAGGCCACATGGCAGAGTATCCGGAATCAGGTTATGGAGCATGTACTGAATGCATAAGTCCTGTGAACTATCAGGAATAACTGAGTCCTTTAAGCAGGCTAACAAGGACACTTGGCTCCTCAAGTCTTATTCCCCCTCAATTAAAATCTGATTCTTTTTTTACTATACATTCTTTCACAGCCAAGCCCTTGAGTTTCTTAATGCTTCCTGATCCAATGTCCAGTTGGCCCTGAGCTCCTTTTTGCTGAGGGCCATTACCAAGTAGGAATAACGCATCGAAATTTCCTTGCCAAGCGTACCCCATGCTGCTTAGAGGACATTCGATGGGACATTGCATGCATGCTTTAATAAGGTGACCTTGCTCAAGGACCAAGGCGGATCCGGGTTTAGAGCTGATCAGGTTTGAGGAAGTAACCGGCTCCTTGAGTTTAAGGCGTTGCCAGTTTAAGATAATGGGTTTTAGGGAAGTTAGAGGTTGAAGATTATTGCTGGGATTAGGGTGTTCCTGCTGCTTGTTCCCGTTGAGTTCTCGTGAAATTAAAATGGGATTTGGAGATAGCCTCGTGGGGTAGGTGAATTGTGCGGGAGACGGCAGAACGCGATTGTCCCTGGACCTATGTGGAGGCGGTGTGAGAGCTGGAATAAAGAATTGCTGTTTGAACCTGCAAAGGTGTGTGGTGGCTCGTGATTCTGGTGCCAAGCCGAGACCTTGGCACCTTTTGAGAACTTCATCATTGCTTATTGTCCCATAGACCTTCATCACTGACTATTCCCACCTCAACTCCACATTCATGGATGAACAGGGATTAGGTTTTCTCTTAACTTAGTCCCCACATAACAGGGACTTAGAGATGCTGCTTTTTCTAAAAGTAGTGGCTCTTCATTTAGGCCTGCAGATGCCCTGTAGGTAACAAAAAGCAGGATAAAGCTTGGCATCTCTACCTTCATTCTGTATCTGTCTCCTTGACCCCACTCAGCCCTGCACACAGGCATGTTAATCACCAGAGGAGTGCTCATCTAAGGTCCTTAAACCTACAGATCCTCTCAGGACCCTGAAGACAGGACTGAGATGCCCGATCTCATTTTATCTTCCCAATATGGACATACTGACTAAAGTTATTTTCCAATTTTTCACCATTATCTTTACTGTTTGGTTTTGGGGACAAGTGGCCCGACCTGGTTTGTTTAAAAACCCCCACCCACCCATGTCAGGCCTCTTGCCTACAATTCATATGGGTAACACCAGCATCTGGTAGTAATTATCTATGAAAGTTTAAATTAAGTTAAACTGAACGTAATTAGAAGACTAAATTTGTGCAAGAAAAATTCCCAAACATAAGCCATGATGTGGATTATCTAAACCTTTGTGCCCCAATTAAATAATCAACTCCATTTTTTTTAATGGCCATGCACCAGATTAACTGGCAGATTGAAATAGAAATACTGATAAAAGTAGTTCAACCTTGGGGCTGGGGTTATGGCTCAGTGGTAGAGCACAAAACTTGTGCTGTGAGGCACTGGGTTAGAACCTCAGTACCACATAAAAATAAAGGTATTGTGTCCATCTACAACTAAAAAAAATATTTTAAAAAATAGTAGTTCAACCTCATTTTCAATAGCAGGTGGCTGACCTATTGTACTCCACGGATGAGGCACCCCCTTGGAGTTTATACCTCAGGTAAAGGGGGCAGGAGTGCCAGGAATCCAATCTTTTCCAGGAAGTTGATATGAGTTGATGCAATTATTTTTTTAATGTTTATTCTTAAGTTTTAGGTGGACACAATATATTTTTACATTTAGGTGGTGCTGAGGATCAAACCAAGTGCCTCATGCATGCTAGGCGAGCACTCTACCACTGAGCCACAACCCCAGCTCGAGTTCACGCATTTATTTATTCACACATTTATTGAGCTTCTCTCCAAGCGCCAAGCAAGTTAACTGGTGCAAGTGAACTGATGCTGGAAGGGCAGATCCTCCCAACAGTGCTTTCACAGACTGGAAACGTGGCCTTTCCACCGGCTGGGTCCAACGTCTGATGTTGCCACAAGGACAAGATCTTCTCTGAAAATTCTTCAGAAAAGAATACAAGGGATGCACAGTCATTTCGGGAAACGGTGACGTTTTCCCGAGGGGGGCTCCCAACGCAGGAGATGTCAGAAGCCCCATTCTTTGTCCTAGCAGGATGATCGAAAGCGGGGTGCAGCCAGCCTGCAGAAACAGAAGATACCCCCCACCGCCTGGACCCAGACCCGGACCCCATTTGGGGGGTCCGGCAGCCACACAGCAGCCTCTGGGCCCGGGGTCTCTGCCGCGGACAGCGCAACGCCGCGAAGCCGAGAAACTCACTCGCTCATCCCCAGAGGGGTCTCAGCGTCCTCCGCCTGCACTTCCGGGTCCCCTCTAGGCGGCTCGGAGAGATAACTCAGATGCAAGTTCTCGAGGAGCAAGTGGGGAAGGCAGGCCAGAGCTGGATCAAGTAGGACCTCCGTCTGTCCCTGAAGAGGGGTAGGGGGTGGGACCGATCCCTTTACCTCCCCTTCTTTGCCAAGCGGACCCAGTCTGGTTTGGTTGTAGGCTTCCTTTGCCACTGCTCCGTGTGTACTCCGTCGGTGACTCCTCGCCATCTCCACCTCCCTTATCATGCCAAGGCCAGGCTAACCTGTGGGAACAGAGCTCTGTCGCCGTCCAGCGAGCCCTTTTCACCTCAGCTGCTACCCGTTTTGCCTGGAGTATATAAGTAAATAAGAAGACCAGCCTCCACCAGCAGGCCGGAATAGGAAGCCTTGGAGAAAAGGCCACCAATCGGCCTATCCTGCCAGAAGTATGGGTTTGCCAGAGGCCTATTTGACATATTGAAGCTATTTGAGAATGAGATAAACAGTTCTGTTTAACATACAGCAGCTTCCGGTTATGGTACACTTGGGCTGATGTTAGGTCATTATCCCCACAAACCTACAAAGCAGGTAGTTTCCCTATTTTACCATGCCAGCAGCTACATAGAATAAGCACCAAAAACAGCATGTTTGAACTCTGGCCTACTCCAACCAGAGCCAGGGCTACTAACTACCCCCATGAAGGACAATGGAACAAAACTGGAGGCTGTTATTAAAAAAAAAAAAAAAAAGACACAAGCTGGAAATTATAACCAAGGTGTAATTTTATAACATGAATGAAATACAAATACAAGCTAAAAATATATATAGGCTAAACTTTTCTAAAAGCAGAGTGAATGAGAAATGTCAGCAAATAAAAAATTACAGTACTTATTTTCTTGTTGATTTGTAAATTGCATTATCTGAAATCATTTAGTCTTGGATTAAACATTGATTCCTTCACACAATCATATTGAAAGGGAGTTCTGACTTGATACTGTACTACAAATGTTAGGGACAGGTGTCAGTTTGCTAGTTCCAGCAGGGAGGGAGTGACAGGAGGCAGTTCCTATCAAAACCCAAAATGCCCAATCCTTTCTCCAGTTATCCAAATCCAAGGTATCCCTCCTCAGACAATGCTGGTCTTACATTGCTAAATGTAAAAGAACTCAGCTCTTTTCTAAATTTATTGGTTTTTATATTAATATTTGTGTAACCTTTTAAAAATGTTTCAAGAACAATTTTTGAAACAGATCTTTATTTTGCTTAGTTTTATGTGGTGCTGAGGACCAAAAGCAGTGCCTCACACATGCTACACAAGCACTCTACCACTGAGCCACAATCCCAGCCCTTATATTAACTTATTAGTAGTGATCAACACCTTTTACATTATCTCATGTAACTTTCATGATATTGTATAGACAAGGAAACCAGAGGTTCACTTTCCAAATAAAATCTCAAATGTGTATATGATTCCAGTCATTGCTTTGACTGCTACTCTAACTTGTAATCCTCTTAACAGTTTGATTTTATTAAGTGAAATGCACCCTTTGGCTATTATTGATATCAGTGCCTGGCAATTTCTAAAGAATGAGGTTACATTTTCAGACATGAGAATTCCATTGTACTTTGCTGACTCCCTCAAGACCTGCTTTGAACTACTCTTAAACCTGCTTGGCAGGACTAGGGGTGTAGCTCAGTGGGAAGCATATGGAAAGCAAGAATCTGGATTCAAACACTGGGAAAGCGGGTGGCTGCTCATTTGTCTACATACAATTTCATAGGGTAAGGCTTTTCTGTAAGAAGCACCCTTATTCATTACCTTGAAAATGCCATATTCCCATGTGTAAGTCTGACATGCTACAACTTTTGCTTATTCTCTGATCCTGTTCCAGTATACCCCGACCTTTATGGTCTACCTGTATCCTTTTCAATGCCTAAAATCAAATTTGCTTGTTACCTGTTTTGCTCCACTGCTTTAACCAGAAGCAATTAACTTGTATCCATCAGCAAGTTCTAGTTAGCAGAAAAACTTAAGAACAAAACATGGAACACTGAGAAATGGAAATGTGCAACTAGCTGATGAAACAGGGATATCACATCAGGATTGGGAGTTTTTAATTAATAACCTGACACTGCTGAAATTATGTAAGCCTGTGTCAAGGAAGGGCTTTGATTAGCTCCTTAAAAACAGATATCCTCTCCTAGGCAGGATCCCAGAGCTCTGGGAGTCTTGGGATCAGCTGCAAATGCAGCACTGAATCACTGGAGGAAGTGAAAGGCTATCAAAGAAAACTGCTGAGCTCTGAGATGTATCTGATAGCATGCTTACCTCCTTTCCACCTCAGTTACTCTATAAGAAGCCAGCTCTCTTGCAGAATTGTGGTGAGAATTGTTTGAATATGTACATATTACGTAAATGCACATGTAAGTTAAGTAGAGCAACAGAAGAAAAGATAAACTGGATGACCTTCCATATATTTCTTCTCTTCCCTCCCGCTTCAAGACCATAAAAGACTAAACAAACTCAAATTATATTGGACTAATTAAACATCTGCTTGAAAAGGCAAGTTACTCATACTCAAGGACTATTTTGGCTTCTTGTTTTTTAAAATGTATTTTACTTACAAAGAAAAAATACTCTTTCTAGTTCTAAAACATGAAACTATTTACTCTCATTTCATGTACTGATAACATCCCAACTGAATAGCCCTTTAAATCCTAAATATTCAGCTGGGTTATAGAGGTCTGTGGAAAAGCAAATTTTGTATCCCTACAAGACAGGCTGATTCACTTTTGTATAGAGCAAGTTTCAGGAAAAAAGAAAGTTGCAGTCAGGAAGGTGATTCGAAGACTTTTGAATGCTTCTGGCGGAGGCCTTCAGATTTTGTTTGAAACAGATTCTCAGAATATTAAGCACACCTTTATTCAAGTAGAAGTACAAAAGCACATTCCTAAACCAAATGCATACATGTGATTTACATTTTATGCTATTTAGGTATTTCTTAATCCTCTGTAACATAGTCACCAGAGATGACTATTGGTCTCTATAAGTAAGGGTATACATATTTGATAGGAAAAAAACATGCATTTTTCAGTTGCTTTTACATTTAGATCATTATATATCAATTTCATTTAGATCCCTACCTTGCCCTGATGAGATTCTAAGCTTGCTGATGGCACAGAAGCAAAATATAGTGGCAGAACTGGAATAGAGGTTAGCCACTAAAGGCTTATAGAGCAATTTATTTTTATATATTTGTTAAGGATCTCTAGTGAATATTATAACATCTGAACAATGAAAGTCTCAACTGCTGGACTGACAACTAGAATTTTAAGTAACACTTGTTTTATTCACAAGGTGTTATGAAACTTAAGACAGAAAAACAATAAAATGCTTTGACCACATCTAAAAAATTATAAACTCTTTAGGTATATGACAGTGACCCAGAACTCTGGAGACAATATCTGTAATCAGTTTTATCAAATAAAAATCTATGTTCTTTTATAGGGCCTGTAGATTCTATTAAAATACAAAAATATAAGCCAATGCCATGGCTATAGTTCCAACTATTTAGGAGGCTGAGGCAGGAGGCTTGCTTGAGTCCAGGAGTTCAAGGCCAGCCTGGGCAACAAAGTGAGATCCTCTCTCAAAAGAAAATAAAAATGATGACACACAAATAATTATACAAAAGGCCCCACACTTCAAATACTATCCTGGATTGAAAGGGGTGGGGGATACAAACAGATAAAGTAATCCTAACGGTTAAATCTTTACTAAGAACAGACCTGCCATACTCTTGAAATAGTCTCTAGAGAATTACATAACATCTTTGTTGGAAGGCTGTATTCCCTTATGAAGTTTTCTGATTTTTTTTTAATGTTCTTTATGTTTGCCCTATCAAAAGCAGACCTGAGCATATTGCTGGCCTTCAATAGAGGCATATAAAAGAATCCTAAACTTAGACATGCAGAACAGGCACTGAATGAATGTAGCTAGGCTACTAGGAGTCTGATGGGCTCCCTGATGTCCTTAGCATCTCTTTTGGAGAGCTGTGGATGCAGACAAGGCAGCTAAAAACTTGGATGTCACTTGAAAATGTTTAGCTGCCTGCCACAAACTCAGGGAGATTAAATCCCCCATATTTATAGATTGGCTGCATATTGATATCCAATTTTCTTAAAAGACAATGCTTTGTTTTAGGAAAGAAGATACCAGACTAGCAACATCAAAATAGGAATAGCATACCAGTTGATTAAAAGCTTAAAACTAAGAAACCATCATCTGAAGGTGCTTAATTCAGAAAAACCAAAGGTTATGTCTGTAAAGTTCCTCAGAAAAACGCAGCCAGAGTCTGTTGTGGAGGGAACTTGGGCCCAGAACAGCAAAAAAATTAACTGAGCTACTTTCCAGAAGTTGGAGTGTTTTAACAATGGTGTATTGTGTTAACAATATCTTAGAAAAGCTGTGAATAAACAACCAATTTCTGGAAAAATAAAAATGTGTATAGACCATGTTAAAATAAAAAATAGCTTAAATGAATTCTATAAATAAAATATACATAACTATTTAGATCTCTTATTAAATTCAAGAATGCCATGAGAAAACAGGACTGCATTTATCAAGTTCAGTCTGGCTTCTGTAATGGAAAAGATTGGAACTAAATACTAACAATTTCATATACAAATAATAACAACTTATCTCCCATACTTTGATGTTGGTTGGCTAAAGCCTGAAATACAGTGGCAAATTTCTGTCTGCATTGTATTAGGTTCTCATCTGGTACAAATGTTCTTATGACAAAGACTGGATTAATATCTATGGAAGTATCTGCCATGTTTACTACACTCAAATGACTTCTCTTGGTATAGATTCTTTAATACTGAATGTTGGGTTATGAGTGAATTTCTTCACACACATACTCATTTATTACATTGACAGCTTTTCTGCATGGCATGAATCTGATACTGACCCAGGGTAGTCTAATGAATTCTTCACATTAATTACAGTAATGGAATTTTATTCTAGTATGATTTCCTCAATTGTGACTAAGGTATGAAAATAGTGTAAATAATTTACCACATTCTCACTGGTATGGACATGCAAGAGCCAATTAAGAGTTTAAACATTAAAAGCTTTCCAACATTTGTCATCGTCAAAGGGTTTCTCTGTGGTGAGAATCTCTCATGCTGATAAGGGTCAGACTATGAGTGAAAGCTTGGCCACGTTCAATACGTACACGACTTCTCCCTGGTGTGAACTCTCAGATGTCAAATGAGGCCTGAACATGACTAAATGTCTTCCCACGTTCATCGCATTCATAAGGTTTCTCTTTGGTATGAATTCTTTGATGTTGAACAACATGTGCTCTCTGACTGAAGTTCTTTTCCCATGCATCGCAATCAAAGACTTTTTCTCTGGTGAGAACCTCTTGTTGCAGGGTAAGATCTGAGCTATGACTGAAACTTTCTTCATAATCATTACATTCATATGCTTTCTCTTTTCTGTGTATTTTGTGATGCTGAATAAGGCATGAAGTTTGACTGAAAGCTTTTCCACATTCATTGCATTCATGTGGTTTCTCTCCTGTGTGAATTCGTTGATGCTGAATTAGATGTGAATTCAATCTGAAGTCTTTTCCACATTCACTACAAGTATAGGGCTTTTCTCTGAAACGAATTCCTTGATGTTTAACATAAGCCAACCCACATTCATCATACTCATAGGATTTCTCTGGATGATGGACCCTCTGATGTTCAACTAGATATGAAGTATGACAGAAGTCTCTGCCACAAATAGTACACCTACAGGGCATGTCTCTGTGAATTCTCTGATGTTGAGTAAGGTGTACACTACGACTGAAGACTCTTTCACAACTGCCACATTTATAAGATTTGCCTTTGGTGTGACTCTTCTTATGCGGAATTACTTCTGAGCTCTGACTACAGGATTTATCAGATGTTTCGCAGGATTTATCAGACACTTCACATTTATAGGATTTTTCTCTAGTGTGTATTCTTTTATGTCGACTAAGACTTGAGCTCTGACTGAAAGATTTTTCACATTCTTTACATTTGTAAGGTTTCTCTCTAGTATGGATTCTCTGATGTCTAGTAAGGGCTGAGCTCTGATGGAAGATTTTCCCACAAGCATCACATTTGTACGATTTCTCAGTGGTAGGAATGCTTTCCCATTTACTAAGGTGGGAGAGATCCATTAAGCTTTCTTTATTTTCACTACTCTGAAAATTCTGTGTCAGGTTAATGTGTTCATGTTTACCAGCAGCTGAGTCCTGGCTGAAGTTCATGTCGTACTTATTATCATCAATATTCTGTATTCTAAGAACTCTCTGATCTGCATCAAGGGTAGGGTCCAGACTGAAGCTTTTTTCGGGTTCATTACATTCACTGTTCTTCTCACTGGTGAAGGTTTTCTTGCTGATTGTTATTTGCCTAAACTCTCTCTCCAGAAAAAGAAATTTCCTTAGGATTTCCTGAAGTCTTTCTAATCTGTCCTCAGATTTATATACTTCTCTAGTCTCAGGAACTTGAGCAATATCTTGTTTGAGTCTTCCTACTCTCACTTTGTATGAATGTACTTCTTCCGAAATTCTCTGCTTAGCAATCAACAGCTTGTTCTCTTCTCTGGTCTCTCCATCTGATACAATACATAAATAGAAAATGCAAATGTAATCTGTAGTACCCTGTGCTTAATGAGAACTCAGAAAGGAGGAAACTAAATGATGTAATATCTACAAGGATGAGAAGTTTATTTACTCTAAAAAAAAAACAGGCACAAAATCTCAATAGCAGATAAGGGCATGAACAGAGCAGTCAGGTAGGACCCAAATGGATAAGGGAGTGGTAGGAATAGATAGAATATCTGGCAGAGTAAGAAGATAATCAGTTAAGGTTTTTCAAAGAAGGTAATAATAAAATTCTTCCAAAAGAATTTTAGATAAGCAACTTGAATGGGACCTAGCACAACTTGTGCATAAGGGGCTAAACAAATACAAAGGGAAGGCAGGAACTCTGCCTAACATGCATGAGGCCCTGAGTTCAATTCCCAGCAAGCCCCCCACATCAAAAAGAGAGGCAGGAGCTCTCCAGTCTGGGACAGGCAGAGCTCTTTGTTTTGAGTACCAATGCAGCCACAACATGGCTCAACAAGCGGACTTCACTTCCCTACTAATTCCATCTGATTGATTCTGCCTTACTCACCTGAGCAGTCATCTTTTAAGACTTCTCTATTCTTAATGTCCAGATCAAAGACTTGTTGATTTTGTTCCAGCTGGGAGATCCCATCAGGCTTGGAAATTGGAAATCCTGCTCATAGAGAAGGAAATGGGATGTGGCAATTTACCCCCAGATGCTAAACCAGTCACTTTCGCTTTTAACTCGTGATTAATAGAGAAAAGTTAAGTTCTGAGAAGACATTAGTTAGAAAAGCCTGGAAAGTAAGGAAGGCAAAGATCTGCCACAAGGAGCACAGATTTGTGCTCCAGAACGAGGTATGTTAAGGGTAAGTTGATAATTTGTGAGCAACAATATTCATTTAAACCCTCTTCAGACAAGGGAATTTGTGCATGGGGGTGAACCTGTCATCACAGAAGTTATCATTACCATTATCTGTGACCTAAAGATCAATCTTTGTATTAAACTTGGTTTACAAGTATCAAATGGAGATCATCAAAACATCACTTTGCTGACTGGAGAAAGGTGAAACCCAAGCACCTGCTGCTGCCTAGTGAGCTAAATTGTAACAACAGAATAAATAAAGATTAGCTACTCCAAGGACCAATCTCAGGAAACAATTAGAAGATGCTCAATAAGGAGCACCAAGACACAAAAAGGAGGAATTACTTCTTTAGCAAAGTAGGGTAACCATAGGTTAAAATAATCCATATTTCAAAATGACTAGGAGAGAATGAATTTCCTAACACATAAAAATGATTAATATTTGAAAAGATGGAAAGGCTTATTTTCCTAACATTACATAAATGTGCCCAAGATATACAAATATTACAACTCAATTTTCTTAAAAATAAAGGAAAAAAACAATTCCAGTGCATATGAGGGAAAACAAAAGAATATCCTTACCTATTAGAATTACTGTACATTATTCTTTATTCAACAAGCATTTAGGAAGTGCCCTTATATAGAGAGAATGTAGGGGATGGAGAACCCACGTAAAAGGTTCATCCCCTGAAAGTTCTCAAGAACCTCACACTCCAACTGCAGAGACAGCTATAAATAACTAACTACAATATCATACAATGAGAAAAAATACAATAAAAGTGCATTCAAACATAAAATGGTCTTCTATGGCTTGCATAATGGTTTAAGGTCTCTTTCAATGCTAAAACAACAAACAGTCTGCTTCTAAGGGAATAGAACTTTGATAGTATCAAAAAAAAAAAAAAAAGAGGCTGTTTTTATATGTGCTGGCCCTGGCAAATGTCTAGTAGCACACATGCAAGGTCTTGCTCAAGCCCTTGTCTCTTCAAAACTTATTATTTGTTCTCCTTATCTTGACATGCCACTGTATAATATTGTTTATAGATTTTTTTTTTTTTTTGGTACCAGGGATTAAACCAAGGAGCACTTAACTATTGAGCCACATCCTCAGCCCTATTTATTTATTTATTTATTTATTTTTTGAGGCAAGGTCTTGCTTCGTTGCTTGGGGTCTCCTTAAGTTGCTGAGGCTGCTAAGATACCATCTCACTCCAGTAAGATTGGCAGCCATTATGAAGTCAAACAACAATAAGTGCTGGTGAGGATGTGGGGAAAAGGGTACACTTGTACATTGCTCGTGGGACTGCAAACTGGTGCGGCCAATATAGAAAGCAGTATGGAGATTCCTGGGAAAGCTGGGAATGGAACCACCATTTGACCCAGATATTGCCCTCCTCGGTCTATTCCCTGAGGGCCTTAAAAGAGCATACTATAGGGATACTGCCACATCAATGATCATAGCAACACAATTCACAATAGCTAGACTCTGGAATCAACCTAGATGCCCTTCAATAGATGAATGGATTAAAATATGTGGCATTTATACACAATGGAGTATTACGCAGCACTAAAAAACGACAAAATCATGGATTTTGCAGGGAAATGGATGGCATTAGAGCAGATTATGCTAAGTGAAGCTAGCCAATTCTTAAAAAACAAATGCCAAATGTCTTCTTTGATATAAAGAGAGCAACTAAGAACAGAACAGGGAAGAAGAGCATGAGGAAAAGATTAACATTCAACAGAGACGAGTGGGGGGAGAGAAAGGGAGAGAGAAGGGAAACTATGGAAATGGAAGGAGACCCTCACTGTTACACAAAATTACATATAAGAGTTTGTGAGGGGAAAAGGAAAAAATAAAAAACAAGGGAGAGAACTGAATAACAGCAGATGGGGTAGAGAGGGAAGATGAGACGGAAGGGGAGGGGGGATAGTAGGGGATAGGAAAGGTAGCAGAATACAACAGTCACTAATATGGTATTATGTAAAAATGTGGATGTGTAACCGATGTGATTCTGCAACTTGTATTTGGGGTAAAAATGGGAGTTCATAACCCACTTGAATCAAATGTATGAAAGATGATACGTCATGAGCTTTGTAATGTTTTGAACAACTAATAAAAAATAAATAAATAAAATGGAAAATTGCAAAAAAAATTTATTAATAAAGAGATATATATTAATGAGCAAAAAAAAAAAAAAAAAGCTGCTAAGGCTGGCTCTGAACTTGTGATCCTCCTGCCTCAGCCTCCCAAGGTGCTGGAATTTAAAGGTGTGTGCACCTGGCTACATTCTTAAAAATTTCAGGCATTATTATCCTCACTTGATTTATACTTTTTTTTTTCCAATATTTTTTTAGTGTACCTTTATTTATCTTTATGTGGTGCTAAGGATTAAACCCAGGGCCTCACACATGCTAGGCAAGCGCTCTACCACTGAGCCACAACCCCAGCCCAATTTATAAACTCTTTGATAGCAGGGACCATGTTATCTTGCAATTCTTTTGATTAATGTACGCAACACCTATCTTATCCCAACTTTGTGCCCATGTATCAACATATGAACAGCTACCAACTTATATAAAAATGGCACTGGGCCTGAAAAATATCATGAACAACAGCTGCCCCATATAAGAGCCTATGAGCAAAGAAATCAAAACAAAGCCATGAAAGGCACTTACTGTTTCTGAATTCCAGCTGAGGATTAATAAGAGTCAGTTCTTTTGGACTCAGTTAATTAAGCTCTTTCACATCAAATAAAATAGTTTTGCTGGGATGAGAATGTAGCCTAGTGGTAGAGCACTTGACTACAATTCACAAGGCCCTGGGTTTGCTCTCCAGTATCCCTCCCTCAAAAGAGAAAGATATGAAAGCTTAAGTCAAGGTGTGCAGAGAGGAACAAATATTGTATTCAGAATTCTTATTTTTCCCTGATTGAACTCAGAGCTGCAAACACATGCTAGGCAAGTGCTATACCACTGAGCTACATCCCAAGCCCAGTCCTCCTTGGACTTTTAATAACATAATTTGTAACATTTAACTTTGAGATATTTATTAAGGTGTTTCTCAGTATCTAATAACCGAAACACATTTTGGTTATTTACTCTACAGTTACATTTAAAATACAAATGCACAATAAAAGGATGTTTTCATGTGGGATGAAGTTAATCTGATTTTTGTTGTTGTTGTTGTATGGGGGATGGAATCCAGGGGCACTTCATCACTGAGCCACATACTCAGCCCTTGTTTGTATGTTTTGAAAAGAACTGACTCTATTAATCCCAAATTGGAATTCAAGAAACAGTCTTGCTGAGTTGCTTAGGGCCTTGTTAAGTTTCGGAGGCTGGCTTTGAATTTGCAATCTTCCTACCTCGGCATCCTGAGCTGCTGGGAACAGGCATGTGCCACGCACCCAGTAAAGTATCTGATTTTAGACTCATATTTAAGGTAATATAAGAATGTAAAGTTATTATGTCCATCTATAACTAAAAATACTTTTTAAAAAACTATAGAAGAGAAAAATAGTTTGAAATAGACTAAAAGTCAACTATATAAGTATAATCAAAGTATTAAGGTTTACTAAGGACTCAGTGGGTATAAAGTACCATGCCAGGAGCTTTACAAGTTTTCATTCATTTAACACTCACCATAATTTTATGAGACAGAAACTATTATTTTTCTCGCTGAACAAATGGAAATACTAAGATTCTGAGAAGTCTAAGTAACTTCCCCAAGTCAAAATAAGTGATGAAGAAAGCTAAGATTCAAATTCAGTGTTATTTCAGAATCTGGCTTTTAGATGCCAAGATTACAGGTGCAGGCCTATAATCCCAGCAACTCAAGACACTGAAGCAGGAGGATCACAAGTTTGAAGTCAGCCTCAGCAATTTAGTGAAGCCCTAAGCAACTTAGTAAGAGCCTATTTTAAAATGTTTAAAGGACTGGGGACTTAGCTCAGTGGTAAAGCACTCCTGGTTCAATCCCTGATACCTGCAACACCAGCAAAAAAAAAAAAAAAAAAAACCTGTCTTTTAAACATTCTACTAGAAAAAAATAATAATTGTGCTAGGCACAGTGGCAGAGACCTGTAATCCCAGGCACTTGGGAGGCTAAGGCAAGAGGAATACAAGTTCAAGGCCAGCCCCAGCAATTTAGCAAGACCCTGTCACAAAATAAAAAAAATAAAAAGGACTGGGGATATAGCTCAGCAGGATTAAGCACCCTGGGTTTAATCCCCAGTACCCAAAAGGAAAGGAGGAAACAATTGTGAAGTGAAACCCATCCCTCCCTCAAAAATACATATGGAAAAACAAACAAACAGAAGACCACCATATTTACAGTAGAGAAAAAGGTTAAAAAAAAAAAAAAAAAAAAAGAGGGGGAGGGTGGTAAATAGAATAAAACATGGAGAGCCAAGATCCTAAGATTTTGGAATCACAGGAATTTTAACTAAAAGGGATCTACAAGATCATTTCATCTTAATGACATACAAATCTCCTATAATAAAAATTCAAACTCCTAGGCAAGAGTCTAACCAATGTCCAATTTGAGAAAATTCCACTATAAAGAAATAATTTGAGTATGTTCCTAAATTTTTATTTGGATTAGTAAATCTCCTCTATAGCTCATACCACTTGCTGTGCTTTCCAAAAAACTGAAATAACTAGCATAAACCAGATACTTATACACATTAAAAATCTACAATTTAATTTATATAATATGTACAATTTAATCCTCAGCATAACCCAGAAAAGTAGACATTATTTTTCATGTATTATAGATGAAGAAACCAAGTGTGGATTAAATAATTTGCGTAACATATCACAGTTGGTAAACAGAATCAATGTTTGGTTCCACAATCCATAGTTTGTCCATCTATCAATACTGCCTGTCACAGAAAGCATTAATGGTAGGTTTTGTTGCAAATGACCTGAATGTCTTTTTCTACAATTTTAACTTGAAACACTGTGCTTTCTTTTTTTTTTTCTTTATATATATTTTTTAGTTGTTGATGGACCTTTATTTAATTTCCTTATATGTGGTGCTGAGAATGGAACCCAGTGCTTCACACATGCTACGCAAGCACTCTACCACTGAGCTACAACCCCAGCCCCAAAATACTATGCTTTCTAACCATACACTTGCTTTAAATTTTTTCCTATTTAAAATTATAACTCGGGCTCAGTGGTAGAGCGCTGGCCTAGCGCATGCGAGGCACTGGGTTCAATCCTCAGCACCCCATAAAAATAAATAAATAAAATAAAGGTATTGTGTCCAACTATAGGTAAAAAAAATATATATTTTTTAAAAAATAAATTATTTATACTTTTATTTAAAGTATAACTCAATTTTCTATTCAAACCTTTTTACCTTTTTCATTTGAGTTTTTAAATGAGATTTATTCTAAACTGCCTTTAAAAACAACATTTAGAATTTACCTTATTATTTGGCTTATTGCTCTTACCAGAGTTGTGCTAAGACTTTAGCCATCTGGAATCTTCATGTTTTTCTTCTTGATCCTTAATAAATATGCAAATAAAATCTTTCCTCAGCAATAGCATTCTTTTGTAGACACCTATTGAGCTAAAATGAATCCCTAAATGGTTTTGTTTCTTGAATGCATATTCTTCCTGGTTCTGAACTGTACAAATAGGCCTGTTTATCTAATTTACCACAGTTATTTTGAGGTTTTCTTGCCATTCAAAATAGACAACCATTAAAAATACAAAAAAAAAAAAAAAAAAAAAAAAGAATGCCATATGTGTTTGAATTTATTGACCTAATTCCCTGAAACACCAAAAAGAACATAGGCACTAGGCATGGTGGTGCATGCCTATAATCCCAGTGGCTGGGGAGGCTGATGCAGGAGGACTACAAGTTTAAAACCTGCCTCAGCAATTTAGCGAGACCCTGTCTCTAAATAAAATATTTTAAAGAGCTGGGAATGTGGCTCAGGGGTTAAGCGCCCCCGGGGCTTTAAACCCTGGAAACAGGAAGAAAAAAAAGCATAGGCTTGAGATAGAACTGTGTCCCAAGCCCATCACTGTTCCTGCAAAAATCACTTAACTTTCCTGGGCCCCACGTAAGGATAGTATCCTCTATAAACACGATTATGCTAAGGTCTAAATGAGAGAGATATATAAAATACCTAGTAACACATTGTCTGCTCAGTAAATGGTAAATAGCCATGACAGTAAAAAACATTCTGTGCAAAATTACTGTTGTCCTCCATGGCATCAAGTTCAAAAAGCAACTGGTATGTACAAAACATTCAAGATCTATAGACTTATTTATCTTCATCAAAAATTCTGACAAGAATGTTTCTAACACCATTATCTAACAGGGCATCTACCATGACCCAAGTGGAATACAATCCTACCCTTTCTGGGCCTGAATCTAGCACTCACTCACAGGTCACCTCTCTTTGGGTACAATCCTTAAACCATTTATTCATTCACTTCAACAGAACATGCTTCTTTTTAAATTTGATAATAAGAACATTTTTCTACTTTTTTACTCATTTATAGTTTATATATTTACTATCTAGTAGAAGCACATAACCAAAGGACCAAAGTTCTGATGACTTGTGTCAAACATAGTTCAGAGCTACTGCCAGAGGTAAGAGAGATAAACTAGACAGTAGGACTGCTAAATCAGGGAATAATCATAAAGTCTTTATATGTTACAATCCTAAACAGTAAGTAAAATAAATAAATATATAACTTTTAATTTCGAACGTGCTGAACCCACAAATATGAAAATTACTTCTCAGGGACTGTAAAAATAATTGCTAAGGAGATGCTACTGACTTGGTCACAAAAGCAGGTTGAGTAAGAAGGTTTCTTGTTGTGTGTCTGGTACTGTCAGTGTGCATGCATGCACTGTGTATGCAGAAATGAAAGAGGAAATAGGATGTAGTTCAGCCTCACGGCATATTGTGCTATATGACTGCAATAAACTGCTACAAAGTTTCTTTACTCCAAAAAATAGACAGGTTAACTGTTGGAAATTCTGTAATTATTAGGTAAAATTAACAGTTTACAATTATGTATATCACTTTACAATTTACAAACTTATTAATATACATTTTTTTGATGCCCTGAAATAGATTTAACTCTTTGGCCCTCCCACTTCCCCTCCATTAAAAATAGTTCTAAGGAGTTGGGCACTGTGGTGCACACCTGTAATCCCAGCACTCTGGGAAGCTGAGGCAGGATTGCAAATTCAAGGCCAGCCTCAGCAAATGAGCAAAGCCTTGTCTCAAAATAAAAACTAAAAAGGACAGGAAATGTAGCCTAGAGGTAAAGTGTCCCCAGGTTCAATCCCCCATACAAAAAAAGAGAATAGTTCTAAGGAACAAAGGAATACTTAATCAGCAAAGCTAATATAAATACATCAATCTACATAGTGCCACAAAGAATCAAGGGGAAGAAGGCAGGCCCTTGAAGGAGAAAATTATGTTAAAAATGAAGAAAGACAAAGGTTCACAAAAGTGTGAGGCAACACAAGGGGCAGGTCATGTTTACTACAGCAAAGGGGCTACACAGAGCACATATTCCACACTCTAAAACCACAGGAAAAGACCATAACTGAAGAGATGGGGTTGAACTTTTTAGTTTCTCAGAACATATGCAAATGACCACCAAGCATGGTTTCTAAATAAACTAGGTTCAAAAATCCATCTGTTTGCAAAGAAAGGGTTTCTTTTGTCCCTTATATTAGAAATTTAACAAAGCTCATTTGAAGAACTGCAATTTTACACAGTGGTGGCATTCGGGAAGCATCTAATCCAATTAATCAAGTTTATTATCTTACAATCCTGGAAAAGGAGTTTCCGAGCAGGGCCGAGCACTACCGATGAAAATCCGATACTTGGGCCACCATCTCTTGGAGATTCCTGCTGTAAGAACTGCAAGTGTTTCTCCAGAGAAAGCACTTGCCTGGGTATGACTCAGGGCTGGGCAGGAATTCACACAATGAATCCGGGTGATGGGAAGGCGAAGAAGTATGCCTATAAAGATCAAAGAGCCAGGAATGGAAAACACACTAAAAACTTTCCCAGTGGACAGACTGCCACCCCGCAGGTAAGAAGGCCTCTTGAATCCTTCCTGTGTGTAATCTGGGAAATAAAGAAATGTGCTAGATGCCACCACCCAAACAGGCAAAGCAAAAGGAAAAAAAAAGAGAGAGAGAAAAGAAAAAAAGCTATGAGTAAATAAATGTGTGTATACACACACACACAGAGTACAGACTGGGAAATAAGGAACCATGCTCATCAAGGAGACTGCCAACAACTCCCCACTGATGCCCCTCAACAGTACTATAAGGCTGCCTAATCCTCACTACTACTACACCACTCAAAATGACAAAAGAAAGACAGTTCAATTATCCCACTAAGGTGGGGTAAACATCTAAGACTTCTGTTGCCCTGGGTGTGGTTACTTGGGATTATCATCTAGGTGACTCACTGGAATGAATTTATAGTGAGTCATGCTTTTAAGCAAAGTCTCTTAAATTTGCCTGACTAGAGATGAATTGACTACTCAACAAAAAGAAGAAGACAGAAGAGATGCGGAAAAAAGGTAATGGGAGGCAAGATCGCTGAGGTACTCTGAAAGTCATAAAACTATATGCCTTTTATTTACATGAAATATGGACTCACTGCAAGTCTTCAAGCAGAAAAGTGACTTGATTTGATTTATATTTTTAAAGGGCTACTCAGGACGTTGTGATAAGAATAAACTGAAGGTATGTAGAAACAGGGAAACTCTTTTGAAATTATGCAGTACTCCAGGGAGGCATAATGGTGGCTTGCACAAGGGAGTACCAGTGAAGGCAGTTAACAGTGGCTAAATTTGGATACACTATAAACAGTTAACAGGTTGGATATAAAGTATCAAAAAGAGAGGAGCTGAGGTCTTGGCCCTGGTAGGGAGATGGAACCCAGGACCTTGCACATGCTGGGCAAGAGCACTACTACTGAAATACTTCCCCAGCCCTAGTCTATCTTTTAGAAAGGTACTTCTTCCTACGAAAATGAGAAAAATATCAGGTATGGGGACACTGAAATACCAAAAGCAAAGAGTCTAGTTGGGGGTTGGGAGGCTGCTCTAGAGTCTCGCGCAAAGAAAGATAAGGTGAGAACTTAAGCAAAGCACAAGCAAGTTTCTCTTTGCTAACAGGCAATAAAAAGTCCCATGAAACATGAAGTGGGGATAAGAAGCAGAATGTCTCCTCTTGACACCCCTAAGGAATCTTAATTACCATCCCTCAGGAGCCAACTTTAAAAATAGAAAATTCAAAAGTTATAAGAACTGAAATCTTCCAAGCACAGTAGTGCATGCCTTGTAATCCCAGTTACTCAAAGGGCTGAGGCAAGAGGATCTCAGGTTCAAGGCCAGCTTCGACAACTTAGTGAGACCCTGTCTCTAGCCAGGCAGGGTGGCACACGCCTGTAATCTCAGGTCTGGGGAGGCTGAGGCAGGAGGATCGCAGGTTCAAAGCCAGTCTTAGCAATTTAGCAAGGGGTAAGCAACCTAGTGAGACCCTGACTCAAAATAAAAAAGGGTTAGGGATGTGGCTCAGTGGTTAAGCACCCTTGGGTTCAATCCCTGGTGCCCACTTGCCTAGGGGGAAGAAAAAAAAAAAAAAAAAAGACCCTGTTTCTAAAAAACTTAAAAGGACTGGGGATGTAGCTCAGTGGTAAAGCCCCCCTGAGTTCAATTCCCCAGGGGGAAAAAAAAAAACTGAAATCTGAGCCACACCCTACTGACCTTCTCAGAAACCTCACACCTCCTCAGAAACAGATAAATTGAGAAATAAGAAAGACGGTCCTTACCCAGTGAGACCACGTTCTCATAATTCTCTAACATCACTTCTCTGTAGAGGTCCCTCTGAACAGGGTCCAGGCATCCCCATTCCTCTCGAGTAAGGTGCACAGCCACATCCTCGAATGTCACAAACTCCTGAAATAACACATTCTGGCTGCTCTGGGGAATGAGGCCACTGTAGCACCATGGCCAGAAAATGAGGATGATGACAGAGAAGGTATCCAGTGTGTATTTACATTGGGGAGGAGGGAAAACAGATTAGAACCTAGGGAATAAATCCCATAACCCTTAAATATCGAGTAAGTGGCCACCATAGGACCAGGGTCAAAGAAGGTCTGCTCAGGTATTGGGGAGATGGAAAAGTGTTTTGTGTAAAGTGCAGATCTCTGAAGAGGACCAGTTCCCAAACTGGGGTCTGCTATTGAAAAAAAAAAAAAAAATCTAGGCAAGGATTAATGGATGGGATGAGGGAGTAGTCACACTCATATCAGCAGCAAAAGCCACTGAGGAAAAGCAGAGGGTTCCTCAGCTCACCTGGTACCTGGCTGTCAGCAGCGCAGCTGCCTGGTCTCCTGGGCTTCCCTCGTGGGGAAGAGCAGGCACCTGGGGAACAGGTGGAGCTGAGGGAGGAGAAAGGAGCCAAGAGTGAGAGCAGCCCCTCCCCAGGGCTCCCTTTCAGAAGAGGCCTCTCTCGCCCAAGGGATGTCAGTGGGACCTCCTTTACATCAATATTCTAGTAAAACCAATGAACATTTATCAAGCAATGGGTGTGTCTTCTCTGCTCCTGCACAGTACTTCATGCCCTACTCACACATGTTTAGACCTGTGATACAGGATTTTATTAGAAATCCTCCTATTTTACTTTAACCCCTTGACATGATATTGCTCTCACAGAAGAACAAGCATTATACCTGTTCTATAGATGGGCAAAGCATAAAGACTTGTAGTGACTTATCCAAGACCAAGGTTATTTAAAAGACTTCTGACACTTTCCCAGACACTGCTCTATAAATTCCATTAAGCCTCTCTCTTTTGTGAATGGGCACTGTCTCTGCAACCAGTGTGTTAGGCTCCCAGGAACAAGGAATGGCCCTCTTTCTTCACAATCCTTTCTGCACTCCCACAATGCCCCACAGCACCCTACACCCTATGGTGCAATCTATATTGCAACACACAAGTGTTTCAGGCACTGAAGCTGGGCACAGCAATCTAAGACATAATTCTCAAAAAACAAAGGGGAAAAAAAAAATTCTTGACAATCTATCTATAGATAACAATATGACTCTACAGTCAATATATAACACATATGCATTCAAATGGGCACTGTGCTCAACCAAGGAATTAAGTTAGTCACAAACACTGCAGCTGCAACAGAAAGGCAAGTGGCAAAGCAAGTAAAGTGAATAGGGGAAGGGAAAGGTCCTGGATCTAAGAGGAAGTGAGAGTCAAGCAAGGATTGTGAGATATAGCAAAAGCAGCAAATCTTAGAAATTATTTTGGATATATTAAGTGGGATAAAGTGAAGGCTGTCTGAAAGACAAACACCCAGAACAGAATGAATGACTACCACTCTGCTTATTAAAGAAAGATGAGCCGAGCACAGTGGTGCATGCCTGTAATCCCAGTGACTCAGGAAGCTAAGGCAGAAGGATTGGCAAATTCCAGGCCAACCTCAGCAATTTAATGAGATCCTTCAACTCAGTGAAACCTAGCAATTTAGGAGACCCTGTCTCAAAATAAAAAGTAAAATGGATTAGGGATGTAGCTCAGTGGTAAAGCATCCCTGGGTTCAATCCCCAATACTAAAAAAGAGAGAAAGAAAGAAGAAAAAAGAAAGAAGAATAATTTTTAACCAAGAGGTCCAAACTAGGAATGATCTGAGCCACATCTGTCCCTTCCAGTCCTCCCTCTAGGGGATAATTCTTATTCAAATTCCTGGCCTCACCCTGGCAGGCCCAGGAGACTCTACACTCCCATTCTCCTGGTTATAAATGCTATCTCTGCCTTACCCCCAGTGAGTCCCTGTTCCATGTCGGTGTCCTGCAGGAACTGAGGTTCTGGGGGAAAACACTCAGACTGTGTCTCCAAAGACTGAAACTGGACCCTTGGTGATCCTGCTGCTTCCTGGGCCGATATTTCCTCCATCCCTGTTCTGGAGGACAATGACCATCACTGCAGGGTGAGATTAGGAGAAATTATTGCAATACATTAAAACATCACATTGATTTATATCCTCTAGACTTAGCAAAGTATTTTACACACTGTAGGTACTCAATAAAAACTAGTTAACAACGATTACCCACTCCAAATAAACAACACAAAGAAAAACAGATATTACTCAGTTTCAGATACTTAAGATCCAAATCATTAGGTCCTGGTTCATAGGTGTATTTGAAATCCACTAAATCTGAACTTATAGGATTTCATTAAGAAAAAAAAAAATATATATATATATACTACAAGTGAATGTTGTAAAGCTTCCTGTAGAGAGTTTAAAGAATTAAATGTACAACCTTGTTTTGGAGTCTCAAATTCGTACCCAAGAGAAACATGCTCGTTGTGATTACTCATTGTTTTCTAAAGGAGGCCCCTTAGGAACAATTTTGGTAACGACGACAGCCCACTTGAATTACTGAACAGGCCTAAAGAATAATAAAACTCCACTTTTGGGGTCAGACCCTTCGTCCGACTGGGTGGGCAGTCTGAGAGGAACATACAGAAGACCTGAGGCTCAAAGAGGTTTGACTAGTGTCCTTCAAACCCAAGGACGCCACAGGGTTACGTCCTCCTTCCACAACCCGGTGTTAAGGCCCTCGCCAGGCTCCTAGCTTGGTGCGCGAAAGGCCTCGCCTAATGCTGCCCTCCTCCCACTTCCCTTTTAGGCGAAAACAGAGTCCCAAAAAAGGCGAAGCGGGCCATACAGACCCAGCTCACACCAAGGCACGACACCGAGTTCTGACCGCGGGGCCCTCAGTCCGCGCCGGGCTTCCGGGAGAACCAGGATCGAGGAGAAACAGGCCCTCGCGCGCTCCTAGAGACGGGAACAGCCTTCAGCCCCAGCCGGGGCCGCCTCCTCCTCCTGGGGAAGCGAAACAACGGGCCGCTCCCACGGCGACGCGAGAACGGCTTCCGGGGGACTCACCAGAGCAGAGAGGCGGACCTAACGACCGTCCCGTCACGAACACCTTCGTTCGCGTAGCCGCGCCAGCCTTTCCGGGACCGCTCTAGACAACCCGGAGGCGGCGCTCCTCGTTTTCACTTCCGGCGGCGAAAGAAAGGCCCCGGATGAGAGCCCCGGATGGTGCCGTTGAAGGAGGGTCCTGGATAGGGGAGTGGGTACTCTAGTAAGGGCCGTAAACCCTCTCTCATATGATTTTTCTTCGTCCTTCTGCGGTCGCACTCACCTGATGGGCGCTTTTAGCCATCACACCACCTATGACTGCGACAGACGTTAGGAAAGCGCCCCCCACCGGCCCTTCTCAGACGCCAGCCGACCCTTCGGACTCCCCGCAGGGAGGTGGCCCGCCCTAGTAGGCCCATCACCCTGAGGAACAATGACTGAGCTAATGGTCATAGTAGGGAGCTAGCACAAGGGTGCCTACGCCGAGTAGCGCCTCTGCGAAAGGAGGACCACCAAATCCTGGGATCGGCTGAAATTTGTGGACCTTGGGTAATGTGGGGGTGGGGAGCCTTGTGTAAGTTGAAATGGAAGCGAGACTGAGGAAGGCAGTTGGGTTTCTGGTGCAAAGCCTCAGCCACGCAGAAACAGGGATGGGTATAGGGTAGTGCCTTACCTGGGCAGGCGGAGAGCCTGGGCATTTTTGCATCCCCTGGTATTCTTGGATCTTAAGACCTTTTAACAGAATCAAAACTAAAAAAAGTGATTTGGAAGAAACTTTAAACATTGTCTATAGTAAGTCAAATGCTATCCTTTACTGTTACTTGTCATTTCAAATTAAGAAAAATCTGAAATGTGCAGCATCCAGTATGCTTTTTTTAAATATATTTTTTTTAGTTGTCAATGGACCTTTATTTTATTTTTATGTGGTGCTAAGGATCAAACCCAGGGCCTCACACATACTAGGCAAGTGCTCTACCAATGAGCCACAACCCCAACCCCTCTGTATGCTTTTTAAACTGCATCAACTTCTGAGAGATTTTGCCATCTTTGTCTTTCCTTCTTGGGCATCATTGATCTAGTCCAACTTCATACTGTGACACAGTTCTTTAGTCTCTAATATCCTGGCACAATGGAGTCAGGACTAGAGACAGATAATACACTGCTTAGTTTATTGCTTGCTGGCCAGCTCCAGTTGAAAACTGTGTCTTGTGTTAAACAGAAATATACCTTTGGGTGATGTCTAACTATTGTTCCTATTGACAGTCCCTGGGACAACAGATGACACATGAATTTCTCCTTTTTATAACTAGCTGTTTTAATATTATAGGGTAGCTGTAGGTTTGGATTTCTTTACTGAGTTGCTATTTCTCCACTTCAAAGTGCCTCACACTGTAAGCAGAGAGGTAGAAGAGACGAGCAAACTGAAAGTGATGTACATACAGTGTTTCCAAGTTTTAGCAGATTCAGGCAGTTTTTTCCAATGAAAGGACCACAGGAGACCCATTCAAGAGTCCCCTTCCCTCCAATAGCTGTTGAGCCCTAACAGAGCAGGGTTCTCTAAGAAACAGTAGCTATCATTTTGCTTTTGAGCAAAGTGGTCTTTCAACACTTCTTCAGATGACACAGGTGGAAACAACCAACTCATAAAATTTATGATTTTTAGCACTAACTACATTGCTTAACGTGCAACTATTCCCAAGGGATTGAGTACTTCATTAATTTTTACCATAAGCCCCCTATTGCACTTATCATGGATAGGCACAAAAGAAGTAAAATATTACACCCCTATACTTTTGTAGTTTGAGATAGACATGTGTACATAAAACTAAGCTAGTCGGGTAAAGTGGCACATGCCTATAATCTCAGCTACTGGGGAAGCTAAGGCAGGAGGATCACAAACCCAAGGCCAGCCTGGGCAATTTAGCAAAACGGTGCATGTCTCAAAATAAAAAGGTCTGAGAATGTAGCTCAGTTGTAGAGCACTTGCCAAGCGTGTTTAAAGACCTCAATTCAAACATCAGTGCCAGGGCAGGGGAGCTAAGATAAATTGCTGAGGAAACATGGGGTAACTAGGGCAATTTGGAACAGCTGGAGAAAAGATTTGAGTTGGAATCTGAACAAAGCAACAAACTGTTGCTGGGCACAAGATGGCACACTCCTGTAATCCCAGGAGACTGAGGCTGGAGTTGTGGGACAGACAACTGAGACACGAGGTTAAGGGAATACTTCATTAAGAGGCCCATTTCCAGAAGCAATTTGCCTGCAGCCTTGCCTAGCTTAAATGGACAGGTTGTGTCACATTCCTCAGCAAACTGTTATCTATAGGAGAAATGCAGGCCCAAAATAATGTTGATAAGAGGAACCCAAGTTACCCTGAAAGGGGTGTATGGGGGGGGTGACTTGTGTGTGCCCTTTCATAGACCATATTCTGAAAACCAGGGAGATAAGAATAATTCATCCTAACCATAAGAATTTATGGTTAAGAATTCAATTAGAAGTGGTATGGGCCACAGTGAGCCAGAGTTGGCATGGCAGAGGGGAAAGTCTGGTGTCATCCTGCTATTAGTCAAAAGTCAGACCTGCATGGGACTCTCTGGAAAGTTTCTCTGGGTTCCCTAATTAAACTAGAATACAGGAGAGTCACGCTGTCCCTCTTCTCTCCAAGAGGAAAAACTTTCCCTTGAGAGTGTCCCCTTTACCCTTTTCTTATCCCTTCAGTAAACTCATGCCTTTTACTCTTTGTGATATGTCTGAAATCTTTCGGACTTGATCACAAGAATTGAGGTTTGAAGGTGGGGGGAATCTTTGTGCTACCTCAGTTTCCCAGATGGCACCAGCTCTGTAAAGGAGGATTGCAAGTTCAAGGGCAGCCTCAGCACTTAGCAAGGCCCTATCTCAAAATAAAAAGGGCTGGGGATACAACTCAGTGACTCATTCCTTGAGTCACAAGGAATGGTCCTCTTTCTTCACAATCCTTTCCGCAATGGGGTCAATCCCCAGAACCAAAAAAAATAAAAGTAGCAAACTGCTATTTTAACCAGATCCCTGGAGAAGTGCTGAGAGGAGAAGAAGTATATTAAAGACTGGCACTCTTGGGAAGTGATGAAAACTTTAAGAGGTGAGGCCTAGCGGGAGGAAGTTTGCTGGCTGGGGCTCATTCTCCTAGGGGATATTGAGATCCTCACTTCCAACACTTTCTTCTCTCTCTTTACTTCCCTGCTGCCATGGGATGAGTAACTTCCTTTGCCACCTGCCATGGTGTGCTGCCTCACCACAGGCCCCAAAACAACAGGGCCAGCTAATCATGGACTGAAAACTTTGAAACTCAGCCAAAATAAAATTTTCCTCCTTTAAAAATCATCTCAGGTTATCTTGTTACAGTAATTCAAAGCTAACACTATAATAATAAAAAAATCTACGACATAAATCAGATATTTGAAAATAGTGTCCGCGCAACTGGCAACACATAATCATGGCCCCAAAGAGAAGCAGCCACTTCAATTTGTGAAACCATTTATCCTTGATCTTCGATTACCTATACTCTTGCATCAGAGCCTCAGCCATACACATTATTATTATTGACCGATAATAATTATAACTATTAATTACTGCCATCAATAAGAAAAATATAAGTATCTGTGAAATATAAATATCTGTGAAGGCAAGTTTCCCTGTCCTCAAAGCGGGCAAGCTGAACAAAGAGATCCCCCAAGCCAGAATTTAGTACCAAGGAAGTCCAGAAATCGGATGCAAATACCTCCCAAGATCCTAGAGAGGATCCTGAGCTCAGTGCGGGGTGCTGACACATTTCCGATTAGAGCACTATTTCTTTCCTCTGGGTTCTCGTGACCTGAGGGTCCAGGTTGCTCGCATCAGCCCCTTTTTCTGTCGGGCACTCCAGATTTCTCCAGGGATTACCTTGAAATGTGGTAGGGGCCAAATGGGTGCGGCAAAGGTTGAGGTGTCCCCCGTGCCCCTGGCTACCCATGATGTGGATGGAGGAGGGTCCTCACACGTGTCCTGACTCCCCACCTTGGCCCCAGAAGCCCCTGCTCCCTTCGGGGACACACTGGATCCTGGCCAGAAGGGTGCAAAGTTTGGATAAGGGGCTCGGGTGAGATGTTTCAGAGACCAGATAGAGGAGTCTGCGCACCCTTCTGGGGCCCACTTGCTCCTGATCTCCCCGCTGTGGGGTTGAAGCCAGAATTAGGCAGTCAGTATAGATAAATCGAGTCAGTTCGGGTCAAAGAGGCCAATTTTGAGTGAGTCTGGGAAGTTGGAGACTGTCCCCAGAGGGATTGAAATGTTAATTCCTTCAGAGCCCTTCCTCCACCCTTATCAGGAACCTGCCCCAGCTCCAACCAGTTGTCAAGGTAACCTGTCCCAGGAATTGCCCCTTTTATTGTTAACAAGCCCTTGGCTACTCCATCCTGCCCTTCCCGCTTCAGCCCACTTTTTTCCCAACTTTGGGCCCTCCCACTGAGCATTCCTGGGCCTAGTGACATACACAGGAAGCCCGGGGCATATAAAAAGGGCAGAACACCTGCTTCTTGGGATACCAGGATACCAGCTATGGCCCCCTTCTCCCTCCTGGGAGAAGTCTGTTACCCCTTTTTAAATAAACCCTGCTTTATATGCTTGCCTCAGCATGCTTCTCTAATGTTCAAACTTCAACAGGTGGGGAAACAGGACTCATCACCGATAACTGGCGGTATCAGCAACTTGGATGAAATCACTCTAATTTCTGGAGTTTCATAGGACCCCAGTTTTTTTAAGTACCCAGGTTTATTACATATCAAAAGTGTTGTACATCATCAGTTCCTCCCAGAACCCACGACCACTAATGGTAATTACAGGATGAAGCCTATTGAATTAAAAAACGTTTTGGATGCAATAGGAAAGATTGTGCGTATAAAACCATTTTCCTTTCAGTTTTAGGGCTTTGTGAGGCTTTTAAACGAGAAACTGTAGACCATAGGTGGATTTTGTCATTTATGGGGGGATAACTCTTCAACTCACAAAGGTTCCTAGTGAAGGGTTTGTATAGAATGTGAGTTGGGCCATTAGGAGTCTGGTTACCAGGGTGGTCTTGGGTGAAAACTGTAAGCCCACCAGGTCTGAAATTTTCCCTAAATAAAATAAGCTATGTTAAAGGCTCTTCAATTTTGAAATTCAATGATAGACTGAACTTCACTGTGAAAAATTCAGCTAGCTAAAACCTAATGTCCAACTCCATTTCTTGTTGTGCCACTAGCACATGAAAGATGTTTCTTTTACTGAGAGCTACTAAATGAGAGAGGACCAAATAAAAACTTCATTATACAGGTCAGTGCTAAGTAGACAAGAAGTAAGCAATAAATGAATTGTATAGAATACACTGTAAACAGATCAATGAAATCTTAGAATTTGCTGAAGCAATAGGTTTATTACACAGGGAAATGTGTATTTTAAATAATACTGTTTTCTTTCTCATTGGATCTTTCATAAATAACCTTGCATTTGTAATATAGTGAAATCTCTTTAACTTATATAAGACATGCCCTTGCAAGAATTGAAATAGCAGGCCTAGAATGAACTTTATTGAACTTTATACTTTCTACCAGTGAGCAAAAAAAACATTGATACTGTATCCATTTGAACAAATATTTTTTAAATGTCAACTGCTTTATGAAGAACCATGTTAAATGTTATGTTAAAAATAAAAATTTTATTTTTCTGTTTTTTATACTGGGGATTGAGCCCATGAGTACTTTACCACTGAATTATATCACCAGCCATTTTCAGTTTTTACTTTGAGACAGGGTCTCTAATTTGCTGAGTCTGGCCTAAAACTTGGGATCCTCCTGCTTCAGCCTCATGGGTCATTGGCAGTACAAAAGAACACTACTTCACTCATCCAGGTTTTGGGGGCTTGAGGAGGGTATGGAAGATTGAACTCAGGAGCACTAGGCAACTGAACCACATCCCCAGCCCTATTTTGTATTTTATTTATATACAGGGTCTTACTGAGTTGCTTAGCATTTTGCCATTGCTGAGGATGGCTTTGAACTTGGTGATCCTCCTGCCTAAGCCTCCTGAACCATTGGGAATACAGGCATACACCACTGCACCTGGCTTCAGCCAGTTTTTACACTTTTTTTTTCCTGTGATGCTGGGAATCTAACACACGTTTTATGCATGCCAGGAAAGCACTCTACCACTGAGCCACATTCCCAGCCCTTTTTATTTTTTGAGACAGAGTCTTGCTAAGTTATTTAGGGCCTCTCTAAGTTGCTGAGACTGGTTTTGAACTTGCCATCCTCCTGTCTCAGCATCCTAAATCACTGGGATTACAGGAATGCCACTGCACCCAGAAAGTCTTTTTTCTCGAGTAGCCTAGTTGATATAAAGTAGGAAAGCATTAAGAATAAAATTTCAGAGGGGTTGGGGTTGTGGCTCAGTGGTACAGCACTTGCCTAGCATGTGTGAATGAGGCACTGGATTCAATTCTCAGCAGCACATTTAAATAATAAAATAAAGGTCCACAGGCAACTAAAAAATATTTTTTAAAAAAATTAAATTTTAAGGTGCTGGGATCATTTGAGAAATGTAAAGTAAAACCCTATCTTTCTACTTTTGCCAGAACTGAATTGGAGCAGGAAAATATTCCCACAACGACCTGTCCAAATCAGGGATAAGTGACTGATCCTGACAGCAGCCCTAGCTCTCAGTTTCACCACCTTGTTGGAGTGCATTCATTTTGATTCATACTACCACTATGAGCAAAGGTTTGTAGGACTGTTTTCTCCTTCCTCACTATTAGAACTTTGACTCAGATTTCAAAAATATTTCCTCCATTTTAAAATACCTAAGACTGAATGGGATTTCAGGAGATCTATCGCTAAAATTGAAGGAAAATCAACAAATAAAATATAGTTGAAAGGGGTTGGGGATGTGGCTCAAGTGGTAGCGCGATCGCCTGGCATGCGTGTGGCCCGGGTTCGATCCTCAGCACCACATACAAACAAAGATGTTGTGTCCACCGAAAAAACTAAAATAAATAAATAAATATTTAAAATATATATATATATATATATATAGTTGAAAGAGGAGGCCCGCCCCACCCTGCGAAGTCCATCGACCTGGGGAGAGGCCTGTCCCACACCTGTGTGGAGAGGCACCCAATGCTGGGTTTCCTTATTCACCAAAGCATGATTCTACAGCCCTATAGCAGGGTACATATAGGCTTGAGGGTGCTGCTGCCACAAAACTGGGATATCACTGCTTCTATCAAGGGACAACAATAAGGACCTGGTAAGACATCACCAAGGTCCCTGTGGGACTGGCTACACCAGAGGCATCTCTAATAGGGGTGCTAAAAGTTATCCTGTTGCTAAGATAAGAGGGAGTCTTGCATGGGGTTCCCATTCTCGTTTCGCCTACTGACAGCCAATTTCTTATGATTACCCTTTCACGAGTCATATAATCTAATACGTCTATATTCTCACATTCTATGTCATAAACATCTCAGCCAACCCCCCAGTACCCCCCCACACCATTAGAAACTGTAAAACATTATGCAAACCTATTGACTATATGATAGAAGATAACCGAAATCATTCTTTCTAATTATAGCAACAAAACTGTAAATGTAAAAATAGAAGCTAACTGATCTATGGCTGCACATTGGGTACTTGAGTGCTGTAATACTGATCTCCCCCTTAAAGGTGAGTTATTAATGACCTGCAGGGACACTATAAGACAATAGGGAAGAAGCTGTAATACCTCAAATCTACACTTCAAGAGAAGAAGACACATGACAGACATCATGAAAATACTAGGGAGGAAAGTGCCCCAAACAAACCAAAATACAACAATAGAATCCATAGATAGCAAAGTAGATGAAATGTCAGAGAAGGAGTTCAGAATATACATAACTAAAAGGATCTGGGACTTAAAGAATGACCTAAGTGAACAGATACAGGCAAAAACTGATCACTCCAACAAAGAGATAAGAGAACAAATAAGGGTAGCAAGAGATTACTTCAAGAAAGAGATAGAGATTCTGAAAAAACAAATAGAAATTCTTGAAATGAAAGAAACAATAAGCCCCCCCCAAAAAAAACTCAATAGAAAACATCACCAACAGACTAGATCACTTGTAAGACAGAACCTCAGACAAAATATACAACCTTGAAAATAAAGTTGACCTCACAGTGAAGATCGTAAGAAACCATGAACAGAATATCCAAGAATTATAGGATACCATCAAAAGACCAATTTTAAGATTTATTGGGATAGAGGAAGGTTCAGAGATTCAAACCAAAGAAATGTACAATCTCTTCAATGAAATAATATCAGAAAATTTCCCAAGCATGAAGAGTTAATTGGAAAATCAAATACAAGAGGCCTATAGGACACCAAATATACAAAATTACAACAGATCAAACACCCCCAGCCCTCTATAGGCCATTCTTAGCTTCTTTAGGTCCACTCATGGCACCAAATATCTTAGATCAAGTTCAAGTTCTCTACAGTACAGCCTGAGACAGGGCTTCAGAGTCAATAACTAATGGAGGGCATAGTCCTCAAGAAAAGCCCTTGAAGAAGGAGGAAAAGAGCCAAGTATGGATGTGGCTTAAAGTTGACTCGGTCTGATCCTCAAAGAAGGTTCTGGAGCATAAAGTACACCATTAAGTTTCCCCATTCAGGCAAGGGAATCCACCTTTTGTACCCCAAATCAATCAATCAGTGGCTAGGGGTGTGGAGGGGAAAACTCCTGATTGAAGCAGCTCCCATCTTCTGAGGACAAATCCCCAGTATCTGGAGCAGATCTGTGAGCACTTAGCAGCTAATAAACAGAACAGCTGAGTGGTAGGTGACAGTGTAGCCAAGGGGTCTAGACAGGACACCACCATGTGCCACACATCCAATTAACAATACTTAGTGGGTACTTATTGTGCACCAGGCAAAATCAGCAGAAGTACTCTTGCCCTTTCTGGCAAACAGGTTCAAGTCAATGTTCTTATCCATGTCATAACAAGACATTCCCACACTGCAGAGCTAACCAACCATGTTACTTTCTGTTCCTTGTTACTATTTTTCAATTCCAGCTGCAACGTAAACTCATTCTACGTGTCATCACCCTATCTATAGGGGAGATCTATTCCCAGGGTAGCTAGGATTGACACACACATTGCTTGGGCCAAGGTTTTTAATTCAACTTGGATTTAGCTGTCCTTTTCTTGTAATATAATATAAACCATCTATAGTTCTGCCTTCTCAATCACCCAAAGGTTTCTCTCCCATACCATAATATGTTCTTGGCCAGCACTGTCTCTCATAAACTTAAAATTTAACTCCTCTAGCTAATCTTGTTGTCAGTAGAATCAAAACTAATGTTAGTGTTTCATGGAGAAATTGTAATAAGGTAGTAGGAACACATCCCATCCAGCCTCGGAACCCCAATCTGCCAAAACAGAGATACCTTTAATCAATTTCTTTTCAAAGGGTTTAATACTCAAGATGAGAACAATGGAGTATTCTAGTGGTAGAATAATAATTTCTAGAAAAGGTTCATTGCTGAGGTACCAAACAGATATCATGCTAGAGAGTTCTTTCTTTCACTGCACTCTTCCCTGAATAGATATACGGTCAAACAAGGCCAAAACTACAAATAAAGCTTATTTCTACTGCATTCATGAGGCTTTTCCAAGTGTCAATATTCTGAGTCTCAAATAGACTGTCATCTAAAGGCTTATCCTTCATTGGGTGTCTTCAGAGATTCTTTTTGTCTACTTTCAAGCATGAGGATGCTAATCAAAGTGCTGCTCAATGGGAAGAACAAACAGGGATTTCTTTATTGTGATGCTCCTGGTTCCTAAAGCCAAGTTCTAACTGAAGGATTTAACACACCCATAGGTTTGATGGTTACACTGGAGAAATGCTTGACATCATTACCACACTCATTATAGTAGTTAAGGTTTCTCTTCAGGAAGGCTGTTGGGCTAAACAGCAAAAGTTGGGCTGTTTTTCAACAGAAACACCTACACACTTAAGTTGTTTATGGAATCTGTCCTCTCATGGCTCCTCAGATGTTTAAAGAGGCTGCAACTCCAACTGAAACTCATTCCACATTCTTTACACTGAAAGGGTTTTTCACCAGTATGGATTCTCTGATGTTGATTAAGATGTGACTTCAAAGTGAAGACTCTTCCACATTCATTACACTGGTGGGATTTTGTGCTGGAGTAGATTTTTTGATGTTGTTTTGTGTGAGAACACTGGCCAACATTTTCTCTACATATATCACATTTATGGATTTTCTCTGCAGTATGAGTTCTGTAATGCTGAATAAGGTCTGAACTGTAATTAAAAGCTCTTCCACATATATCACACTTATAAGGCTGCTCTTGTAACTCAATCTTCTTATCTTCAATCACTGTCAAGTTCCAACTATATGCTTCCTCACAAATGCCATTTTTTTCATTTTTCTGACCCATGTGGAGCACTTGATGTTCAATTAGGCTAACATACTGGAAAAAGATCTCCCCACACTCATGACACTGATGGGATTTCTCCCTTGAGTGAAGTCGTAGATGTCCAGCAAGGTGTGACCGTCTCCCAAAGCCTTTCCCACATTCATTACACTTGAAGGGCCTCTCCCCGCTGTGCACACTCTGATGCTGAACAAGATGGGACCTCACTCTAAATGCTTTCCCACATAAATGACAAGTATAGGGTTTTTCACCAGTGTGAACTCGCTGATGTTGAGTAAGGTGCACACGCTGATTGTAACTTTTTCCACATTCGTCACACCTAAATGGTTTCTCCCCAGTGTGTATTCGTTGATGTTGAATGAGATGTGCACTCTGAATAAAGCTCTTCCCACATTCATTACATTTATGTGGTCTTTCTCCTGTAGAGGATTTTTTGTGGACATAGGAGACGTCACTACAATTCATCCTCTTTGAAGACGGTTGTCCTAAAATTTCTTTCATGGGAATTCCCTGCTTTCTATCTGCCTTGCCTTGGTGTTCATAGCCTTCTCCAAAACCTTGAACTTGAGAGGCATTCCTCTGGATTTTTTCTGATAGTTCTATATCTGCTTCTGAAAGTTCTATTTTCTTCTTAACATTCAATTTTGTATTCTTATTTCTTTTGTCATTACCTTAAAAAAAAAAACAGAAATGTCATCAATTCTTTTACAAAACAAAAAATAACAGGAAAAAAGAGGATAATCAGATGAAATTATGATGTAATAGGTGTAACAAAGGGGGGTACATGTAGATACTTAATGCCAATAGGAATAAAAATAGAAAACTGCTCAATGTTGTGGTACATGCCTATAATCCCAGCAACTCAGGAGGCTGAAGCAGGGGGGTTGCAAGTTCAAAGCTAAACTGGGCAACTCAGTGAGACACTGTCTCAAAGGAAAAAATAAAAGGGCTCAGAATAAAGCTCAGAGGTAGAGGATCCACTGGATTCAATGCCCAGTACCACACAGACAAAAAAAAAAAAAGAAAAGGAAAAAAAAAAACTCTCTGCTTATTCATCTTGTTAAAAAAATATTTTAAGGCTGGGAATAGTGGCACATACCTATAATCCCAGCAACCTGGGAGGTTAAAACAGTAGGATGACAAGTTAGAGGCCAGACTGGGAAACTTAGAGAGACCCTGTCTCAAAATTAAACTGGGGATATAGCTCAGAGTTATGGCATTCCTGGATTCAATCCCCAATAAAAAACAAACAAATAGGACTGGGATTGTAGCTCAGCAGTAGAGTGCTCTCCTAGCACAGGCAGGAACCAGGTTTGAACCTCAGCACCACATAAAAATAAAGGAATTGTGTTGTGTCCATCTACACCTAAAAAATAAATAAAATTTTAAAAATAAATAAATAAATAAACAAACAAAAAATAATACTATGGTAAAAAATTAATAAAACTGAAACTCACATGTGGTACAATTGTTTTAAGAAGCAATTTGGGAGGCTAGGGTTGTAGCTCATTGGTAGAGTGCTTGCCTTGTATGCATGAGGCCCTGGATTCGATCCTCAAAACCACATAAAAATAAAGATACTGTGTCCATCTACAGCTAAAAAATATATTTTAAAAAAAAAAAGAAGCAATTTGGGGCTGGGCACTATGGCATACACCTATAATCCCAGAGGCTCAGAAGACTGAGACAGGAGGACTGCCAGTTCAAAGCTAGGCTCAGCAAAAGTGAGGCGATAAGCAACTCAGTGAGATCCTGTCTCTAAATAAAATACAAAAAATAGGGCTGGGGATATGGATCTGTCATTGAGTGCTTGCTTAGCATGTACAAGGACCAAGATTCTCTCCCAGCACTGCTTAGGAAAAAAAAAACGAAGAAGCAATTTGGTGATATGTATACAAGGCAAGCACTCTACCACTAAGCTACAACCCCAGCCTCCCAAATCAAGAGCCATAGAAATATATTTTGTCTTTTGATTACTAATTCACGTCTATGATCTATAATAAGGAAATAATCCTAAATACAGGAAAATTCACAGATATAACACAATTATTAGGACAAAGAAGAAGATATTAGAAGCTTAACTATTGAGGAACAGTTAGATAAATTATAATGTCAACAATGGCAGGTTGTCAAAAATAAACAGGAGGGCTAAGCAACACTGGATATTGTATATGTCTAATAATTATATCCTGTGAGTACAACTATGTAAAATAGACTGATGAAAAATAGAGAAGGAAACACACTAAATAATAACAGTTCTCTTGATTAGGATGGTGGGATTATGCGGGTAATTTTTTTTCTACCTCCTACTTTCCTCCAAACTTCCTACACAACTGTTATTTTATCATTTTAAAATAAAATGAGTGAAATGACTAAACTGCAAGAAGGGGAAACCAACAAAGAATCATGTAAGAGAACCAAAATCCTCATTTACTACAATATAAAGTCCACAGATAATGTCTGTGCATGAGTCAAGCGATAGCGGTATTAGTATGCAAAATGGAATTATCAAAGAAACTGGTAAGACCTGGAGCAGATAAATGTAGGGAAAGGTGAGTTATTCAGTAGTGGGTTTTGCCTGTCAACTTGATAATTTAAGTTTAAATAAGAATAAAAAACTATTCATCTTTGCCCCTTCCTACTGTTCCCAGTATCACAATCTATCTGCCCTGTGGTAACAAGTTCATAAAACAATTTTTGCCTCCATTTATTCCCCAAGTACAAAATCCTCACACATACATCTTTGGGATTTCTCTCTGAAGTGGCGTTTCAGGTGTTCGATCAGGTGTGAATGGCGGCCGAAGTTCTTCCCGCATTCGTTACACCCATAGGGCCTCTCGCCACTGTGGACGCTATGGTGCTGCACAAGATGGGAGCTCACCCGGAAAGCCTTGCCGCACACCTGACACTTATAGGGTTTCTCGCCAGTGTGGACCCTCTGGTGCTGCGTGAGGTGCACGCGCTGATTATAGCTTTTCCCACATTCACCACACTTAAATGGTTTTTCTCCAGTGTGGATTCGTCGATGCTGAATAAAGTTTGAAGCTTGAAGGAAAAATTTCCCACAATCGGTACATCTGTGGCCCCTCTCACCATTTGTGTTCTGCTTACGGTTAATGGCTGTGCTGACACCAAGTTCTCTTTTCTGGGAAGGATTCTGTCTGGATTTCCCCACAGTGGGGTTTACCTGCCACCTCTGTACCATTCCTTTAAGGTCACTAACTTCGGCAAACTCTTGACTCTGGGGTGCATTCCTTTCAGGGCTTCCTGATGCCATCCAATGGGTGTCTGCTTCATCAGAAATCTGCTTTACTATGAGCTCCATATCATTGTCCCTGGACTCATAATCTGAAATAAGACAAGGAAAATGGGGGAGATTAGCTATTCCTTGCATTAGAAGAAATGACTGAGGGATACTGGATAATTAAGTGAAACCCATACATCTAGAAATGCATGACTTTGTAAAATGACCTGCCAATACAAGGACAGAATAAAGAATAGCCAAGCAGAAAACTGAGACAGGGGAGTAAACCGAAGAGTTGGCAAGAATGGTTCAAAGATGAGACTGGAGAGCAGTCGTTCTAGTCATTAATGAAGAGGAGAGCTTCTTGGTATGATACACAGAGGAACTATTTGTGAACACCTGTGCACTACTAAGTAAAATAGTCTTAATAAAGATTTGACTTGGGTTATGCAGCTAATCCAGTCTTTACTTTCCTCTTCCTCTGAATTCACAGCTTGAAGAAGAAAGGTGAACTTTCTAGTTTTTCCAATTTCCAAAGGATTTCAGTGTGGTAGGAATTAGTCTAAAGAAAAAAAGAAATTCTTTCTATAATTAAGTACCTACTGCTTTTAAGAGCTAGGTTAACATACAGTAGTCACTGATAAATATATCATGTTTAAATGACTACAGCCCGTTCCCTTGTGACATTGTATCAGCAACTGATATTTTACTAAAAGACTGAAGATTAATATAGTTGGCAAAGACAAATCTTTAGTAAATAACAAAAATCAGGCAATATTATTTTTTAAATGCTAGGGAGATCATGGCCTATTGAGAATTTTCTAATAAAATTTCTTGTGAAAAGAATTTTCAATATTACATAATAATGGTAATAAGAAGTAACATTTAGCTAGGCACAGAGGCACACACGGTATTGCAGCGACTTGAGAGGCTGAGGCAGGAGTTTCAAGCCAGCCTCAGCAACTCAGCAAAGCCTAATCAACTAGGCAAGACCCTGTCTTAAAAAAATTTTTAAAGGGCTGGAGATGTAATTCAGTGATAAGGCACCCCTGGGTTCAAAAGCTAACATTTAACTTATTGAGTGCTTGCTGTGAGCCAGGCACTATCCTGAGTGTTTTACACTTTATGGCATAGTTAATCCTCATAATGATATTTTGAGGTAGACACTATTACTATTTTTTTTGACATAGTCAGGAGTTATAACTCTTTTACTATGAAGACATTTTAATTTACCATAGAGCTATTTTTATTTAATTTCTCTTTCTAAGGATATTTTAGCAGAGTAAACAAATATATAAACAA
Organism: Ictidomys tridecemlineatus; assembly: GCF_052094955.1. Lineage (NCBI taxonomy): Eukaryota > Metazoa > Chordata > Mammalia > Rodentia > Sciuridae > Ictidomys > Ictidomys tridecemlineatus. The sequence goes on along the minus strand of NC_135486.1, from coordinate 110,634,801 downwards.
AAAACACTCTCATAAAACCAGACTTTTTTTTTTTGGCAGTACTAGAGATTGAATTCAGGGTTCTTGCACATGCTAGGCAAGTGATCTACCAATGAACTATGTCCCAAGGCCCAAACTAGACTTTTCACATGTTTTTCTCTCCCCCATTTAACTAATGAGATGATCCCAGGTACCACAATATTTTTTCTCTTTTATTCATATTACATATTTGTTTGGGTTTTTTTTTTTTTTTTGGTTCCAAGGATTGAACCCAGGGGTGCTTAGCCACCTGGTTTTGAACTTGCAATCTTTCAGCCTCAGCCTCCTGAGTTGTTGGGATTACAGGTGTGCACCACCACGCCTGGCTCACATATTTTATTCTTAGAATTCTCATGTTCCAAAAATCAAATATATACATGGCTTTCTTTTTGCAGGACTGAATTTGAAAAAAAAAAAAATCCACAGTGCATGTACCACCTTGGGGCTATTAACAACGGTCCCTTTCCAGGGACAGGGATGACACAGGTTGCTACACCACCTGGCTTACACACCAGCTTCTTGCCTCTTCCCCAGCCTCTTCTTAGTGTGCAGGACAAGCTTTCTGATGATTTCCCTGGCTTATCTGCATATGAAACATAGAACTTTCCCTGTTCAATGCAATCCCAGGCTACTGAGTAATGTAGTTGGGGGCTGTAGGTATATGAACACATCTAATCAGACAGACCTGGTGCTTTACGAAATCATCATCTTCAACCCCACAGTGTCCTGTTTGGCATGTTGTTTTCTAAGGCTGGCTTTTCTCCTCATTGTTCTTAGCAGCTATATCAAAACATTCCATCATAAACTTCCAGTTATATCACTGTAGTAAATAAAGGAAGCTGGGCCAGGCGCAGTGGTGCATGCCTATAATCCCAGTAGCTCGGGATTAAAGGGTGAGGCAGAAGGATTGCAAGTTCAAAGTCAGTTTTAGCGACTTAGTGAAAGTGTGTCTCAACACAAAATATAAAACAAGTTGGGGATGTGGCTCAGTGGTCAAGCACCGCTGGGTTCAAAAAAGAATAAACAATGAAAGCTGGCATGGTAACATGTGCCTAGAAGCCCAGTAACTCAGGAGAGGCTAAAGTAGGACATGAGTTTGAAGTCAACTTGGGCAGCACTGTGAAACCCCATCTCAAACACACAAAAAAACAAAACACGAATAGTGTATATTAACCTACATACGTATGTATAGAATATGTCCAGATCTGATAATAGTTTTGCCTCTGAAAGGAAAACTATTTTTCACTTTATATCCATTTTACTATTTGAATTTTTTACTATGGTGTAGTATGACCTTTTAAAATAAAAATCAACGTTATCTACTGCATTGAAACCACTACTCTACCACCTACTTACAGCCTATGCTGTCATCTCTGAACAGGGACTTTTTCTCCTATTTCAGGGAAAGTCAAAGCTACCCAGCCAAGAACTCCTTTAAATGTCCTTTACCCACATCTCTGAACTTACTGGTAGTCTCTTCTTTCCTCCTCCCTCGTCTCATAATAGAGAGATCTCTCTCTCCCTAGCCAAAGCCACCCTGTGCTCCTTCCTATACCCCGGACTTCATGCTTTCTTTAGTCCTCCCTACAGCACATTTCTGCTCTCACCCCTGTATTAAACAATGAGTTCTTTCTCAGGAGCATTGAAATATGCTTAAAACTTCTCCATACAAAATATCCATCCACTCAACCCATGTACTCTTTTAGTGATTAGGTCTCTTTCTCCTCCTCTTTAGAGACATGGTTCTTGAAGTATATATATCGTAATAGCTCTTTCAAATCCTTCTCCGTTGTAGTCTTCACAGACACTGTCTTATGTTCCCCGATCTACACCATGGAAACTACTATTTCCAAGATACATTCATTTATTTTTAAAAATCTCATTTCCAAACACAATAAACATCTTTTAAAATTCTGACTTTCTGTGATACTGTTAGAAAGCCACAGGCATGAAAATAATCAAATGTGGTCTTCTAAGAAAAGTTAAGGGGTTGGGGTTGTGACTCAGTGGTAGAGTGCTAACCTAGCACGTGCAAAAGGTCCTGGGTTCCATCCTCAGCACCACATAAAAATAAAATAAAGGTATCATGTCCAACTACAACTCAAAACTAAATTAAAAAAAATTTTAAAAAGAAAGAAAAGTTAAGAAGACGGAAACTACTGAATCTAATTTTAATTTGGAGAAGAATACTGAAGCTGTAAATATGTTGTAATGAAGCCAATGAGAAAAAGCAGATGGTAAGAAGTGAGAACTGCTTGGAGAATGATACAGGAAAGAAATACACTAAGCACCTCAAACTCTGGAACCCATGAAGTACTGATACAGTAACTGAAAAACATAAAGCAATATGAATAGACTCAAATTAGAAAATTAGACAAGTGAGCTATCAGAAATTAAAAGAGAATTTTAAAAGGCATTAAATACAACATTTTTATTATATAAATTCATTGACATAAAAGACTACTACTAAGATCCCAATAGATTAATGAACAAAGGACACATAAAAATAAATCAAACAAAAGGAAATACAAATATTAACAGCAACCAAAAAACTGTTAAAAAGAGGAGTCATTTTTATACCTTTTTGGTAAAAGCATGTGAGTGAACTAAAAATCCTTAGACAATGTAGACTGACATAATGTTTCTCAAAAGAAATCTGGCCTTGTATATGTGTTTGATCTGAAGTTCACCAGCGTGCCTGATATAGAGTGGTTCTTCTAGAAGAATGAATTTTAAAAAAGTGAAAAACCACAATCTCTAAAATGTTTGCAATAGTATTTAGCTACAGTTTATCACTGCCCCAGACAGCTAACTGAATGTTAGCTTTCAGGATCAAAACCTAGTTACAAATAGGACCTTAGAAACCAAGAAGTGATATGATGGGTAAAATGCAGATCCCAAGGTAAATATCACAGAATAGGGGTTGGTGGTCTGAGGATGGTCATGGGGGTAAACAACTAACCATCCACATATGAAAGGGAAGGAAACAGTGTTACTAAAGAATCATAAAAACCATTATAAGTTAATCAACAAAGTATGAGAAATTTTCATAAATTAGAAATATTCTGTTAAGAATTACCCAATTTATCAAAGAATAAAACTACCAAAAATTTACTTAAATTTAAACCTATTAGTTTAAACTTTATCTTGTGTGTGTGTGTGTGTGTGTGTGTGTGTGTGTGTAGTGTACTGGGGATACAACCTAGGGAACTCCACTACTAAGCTACACCCCCAACCCTTTTTTTAAAAAATTCTTTTTGATTTTTTAAGACAAGAACTCATGAAGTTGCCAAGGCTGGCCTCAAACTTAGATTCTCGGGTCTCAGCCTCCATAGTGAGTATGGTTACAGAATGACAGGTGTGCACCAACATGCCCAGTAAGCTCTTTTTTATTTTAAAAAAGCAAAAAGGATTTGCTGGATGGTAAACACTATTCCCCTAAGTACTATCAGTTTCAACTATACCCTTATGAAGGCAGAAATAACCAAAATAAACTGAATAAGAAAAAATGAGGTTTACTCTCCGGGAGAAAGAAAAAGAAAACCAACAGCAACTAAAACATACAAACATATATGTTTCTTTTTGTTCTTGTTGTTACTGGGGGTAGAACCCAAGGTCTCATGCATGCTAGGCAAGTGCTGTTCCACTTAGCTACATCCCCAGCCCTTTCCCTTTTTCCTTTTTTTCTTTTTTAAAAATAGATTTTTTTTTTTTTTTTTTAGAGAGAGTGAGAGAGAGAGAGAATTTTAACATTTATTTATTTTTTCTTAGTTCTCGGCGGACACAACATCTTTGTTGGTATGTGGTGCTGCTGAGGATCGAACCCGGGCCGCATGCATGCTAGGCGAGCGCGCTACCGCTTGAGCCACATCCCCAGCCCCTTAAAAATAGATCTTGAGGCAAGATCTCAATAAGTTGTCCAGGCTGGCCTCAAACTTGAGGTTCTCCTGCCTCAGCCTCCCAAGTAGCTGGGATTACAGGCTTATGCCACTACAACCAGCCACATATGCTTTTATAGGACGTGCTAGAAATATTCTTTACAAGACAACAAAATTAAAATTTCCTAATCCATGCAGGTAGAAATAAGTCTTACCCATAGAAGTAATACTCCCATAATTCTCCTTCCTGCCTTCCCTATAAAGAGACTTCTGGGACTGGTCCAAATGTTCCCATTCCTCCAGGATGAAGGACACAGCCACATCAGCCACGTCTTCAATTTTCACCAACTTCTGAAACAGGAGATCTCTGCTAAATTCCCAGTCCCTATGTTCAAATCTGGAGTGAGGGGAAAAACTGGGAGCATTAAGGAAAGAAGTCAGGGGAGGGATTCTGCTTCAGAAAGGATTGGAAAGTACTGGGAAGAAAGAAAAAGATAAAGGGAATGAAGATACCAACCCCAGATGGGTCTGGTTGCTGATTAAAGAAACAAACCTCCTGATAAAGATTTGGGAACAAGGTGACTAGTCTTTAGAGAAGAGATATGGGTCCTCACAGAGGGAGAGGGGGCTCCAGCTCACCTGGGACCCAGCTGAGAGAAGTGAGGCTGTCAGCTCCTGGCTGTCCTTCAGGGGAAGGGAAGGAACTTGGAGAACAGGAAGGGCTGAAGGAGGAGAAAAAGGTGTAAGTGAGAATCTCTGTTTCCTTCTCAAAGCCATCATGTGCCTCCTTTGCTCATGAATCTACAATGACCCCTGCCACTCCAGGCCAAATTCTTCTGCTTTGCTCTCAAGACCCTCTACATTCCGGGCCCATTCACATTTACCTTCTTTTTCCTCCTTTCCCCTCAAAACAGACTTCTTGCTCTGATCAGGGTAATCCCTGCTGGCCATTCCCCTGTAAAGGATGTTTTCCACTCTGCTTAGGTAGACCCTATTGATCTCCAAGAATAATCAGAGTTCCACATCTTCCATGCCCACAGCATTTCCTAGTGTCCAGGGCTTCACAGGGACCCCAATACATGGCAAATTCTAACTCTAGAGTCCTGGGTGGGGCCTGAGATTTTGCATTTCTAACAAGCTCCCATGTGATGCCAGTGCTGCTGTCTCTTGGACTACACTTGGATTAGCAAGGCTTCAGTTCAGTCTCTCCCCTCAAGGAATATCCACAGTTAGTTTATATTCAGTCAGGAAGTATGCATGTGGTCTATTCTGTGTTATAGAAATAAGTGGAAAAACAATTCTTGCCTTCGAAAATTTTTACCTTTGTGTGTGTTGTGTGTGTGAAATATTGGAGATTGAACCCAAGGGCACTTTTACCACTGAGCTATACATCACCAGTCCTTTCTATTTTTCATTTTGAGATGGGGTCTTGCTAAGGTACCTAGGGTAACCTGAAACCTGCGATCCTCCCGCCTCAGCCCCTCAGATGGCTGCAATTACATGGTGCACCTCTCTACAGGTCTATATTTATTATTTTTAAGTCTTCTGAAGTACAAAAGGAAATTTATTTTCTTTAACTAGGATAAAACTCTTTAGAGATCCACTGGATACTTGTACAAACCTAAGATACAGTTTAGAATCTGTGTGATCTTAGTTTTGTTATACCTTCAAATACTGTTTCATTTTATCATCCTAAGAATTAACTCATTGTTACTGATCATTACTAATTATTCTCAACAATGCCACATAAGACTGAAATAATGAGAATGGAAAAAATAAAGAAAATATTTTGGATCACAATAGAAAAATAAATCATTCTTCATTTTTCTCAAAATATTACATGTTGCATCATTCTTCAAAAAGGTAGAAAAGAAGACTGTTGATATCCATAGTTTCATTTGACACAGTTGAAAATTCCGAATTTTTCATTTACTGCCCATATCAGCAAAGAGAAGAAATTTGCAAAAGACAGTCACTATTATTAAGCAATTCAGGGGCTGGTAAATTAATTAATGAATGAATTAAGGTCTACCAAAAAAATAAAAGTCTACCAACAACTTAAAAAAAATCAATGATAAATGTATTTCTAATTTCAAAAAGGAACTATAGCATTTTCATCTAGCAAACCTTTCAAAAGGAAGGACACCACCATGTCTTTTTCTTTCTTTTTTTTTCTTTTTTTGCAGTTGTAGATGGACAGCATGCCTTTCTATTTTATTTGTTTATTTTTATGTGGTGCTAAAGATAGAACCCAGTGCCTCATAAGTGCTAGGCAAATGCTCTGCCACTGAGCTACAGCCCCAGCCCCACCATGTGGTATTTTGCAACAAGATCTTGGACCATCCCATTTTGCTAAAAGGACAGTATTGTGTGATAGTATTCTTTCATCTTTTATAAGATTTTTATGTCAAAATGTACTTGATACTGATTCAATAAAATTTCTAAAAGATTATTTCTTGCTATCTTTTGCATTTTATGTAAAATTCATGAAATGACTTAAAATATAAAAACCAAAAAGGTATTGACCCCAAATAGGACCATTTTTCCTGAGCCTCTGAAGGCTAAATGAAGTCCAAAAGGTGAAAAATACTTAGAACAGTTTCTACACAATGTACACACTACATAAGGAAGAGCTATTGCTGCTGCTGCTGCAGTTTAACCAGCATGGAATTAAAGCTGGAAGAGATTAGGGCAGTGAGGTATGTCAAAGGAAATACCTGACCACCTGTAGGAGCACAGAAGAAAGTCTAAGGTCAAACAGAGAAAACACAATCCCTTATTCACAACTCGGAAATACAACTCTAAATACCAAAGGATTGTTTTGTTATTTTTCTCTGACGGGATCTTGCTATGTTGTCCAGGCTCATCTTGAATCATGAGTTCAAGGATCCTCCTGCTTCAGCCTCCCAAAGTAGCTGGGACTACAAACATGCTCCATCATGCCCACCTCCAAAGGAATGTTTTTTCAATAAGGTAGGCATCAAATTAATTTGACAGCAAAACCTGACCTGATGTGAAGCTATTTCAAGTCTATTTAATCAACTTAATGTAAACATGCACAAATTTCACTGCAAAAATATTAATCCTGCTGATAGTGTAACATATGATATAAATCATATTACCTTGCCAAATCTGAAAAATTCTGAATCCTAAAATATATTTCACAGCAAGGGTTTCTGATTAGGGAATATGGATTTGTGGACAAATATCATAATAAATATGACAATCAGGGCCTGGGGCTGTAGCTCAGTGGTAGGGCACTGCATCGCATGTGTGAGGCACTGGGTTTGATCCTCAGCACCACATAAAAATAAATAAATATTTTGTATCCATCCACAACTAAAAAAAATTTTTTAATTATAAAAAAAATGACACTCATCTGTTCATTTTTCTTCCTTGAAATATCTAATGCAAGTAGATAAAATTGAGATGGGAGAGAGAAGAAGGGAAGAGGAAAACAAATGTTCTAAAGGTTTTTGAGAAAGCTGCTTCAAATAAGATTTCCAAGCAAATTTGCAGACAAAAATGAACATAATTGGGAACTGCAAAGCCTTTTCATAAGCATATGACAACAAAATCTATGAAGCAGAAGTAAAAAACTGCAGCAAGATGATGGTACTTTTTTAACAAACTTAGTAGATCTTTGAACAGTACCTGTACTTACTTATCATCTGCATTATAATAATATGTGTTATAGCTTTTGCGATAACTCCTTTTGGGGGGATTTTTTGGGGGCGGGAGCTAGGAACTGAACTCAGAGCCTCAAACATGCTAAGCACAGGCACTACTACTGAGCCACACTCTCAAGCCCCATTATTGTTTCTGAACAGAAGTGCTACAGTCCCAGCTATCCAAGAAGCTGTGCTTTCTCAATACCAGCCCACCCCAGGTTTCCAGACCTTCCCAACCTCAGACCCTGCTGGTTGCAGAGAAGCTATCCAACCTCTAGTCTTTTACAATGCCACCTGCCCATGTGGCCAGGGTACCCAAGCTCCAGCCATGTCTGTTCCACTGAACTTCTGAGCCTCACCATTTTCCTCCAGAATATGAGGCTTCTGTGGCTCCTGTTCAGGCTGTGTGTCCATGGCCAGGAACTGGGAATTGAAGGACTCCTGCACTGCTCCAGGTGGGACCATCTTCTGAGGAAGCACTTCAGGACATGCAACAATCTAACAACCACAACCAATCAGCACAGTTACATGTGAACAAACACAATAAAATTCCATTGGATTTTCATTTGTTCCCTTACCAAGTATTTAAAGTGTATCCACAGTGAGTCGGACATTAATTATACAATGGTATAACACAGTTTACTTGTAGAAAACTTTCAAGGAATATGTCAACACACAAATAGTTAATTACTAGTTGTGTATATGTCACACAAGGGGAGAAACATGGTGCTATGAGACACAACAGATGAGACTGGGAGGCCAGGGAAGGTTTTTCTGAGGAAACATCTCAAGGATGAGAAGAAGGCATCCAGGGAAAAGCACAGAGAAATGACCCAGGCAGTCAGAAGACTAGCAAACACCTCAGGCAGAAAGAGGATCTTTGGTACAATCTAGAAACCATAAGGAGTCCAGTGTGGGTAAAAGGTTAGTGAAGGGGAGAGATGAGAAAGGAAGTTGGAAAGATCCATTATAGGACACAGGAAATCTTACTTGGACAGACCAACACTAAGACTTAAAGCTAGTTCCTATCCAGTGTACTACAGGCCTCCACCTTTCTGCTCTTGGCCCTTGCTCAATCCTAGGGTATACACAATTACTCTGCCACAACCATTCTCTAGAATCTACCTGTTCTGAAAAATACCAGCTCAGTCCCAGTATACTGGAAGGTAACAGGATCTTGAACTAAAATTGAATTGCTATCTCCCTTTTCCCCTTCCTTAGGTTTCAGAGCACTTTAAATTTTAACCCTCCCAGCAAATATGTCATGGGTTTTACATTAAGAGGTAGCTGCAACATACCTATGGCAAATACCCACTCTGAAAGTTTGTGCATTCCTGTGAGTCCACTCAGAACAAAAGTTTAGATGGTTCCAAGTATGTCAATGGGCATCTGAGCTCCAAAGAACCAAAGTAGCCCTTGAGATCCACTGAGAACAGGAGAAAGGAACCCAAAGGAGAAAGGATGGAGTAAGAAATAAAGCTGAGGAACAAAGTTGGGATACAACAAGGCAGGTAAAGGGAAAGGCAAAGTGAGCTCTGGAGGTCCTTGGGAAAATTTCATCTATGGACCTGAAAGTACTGACTACCACTAAGAATAGATTTTCTCTGTGTCCCTTCCAAAGATAAGCTGCACATATCACAACGAGAAGGGTAAACATGCAATATGTGCTATAAATTCTCTATTTTTAAAAAATCCTTTTAAATTGTACCTTTCAATATCTATTTCTGCAAAACACACTAATGGAAGTTGTCCATTAGTGTTCCAAGTTAGATTCAGAAAAAGAATAACTGAATGTCACCATGAACCTTTACTTCATGTCGAGACTAAGCAACAGAAAGGTCTAAACGTTCCCAGCTGAAGGTTAATCTTGCAGGACAGCTGCAGGGTCTGGCTGCAGTCATCCTTCTGCTGTTACCTGAATCACAGAGAGAGTTAAACTAATCCATAAGCCCAAAGATATTCTGGAACTCTTAAGTATCCCTTACCCAGAGGTTAGGAACAATGAACTAGTACCTTATGCTTAATTGCAGTGGCTCTAAGGAATGAAGGAAATTCTTTAGCTAGCTTTCAACTCTTATAAACATGACCCCAAGATTAAGATTTTTGTTTGTTTGCTATGGAAAACAAAAAACAAAAATTAAAGTTTAGATCATGAGGCTAGCAGCAAGATAAAGGAATGGAGTTAGTTTATAAATTAGGAAAGGAAAAGAAGATAAAATAATCAGTTCTCCTTGAATTAACCATGATATAATGGAACACCAACAATAATACCAACAGGTTTTGGGGTTTGGTGGAAACTAAGTAAGTAATTCTTAAGTCCATAAGGGGAAAAGAAAACATTGAAAAAAAAAGTGGAGGGATAAGAGTAGTCCTATCAAAGCCGAGCATTTTATACAGAACTCAAATAATTAAAATATCAAAACATGAACAGCCAAGATCATTAAAAAAATGATTGAAAGACCTGAAAAGGACCCTAAACACAAGCAGAAATTTGATATGTGATAAAGGTGGCATTTTAGTTAGTTAAGAAAAAAAAGGATTACTATAAGAAAGATGCAGCGGTGCATGCCTATAATTCTTGGGAGACTGAGGACAGGAGGATCACGAGTTTTGAGACCAGTCTCAAAAAACTTAGTGAGACCCTGTCTCAAAAAGTGAAAAGGACTGGGGATGTAGCTCAGTGGCACAGCGTCCCTGGTTCAATTTCCAGTACCAAAAAAAAGATTATAAGTTGGTGGGAAAAACTTATCTAGGAAAAAATTAAGCTGCAACCATGCCATACAACGTACACAAAAATAAATTCAAGATGAAATAATCATTTAAAAGCATAAAAAAATAGTGGAAAAGAAAATGTTTTCATAATATTGTAGTGAAGAACATCTTTTTAAGTATGACATGAAACCCAGAAACCATAAAATAGACTTATTCTGACTGCATAAAAATCTTAAATCTCCTCAAGCAAAGACAAATAACAAAGTGGAAAGATAATATGTGGAAATCATATGATAGACACAATGCTTAGTATTTCTAACAAGTAAGGAACATGTAAGAAACATAAACAGATAATTTGCAAAAACAAAAAGCGATTATGATGTATGATTAACCCTTAAAAAAAAAACTCATACATGGCTGGTGGGAATATAAATTGGTATAACCTTTATGAGGGGCAATCTGCAACAGCTATCCAAATTTCAAACATACCACCAAGTCAAAAATTTGACTTCAAAGTATCCATCCTATAATTGACATATATAATATATATAATAAAATATATAGGATACTCATTTCAGAAAAGTTTGTCATAGTAAACATTAAAAATTAATCTAAAGGAACAACTTAAATGGAACAACTTAAACTCCTTAAACAGGAGTTAAATAAATTATGATACATCCATACAATGGAATATAAAAAGAGTAAGGCAGATGTATTTGCACAAATTAAGATATAGGAAAAAAGAAAGAGGAAGAAGTGTATAGACTTAACATTTGTGTGTGTTTTTAAAGCACATTATATCATATATGCCAAAATATTAATGAATATGGTATATCTCTGTAAGGATATACAAGTTTCATGTAACAATGGCTGCCTCTGGAGAGGAGAACTAGGCAGTTGGGAAATTAGGGGTGGGAGGAAAACTTACTTTTCATTATAACCTTATGTACCTTTTTGGATTTTGTATCATGTCACTCAAAAAATAAATACAATCTTAAAAATAAATAAAAATCGCTGATTGTCTTCTACAGGTTAACACACTGGATATTGCTTCTCTTTGCTGGAGTGGCAGGAAATCTCCACAGTGTACCTAATCCCAGGAGAACAAAAGAATATGAATGAAGCACCACAGGGCTAAAAATCTCACCCCTGCTTAGCAGTTCCTTAACTCTTTCCTCTCCTTCCTCACTGTTCCTGCCTCTTCTTCCACTCACCTGTTGCCTGCGTTCCTCAAGCTCTCTCTGTATACTTTCTATCACAGCCACAGCCTCTTCGCCACTTTCAGGATGATGTTCTCTCACCCAGGCCTGGAACTCTTCTGGCAAGATGGTCAGGAACTGCTCCAGCACCAACAGCTCCAGGATCTGCTCCTTGGTGTGCAACTCGGGCCTCAGCCATTCACAGCAGAGTACCCGGAGTTGACTGAGAGCCTCGCGTGGACCTGATGCCTCATGGTACTGGAAATGCCTAAACCGCTGGTAAAAAGTCTCAAACGGTGGCGGATTGTACTCCTGCATCCAGGTGCAGTCTTCTTCTTCCACCTTCACTATTAGAAGGTCTTCCTGTTCCGGTGAAGTCTCAGCTGGAGGATCTAAGTCTATAACTTCCCGGGATTCTGTCATTATCATTCCAACTCAGAGGGAATTCTCTCGAGGCTGGCTGTGTTACTCTGACCCAATTTGTCTTCTGAAGAGCACTTTCAGTAGTGTGCAACCTACTGATATATATCGGGAATCATTATTAGCAAAGAGAGACGGCAAAGACGTTCTATACAAAAACTAAAGATGACCCCTCAACGAAGTAATTTACTTAAAAATATGGACTGCAAGGCAGCCGCCACTCCATCTCCAGAAGATTATCAAGAGATTACCTCCAAGATTTAAAAAAAGTAATGAACACTCATTAAAATTTCACATCAGTCTCAATCTAAGACACAATTTTAGAGGCAAAAATACTTGACAGTTCCTATAAATAATGAGACAAAACTTACTATTACAGATGGAGCCCTTCCTTCTCTCAACCTTAAATCAAACTTAAGTCAGAATGGGGGTGAAAAACATTAAAATGTTCATAACTGGTTCTGTCCATCAAGCCACAAGAGCTTGACAGACAACTGAAGACTTCATTGGTCCAGAAGAGATATGGTATAAGGTAAAGATTTGGACCTAAATTCCTCTGAAACGCTCCTGACCCCACGACACAGAGACAGCCCGGTCAAGGTTAGGGACAGATCCCCCGTCCGAATACAAAAGCCCTACTCCCTCCCCTCAAGTCGCCAGTCCCAATTAGCTCTCCAGGAAGATCATTCTCCCTGCAGCCAAGATTTGGAAGACCGGGAATCGTACAAAACAGGAGAACACTGATGCTGACACTTCCTCACCGGAAGTAAGCAAGTCCAAGCTTAAGCCATAAATCCCACCCACGAGAGCACTTCCGAGGCCTCTCTAGGAATCCCGGAGGTCCTCGCCTCGCAGCGGGTGGGGTGGGGGGGTGCCGCCCCTGGCCCCGCCCCAGAGGGGGAGAGAACCAATCGACACCGAGATAGGGCGCGGCCGGACCCCCAGCCCACCGCCCACAACCTGGACCTCCCTAGGCCTCAGGGGTGCAAATACAAAGTTACCAGAGTCAGCAAGGAAACCTAATCACCCTCTTCCCAACCCCACAGCACAGCCAAGAAACAGCCGAGCTCCTCCCCCTTTCTTGGAGTGAGGACAAGAGGCGGGGCATCAAGGGTTAGGCAACAGTTGCCGGCGCCTGATTGGCCGCGGTCCTGGCGCCTCCCCACCCCCAACGCTCTGCGCCCCAATTCGAAGTAGATCCGTATCTATCTTTCTGCGAGTCCGTAAGCCTCGGACATCTTATACTTTGAGCACTTTAGGTTTTATTCACCCAAATTCTCATCCTTCCCTTTCCAAACACACCCACCTCTTTACTGCCACAGTCGGCTCACTGGGCCGAAGTCTCCAACGTCACACCCGCAATTCGCCAGCGCGAAAGGCTCTTGGGACTACATCTCCCAGGAAGCCTCGCGCGGGCTACACCAGCTAACCAATAGGGCCACGACTCGACTTCTAGCCTCGTTCTCGCGGGCCTATCAGAAAGCAGTAGGGCGGGTGGCGTGTCCGCTGGCGCCCGTCTGGAAGACTAGTGGAGCTGCCGGGTGCCGATTGGCCTTAGGGGTCGGGAGAGCAAAACTTGCAAAGGCCATTGTTTACTCAGGAGTTCCCTAGCTCGAGCTCAGGAGATTTAATAATCTCTCACTTTTAAGTGCCCGTTTTCAAAGCTGTCGGACAGACACGACAGATTCACTTATCGCCACTCTTTGGGGCTCAAACGGCTCTGGAACTGCAGCTTCTGCCAACAGATGGAGAGGATATTTAGAAGTTAAAGGACACTTTCCAGACCACTCAAAATCTCATGCGTGATAGATTGCTTCCTATTTAAGACCAAGACCCTGGTGAAAGTCCGCAATGTATTTTGCGTGTAAGTTGACATTTAAAAATAAAAATAGAATCTACGAAGGAGTGTGGTGTAGGATTTTGCAGCTGGGGCTTAATTTTGGTGCTTTTATTCAGTTGACTTAATGTATGTAAAATTTGTCTAAGATGGATATCCATTTTTTCCAAGAAACCTACCTCAATTTGAGTGGCTTCGAAATGTTCTCCCCTTTTTGCGGGGCGGGGGCAGGAGCATTCCGCCACTGAGCCATATCTCCAGCCCTATTTTGTATTTTATTTATAGACAGGGTCTCATTGACTTGCTTAGCACCTGGCTTTTGGTGAGGTTGGCCTTGAACTCGTGATTCTCCAGCCCGGCTGGGATTGCAGGAGTGTGCCACTGCGCTCTGCTGACCTTTACATTTTTAAAATGTCATTTATTTCTTAAAGTAGGGAATGGATTTGCATGAGCCAAAATTCAAGTCATTGTTTGTTTGTTTGTTTATTTATTTATTTTTGTACCGGGGATTGAACCCAGGGGTTGCTTAACCAGTGAGCCACATCCGCAACCCTTTTAATTTTTCATTTTGAGACACTCTTTTGTATGATCCTCCAAAATCAAACATTATTTTCAATAATTATAATCCTGTTCCATACTTGTTTTAGATATTAGAACAATAAGGCTTATAATCCTTAGAGGACTTTTCCAAAACCATATCTGGACCTTTTGGCCAAAGAAGATCCAAGTTGTCTCAGTTCTAGCCCAAGGTTTACTGTACTAAGTTACTGACAGTTGAAGAAAATAAATCTACAAGTTGCCCCTAAGGTAAAGATTTGGTGTAAAAAGTTCAAATCAATATAAATAGGAAAAAGGAAAAGTAAGGGTTAGGATTGTGGCTCAGTGATTGAGTGCTTGGTTAGCATGTGTGAGGTATTGGGTTTGATTCTCAGCACCACATATAAATAAAATAAAAGATCCATCAACAACTAAAAGATATTTTAAAGAAAAGTAAAAATAATGGAAGAAAAGACTAGAGCATTAGGTATTGCTATCCTGTTCTAATACCAGTTCTGCCACTTAGTAACTGAAAACTTTGAGTAAATTATTTTTCTCTGGTTCTCAGTTAACTGCACTCCCAGAGTGTTTCTTTGTGAGGATTGAGATACAGCTCTTCAAACTTCTTAGCACATAATAAGCACTTGATAAGTGTTGGGGTCATCATGAATCATATAAATAGCAGTACACAAAGGCTCCATGACATAGAAATGAGGAAGTCTGGGGAGTTTTCCAGTGATCATTCTCTGGGATAGGAGGGCAAATTGCTGACTGTTCTAAATTCTTTCTTATTTTACCCTAGATTATCATCTCACATTTGCTCCTTTTGAACCTGGAGCCTTCTCAGAAATTTAGATAACAGACCTATACAGGGCATATTCTTATGGATTGAATTGTGTCCCCCAAAATTCACATGTTGGAGTCTTAACTCACAGTAACTAAGAAGATGACCATATTTGGAGATAGGGTCTTTACCAAGTTGAAAATGAGGTCATTAGGGTGGGGTCCTAATTGGTTATTACTGTTGTCTTATAAAAAAGGGAAATTTGGAGACAGACCATGCCTGCAGGTAGAACGACATGTGAAGATGGAGTCAGAGTGGGATGATGCTTTTGCATTTAGCCAAAGAACACGGAAGAGTGACACCAACCACTAGAAGCTGGGGTGAACTAAGAGCAGATTCTTCCTCTCAGCCCTTGGAAGGAAACACTCTGCCAACAACTTGATATCACACTTCTAGATTCCCGAACTGAGATGATAAATTTCTTAAACCACCCAGTTTGTAGGAATTGTTAAGACATCCCCATCACCCCCTATTCCATCCCCTGCTCTCACTTCATTCAGCACCCTGAAGGAGGGAGGAGTTCTGTTACTCTGCTAGAGCTTCAAAGGTCTTAGATGCTCAAGAAATATTTACTGGGCACTTGGTGACTGAAAGGCCACAGTGTGCCCTGTACTGTTAGGAGGTGCAGTGACATGTACCAATAATAACAGGCCAGGTCAACTTGTCACTTTCCGGAGAGCAGAAGCACAGCAGTCAACTCGCCACTACCCACTGGTCCAGGAGATTGAACCCAGGGCCTTGCACATGCTAGGCAAACACCCTGCCACTGAGCTACATTTTCAGTCCTTGGATAGGTTTCTTGAATAGATGAATGAATAAATGAACCAAATACCTTGGGCGAAGAAATCGCTTTGGGGGGAGAAAAATTACAATAACTGAACATGTATCAGTGGAAAGTGCTCAGTTCTGGAGTTTGAAATGGGCATGTTGGTCTCATTCATCGAGCCACAAGTCTGTTGATTATCAGGCAAGACATGACTTCTTCCAGCCAGTTTCCTCATCTTTGAGAGAATCAAAGGCCATAACATGTGACGTACACAGAAGCAGTTAAAGTTCTTTTTTGTTTTCTCTCAACTCTGACAGTTCCTGTGAAAGAACCCCCGTCCAATGAAAGACACCCCCCCCATCTCTGTCCAAGGAGAATCACACGAAACACTGGCTGCAAAAGCAAGAGGTTTATTGGGACACAGGCGCCTGCGGGTGCCCAGCAGAACCTCAGCCGGAGCTTTGGTGAACTGGCACACCGGGCTTGGGGATACAGAGATTTTTATAGGGTTTAGGGCAGGTTTCGCGCAGTGGGAAGCAACAGGTTTCTCATTGGTTTCTTTAAATCTAGCATATAGGCCACCTAGGAAGTACAGGTCTGCATTCCAAAAACCACAGGTCTGCATTCTATTCTTTCTGTTTCTGCTTATCTGTTCCTGTTTATTCATGCATGCCTCAGGATGCGGGTGCTCTGTCCTTTCTCAACCAGTTATGTGGAAAGCACATCCGGCGCCTGAGCCTGTTTATAGCATGCCCGGTATCTTGATTTTATATCTTGGCCTTAGGTAGCTGGGCTAACTGGGCTAGGGTCTTTCACTTGCTCTATCAACTGCTCCTAAACCAGTTATTTTCTCCAGCTGCAGAAATCAGTACAGGAGTCGCCGCCTCGGGATGACGGGAGTGAGAAGGACGGTAAACCACCGAGATGCATCTCAGTCCTCCGGGCCGCCTGGAGAGCCCCGGAAATGCTGGGGCGGGCACCGAAGGGATCGGTGACGCACTTCCTGCGTAGGCTGGGTTTTGTTTTTTTTTCTATCAAAGGACCTAGAGGATGCCGGGGTATCCCCGGTGCTAGGCCAGTGCCTAGTGGGCGGCGGGCTGCGTGGAGTCGGGTGTGTGGGACACGACCGCCGTAAGCCCTCGCTTTGAGGAGGGCCCATGAATTCCTTGGGTTTGCTGTCTTCTCATTTGAAGGCAAGACTCTGGGAAAGTCAGCAAGTGCCGGAAAAAGATGGGTTGGAGCTTGTCTGCCCAAAGGCGCGGACGGCCGCGAGATCCAGGGTCGTCGCGCAGCCCCTACCTGAGGGGCTTTTCATAGTGAAGGTGGAGGAGGACTCACTCGGAGGTCAGGAGTCCTACCCGCCCGGGGCCTGGCAGGACTCTGAAACTTCTCGACAGCAGTTTAGGCAGTTGCGTTACCAGGAGGTTGATGGACCCGAAGAGGCGCTGAGTCGGCTCAGGGAACTCTGTCGTCGGTGGCTTAGGCCTGAGATGCGCTCAAAGGAGCAGATCCTGGAACTGCTGGTGCTGGAGCAGTTCCTGACCATCCTACCCGACGAACTCCAGGCCTGGGTGCGTGATCACTGCCCAGAGAGTGGGGAAGAGGCTGCGGCTGTGGCGCGGGCTCTCCAGAGAGCGCTGGGCGGGACCTCACCCCCGGTGAGAGGGGAAAGGCCTGTTCTGGGTGATGGGAGTGTGAGGGTTGCTCGAGTGGCCGACATTCTTTCTCCCTTGTTACATTTTGTGTGAACTTTGTTTTATTCCGTAGCAAGCAGGGCCTAGTAAGGACTTAGCATCAAGCAAATTACTGGTTATCCATTGCAAGACACCCTCTTCTTTTACTGACTGGAAAAGAATGATGTCAGGATGAAAAGCTGGCTTATGTCCTTAAACAACTTAGAACAGAAATTTCTCAGCATCTTGAATGTGAACATCCCGTTTTGCTTTTTAACAGCTTGGTGATCCCCGCCTCCCACAGTGAGGTTGGTTGTACTTTTTTATTTTTCAATTTACAGACATTACTTGATATCAGTTGGGGAGTCGGAAGCTGCAGCACTGGTGGGCTTTTTTTTTTTTTTTTTAGTTGTAGATGAACACAATAATGTTTGTTTGTTTGTTTATAGTGCTGATGATCAAACCCATGCCTCACACATGCCAGCCAAGTGTTCTACCACTGAGCTACACCCCAGCCCACTGGTGGGTTTTTAGCGAAAGTATATTTGATGTAATAATGATTTGTGGATTACTTTTGGATTTTTGGGGGAGGAGGTAGCTGATTGAACCCAGAGATTCTTTACCACTAAGTTTATCCTTAGCCCTTTTTGTTTTTTTACTTTAGTCTCATAAATTGCTTAGGACCTTGCTGTGTTGTCTCAAACTTGAGCAGTCCTCCTTCCTCAACCTCCCCTTGAGTTGCTGGGATTATAGGGTGCCACAGTCCTTGGCTACTGTTGGACTTAAAATGAGCCTTGTTGCATTGAGGGATTCACTGGACCTAATTCTGTACCTTTATGGTACTTGCCATTGAATTCCATTTTGCTGCTGCAGGACTAAAGCCAAAGCTAACTAGTTCTAGTCATCATAGACATACAGTGCAGCCTGGCACAAATCACTTGATTGAGATTCCAGTGATTCTGGAGGCTGAGGCAGGAGAATCGTAAATTCCAGGCCCTCTTGACAATTTAGAGAGACCCTGTCTAAAAATAAAAAGGACTGGGAACTGTACCTCAGTGGTAAAGCTCCCTTGGGTTCAATTCCCAGTACAAAAAAAGAAAAAGAAAGAAAGAAAAATGCAGCAGTTGAGAATCAAATTTTTAAAAATATTTTTTCAGTTGTAGATGTACACAATATCTTTATTTATTTATTTTTTTTATGTGGTGCTGAGGATGCCTCATGCATGCAAGGCAAGTGCTCTACCACTGAGCTGCAACCCCGGCCGTAGAATCAAATATTTTGTGATAAGGTGTCATAACATTAGCAGATCTTTGTTCATTGCTCTATGTCAATCTTTTATGAATGACCATACATTCTTCTGCACATTACTCCATATTGCTTTTCCACTAAAAGCAAAAAATGATAAAGGGTATTTTGTTGTATGAGTATTGACACCATTGAACAACAAACCAGAACACTCCAGCTTTGGGGTTTTTTTAATTCGATATTATTAGTTGTAGATGGACAAAATACCTTTATTTTGTTTATTTAGCTTAGTTTTTTTGGTGGTGGTTGTTTGTTTTTTTTAATGAGGTGCTTGGGATAGAATCCAGTGCCTCATACATGCTAGCCAAACACTTTACCACAGAGCCTCAACCTCAGCCCTCCAGCTTTAGATTTAAAGGTAGAAAGAAAGGGGTGTCATTGAAATCAGCAGGAGATTGACTTATTACACAGTACTGGGTTTCCCAATCCTTAGAATCTGAAGATTTCCAGTACTGTGTTTGCAAAGCATTCTCTGAAGTTTCCATCTATATCTCTTAGGTAGTTTTTAAACACTGCCCACTCTGAAAATAAGTGATCATCTGTGTCATGGCAGCTTGCTATTAGGTTTCATTTTGTTTGTAATTATCCACAAGAATGAAAGTAGTAGCCAAAAGTCATTAATATTTGGTTTTAGCATATGGCCTTTTTTTAAAAAATACTTTTTAGTTGTATAGATGGACATTATATCTTTATTTATTTTTATGTGGTACTGAGGATCAAACCCAGTGCCTCACATGTGCCAGGCAAGTGCTCTACCACTGAGCTACAACTCAAGCCCCTAGCATATGGCCTTTTGCAGCAATTGAAGACAAATAAAATCTTGTAGCTAAAAAATACCATGGCGGTGTTATCCTCTCTCATTTCAGAGATAAATATGAGGCACAGATGTTTAGGGTCAAACAACTGTGTAAAATAGAAAAAGTGTCCACCTGGGAAAGAGGAGATCCAGATTCCGTAACCATATCTATCTGTTTAAGATGTGAGGGTTCATGCCACAATCTGCACGGCCGAACCTTAGAAACTGGCAAGGACCAGTGGAGTGTTAAGAAACGTACAATAACACTTTTAGAAAGCAAGCTGGGACCAGGTGGGACACCATCCTCTGCTGGAGGAACAGTGACCCAGAGCTAGTACAGCATGTTTATTATGTAGGTTTTATCATCAAAAGGTTATTTGTGAACTGGGTGTGGTGGCACACACCCTTAATCTCAGTGGCTCTGAAGGATCACAAGTTCAAAGCCAGCCTCAGCAATGGCAGTTGCTAAGCAACTCAGTGAAATCCTGTCTCTAAATAAAATACAAAAAATAGAGCTGGAGATGTGGTTCAGTGGTCAAGTGCCCCTCAGTTCAATCCCCAGTACACACACAAAAAAAGGTGATTTATGGGAAAGTTTCTGCAAAACCTGAAAGTCATGGCACTTACAAGGCATTGTGGTTATCTTATTATGTCCAGAATTATTTATCCCTGGCAGCTGGTGTCTGAGATCAGGGTCAAGACTGATATAGTTCTGTGCCTTTACACAGAGCTTCATCAGGCAGGATGTTGCCGTAACAACTGGGCAATCTTGACCTGCATCTTTGCACAGAAAGTTCCCAGTACAAGTGCATCCACAGCCACAAGGCAGTCGGAGACCATGATCCAAGTCACCATTCTCTACAGGTTTATTTAACAGTGTCTCCTGCCATTGATTCCTGGTCCTCAGCTGCATACCTATGTACATCTTATTTACAATCCTAATTATTTTTGGTTTTTCAGATGTTAAAATACAACCGTGTGGTAGACTCTTCAGAAGAATACTAGAAAAAAAATAGTACTAATATTCTGAAAGGTACTCCATTACTGGTTTTGAAATATAATTTGGAGACTATAGACAAAAAAGAAACAAGATGGCCATTTCATATTTTAGCATGATAACAGGCAGAGTTTCTTAACTTCAGCACTATTGACATTTGTTGCAATACTTATTTGTTGTAGGAGCTTGAAACTCAAGAATTTTTAGATTTTAGCCAGGTGCAGTGGCACACACCTGTAATCCCAGTGACTCAGGAGGCTGAGGCAGGAGGATCCCAAATTCAGAGCCAGCCTCAGCAATTTAGCAAGGCCCTAAGCAACTTAGCAAGACTCTGCCTTAAAACAAAAAGTAAAAACGGCTAGAGATGTGGCTCAGTGGTTAAACACCCCTGGGTTCAATTACTGGCACCAAAAAGAAAAAGAAAAAGTTTCAGATTTTGAATTTTTAGATTAGGACTGCTCAGCCAATAAAATTTATGCAAATATTTCAAAATTTGAACTCTAAACTCTGACATTTTTGCTCCCAAGCATTTCAGATACAGGATACTTAACCTGTAAATACACATAGGCATGGGTCGACATATATGTACATACACACAGTACAGTGAGTGGAAGAGCCTTGGAGTTAATTTATTACCCACACTAGAACTGGAAAAACATCTCCCTCACCACTTTTAGAATCTTCCCTTTCTATATATTGTGGCATTCACCCACAGAAGTAGTCAGCTTACATTTAATAAGCCATCTCAAAAGAGTGTCTTGTTGCATAATTATCTTATTATAAAGTAGCCAAGGACAGAGAACAGAAAGGACTTAGCACCCTCTGGCTGGGGTGTGTCTTTTGCTCATAAGGAAACAGCATCTCAGAGTGTCAGCACTGAAATGTGAAACTTTCTGGTTATATATTTCTTATCTATATCAAGTTTCCGTTTTGATAAACCACAGTGATATAACATGCATTAAATATTTGCTCCTGCCTACCCCAAATTAGTGTAGGCAGTACACAGAAAAGCTTTTTAGGATTACAAGACAATGTCAGTCCCTTCAAATCTCCCTGCTCAGGACAAGATTCATTGGCCAAAACTGAATAGCTGTGGTTGGTTCTCAGTGCTTCCTCTTCTCAGTACTCTCTGGAGTTTGACCTCATATTCAGACTAGTGACAGTGCTGTCCAGGGACAGCAGGTATTGAGTAGGAATCTCATGTTGTTCCAGGGATTGGTGACACTCAAGGATGTGGCCGTGTCTCTACCCTGGGAGGAGTGGGAGCAGCTGGACACAGCTCAGAGGGACTTCTGCAGGGAGAATGTGCAGAAGGATAATGGGAGCATAGTCCTGCCTAGTGAGTGCTATTACTCTGCTGATTTATAATGTATGTAATTTGTGAAGGGCTCAGTTCACTGCATTTCCCAAGCCATTCTACCATGTACAGATGTGAGCCAAGAGCTTTAGAGTTTCTTCTGTGACCCAAGCAGGACCTTTCTATTCTCTGTTGCTAAGTGACAGATTCAGCTTTTTGGGGTGGTGGGTACCGGGGATTGAATTCAGGGATACTTGACAACTTAGCCACATCCCCAGCCCTATTTTTGTATTTTATTTAGAGACAGGGTCTCACTGAGTTGCTTAGTGCCTTGCTTTTGCTGAGGCTGGCTTTGAACTTGATATCTTCCTGCCTCAGCTTCCTTCCCGAGCCACTGGGATTACTGGCGTGTGCCACCATTCCTGGCTTGATTCAGCTTTTTATTTTTGTTATTTTTAATACTTTACACTTAAGAGAAAATATAAAAAGATAATGAGCAACTGTTTATTTACCACCCAAGCTTATCAAATCTTAATATTTGGCCATATTGATTTTGTTTTCTATTCCCCCAAAAAATAAGAAGTCATAGCTAAAGTGAAGCCTCATGTACCCTCCTTGAAGCTATTCCCCATGCTCTTTCTCCAGAGGTAACCAATATCCTGATGGTGGTATTTATCCTTTCCACGCATGTTTTATATTCTTTATATACATGCAGTCACAGATCAGATATAATTAAGCTTTCTTTTAACACCTTATTTGCTGTGCGAAAACTCCAAAATTAACCTTCCATTCTGCCAATGGGCATTTAGGTGTCTAGTTTTTCACCATTACAATGTGACACTGAACATTCTTGTTACCTCCCTGTATTCATATATGGGTGATTCCAAAGAGAATATACAGTATGCAAAGATGTATGCCCCTCTTGCTGTCCACAGAGCTTATCACCAATTAATATGCCTATAAGCCACTTATGAGAATTTTTCATTCTCTGCATTCTTCTTAACATTTGGTATAATCGGCTGGTGGCATGACATCTTCACACAGCAGCCTGATTGTTCCTTTTCAGATGTTGGGTCATGTCACTCAGGACCTACAGTGGCTTTCATTTCATGCAGGGTGAGAGCTATTGATTGTCCTTTGATGCTGGGAACCTTTCTCCTCGAGCACCCATCCTTTGGTCTCCCCACTGTCTGCAATCCACTCTGCTCTGACCACACTGCCTGGCTGAACTTGAATTTACCAGACATCCTGCCTCCTGATCTGTGTAATGATTGCACTAATTGACTTCATTGCCTTGAATGTCCCTCCTCTGGATTTTCAGTAAAGCACACACTGACTCAGCTTCAGGAATTTGCTTAAATAACTCCTTTTCAATGAAGCCTGATCCTGACTGCCTTGTTTAATGCTGCACTTTGCCTATCAAGCCCTCTCTTCCCACATTGCTGATACTGCTGATCCCTCAGCCTTTTTTTTTTTTTGGTATCAGGGATTGAACCCAGAGGTGCTTGCTTAACCACTGCGCAACATCCCCAGCCCCTCCCCAGCCCCTCCCCACCCCGTATTTTGGCTGGCTTTGTAAACGTGTGGGCCTTCTGCCTCAGCCTCCTGAGCTGCTGGGATTATAGGCATGTACCATTGTGCCTGATATTTTTTTATATACTAATCCTTTCTCATCTTGGCTGTATAAGGTGGCTTGTCTTTTTACTGTGGCATCTTTTATTATATAGAATTTTAAATTTTTAATATAGGGAAATCTTTCAATGTTTTATTCTGTGCTTTGTGTTATTGAGTCTTTTAGATAAATATCAGACCCTTCTGAATCCAGATTTTAGCTTCTCATAGGCAACTATTTTCAAATCTTTTAACTATTGCTGAGGGTATAGATTTATGGTAGAGTACTTGCCTAACATGCCCAAGGCCCTGCATCCAATCCCCAGTCCTGCAAAAATTAAAAAAAAAAAAAAAAAAAAAAAACTTTCAGCTAGCCACTCAGCTATTTATTTTTAAATTTCTAAATAAGATGCTTGTACTACTAACCCCCCTCCCACCAATTTCAATTATTGTCTCTTGGCTGCCTACTGGGGAAAATGAAGAATTTTGTTTCCCCTGCATATATATATTTAGTGGTCCATAATTCTCTACAGTTAAATTAGCCTTTTATAGTTTATAATTATAGTTAAATTAGTATACCATACTTCAGTATTATCTGTATTCACCTATATGTCTTTTCTGTTGCAACTTTTTGTTTCCCTGGAGTTAATAATGCCTCATTTTGCATTTGCCTAGTTTTCCTTTTTTTTTTTTTTAATTTTTTAAGAGAGAGAGGAGAAAGAGAATTTTTTTAATATTTATTTTTCAGTTTTTGGTGGACACAACATCTTTATTTTATTTTATGTGGTGCTGAGGATCAAACCCAGCACCCCGTGCATGCCAGGTGAGCACGTTACCACTTGAGCCACATCCCCAGCCCATCTTTTTTTTTTTTTTAAATATTTATTATTTAGTTGTTGTTGGACACAATATCTTTATTTTATTTATTTATTTTTATATGGTGTTGAGGATCAAACCCAGGGCCTTGCACATGCTAAGTGAGCGCTCTATCACTGAGCCACAATCCCATCCCCACATTTGCCTAGTTTTCTACTGATCATTAGATCATGGATGTGCTCCCAGTTTTATTTTTTCCCCTTGCAGAGATCCTCCTCAAAGCTTCCTCTGCTCTGGTATGAACAGAATGCTTCTTTCCCAGGCCTGTTACACAGCTTTTGTCCTAGGATTCCCTTTGTCATTACCCTGGAAATTCCTTTTCTCTTTACTGGATTCTTAATAATTTCTTCCTTGGTATATCCCCTTGATTTGGTAGAGAACATCTGCCAGAGAACATATACTTGGGAACTAAATCTTTTGAAACTTGGCATGTCTGCAGATGTTTTTATCTCTCTCACACATTTGGATCAGAGTGTGATGCTTTGGTTGAACATGTTTCCCAAATATTACAGTTGGAAATTTAATGCACAAACTCAGCTTGGTAGTATTTTGAAGTGGGACCTTTGGGAGGTGATTAGGAATAGATAAAAGTCAAGAGGGTGGGGCCCCCATTGGTGAGACTGGTGGCTTTATAAGCAGGAGAAGAGAGACCTGAGCTGACAACATACTTGCTGTCTCGCCATGTGATCCCTCTGCCTTGTAATGATGCAGTAAGAAGGCCTTGCTGGATGCCTGCACAATACTCTTCAGTTCCCACCCTTAAGAACTTTGAGTTAAATGAGTCTTTGCTTTTTGTAAACTACCCATCTCAGGTAGATATATGGCTAGGTATTTCAGGTTAGAAATAATTTTGAAGACAGTTAATTTTCTATCTAGTTTGTCATGTTGCTTTTGAGAAACTCTGATGCCATTATAGTATTTTATCTTTGATGTGTATTTTCTTCATGTTTTTCATCTTTTTGTATATTATGACATTTTGACATCTTAAAATCTTTCTGACTGAGAAAGAGATTGCCAAGGGCTAGCCATTCTGAAAGACAGCAAAGAATTCAGGCAGGAGCATGCCTTTGCTGTGAAAATTAACCAACGCTGAACTCCAACCCAGATCCCCCTCCATGTGGTCCACACAGCCTAGATAGCAGTATTCCAATGCCTCAGTCATCCCAGAGTCTGGTACCAGGCAATAAAGAATCACCTTTATGGCTTGGAGCCCTCCTAAATTATTCAGAACAGCCAGCCCTTGCCAGTTCACCCTGCCTTTCTTACCTTTCTTGTCCAATAAGTCATGGTTTAGGTTCTCCCTTACTCCTGTCTCTTCTGCCTCTACCACTGCTGCTTTCCTTTGTGGCCTTACGTGGCATGGTGTGCCTCCTGTCCTTAGGACTGTGAGTATAATAAACTGTTTCCTAGAGCCTCTCCTCAGTCTTCTCTTGTGGCCGCACCTGACAAGCATATAAAAGAACATAGCACAGTGTGTGATCTGTCCTGGGTGGAGACATTTAGGTGTTTTCTTTGTATGCCTCAGTGTGAGATGTATTTTTTTAAAATATTTTTAGATGTAGATGGACACAATACCTTTATTTTATTTATTTTTATGTAGTGCTGAGGATTGAATCCAGTGCCTCACACATGCTAGGCAAAGGCTCTACCACTGAGCTACAACCCCAGCCCAAGATGTGTTTTTTTAATTCATTGTTCTGAGTAGTTGGTGGGCCCTTATAACAGAAGCTCTGGGGCTCGGGTTGGGGCTGGTGGTAGAGCACTTGCCTTGCACATGTGAGACCCTGGATCTATCCTCAGCACCACATAAAAAATAAATAAGTGAAATAAAGGTGTTGTGTCCAACTACAACTAAAAAATAAATATTTTAAAAAATAATATAGAAGCTCATGTCTTTGAATTGTGAGAAACATTATATGTCTTTTATCTATTTATTTTTATATCAACTTTTTCTTTTCCTTTTCTGAATTTTCTTTTGTTGCCCCACCCCTGCCCCCAGTACTTCAGATTCAGTCCTTTCTTGTCAGCCCTTCCAAATGTACCTTTCACAAATAATGACCTATCACTGCAGTGGAGTGGGGCTAGGGAAGAAGAGCTGGGTTGGCTGACATAGGCATGAGTATAAAAGGAAAGATATGGGGTTTGCACTGACAAATATGAGCATATCAGACAGGTTAACTAAATAACTTCACCTAAGGAATTTAATGGAGAATACTTAAAAGGGGGCTGGGGTTGCTTTTTTGCTAGTACTTGCTTGTTTTGCTATATTGCACAGAGATGAAATGAATGGTAGAAGTTTGTACTTTAATGTTTCAGGTTTGGAAACTAAAGCTGAGAACAAAGGGTTGATTCCAAAAGAAGAAATTTTAGAAGAAGCAGAGCCACAGGTGTGGCTACAAGAAGTTTCCCAGGGGAAGGCCTCCCTCTTCTCTAAGTGTTACAATATGTGTAAGGAAAGAGTAGAAAAGCACCCAAGAGACCCTGTGTCATTGAAACTCAAAAATTCTGAAGAACAAGGACTCAGATCAAGAACTACCATCTCAGATCTCAACAGCAATGGTTCCACAGAAGAGGGAGTCGCCAAAAATAATGAATTTGGGAATAGTGCTAAAAGTTCCAGCTTTGTCCTTGGTCAGCACATCCAGAAATCACTGAGGCCAGTTGATGGTGAGGAACAAGGGAACAAGTGCAAAGAAAGTTTTGATGAGGTGAAACATCACATAGCGAAACCTCATAATTCTGTTGTCAGTGAGACCCCGAGATGGCTCCATGAAGAAAGACCTTATAAATGTGATCGCTGCGAGAAGAGGTTCAAACAGCGCTCAGACCTCCTGAAACACCAGAGGATTCACACAGGTGAGAAACCCTATGAATGCCAAGAATGTGAGAAAAGCTTCAGTCAGAGTGCTGCCCTGATTAAACACCAGAGGACACACACAGGCGAGAAGCCATATATATGCTTGAAGTGCGGGGAACACTTCCGACAGAGCTCGCATCTTAATCGGCATCAGAGAACCCATGCTGGAGAGAAGTTCTGTAAATGTGAGGAATGTGGGGAGACCTGCCATGTTTCTAACCTTTTTAGACATCAGAGACTCCATAAAGGGGAGAGACCATATAAATGTGAAGAGTGTGAGAAGAGCTTCAAACAGCGCTCGGACCTCTTTAAGCATCAGAGAATCCACACTGGGGAGAAGCCTTATGGATGTTCTGTCTGTGGGAAAAGCTTCAGTCAGAGTGCAACCCTCATTAAACACCAGAGAACTCACACTGGAGAAAAACCTTATAAATGTGTTGAATGTGGGGAAAGCTTTAGACAAAGTACACACCTTGTCCGACACCAAAGGATCCATCAAGGTAAAGTCCCATCACTTTGAAATGTTTTGCTCACTTGGATTTATTTTCGTGCCCAGAAACTATATTCTTTGGCATTTGGAGCATTCAGTCATTCATGAATCCTGTTTCTGCAGGCATCCCACACAGGGTACATTCAGTCCAGCTTGAGTCTCAAGAAATACTTTATGATGGAGAACTTCTGTGAAGGAAGAATGAATATAAACCCTCCAAAAGATTTGTACTAGATATGACATCTGATAAGAGCAAGAGCAATATGTGACAAAATTCTGTCCTTGTTATCACTTTTTCCACTACTGCTTTTGGACAAAATCTTTCCCGTTTCAATTATTTCTCTACTTCCCTAAGAATTTGGGCCCTTGGAATTGTCTTGCTCTTTAGATAGTGAAAGAATTTCAACTACTTCATAATTCTAAAAATACTTGGTAAATTTCAACACATACATAAGACACTAGTTTTTACATTTTAAGATTGTGTATAGCCCTCTTTCCCATTCTAGGAGTCTTGATTTCTTTTAAAACAAGAAAAAAAAAAACATACAAACACACACACTCCTGGCACAGTATCCTTTTAACAGCTTATTGAATAGGGTTCATTATTTGATAACTTTTGGTTTCTGAAAAAGGTTTCAGTAAACCATCACTGAACTGTACATGTATGGGCTCTTGTAATACCAAAAATCCTAAAGCATTTTTCCTGAGGAGGCTTCTTTCTTATAGTGTGGAACATAAAGAAGTGTTTCTGTGGTTTTCCTTGGAGTCTTCAAAAAGAGAGGGCCCTGAGGACAGAGCTGCTTATTTTGTTAACAGGAGTATTCATTGGCATTATGTAATACTCTGCATTTCTCCATCAATTTCCAAGCACCCCTCCAAGGAATTAAGAACTTACCTTGGGCTGGGGCTGTACCTCACTGGTAGAGCATTTGCCTAGCATGTGTGAGGCACTGGGTTCAGTTTTCAGCACTGCAAGTAAATAAACAAACAAACAAATATCAATCAACAGTTAAAAAGGAAAAAAAGAAGAACCTACTTCATCCCATTTACAAAGGAAGAAAGAAAGGTAGGTTCACATCAACACTTGAGAACTCAGGAGGTCTTAAGGCTTGCCCAGTCAGTGCAAGGTTATATCTGTACCTGAGTATGTGTCCTCCATCCCATAATTGACTTACTCTGCCCCTGAGTTCTGCCCTTTACTCCAGCTGGATCCTCTGCAGTGGTGGGCTGTGGACCCCAGGAGTAGCAGCAGAGGATCAGTGACCGCATGCACCCCCACCGTGACAGAGAATATGAACTGCAAGTTTTCAAACTTGATTGCTCCTTCACTTCCCAGCACTTTTTTTACCCCTGTATCCAGATGGAGGAAGGACATTGGGTTGGCTTTAACATACCTGTTAGGTTCAACTTGAAGCACACAAGTATTTAGTGAGAGAAAGGTAATAGCTAGGCATGGTGGCACACACCTGAAATCACAGCCACTCAAGAGGCTGAAGCAGGAGAATGACAAGTTCAAGGCCATCCTAGCA
The DNA here is from genome assembly GCF_052094955.1 of Ictidomys tridecemlineatus. Lineage (NCBI taxonomy): Eukaryota > Metazoa > Chordata > Mammalia > Rodentia > Sciuridae > Ictidomys > Ictidomys tridecemlineatus. The sequence continues at coordinate 110,605,488 of NC_135486.1, read as the reverse complement.
ACATATCAAGACCCTGTCTCAAAAAGGCCTGGAACTGTAGATCAGTACTAGAGCATTTGCCCAGCTTATACAAATGTATCTAATCATCTTTCTAGCTCTGTGTACTCAAAACAAATACTGCATCAATTTTTTTTTTCAAATTCTTTGAGAACCTTGACTCTTAAATATATTTAAGAATATAAGCACCTTTCTGGGTTTGGGGGAAAATAGTAAAGGACAAATCCCACATGATCAACCTATTATTGGCATTTGGTGGTATTTGCCTGTGATTTTTTTTCTGTGTATTTTGGATGATAAAAACCATAGTGCATTTATATCCTTAACATTTTTTCTTAAGGATCTTGTCTTCAGGTTTTCATATGTTTAATGGCTGTGTTATTTTCCAATTAGGGAATATAACAATTGAAATTTTATTAAATAATTCAGGCATTTCTCAGTTTTTGTTGTTGATATGCAAAGTGCATACCTTACTGAAAATAGATCAATGACTTGCCAGAAAGTTTACATCATTCCCAGAAGTCAGCTATTTATACTGTAAAATTTACTTTTGATTTTCTCTTAGTATTTTGGGGTTTTGTGTATGTTTGTTTTGGTACCAGTGATTGAACCCAGGGGCACTTAGCCACTGAGCCACATCCCTAGCCTTTTTCATATTTTTTATTTTGAGACAGGGTCTCGCTAAGTTGCTTAGAGCCTCACTAAGTTGCTGAGTCTGTTTTTGAACTTTCCATCCTCCTGCCTCAGCTTCCCAAGCTGCTGGAATTACAGGCGTGTACCACCAAGTATTTTTGTCTCATAATTGCCTGCCTTGTCATTTCCCCTTTATTTCCTCCAGCTGAGAAGCATTGGCGAGTGGAGAATCCAACTTTTAGAAGAAAGCTGTATTTGAGAATGGTAAGGAGCAAGGCCTTGGCCACTATGGGTATGGCCAAAGCTCACCTGGTAATTGATATGGTGTGAGCTGAGTACTAGTCAAGACCAGGTGACAACGTGGGACATTTTAGTCAACCCTAATATATAAAAAGTCTGATGAAATGAAAGCATATACCAAATTTTATCTTTATTTTTAACTGTTTAAGACAAATATGGCAAACACACACACACACACACACACAAAAAAAAAAAAAAAAAAAAAAAAAAAAAAAAAAACGCTTCACTGGTCTTTTCAAGAAAACATGCCTTTCTATTCAGTGGAATGGTCCATCATGGATTCCAGGCTTCTTTGCCCAGGGTTAGACACCTTCACTGACTGATCTGACAGTTGCCCAGTCTCTCCAGGCCTGGAGGACAGTGGGTTCAGCCCAACACCCAAACAAGAATGCCAAAATTTGACCATTTCTTCCCTGTTCTCAGGGGGGCTACTTTTGAGCTCTAGTCATATTGACAAATGGTAAAAAAACACAAACATCTACTGTCATTCCCATCACCAATTGGAACTCTTCCCCTGCACCCACCTTCAGTTCTGGGGATTGAACCTAGGGATGCTTTACAAGTGACTGAAGCCACCCAGCCCTTTTTTTTGAGACAGAGTCTCACTGAGTTGCCCAGGCTGACCTTAAACTTGTGATCGTCCTAAATGACTAAATCACAGCTATTACGACACACTGCTGCCAACCTAAACTTTTAGTTGGCATCTTTCTAGCTTCTTGGGGCGGCGGGTGGTGGGGTGGGAAGGCTAACCCCACTCTAAGCCCTCTTGAGATGGAATTCTCTTCTCCCAAGCAAGGCTTTTGACCATCCTTATCCCTCCCTCCTGTGTCCAGGGAATTCTGCTAAATGTTCTAATTTTACAGGGACCATTTACAAAGGTCCATGTAACTTAATTGCAAGAAATAGCACAAAAAAGCTCCCATTTTCCTACTGTTTGCCCACAAGAAGTCCTTGTGTCCTCTCTGCCACTGCTATCAAGTAAACCTTTCTGCAGCAGGAATATTCTGTATCTGTGCTGACCTTAAAATGTGGCTATTGAGAAGTCTAGTTTTAGTTTTATTTAATTTTAATGACTAAACAGCCTCATATGGCTAATGGCTAGCATACGGAACAGTGCAGCTCTGCATATCCTTGTGACAGAGTTGGCACTAAGCCTGTCTCATGTTTTCCCAGCATCCTGTGTTATACCTCTCTGCTTAAAGCTGGTGGCTCGTACACCTGATCAGAATGGACTTAGCAGCTTGGACCAGCCTGCTGTGTGCTCAGGCTCAATGCTTTCATTAGGCTTTCATCTCCCAAGGTGGTGACAAAGGGAGCTTGTTTACTCCTCATTGGCTTACTACCTCCTCCGTCTGACATCTCAACCTTATTCTGCTTAGGGATGTTCATTGTGGCAAATCTTTCCTCTTGCTGTTCATGCTGGCCAGCATAAATATACTGGTTAGGTATTTTTGAGCCCAATATACAGTCATAATTTTCCTCCCACAAAGAAGTAAGAGTTCCCAAGAACATGGGGTGCCACTTGCTTGTGAAAGTGTAGCAAAATTCCACCTGCATCTTCTTAGGGTCCCTGCTGGGCCCAAGAAGTGTGACAGATTAACAGGATACAAATTCATTTACTACAAATTTTACATAGTACAAGAACTTTCATAAGTAAATGACCCAAAGAAGCAGTTACTTTTATACTCAATTAGAGTACTAAGTTGTCAAGAGGCAAATAAGATATGGGGGGAGTGGTTACATATAGTTATTTTAGTAAGAGCTGCACAGAATTCTCAGTCTTGACTTTCCATCTTGATGACAAGATGTACAGAAAGGACAGCTTCTATATAGGAATTTAATCTCTTTAAAAAACAGCATAAAGATCAGAGTGATCTTTTTGCATCTGCTGGTTTCAAAAGCCATTCGCTTAAATAGTTAAATGTTCCAGAGTGGTATATTTTTAATGCTCATTCTCACTAGAACTTTTTAAAATTTTTATTTTATATGCTAGATAAGAAGTTATGGGGGGCTGGGGTTGTGGCTCAGTGGTAGAGCGCTCGCCTAGCATGCACGAGGCACTGGGTTCGATCCTCAGCACCACATAAATGTAAAATAAAGATATTGTGTCCACCTAAAGCTAAAAAATAGTTTTTAAAAAGAAGTTATGGAATTGGTAGAAGCAAGAAAATAAAATCAAGCAGAAACTAAGGATTGTGTACTATAAGAGGATCTAAACAGCAACAAGGTCTGTTTAGGATATCAAAATAATAGTATATAAAATAAAAAATCTCAAAAGGATTTCTTTCATGGCTGAGCTCTAGGAAGAACTCTACAGTCAACAACCTATTTATCTTGTCAGAATGTGCTGGGAGCAAATGTGGAAACAACAAATTTTGAGTATAGCAAATTACTTGTGGAGGAGGTGTTAAAACTGGTGAAGGTGGTACAAGACGGAAAGGGGACAGCAGATAATAAGGCAGCTACCACAGGAGTAGCTGAGTGTACTTCCATGGGGAAACTTGAAACAAAACAAATCCTCCAGTGATATTCCACCCAAGAGAAGAGGATGAGCCTGATATTTACATTTCCATCAGTGACTAGTTGAGGGTTGCATGCAGGATGCATTATGCCCTCCAGGCAAGAAGATGCAGACACTGCAGTGTCATAAGAAGCACACAGAAGGGGTGAAGCCAGAAGGGCAGGGATGGGACACCAAAAGCATCTGATACAAACACCAACTTAGAACTCAATATACTGAGCCTGGTGCAGTGGCACATGCCTGTAACCCCAGCAGTTCAGGAGGCTGATGCAGGAGGATTGGTAGTTCAAAGACAGCCTCAGCAACTTAGTGAGGCCTTAAGCAACTCAGGAAGACCCTTTCTCTAAATAAAATTTAAAAAGAGATGAGGATGTGGCTGAGTGGTTAAGCACCCCTGGCTTCAATTACTAGTACCAAAAAAAAAAAAAAAATTCAGTAGAATCTAGTAACATGCTAATTTTTTATGGTGTCATTTTTTTAATACTTTTATTTTTTTAATAGTGTTTTTTTAATATTTATTTTTTAGTTTTTGGCGGACACATCTTTGTTTGTATGTGGTACTGAGGATCAAACCCGGGCTGCACGCTTGCCAGGCGAGCGCGCTACCGCTTGAGCCACATCCGCAGCTCCTAATACTTTTATTTTGTTATTTATTTTTATGTGGTGCTGGTGCTGGGGACTGATCCCAGTGCCTCACACGTGGTAGGCCTACGCTCTACCACTGAGCCACAACCACAGCCCTGCTAATTTTTTATAGATTATAAACTTTAGCTTTTTTTTTTTTTTTTTTTTTTTTTTTTTAGTGCTGGGGATTGAACCTACAGCCCCACACATGCTAAGTAAGTAAACACACATCCTGAGCTAGGCCCCAACTCTGCTACTTTTTTTTTTTTTTTTTAGTTTGAGTCAGGGTCTCACTAAGTTTCTTAGGGCCTTGCTGTGTTGCCATGGCTGGCTTTAAACCTGCAATTCTCCTGCCTCAGACTCCCTAGCTGCTGGGATTATAGGCATGCATCACTATGTAAATCATGGCTACAGCAGGAAAATAAGGTACACATAGGAAAACCACTTCAGTTCTGTTTATTACTTTTCATGAAACTTGTTATATATACTTGCAGGAGATGATAAGTTCTAGTCTTTAAATGACAGCTCTTCTGATACCATTATGTACATCCCTGTCCTTTGTGTGTACCCTGATGCTTAATAAAACTTATTTGCCAAATGAAAGATTTGCCACAAATGTCACATCTATAAGGTCTCTTTCCAGTGTGAATGATCTCATGTTGATTTAAGATTTGTCTTGAAACTAAAAGTTTTTCCACATTCTGTACATTCAAAGAATGCCTCCTTGGTATGGATTCTCTGGTGCTGAAGGAGATCCACATTCAGTGCACTTAAAGAGTTCTGTTTACTATGAATCTGTTGATGGCTCCTAAGGGTAGAAAACCGACCCAAGGCTTTTCCACATTCAAGGCTTTTATGTGGCTTTTCTCCACTATGGATTAAATGATGTCGAATAAGGATTGAATTCTAGCTAAAAGTTTTTTCAAATTCTCCACATTTATAAGGTTTTTCTTTGGTATGAATCCTCATGTGTTCAACAAGATATGCAAGCTGACGGAAACACTTTCCATAGTCATGACAGTTACGTGGGTTTTTTTGCAGGTGACATTGTTTATGGTCAATAAGAGTTGACCGTTGTTTGAAGGTTTGCCCACATATGGAACACTCAAAGGGATTCTCTAAAAAGTGAATTCTTTGCTGTTTATCAAAATTTGCCTGATGCCTAATGTTTTTTTCCACATCATTCATAAGGCTTTGCTCTTTTAAGAATATGCTCATACCTCAAAAATAATGACCTTGGGTTGAGTTTGTTCGAGCATTCTGATGTTGAACAAGATCCAGGTTTTCAAGAAAATCTTAATATCCATTGCTACTACTGGGGAGTACAAACTTGCTACTGTCCACAACTTCATTACATCTATATAACTTTTCTGAAAATTTCTTGGTTGTATTCTGCATTACCAGTGATGGCTCATATGACTCTAAATCTTCAGAAATTTTCTGCTGTGTAGTTGGCTTTTTCATCTTGTAACTGGCTCCGGGACCTAGCCAAATACAAGGAAAGACAAATGATGTTTTCTACCACTGAAGAGACAGAAGGAAAAGCAGCCAACAGTTTGGGATAATAGACAAGCAAATGATGCTGAGAAGTGCTCATTTGTTTACATCATTCCACCCAAGAGGACAAAATTCTAAATTCCATAGGACTCTGCTCCAAGAGCTCTTAGTATCAGCAGACCCACTAAAAAACACATAAGTATATGCCAAAGAATGTGTGAACAAAAAAGTCCATCATGAACTGAGGCTATAGCTCAGTTGATAAAGTGCTTGCCTTGCATGCACAAAGCCCTGGGTTCAATCTCTAGTACCATCAAAAAGAAAAAAAAGTCCATCAAGATGACAGAAAGCAACATTCTGGGTACTCAGTAGTGTCTCATAAACATAGTTTTGAGAGGCAGCACCTTATATTCTAGATAGGCATGCTTTTAATACTTCTGGATGGAACTCCATCTGGAGCCTCTTTGGTTGTCACAACAGGGGTAGGGGCTATAATTAGCATGCAGTGGATAGAGACCAGGGACACTGCTTAACAAGCAGCCTTCCACAAAGAACTGACCAGCTAAAAATGGCAACAATGTTGAGAGTGAGAAAGCTTGAAGCAGAGGGCAGAAGCAGAAAGGAAATGTATCAAGAAATACTGAGGGAATAGGAAAACAATACTACAGCAAGAGAGCAGTAAACGGTATGGGGAATGGATGGGGGGGGGTGGGACGAAGGTCTCTGGGAGAAGCATGAGAGCTGCCACTTAGCAAACACCAGGCAGCTGCTTCAGATAAGCCATTCCATACTGCAGCAGAAAGAGGATGAGCTTCTCAGACTTGGAACTCAAATCTCAACTGTGAACCTTCTCACTATGTGAGAGACCTCTTTCCCATTTCTTTATCTGGAAGAGGTGGATGATGATCATCCTACCACCTTCCCAGGGCAGTAGCAATGAGGAAGTGGGTATATTATATGCTGCACATTTGGCACACAGAAGCAGCTCTTTAACATGCCTTCCCTTTCTCTTCATGACTTCTCTTGCCTGGGCATCCTCCTCACCCACCTGGGCAAGCACTACTAGAAGCTTTCCTGATCCCAGCACTCTGCAGATCCAAGATCCATGGCTTGTCCCAGTTTTCCAGCTGACAGATCACCTCAGGTTTAGGAAACCAAAATCCTACTCATGGAGAAGTAAGTGGGAGGTGGCTGTTAATAAACTGCAGAGAGATGTCCCAGGGCTCAGTCTCGCCCCTCTGAGTCCACAATGACAAGCAGAAATAAGAATAATAATTAAAAGAGCTAATGAGAACATAAATTAATGCAATCTTTGTGAAGACTGGCAATCTTTATTGAAAGCCTGAACAACATTCATGCCCTTAGATAGCAATAATTCACTCTTAGAAATACACCCTAAGGGGGGCTGGGGATGTGGCTCAAGCGGTAACGTGCTCGCCTGGCATGCGCAGGGCACTGGGTTCGATCCTCAGCACCACATAAAAATAAAAGATGCTGTGTCCACTGAAAACTAAAAAATAAATATTAAAAAATTCTCTCCCCTCCCCTTCCCTCCCTTCCTCCCTCCCTCTCCCTTTCCCTCTCTCTCTCTCTCTCTCTCTCTCTCTCTCTCTCTCTCTCTCTCTAAAAAAAAAAGAAAGAAAAGAAATACACCCTAAAGAATTATTAGGGAAAAGATGAACATACCAGAGCTGTTTGACATAGTGCTCCAGCAGTGTAAAACTACAAATTAACTGTGTTTATTTAATAGAGACTGAATATAAATAAAGTATAGCATGTTAATACAATGAAGTCCTAAGTATTAGGCAGATATTAAAAATCCATGTGTTCCCTTACTAACATAGGAAAATGTTTGCTCTGTGTATTTATTTATTTTGGTATTATTTCTTTATTAATCCCCCAGAGATTAAACCAGGGGCACTTAACCACTGAGTCACATGTCACAACCCTAGTCCTTTTTATTTTTTGAGACAGAGTCTCACTAAGTTGCTGAGGCTGACCTCAATCTTGGTGATCCTCCTACCCCAGCCTTCCAAGTCACTGGGATTACAGGCATGAACCACCATTTCTGGCTAGTTATATAATTTAAAGAGAATTCAGCCAGGTGGCATACACTAGTAATCCCAGCTACTTAGAAGGCTGAGGCAGAAGAATTATGAAGTTTAAGATAGATTTTTTTGTAACTCAGTGAGACCCTGTCTCAAAATAAAAAAGGAATGTAGTTCAGTAGTAGAGCACCTAGGTTCTAGGTTCAATTCCCAGTATGGCAAGAAAACAACAATAAAGCAGAATACAAAATTCGAGCACATTATTTTCAAATATTATTTTTTTTAAAAACTACATATATATGTCCATAAAGTAAGTGAATATGTAAGTAGATAGCAAGACGGACTGACTAGAAAGAAGTAAACCAAACTATTAAGAGTTATTTCCAGTGGGTTCGTAGACTTTTTTATTATCTATTCATTAATGTATTTTCCAAAATTTCTATAATGAACGAGTAAAATCACCAATGGAGTACACTGAAAATAGTGTACTGTTGCTGAAGTTGCTGAAGCTCACTCTGAATTTGCAATCCTCCTGCCTCAGTCTCTTGAGCCACTAGAATTACAAGTATGTGCCACTGTGCCTGGCTGTAATACTTTTTTAAAAGAATAATCAATTTTTAAAAATTCAGGGTGATTGGTTGTACCTACAAGAGGTAATCAAGACCTTTCTATCAATGCCAGGAGCCAAGCATATTGCCTGAGAAGGGGAACTATCAAGGCCACTTGTGTTTCAGAGACTTTGCTGCACAAGACCAGGGCAGACTGCTGGAAAGATGGAGGTAACATGATTCAGAAATGGAGTTGAAAATCATTTCCTGGGCACTCAATAATGTCAGAGACAAGGAAGCTTCCCTTTTTCAGAGAAGAAAGAAAAAGATTTCAAGAGAATAAGAAATGAGCCTTAGAAAATTTAATTAATTAAATTAACCATAATTTTTCTAGCTCTTCAAGTTGTTAAAAGATGTGAAAGAAGGGAGTAGGAGTGGAGCATAGATTCATGCTCTGACCCCTAAAATAAAACACAGCTATTCACTGTCCACAGGTCCTTATCTGAAACCCTTGGGGCCACGTGTGTTTAGGGATTCAGTCCAGACATCAGAAAGGTGATTTGGGGTGTGTGTGTGTGTGTGTGTGTGTGTGTGTGTGTGTGTTATTATGAACCATCCCCAATAGGTTTTAGAGCTGTGCCCTCGACCAAACACATGGAAATTTCCAGAGCTAAGTATACAGATATGCATAGGAGGTGGGAAAATCACAGAAGGCAGTGGCTTCACTAACTGATCACTTCAACTAAGGCTCTGTAGTCAAATAAGTCATGAAAAACAGGTGGTTTCCAGCACTCTTGCATTTTGGAATTGCAGATAAGGGACGGAGGAACTGTGCACTTGCGTAGACATGGAATATACAAACAGCCATTACCCAGGAAGATCATGTTCCTGTGGTTCCCCAGCATCATATCTCTATAGAGGTTCTTCTGAGTCCAGTCAAGGTGAGCCTACTCATCTCTGGTGAAGTACATTGCCACATCCTCAAATAACAGCAACTCCTGAAAAAAGAAACAACCATTGTAACTTCAGTTCTTAAAATCAGTTGCAACTATTATTGTTCTTCTACTGACAAAGGTGAGGTCAAGTGCTCTGGTCACTCAGTAAGTGATAGATTCAGGACTCCAATCAGACTACTAGCCCTCAGACCAGGCATGTTCTTCCTTCTGTGCCATGGGTTAATAAACTTGTTCTCAAAAGGGCTCTGCAGCAAATATTTTGGGTTTTTCAAGTTATTTGGTCTCTAGGGCAGCTATTCAACTCTTGTTACAGCACAAAAGCAATCACAAACTACAATAAGCAAATGGATTTGGCTGCATCCCAGAAGCACTTTACTAACAGGTCCAGGTCATTCTCCCGACTCCTGCCCCTGGTGCCCTTAGGAAAGAGACGAGGTTGTGGTTAGTACATAGACTACTTACAAAGGAATGGACAGGCCTAATGAATACCAACACCCACTAGGTCTGAAGGGGTAAGTTAGACGAAGGGCCACCAGATTCCAGAAAGCTGGTGGAGTAGGAGCAAGGCAAGGGCCTCACAGAAAGGTAGCCATCACCATTCCACATCCTGGCCCGGGAAGAACTGTAGGAATAGACATCCAACCTCAGTTTCCTCCAGGCCTCTGGTCCCTTGTCCCCGCTCCATCCCATTGCCCAAAGTCAAACAGTAAGGGAACACATTGCTAGTGAATATAAAAGGTATAGACCAATGTGCAAAGGAGTATATCCAGAGAAGGCAAACAGACCCTTCAGCCCAGTAGACACAGAAGTTTTTACTGGAGTTCAACTCATGGACTGTTAACGCAGGGTGCCTCACCCTAGTGTATGCACTTATACAGCCCCTGGAGCAGAGGCTGGGCACTATCCTCAACACTCCTTCCTCTACAAGGTACACTGGGTTTACATTCTCTATCATAACTAACCAGTAACAGGAAATACCTTCATCCTGGGAAGCATCACAGAGCTCCCCTCCGCAGACAAATACTGGAATCTTCCAAATCATGTGGCCTGTCTTTCTTCCCTATTAAACCTAAAGTTCACATCTACAGTTTCACCACCATCCTGGATGCCCCTCCTTCCACCAGAGCAACCCTGCAGTCTCCTCAGCCTGAGCCACTCACCATCTATGCTCTGCACCTATGCGAGGGTGAACAAGAGCTGAGAAGTGTCATGGCTTAACAGCCCAGGGTCCTCTCCACACATTGAGTTGGCCCTGCACATTGCTGCACAGGGCTTGCTCTCGCCTTCCTTGCACTCATTCCTTCAGGAAGCACTTACCACAGCATGTAGCTGCTCAGGCTGTGCCCTGCTCAGCTACAGAGCAGCTCCTATCAGCCATGAATGAGTCCCCTCAAGGTGCTAGATGCACCAGCTACACGACCCCATGGCAGCCCTGGTCCCTGTCTCAGGGAATGAAGGCTTGAGTGGAAAAGTCAACATGGTACACAGTAGCCATCCATCATCAATACCCTGGATCCTTACCCCACCAAGGGTAATCCATGGGGGCCTCCTGACTAGGCCCCACTCTCAGAAAACACTGCCAACCCTATCCCAGAGATCAGCCCATAGGCTATTTACTCTTTAACTCTCCTTACTCCCCTCAAACACTACCTAAATTTTTACCTTTCTTACTCTCTTTTGTCAGGAGGAGGAGGTCCCCTCCTAGTAATCCCCCCTCCTCTGCCTTTGATTCCACTCTCATCTCCTCCAATGTCTTGATTCAACACTCAAGACTTTGACTCCACAACCCACCAGTCCTTTTGAGACAGGGTCTCACTAAATTGCTAAGGGTTTCCCTAAATTGCTGAGTCTGCCCATGAACTTCTGATAATCTTGGCTCAACCTCCTGGGCCACTAGGATTATAAGCATTTGCTACCATGCTCAAATCTTTTTGACCTGGCACTGGAAGTTGAAGCCAGGGGGTTCGCTACCACTAATCAATATCCCCAGTGCTTGTTAAAAAATTTTTAAGACAGGGTCTTACTAAGTTGCCCAGGCTGGCTTCAAACTTGCAATCCTCCTGCCTCAGCCTCGCAAGGTGCTAGGATTTCAGGCATGTGCCACTGTGCCTAGCTGCCATGTACCTTTTAATGCTAACAGTTCATAATTGATTCCTATTATAAGAATTTTCTTACATATTTGCCTCTCCAAGCAGATTGTTATCTCCCAGAACAAAACAGTGTCTGTTTTTATACTAAGTACATAAGATTGCTCACTGACAGAAAAAAAGTCAGGAACTCTGATAATATCAGCTAAAGCCTGTGGAGCACTTAACATGTAACTGCTTTTATGCAAAGTACTGCACATGCCTGTAGTCATCCACACACTTTTTATGATTGGCACTACTATTTTCCCCTTTTACAGGTAAGGAAACTACAGCCTAGAGTGCTTATGTAACTTGCTGTAAGAAACACATCTGAAACAGTCTGGATTTTAATCCATCTGGCTTCAGAGTAAAAGAAAATTCCTGAAATTGCTAAAGAGGGTTCAGTGTGAATGAAGGAGTTGTTCACAGTGGTGAGGATGAGGAAACAGGAGAAACCAGAGCTCACCTTCCACGGGGCTGTTGGGAACATCACTTCGCTGGCCTGATCTTGCACAAGGGGAAGGAGCTGGCCTGTCAGGGTAGGCTGAAGAAGAGAAAGAGAAAACAAGGCTAGCCCTAATTTGAAGATCTCTTGCTAGGCAGACCTGGGACAGGGTACTCCAATGGGCCAACAAACTAAACTTAGTCCACACCAAGTCACTGTGCTTGTGAATGAGCTGCTAGAATAGCCATCTGGGAGATTTCTGATTTCAATTTCCAAAGCTTTATCCAAGGGAAACTGTAGCCCTGCCCTCCCCTTCTCCCTAGGATAAGTTCCCCAGCACCTACTTGAAACAAGGCACATACAAAGGGACAACAGCCAGACAAAACAAATAGAAGCCAAACCACAACATCTGCAGTGATTGGAACCAATCCAGAAATTGGTCAATAACTGCCATCTTTACCCAAATTTTTGGCCCTGTTAACCTAAAATGAGCAACAGGGAAACCAACCCTCCAAAGCAGAGAGTTTATTCAGGAATAATAATAATATAAAAAAAAAAGACTGCAGTCTGGGATATGCATGTTCTGGTGTACCACTAGCACATTCAGGGGTCAGGGCAGGGTAGGAGGGATCTTTTAAAAGAAAATAGAAGTATAAGCTGTTTTGAAATAAGTACCATTAGTTCAGGGATTTATCTCAGGAGTTGCTGATTGCTGCTGGGTAACTGTCTCAATAGAAGAGGCTTATCTGAAATTCCTAAAAAGTTTCAGAGACTCCTAAAGGTTCTTATTATAGGCACATACAGCAGCATGGGCACCTATCAGTCATGGCCTCCCTGCTCCATTTTGCTAGGGTTTGACTTGGTGGATGCATTTGGGTAAAGACAACTTTACTCCATCCCCTTCAATTTAAGACCAACAAGAGGTCTTAAATTGAAGGGGATGAAGTAAAGGAACAAGAGGAAGTAAATATGCTCGTCTATTTACATGGGATGACTTACTTCGACTTAACCTAAAAATCAAATAGGTAATCTAGATAACCAGCATCCCCAAGATAAAAAACCCAAACAAGGCTATTTGAGCATTCTTTTTTTTTTTTCTTTTTTTTTTCACTATAAAGCTTTCCTCTGCTGTCTTTGGGGCTCTGCCCACACAGTGCTAGTGGTTGACTTCCTTGTTAGAGGAAGCTTTGAATAAAGAGCCATTGCTTGCTCTCATTTGAGTGATATGTATTTACTTCCACATCACATAAACAATTTCAGGAGATCATTGAAGAGTCCAGGCTGCATATAAACAACGAGGCTATTACAGTATTCTATATTGTTTGCTCAATATTGAATCATAATTCAGTATTGTTACTCTCAGGGATACAGATGATTCTAATTTTTTTGTGTTTTTTCTGTATTTTCAGAATTCCTCAGTGAACTTAATGTTTCTTTCATCAAATAAATACACTTAGATAAGAAATGTTTTATCATTTTTTTTCTTTAGTCACAAGTTTAGCTGGACTCTTCACCAAATCTAGCCATCTAGCTCTCCAGGAAGTAAGATCACATCTGGTAACATCATATTTGTATTTGTTTTTCTACATATAGTTATGTATTCCCAACCACGTTCCCACTGCCAACTCTAGCCACTAAAACCACCAGTGCCAGCATACAAATGCTAAAATAAATAAAGTGAGGGGAAAAAAAACTTTCTATCCTTTATCACAAAATAAAAAGAGAAAGAAAATGAATTGGTCAATAAAATTCCCCCTTGTGCTGGGTGAGTTGGCACCCATGATTATCACTTTGTTACTTAAGTCAATTTCAAGCGAAACTGGAAAAACATGAGAAATTGGGGACGGGGAAGCCAACCATGGCGATATTGGGGGTACCCACATTCCCGCTAGTGTAGTGATTTGCTAGAAGGAACTGAGAACTCCACAACAGAAGTAACCGACTAGCCTGCACCACAGGTAACGATATAAATTCTTATTAAAGCCGCTCACACAGCCCACGCACCCTAAAAGCGTTGTTTGGAAGACCCCACACATACCCTCGCCCTTTCCCCATCCCCTTAAACAAAGTCATTTCAAAACTGTCCTGATCTGTGGCTCCAAGACTGGGACAGAGGCCTCCTCCCTTGCATCATCTAAACTGCATTTGCTGAATAGCTACTGTGAAGACGGTGCTCAAAAAAAATCAGATAGACGCACGGTTTGCGTACAATCCTCGGCCAACCACCCAAACACCACGGAACCAAAACTTAGAATCACCCTGACTTCCCCAAGATGCTAGCACTACATGAACAAAACCCGCTTTTCTTGTCCGCATGAAAAGGCCAATCAATCAACTTCAGAGGGTAGGCTTACGCACGTCTCTACCTGCCCTAAGCAGGTCTGTAACAGCCACTTAACAAGATCACTGCACCCGCTCGTTGATGCTTCAGAAGCTGAGTCCGCGTACTGTTCCTTTGTGTGCACAATGAACTTTGAGCTGGTGTTAACTTTGGGCAGACTCTTAAATGCTACTGCATCATGATGTGAGCACCTTGGATTTAAAATCGCGTTTCCCTTTTCCCCATAAGAAAACCACTGTGTGCAAGAGGCAGTCATTCATGGGATTCTGTTCCTCCTTTTCTGCAGGAAAGCTGCTGAAAGCTGGCGCCACAGACCTCAGAGACCCTGCGCAAACGCCCTGGAGCTTTCCCTGACGGCCGGGGGTCTTCATTCAGCGGCACCCATAGCTCTCCTCACACTAGTTTCTCCCAAACCTCCACGCCTCTGACATTCCGCCCCGCCGCCTCCTCCAGGAAGTCCTCCGCGCGGTGCTCGGGTCCACCTGCTGCGGCCATGAAACCTGGGCTCCGTCTCTTCGGGTTCCCAGGCCTGACCAGGAGTCCCCTCCCTTGGCGAGCCCCACCAGAGAAAAAGGTCCCCCGACCCGGCCTCAGGACCGTCCTGGGCACTTTCGTCCACTCACGCGCACGGGCCGCGCTCCGAGTCCCCACCAGCGTCCACTCCAGGACTGCGGTTTGCAGCTCTCTGGTCCGTACAGGAGCGCCGCGGCCTTGCGTTTGCCAGGACCAGTCAACAGCAGAAGAAGCCCCAATTCGGTCATGTGACCGCAAGGCCCCGCCTCACTTCCTCTGTCTATCTCGGGGTCCAGCAGCGGGTTTTCGGCTTCTTTGATCGCGCGGGGTGGCTGGGTCCTACGTGTTGCTGGGTATCTTTTTGGTCTGGGGAACCCAGGGACGTTTTACGACGGAGCCGAATCCCTAGTTCTTTTTATTTTGGAAACAGAATCTTCCTAAATTACCGAGGGTGTCGCTAAATTGCTGAGACTGGCTCCAACTTGGGATCCTCCTGCCTCAGCCTTTGGAGTACCTGGGATTACAAGAATAAAGGGTGCAAACCACGCCTGGCTGAAAACTTCATTTTCCAGAATTGCCAAACTGCTAAATTTTAGTATTGGCCACATAAATTTGCATGAGACGTCGAGCGTCAAGCATATTTGAGCTTAGAAGTTGGGTTTAAGAAAAAATAAAAGAAGTTGAGTGTAAGATCATAGCTGTTGAAGTTCATGCACGTCATTACCCGGGGCTCATTGTTGATTTGGGGCTGCAGCCTAGTGAGCAGCGGCTTCAGCTTTCTCCAAATTTAGGAGAAGGGTAGAAGCTGAAATCCAGCTCCTCTAGATCTTATAGGATCTCCTTAAACTTTTCTGAATCCCGAGTCAGGTTCATTTGCAGCTTTATAGCGAAGCATGGCGTTCGTTTTTTAGGTTACCTGTATCATCAGTGTAGGAATTTGGAGGTGGTGAGAAAACAATGTGGGTCTAGCAAGAGACAGATGCAAGATTCACTTTGTCCTTGTTCTTCTCCACTCCACATCCATCTTCTCTTACCAACTGTCAGCCTAGCGGACTTAAGGCCTAGCACCAAAGCAATGTCAACAGACTTATATTGCTTATCTAGTTTCCAGCTATAAATTCCTTAGTGGTTCTGCTCCTCTGATCTTATTCTAACTAATGTACTTAATGTTCACATATGTTTCCAAGCTGTTAACCGTATCACTCTTAATGATGCACGCCTGTAATCATTAATGAGTTTTCTATTGTTGCCATAACAGATTATTGTTGCTTGTAATCCTAGCGGTTGGGGATACTGAGGCAGGAAGATCACAAGTACAAAGCCAGCCTCAGCAATTTAGCGAGGCCCTAAGCAACTCAGCAAGATCTTGTCTCTACATAAAATATTTTAAAAGGCTGGGGATGTGGCTCAGTGGATAAGCACCCCTGCGTTCAATCCCTGGGACCAAAAAAGAAAAACTGTTTTAAAGATAGTTCAGCATTAATTTATAGGGGTTTTGATAAGGTAGCATTTACAAAAACTAATATCCACAATTTTTGGTTTAAGACAGGCTGTAGCTAAGTTGCTGAGGCTGGCCTCAAACTCGCAGTCTTCCTGCCTTAACCTCTTAAATTGCTGGGATTACAGGTGTGGGTCACTGCACCCTATTTGATAGCTCTCAACAGGAGGATACATCCATATAACTCACACTCATGTCAAGATATATTTTCCTCATTCCAGAAAACACCTCAGTGTCCCTTCCCATTCAATTCCTACTAATGTAGACAATAATAATTATAATTTTTCACTATAATTCATGTATGTGTTTTCTATTGTTGCCATAACAAATTATCACAAATTTAGCAGCTAAAGACACCACAAATTTATTCTCTCTTTTGTAGGACAGACGTTCAAGTGGACTCATTTAGCATTCTGCTTACAAGGCTGAAATCAATTTTTCTTCTAGATGCTTTGGTGCTTTATAGTTTACTTTTTACATTTAAGACTCATCCATCTCGAATTAATTTTGCCTATAAAGTAGTATGAAATAGATGACAAAATTCATTTTTAAGCACCTTCTGATGTTTTGATACCTCTGTTAAAAATCAATTAACCACATAAATGTGTGGGTCTATTTCAGGATTGTGTCCTGTTTCATTGATTATTTATTTAGACTGAACTAATACCACACTCTTAATTATCATAACTATATACTAATTTTTATAATCAGGTAGAGTTAAGTCCTCCAATGTTGCTCTTCTTTTTGAAGATTATTTAGGCTTATTTGGAACTATTGCATTTCTGTATGTTTCAGAATCATCTTGTCAACCTGCTTAAATTATTATTGGGATTATTTTGACACTATAGATTCATTTGCCAGGAGAAACTTCTTAACAAATGTTGAGGCTTCCAATCCATAAATATAGTATGTTTCTATTTAGGACATTTCAGTGTTCTCTAAGAAACACTTAGGGGCTGGGATTGTGGCTCAGTGGCAAAGAGCTTACCTTGCACTATTGGGCACTCAGTTCAATCCTCAACACTACATAAAAATAAATAAATAAAATAAAGCTATTGTGTCCATCTACAACTAACAAAATATTTTTTCAAAAAAGAAATAGTAATGTTTATATATATTTTTTATTGATAGATGGATACAATACCTTTGTTTTATTTATTTATTTTATATGGTGCTGAGGATGGAATCCAGTACCTCGAATGTGCCAGGAAGTGCTCTACAACTGAGCTACAACCTCAGCCCAGTATTTTTTAGTGAGGAGTTCTTGCATATACTTGATAAACTTATTCCAAAGTATTATTCATTGTAAGTGGGTTTTTAAAAATTTTTCATTTCCAGGTGTTTGATCTGGTTAATAGAAGAGGAATTGGTCCTCTGATCTCCATAGATATACAGATTAATTCAAATACTTGGTAGATTTCTTAAAATTTTCCAGGTAACCATATTCTCTGCAAATGGAGATAGTTTTATTTCTGCCTTTCAGATTTTTGCCATTTTCTTGTTTTCTGTCTTTATTTCCAGGTCTGCCAATATAATGATGAATGAAAATAGTGAAAGTGGAGATCTTTGTCTTGTCCCTAATCTTATAGGAAAATCAGTTAGTATTTCATCTTTAAGTATTATGTTATGTGGAGTGTGCACAGCTGTCTTTATTCAGATTGTGGAAGGTTTCTTTTATTCCTGAATTTTGCTGAGCACTTTAATGATGAATAGTTTTGAGTGCTTTTATGCATCTATTAATATGGCCATAGGGGTTTTTTTCCTCCTGTATCTTTTTTTTTTCCCTCTTTTTGTAGTGCTGGGGATTGAACCCAGTGCCTTGTGCATTTGGGGCAAGCACTCTACCAGCTGAGCTATATCCCCATCCCCCTCCTGCATCCTTTTAATGTAGTTAGTTATATCAACTGATACTCAACAGTTAAGCCATCCTTGCATTTTTGGTATGCTCTCATTTTATAATGATGTATTTTCCCTTTTATATATTTCTGGGATTCATTTTCCCAGTTTTTCATAAGGATTTTTTTTCTCTTTTTTTTTTCTTTTTGTACTTGCTAAATTGTTGAGGCTGAACTTGAACTTGTGATTCTCCTGCCTCAGCCTCCTAAATTACTGGGATTACAGGTGTGTGCTACCATGCCTGGCTTGCATCTACCTTTTGGAGGCATATGGTTTATAATATTCTTTTTAAGAAATGGAGAGAAAAGAGCAAATGCTTTTATCAGGTTTTGCTAGGAGAGTGAAGCTGGTCTCAAAGAACACACTCTTTCCTGAAAGACTATTAAAAATTGGCATTCTTTTTTATTTATTTATTTTTTAGTTATCGGTGGACACAATGTCTTTATTTTATTTTATGTGGTGGGTGCTGAGGATTGAATCCAGAGCCTCACACATGCTAGGTGCATGCTCTATCTCTGAGCCACAACCCACCCTAAAATTGGCATTCTTTATTAACTAATGTTATCAAATCTACTGACATAAAGATGTTCATAATATTCCCATGTTGCAGTTGAATTCTTAGAAAAAGTAGTAACTTTTTTTTGTTTTTTGCAGTACTGGTATTAAACCAGGAGCACTCTACCACTGGGTTATAACCCTTGCCTCTTTTTATAATTTTATTTTGACACAGGGTCTAAATTGCTCATACTGCCCTTGAATTTGCAAACCTCTAGCCTTATCTCTTTCTCTTTCCTAGTCTCAGTCCCTGGGAGTTCAGTCATGCATCACTGCTTGGGCTTGTTTTTAATTTTGACAGTTTGGGGTTGTTTTTTGTTGTTGTTTTCCTTCAGAAACTGTGCCAATGTTCATCAATTTTATTAATATTTTCAAAGAGGCATCTTTTGGCTTTTATTAACTTTTTCTATTTATTTGTGCTTTTAACTTATTCCCTCTATTATTTCCTTCCATTCATTTTGGCTTGGATTGGTATCTTTTTCTATCCCCATATGGTAGAAACTTAGATTATGGATTTTACACTCCTCTTCTTTTCTAACATCATCATTTAAAGCTTTACATTCCCTTCTAGGCACTGCCTCACTGCATCTTGCATACAATTAGAAAATGTTCTGAACTGGAGGTATTTTCCACATCATCCAATCAAAACTATTTTCAAGGGCTAGGATTGTGGCTCAGTGGTAGAGTGCTCACAGAGCACATGCGGGGTCCTGGGTTCAATCCTCAGCATCACATAAAAATAAATAAATAAATAGTGTCCAACTCAAACTGAAAAAAATTGATATTTTCAAATTTTCCTTTTAGATTTTTTAGTCAACCCATAGATTGATTATAGATTAATTAATTACATTTAATTTGCAAATATTTGGGAGTTTCCTATCTTTGTTTTTTAATTTTAAAAGTTTTGTGAGACTGGGGATTGAACCCAGGGTCACTCTACCACTAAGCCACATCACCAGCTTTTTTTTATTATTTTGAACCAGGGTCTCACTAAGTAGCTGTGGTTGGCCTTGAACTTGTGTTCCTCCTGCCTCAGCCTTGTGAGAAGCTGGGATTACAAACATGAGCCAACATATCCAGCTTCTTGTCATATTTTATTGACCTCTACTGGAAGTCAATTGTAGTGGAGAATATTCTCAGTTATTTTATCTTTCAGTTCTTACATTTTCATGTGGTTCCTGTCTGTGCGTGCACAGTGTGTGTTACTGGAGATTGAATACAGGATCACTCTACCACTGAGCCACATCTCCAGTTCTCTTAATTTTTTATTTCATGACAGGATCTCACTAACTTCACCAGGCTGACCTTGAATTTGCAATCCTCCTGCCTCAACCTCCCAATTACCTGGGATTATAGGTGTGGGTAACCAGCTTGTTTCTTTTGCTATAGTAAATTTTTTGGCTGAGATTACTCTTCTGCCCATTCATTATGAGAATATTTTCCTTCAAATCTTTGGACATCTTATTTTTTATAATAGTTGTTTGAAAGTTTTTATCTGCTTGTTCCAACATTTTAAAGTCAGTTTAATTGATGGATTTTTCCCTTTGAAATAGGTCATATTTTCCTGTTTCTTTGTATATTTAGATTTTTATTGTATGCTGGGCATTGTTAATTTCACATTGTAGAGACTCTGGATTGAGTTATAATCTGGAGAGTACTGCTTTGTGTTCTAGCAGAAAATTAATTTGGCTATATTCACACTAATTCTATTTCTCCTGTGGCAGGAGAAATATCAATCAGTTCTTTTAGCATCCAACGGCCGTTTTCCTGACATCCTCTGGAGTCTCCCCAACCCCAGCTTGCATAATCCAGTGACCAGTATACATCAGGACAGATTTCATATGCAGTTTAGAGACTTTCCCCCTCTGAATCTCCCTCTTCCCAGGATGACCCTCATTGGTTTTCTAGCTGTTCTGCCAGGTTTCAGTTCTGTCCTCTTACCCTTCTGGTCAATGTGACTTCAGTTTTCTGCTATCTCATGTCACAGATACTGGAAGGTTTCGTTTTACACAAAAATTCATAAGCACAAAATTCCACTTAGTGCATTTCTCATCTTTCACTTATTGACTTCCTTCTGGTTTTTGCTTTCTTTTGCTTATTCTAGGATGCCTTTAAGTGGTTGTGCCCACCTCAAGAGATTATCCAGGTTGCGTAGTAATTGCTATGGATGTTAGTCTGAATGAGCTATTCCATTACTACTGGAAGTTTGAACTCTCCTAGGAGCTCTGTTGAAAAATATCTCTTACCCTACTATCATGTCATTCTTCATGTGAACATAAAAGTCTTGGATGGTAACTAGGCTACCCTCTTGGAATCCATTCCTCAATATCTCCCTTCCCCGTCTCTGTCTTATACTTGACTTCTTGATCAATGTATTATCTTTTCTTAGACCACAAATGCTATAATCTCTATCAGTAGCCTCTTTATTAATTGAATTTGAGTCTGCTTATACAGTAAGGCTATGGGGGAAATTACATGTGGATAGAAACCACATCCACAGGCTACTCTCAAATCTCTCCAGTCTTATACCCTCCCATTACAACCCAATTCTTACCACCAGTTATTGGAACCATTTGGTGCTGGAGAGTAGTTTACCAAAAAATAAAAATAAAAATATAAAGAAAGAAAGAAAAAAGAAAAAATCATTATAAACACTCTAGAGCAAAATTTTAGTTTATATACTTTAAGGAAACAGGAGGATGGAACCATTATAGATGTCATGTTCTACATTAGCCAAGAGAACAAGATAATGTCACAAAAGTGGGTGTGTGTCTGCAAAGCATGCTTTCTTTATATGGAAACCTATACTTCCAATTCTTTCAAACTCATACTTTCCAGTTACAAATTGTAGAATATATCTCAGAACTTGAGTTTACTCCTTACTGAGAGATGATAAATGAGTCTCAGTAAATTCAGCCTCTACAATATGGCGCAAGTTCCTATGCTTAGAGGAAGAATAGGACATAATCCCTGGAACACTGTGGGCATTAAAAATTGCCTGCAGATACTCTGGACACGCACAAATTCTGGCCTAGTCTAATCCTGATAAAAACTAGATCAGGAAACATAAAATCAGAGACTTAATCTCCTTTCCTGAGAATGAACAATGCTAACCTAAAGTTTTGTTTGTGCTGCTGTGGCATGAACCCATGGCTTCACACACGCCAGGCAAGTGCTGTACTGAGCCAAATACCCAAGCCAATATCTCCTGTGGATTTTCTGCCTTTCATCCAGAAGGCAGCGTACATCAGCTGATCTCTGACAACCAAAACATACTTCTAGAGCACCTGAGCTAAGATTTATAAACATAAGATTCTTAATCTTTGCCCAGTCAGCAGAAGTAACTATTTATGATCAGACAGGACAGTCAGAGATGTCCCTAAAGAAATAATAATTGGTATTAGAAGCAAAATATCAATGTAGTGAGCTGAGGTTATAGCTCAGTGGTGGAGCACTTGCCTAGCATGTGTGAGGCACCATATAAAAATAAATTAGATAAAGGCATTGTGTCCATCTACAATTAAAAAACCTTTTTAATCAATAGTTATTAATGATTAACTAGCCTATGCTATCATGTAGCTGATCAGAGATACAAGTAGAACTTTTCTGTATTCATAGAGGCATCTTGAAAGAAGTAGGTGATTATAAATTGATATATAATGAAAGTCAGTATTGAATTTGACACAGACACAGGTGAGACAAAAAGTATTCAGTTATCCACCAAAACCAATAACATGACTTAGTTTAAATCAATCCCACAAACACAAATGGTAAAGAACTAGCTTTCTAATAATACAGATTAAATAGTTTTAATTAATTAAGGTATTAATGTTCTAATATACCACATTTATTATACTTATAATATTTAATAATCATATTAATTTTTAAATTTATAACACTACATCTGGAACATTTTAATCAGTTTAAAGGAACATTGAAAAATTCCTCAGTACTGAGTTAAATAATAATATCCAAGAGAAGAATTAAAGCATCTGATCAAAATAGGAATTGATATCATTAATCTATTAATCTAATTTTTATGAATTATACCTTGCTAATTGGCTTTTACAAAGGACTACACAAATGATGGTTATGGAACTGGAGACATTTCCTCTGAGGAGATATTTAGGGGAATCAGCATATCAGTTCTTAAATGTTTAATGATTTCTCACGTGGGCTAGACATGGTGGCACACACCTGAAACTACAGAGACTCTGGAGAATAAGGCAGGAAGACTGCAAATTCCAAACCAGCCTGGGCAATTTAGTGAGACCTTCAATTCTCAGCACCATATAAACAAATAAAAGTAAAAACCAAACATTTAAAAAAAATTAACACTAAGAAAAAGGAACTTTTTCAAGGTCATGGAATCAAGAATAGTGTGAAATATTTGGATTTGAGCAATGATGGGGACTAAATGTAACCATATAACCCAAATATGTGGATAACCTCCAGAGGGCTTTAGGGGAGGGACACATGTCAGGGATTTGCCTTTATTTCTTCCTGGGAAAGGAACCACTTTTGGCTACTAGGAGAGGGGTTCAGTAGGAGGTATGACAGTAGGTCACATAAATTGTAGAACCCAATAAGATATATATATATTTTATATATCTTATATAAAAGATATATTTCAATCTACTATCCATTTATAGAATACCTTAGCAACAAAGAACAAAACAGCCTCCACTTGATCTCCTCCTCTAGCCCAATAGTTCTAGAGGTATTGCTATTCTTCGGCTTATGCCTTTATCTGCTTGACCAAGAAGACTCTTAGATTTCTGGGCAGTTCTAACAGAAAATTCTCCATAATACTGTATGTACAGTTTTCTCTATAATGTCCACTTACTGTTCTTGTCTCTGCCCTCTGATGCCAAAAGACAAATCATCCTTCCACGTAAAAAAAATCTTTTTTGTTTTGATAGTGGGTGACTAGGGATTGAACCAGGGGCACTTTAGCGCTGAGCTACGTACCCAGCCCTTTTTTATTCTGAGATAGGGTCTTGCTAAGTTACTGAAGGCCTTGCTAAGTTGCTGAGGTTGGCCTCAAAATTGCAATCCTTCTGCCTCAGGCTCCCAAGTTGCTGGGTTTTTAGGCATGCACACTGTGCTGGCATCCCTCTTCTTCCCCTGGTACTGGGATTGAAGGCAGAGGTGCTCTACCGCTGAGCAACTTCCCAGCTATTTATAAATTTCAAGACAAGGTCTTGACAAATGCTCAACAACTGAGCCACAACCCCAAACCCATGTTTTGTTTTGTTTGGTTCTTTGACTAGTCTTATTTTTAGGTTTGAAGGCAAAATCATGGCTCACCAGAAACAATGATCCCCTCAGTTGGTCAAAGGATAAATATTTACTCTCCTGGTAATTACAAAGGTTCCAAAAGCAGACACAGTGATAGATCAAAGTTACAAATCTCTCTAGAGCTATACTACCTTAATCTGGATAGATGTGCTCAGCTAACACTAAATATCCTCCCTGCCACTCACAGAAAACCATCATCACTACAACAGTACAATGATCCCAATGTTCTGTGGAAGAATCAGCTGGAAAGAAAATATAAGAAATCTATATGAGTTGTCTCTTTCTTCATTTCTATACTATCTATAAGTCTTAGCCATTCTATGAACAATCAACTTTTGTATATGTCCATACAAAACAGGTTTTGCATGTCAGCTTCAATTTCTTCATCTATAAAATAAAGGTGATAAAGGTATCTAATTTGTAAATTTTTTTGGTACCAGGGATTGAACCCAGGGGTACTTTCACCACTGAACCACATTCCCAGCTGTTTTTGACATTTTATTTATAGACAGGGTCTCACTGAATTGCTTAGGGTCTTGCTAAGTTGCTGAGACTGGACTTGAACTCAAGATCCTCATGCCTCAGCTTCCCAAGCTACTGAGATTACAGGTGTATGCCACTGTACCCAGAAAACTTGTATATTTTTGTGAGAATAAATGAGTTTACATACGTGAAGTGGTACAATGGTATTGGGTACACAGTAAGCTGTTGATATATTCTGGCTGTCATTATTACCCTGTGTTTCAGACCAGCCTCTCAGTGGCTGACATTGCAACCCTGGCGCCCTCATCTCTTAACACAAAGTGCCTAGGGATACCTAGTAGCTCCCTGATACTATGGACCAATGCTACCAGATCCCCTGTATATTGTATTAACATTTCTGTTTGTATTCTTTTAATTTCCTAGTATGCTATCAAAGGCCAAATCTGCCTCAATCTGGCATTTATCTTCTGTTGTTGTCCTTATATTCCAAGCAGAGATTTCTTCTAAAAGACAATGAGGTCCACATTCCATTGACATAGACACTGACATTCCATTTGCTTTGCCTCTAGATAAACTACGCTTGGTTTTTCAATTTCTATTTTTGGTTTTTATATTTGTTTAGGTGTTTTCTTAGCCTTTACCAATTGATACTTAAATTCTCACTGTCACCTCAAATATAATATAATAATTCTCATGGTCCTGATCAGAAGTTATCAATATCTTTGCCACCTAGGGGCTTCCTTGGCATGGAGGTAGCTCTGGGCATAATCAGAGAAGCCAGATAATCCATCCTGCAAAGGGAATGAGAAGAGTCAAGCCTGGAAGCCAATCCTTATCCTGTCATTTACTAGCTGTGCAATCTTATGTGAACTGTAGAACCTTTGGAGCCGTAAATTCCCCTTTTAGAAAATGTGAATATTCTTGGCATATGAAGACATTTTAAATGAATACAGAAAGGCAGCTGACAAGTCAGGCACAGTGGCAAACACCCATACTCCCAGCAACTCACAAGGCTGAAGGAAGATTATGAGTTGAAGGCCAAACTGGGCAACTTAGTGAGACCCTATCTCAAAATAATAATCAAAACAGGCTGGGAATGTGGTTCAGTGATGGAGCACCCCTGGATTCTCCAGTACCACTGAAAAGAAAAAAGAAAGACAGCCAGATGTGCTGGTGTATACCTGTAATTCCAGCAACTCAGGAGGCTGAGACAGGAGGATTGCAAGCTTGAGGCCAGCCTCAGCAATTCAGTGAGATCTTGTCTCAAAATAAAAAAGGCTGAAGATGTAGCTCAGTGGTGGAGTGGCTCTGGGTTTAGTCTAAAGTACTAAACAATAAAATGTTTTTAAAAAGGCAACTGACATTTCCAGGCAATGCACAACATCTGCTAAACAATTTTGCTTCCCTTTTTGCGCTTCTCTCAGAAGCTGAGAATCCCACCAGCCCATTCTGGAGTCGATCTCAGTTTAGTCCAGGCTTCATGATAGGAACCCCAAGCTCTTTGCAGTTTGAGCCATATCACCATGTATATTAAAGAACCTAAGATACTATTAAAACAAACTAACAAGACGGGTACAGTGGCACATGCCTATAATCCCAGCAACTCAGAAGGCTAAAGCAGAAGATCATGAGTTCAAAGACTGCCTCAGCAACTTAGCTAGGCCCTGAGCAACTTAGTGGGACCGTCTCTAAGTAAAATATAAAAAAGGCTGGGGATGTGGCTCAGTGGTTGCGTACCCTTGTGTTCAGTCCCCAGTACCCAAACCCAACACTGTTTTCCCACTTAGCCATAAAACTTAAAAGGGGCCTGCATAGTTATTTGACAATCAGTTAGCAAAGAGAGTAGAGGAGCTAAGGTGGTATCATTCTACTCCAATGGAGGAAGGAAACCTTCCCAGAAGATGGCTGTATAAAGAAAAGCAACATATGACTACATGACCTATGTGATTCTGCATCATGTATAACCAGAAGAATGAGAAATTATGCTCCATATACATATGATGCATCAAAATGCATTCTACTGTCATGTATAACTAATTAGAACAAATTAAAAAAAGGAAAGCAAGCTGAATCTTTGAGGATCTAAGGGAAAATAAACATGATGAAATAATCTAGGACAGATAAAAATCACCTCAAGGGCTTCAGTAGAAGAATACTAAGGTTACCCTCCACACCTACCTTGAGGCTTCTACCAAATTAGAACTTTTTCAATTGAGCTAATTCTTTAATACTCACGTCACTATCTACACTGTATTGGATTTCATCATTCTCCTTCAAAACAGACACTTCCATCTATTACCTAAATTGACAGTATTATGATACTAACTATATAAGCTATAGAACCATCATGGTTTACTAAGGTCTATGGAATCCAGGGTCTGCTCTTATACTGTTATATGAAAGGGTGGCCCCAGGAATTGTTATGGCTTGATTTTTTTTTTATTGTGGTGCTGGGGAATTGAACCCTGGGCCCTGTGCATGTGAGGCAAGCACTCTACCAACTAAGCTATATCCCCAGTCCTGTTAAGGAATAATTCAAACATAATGAGTATTGTTGAAGAAAAACATTCTGTTTAAAAAGAATTTCCTGCACTGCAGAGAAACCATGGGAGACAGAACGCTGGACCCAGAAGGGCTCTTACCAACACACCCTTTGATGTTGGAATATGATGGTAGGTTTACAATGAAACCAACTGCAAGTTCCCTGAGTGTAGGAGCCACGCAAAAAAAAAAAAAAAATTACTCCACTCCCCTGTGTCTAGCAGAGCAGCTGCGTGAGTAAAACGATTTGAAGTAAGATTTTGCTCATTCCTATAAGATTATAAAAATAGATGTTGACCTTTTCCATTTTTTTTCTTCTCATTTTTTTGGTACTGGGGATTGAACTCAGGGGTACTCAACCACTGAGCACATCCCAGGCCCTATTTTGTATTTTATTTAGAGAGAAGTTCTCATTCAGTTGCTTAGGGTCTCCCAAGTTGCTAAGGCTGGCTTTGAACTTGCAATCCTCCTTAGCCACAGGGATTACAGACATGAACCATCGTGTCTAGCTCCATTATTTTCTTGATTTGCCCTACCTATCACATGCCTTCCTTGAAATCCTATATTCACTTGTGTACACAAATAAATTTTATTATAATTTCATGGAATGCTACAACAAAAACTATGTAGCGGGAATAAAATTTTTAACTCCAAAAGTCCCTTCCAGTCACTTTGTCTTCTTTACTGATTTCTAGTTTGTAGGTATCCCTCTAAGCTGTTTTTCATGGTTAACATTTGCCACCACTAGATCATGTGTAGCAAGCCCAATTTGGTACACAGATGTGGTTGAGGGCTATAAACAGGTTTGAAAGAGCATATTGGCAATAGTCAGTACGGGGCAGAAACAAAGTTAGTTTCAAGTAGGTCAGTCCCTGTGAAGTCAGAACAAAAAAGATCCAAGTGACAGGATCAAAAAACCAAGTCAGAGATGTTATGTAATTAGCAAAAAGAAGCAAAAACAGAAACAAGGAGGCAAAAGAATCTTAAGAGCATGTGTTGAGTGTTATCTGTTCAGCTGCATCTAATCCTTGTGCATAGTCTAAATCAATGGTTCTTAATCTTGGCTATTTACTGGAATTACCCGAGGAGTTTAAAAATTCCTGGTGCCCAGGTTGTACTAACATATCAGGTTTCATTTGCATCCTGGAGCTGGAAATCAGGTTATCTTTTAAAATTTCTCGTACAATTTCACTTTTCCAAATTTTTGTAAGGATTTTTCAATCTGCTTTTTTTGGGGGGAGGTGGGGGTTACCAGGAATTGAACTCAGGAGTGCTCAACCACTGAGCCACATTCCCAGCATTTACTTTTTTTTTTTTTTTTTTTTTTTTTGGTACTGGGGCACTCTACACCTAAGCTACTTCCCAGCCCTTTTTTATTTTGACACAAGGCTTGCTAAGTTGCTGAGGCTGGCCTTGAACTCACGGTCTTCCTTCCTGAGGTTAGGAAGGCTAGGTTAACAAATGCCTGGCATGCCCCACAATTTTAATGGGAAATATCTTCAGCTTTTCACAACTTCATGTGTCCTCTGCCTCAGCAAAACCAACAATCCTCCAACTGTACCAAAAATACCTTGGCCTTGTTGCCACCTAATCACTGTCCTCTTTCTAGGTAATGGCATTCATCTCATGCTCAGATGTTCCATTTTCTAATGGCTGTGTGTGTGTGTGTATGTGGTGCCAGGGATTGAACCCAGGAACTTCTACATGCAAGGCAAGACTCTACCAACTGAGCTATATCCCCAGCTCCTCTAATACTGTTCTTTAGAAAGATCATATTCACATTTACTCCTTCTTGGTCTTTTCCATACATAGCAACATTTCAAGGAAGAGGGCTAGTGACTATGCAACACAGCCCTTGTTTGTTTTCTTTGATTTTTTTTTTTGTATTTTGTTCGTTTGTGGTACTGAGGATTGAACCCAACAGCACTCTACCACTAAGCTACAACTCTATCCCTTTTTAAAATTTTGACTCAAGGTCTCTTTCTAAATTTCTGAGACTCACCCCAAATTTATGGTCCTCCTGCCTCAGCCTCCAGAGAAGCCTCATTATGTTTTTTAATATGCCGTGGAATATTTTAAACAAATCTATACAATCAGGAGAAAATGAATGTTTTGTGAATTTAGTACATTCTATCCATCATGAATTTTTTTATGTTGATGGAAGGCTGAACGGACACTGAAGGTTTTCTCACATTTCTTACATTTGTAGGACTTTTCTCCTGTGTGAATTTTCTGGTGTTGAATAAGAGATGAACTCTGGCTGAAGGCTTTCTCACAATTGTTGCATTTATATGGTTTCTCTCCAGTGTGTGTTCTCAGGTGCTTTGTAAGGGATGAGCTCTGGCTGAAGGCTTTCTCACATTCTTGACATTTGTAAGGTCTCTCTCCAGTATGAATTCTCTGATGTCTCACAAGAGCTGACCGGTCACTGAAAGCTTTCCCACACTCAATACATTTGTAAGGTTTCTCCCCAGTGTGTGTTCCTTGGTGTTGAATGAGAGCTGAGCAATAACTAAATGCTTTTCCACATTCACTACATTCATACGGCTTTTCCCCTGTATGAGTTCTCTGATGTTGAATAAGACCTGACCGGTCACTGAAGGCTTTCCCACACTCTTTACAGTCATAGGGTTTTTCTCCAGTATGAACCCTTTGATGTTTAATGAGAGAAGAAGTGTCATTGAAAGCTTTTCCACATTCCTTACACTTGTAGGGTTTCTCGCCAGTGTGTATTCTGTGGTGCTGAATGAGGTATGTGCTTTGGTTGAAGGCCTTCCCACACTCATTGCACTCATAGGGCTTTTCTCCAGTGTGAATGATGTGATGTTGAATAAGAGCAGACCGGTGACTAAAGGCTTTCCCACATTCACTGCACTCATAAGGCTTCTCTCCAGTGTGAGTCCTCTGGTGCTGAATAAGTGATGAGCTCCGGCTAAAGGCCTTTCCACACTCACTACACTCAAAGGGCTTCTCTCCAGTATGAATCCTCTGATGTAAGACAAAGGCTGAGCAGTAGCTGAAGCACTTCCCACATACATTGCATTCCCATCGCTTTTTCGCCCGGTAAACTTTCTGATGTTTAATTGGGTTGGAGCTCTCCCCAATTTCATGATAATGCTCTGCAGTTTTTCTCTTACGTTTGATTATGACTGGCCTTAAATCTTTCTTCAGATTTCCTGGATGCCTTTCTAATGAGTGTTCACATTCCCAGGCTTCTAACAATGTGGAGCCCCAGGAATCATCCTTTTCAAGTCTTTCTATTACCAGTTCCCTTTCAGGTGATTCCTCTTCATAAACTTCCTGCTTTGAAAAAAACTCTTTAGTTTCAGGCATAGATTCAGAATCTGAAATAAATAAAAATAAAAAATGTGTGTGATTTCTGTGTTGAGGAAACAAAAACTGCTAAGGCAAAATTAAAACGATGCCTATAAAAACATATATGTATATCAAGTACATGTATAAATGTGTAGCAAGGAATCCACTACCATGTATAATTATAATGCACCAATAAAAAATATGGGGGAAAAACATATTTGAATGACTAATAAAAGTCATTATACTAATAAAAGGCCAGACGATGAGGATGCTGTATCTAATAGAATAGAAAACTGTACATAGAAACCAGGGAAGAAGATGAACAGAGGAATGAGAATAAATGCTAACATAAAAGAACTGAGAAAGGATGGAAAGATTACAACACAGATTGAGACTTGAAGGTTTTTAAAAATAAATCACTCAAAATGATACTACCTGAAGACCAGCACATGTGGCTTTTTATATAGCTCTCTTCAGCCCTCCCCACCTGGTGTGTGTGTGTGTGTGTGTATGTGTGTGTGTGTGTGTGTGTGTGTGTGTATTGATATTTTGCTCTGTTATCAGGCTGGTCTTGAACTTTCGGGCTCAACTAATCCTCCAGTCTCAGCCTCCTCAGTAGCTAGGACTACAGACATGTGCCACTGTGGCTCTCAAGTCCTTTTATTTTTTTTAATATTTATTTTTTAGTTGCAGTTGGACACAATATCTCTATTTTGTTTATTTATTTTTATGTGGTGCTGAGGATCAAATGTAGGGCCTCACACATGCTACATGAGCACTCTACTGCTGGGCCACAACCCCAGCCCTCTCAAGTCCCTTTATAAAGACACAGAATTTTTGTTTGTTTTCTATCTGTTTTACATATGATTTTGAGTCTCCTTCTCCTCCCTCCCTCCCTTCCTTCCTTTCCTTCCTTTTATCACAGCCAAACTTCTCAAGCAGATTCTGCAGCTTCTTTTCATCACAAGCTTGCTCCTGTGCTTGCTGCATTCTGGCTTCTCTCCCGACCACTCAGTTGAAAGTTCTCTCACTGAAGTCACTAACCATTTCTACCGTGCATAAATCCAGAGGATCCTTTTCAGTCCTGTGTAGTGTGGTATCTAGGCAGCACTTGACACTGGGGCCAAGCCCTCCTCTCCTGACTCTCTCTCCTGACATTCTTGATTCTATGCTTTGGCCTCTGGAATATCCCTCAGAGGCCAAAGGGTTAAAGGCTTGGTTCCCCATCTTGGCACTATTAGGGGGATGGCAACTCTAAGAGGTGAGGCTTACTGTTAGGTTTTAGGTCACTGTGTATGTGCCTTCAAAAGTGCTGTGGGACTCTAGTCTCTTTCTCTCTCAACTTTTGCATCCCAGTCATGAGGTGAACAGTTCTGCTCAGCCACATGCTACCTGTCATGAGGCACTGTGTAACCACAATCCCAAAAGCTATCGGGCCAACTGACCGTGGACTGTAACCTCCAAAACTGTGAATCAAAATAAATCTTTTTTCTTTATAAATGTATTATCTCAGGTATGTGTTAACAGTAATGGAATGCTGACTAACATAACATAAATGCTCTCCAGGGTTTTCTCCTAAACTTTTTTTTTCAGTACTGGAGATTAAACCCAAGACAGCTTTATCCATGAGCCACACCCCTAGCTCTTTTTCTTTTTGATTTTGAGACAGGGTCTCACTAAATTGCCGTGGCTGGTCTTGAACTTGAGATTCTCTTACTTCGGCCTCCTGCAGTCACTGCATCCAGCCTTCCTAATCTCTGCTACTTCTTTGGAACTTTTCCTGGTGTTTCTTCTTCTTAAATGTTAATAATTCTTAGCAATCAGTCTCAGTTCCCTTCTTCTTGCCCCTCTGCCTACTTTCTCTACTTTAAAGACCTATCTACGCCATGGTTTTAATAACCTGCTATAGACCAATGATTCCAAATCCATTTTTCCAGAATTAATTACCACATTAATTCTCTCTCTCCCATATCCATATATTCAACTATCTATATTATGTATGCATTTGAAAATCTCGAGTTTAATGTTACCTGTACCACAAACTTAAAATTACTTATACCTTGATTCATCTCCTCTCTCAACTTTATACATTTATAAATATATACATTCCACTATATATTTCCCCATCTAAGAAAATAACAATGCCATCATTCTTGTTAATAAAAAGATTTTAATATAAGAATATAAACTTTGTCACCAAAAGGCAAGTTATGTTAGGGAAGGAATAACACCTCTCTTGTTCACTGATATTACCCAGGTCCTATTACAGTGCTGGTAGAGAGAAAGCATGCGTTAATAGGTCGTATGAAGTGGACACAAATAATATAAGTAATGAAGCAACTCTGGAGGGCAATTCTTAAGATTCTTTTATCCTATTATGAAAACATACCTGATATTTCAGGCAAATATATTCTTAATGTTGTCATAAGTTTCAGAAATTGACAATATCAGAATAAATGAAATTCAACATATAATATGAACTTAAATTTAGATTAAACACTCTCATGTTATTTGTTATGGTTTGGATGTGAGGTGTCCCCCAAAAGCTCATGTGTGAAACAATGCAAGAAAGTTCAAAGAAGAAATGACAGACATGAAAGCCTTAAGCCAATTAGTAAATTAATCGCATGATGGGATTAATTGAATGAACACTGAAGGCAAGTGGGGTGTGGCTGAATGAGGTGGGCATCGGAGGCATAGCTTTGGGGTATATATTTCTATCTGGCAAGTGGAATGTCTGTCTGTCTGTGTCTCTCTCTCTCTCTCTTTTTTTCTCTGCTTTCTGATCATCATGTGAGCTGTTTTCCTCTACTACGCTCTTTCACCATGATATTGTGCCTCACCTAGAGCCCCAAGGAATGGAGCCTGCTACCTGTGGATTGAGACCTCTGAAACTCTGAGCCCCCAAATAAACTTTTCTTCCTCTATAGTTGTTCTAGTTGGGTCCTTTCATCACAGTATCAAAAAAACTGACTAAAACACTATTCATTATGTGTAAGCTGCTATCCTGTGTGTGTGTGTGTGTGTGTGTGTGTGTGTGTGTGTGTGTGTGTGGTGATGGGGATCAAAATAGGACCTTGTACACACTAAGCAAGACTCTACCACAGAGCTACACCCCCAGCCCCATAAGCTGCTATTCTGCTATTCTAAAGGGTTAAATATACAAATACAAAACCATGAAGTTGTTGAAGCTGAAAGTCAGAGAACTGAGAATCCCACTGGATTCTTCCCTACATCCTACCAACCACAAAATATAAATCACCAAGTTTTATAGATCATACCTCCCAAAGCTCTCTCAGATCCATTATGAACTCTCCCTCCCCATGATTGTCACCCCAATTCAGCCACCATCCTCTCTCACCTACCCTAATGCAACAGCCTCAATTTCAACTTTGGAATGAAACTGATCACATCAAATTATGTATACATATGAGTATGGATCAGCTTTCAACCATGCTCCATGCACCACTTCGTAATACTACTCAAGATTGAGTGCACCATAGTTAGAGTAATCAACAGATAAAAATGAATGATTACCCAGAGAGTAGAACTGTGAGAGATTGAAAATTACTATGATTGTTACATAATGTGGTGGACAACATGCATGAACAGTTGGGGAATTTTAGCAGAGAGATGGAAAGTATAAGAAAAAGTAAAATGGAAATACCAGAAATAAAGAAACATGGTAACAGAGATGAACAATGTCTTTCTAACTATGTACTTGACATAGTTAAGAAAAAGAATAAACTTGCAAATAGGTCAACAGAAATCATTAAACTAAATACAAAGAAGAAAAAAGAGTGAAAAACAAACTAGCAAATCAGAACAGAGCACCTAAAAACTGTGGGACAAGGGGCTGGGGTTGTGGCTCAGTGGTAGAGCACTTGCCTAGCATGTGTGAGGCACTGGGTTCAATTCTCAGCACCGCATATAAATAAATAAATAAAGGTCCATTGACAACTGAAAAAATATTAAAAAAAGAAAAAAAAAACTGTGGGACAAAACCAAATGCTCTAACATACATGTACCTAAAATCCTAGAAAGAGGTGAGACGAGGAGAATTAGAAGAAACAGTATCTGATGAGTTAGCAACTGAGAAATTTACTAAACTAATGAAAGACATCAAATTGAAGATGCAAGGAAGCTCAAAGAATCCCATGTAGGATGAAAACACACACACCCCTACCCAGATGACACATTCAAACCACTGAAAACCAAAGATAAAGGACAAGTCTTAAATTCAACTATAGAGCCAGGCATGGTGATGCACACCTGTAATCCTAGCAATTTGGGAGGATGAGGCAGAAGGATCACAATTTCAATGCCAGCCTCAGCAACTTAGTGAGGCCCTAAGCAACTTAGATCTTGTCTCAAAATAAAAAAATAAAGAGGGCTAGGGATGTAGCTCAGTAGTTAAGCACCCCTGGGGGTCAATCCCTAAGACCAATTAAAAAAAATGGGAGCAGGGAGGTACTGGGGTTGTAGCTCAGAGCCTAGCATGTGTGAGGCCCTGGGTTTAATCCCCAGCACCACATAAAAAAACTAAATAAACAAAATAATGTTACTGTGTCCATCTACAACTAAAAATATTTTTTAATCCCTCTATTAAAAAAAAAAGACAGAAATTTTCCAACAAAGCAAATGCCAGGCTCAGATGGCTTTACTGGACCAAGCATTTAGAGTTATAGCTAACCGAAGTTTGCCTTACAAAAAGTCACAAAGACCGTTCTTAAAAGTTTTCTTGTAGAGTTTTTATATTTATTAAATATGGCAGGAGGTATGGATTAAAGGGTTTTTTAAAATATTTATTTTAGTTTGAGGTGGACACAATATCTTTATTTTATTTTTATGTGGTGTTGAGGATCAAACTCAGCACCCTGCGGATGCCAGGCAAGCATGCTACCGCTTGAGCCACATCCCCAGCCCATGAAGGTTTGTTGTTTATTTTTATTTTCTTTCTTTCCTTCCATCCTTCCTTCTCTTTCTTTCTTTCTTTCTTACAAATCGATATCCAGCTGAACAACTGGAAAGAAGAGTCTCCTTCTTTCCCAAACCCTGGTTCTCCTTCCTCTACTCAACACTTGATCTTCCTATTTATTTACTGTTTTTTAAATGGAAACTTTATATATAAATATATATGAAATTCACTATGGTATATATATATATATATATATTTTTTTTTAAATATTCTTAAGTTTTAGGTGAACATAATATCTTTATTTTACATTTATATGGTGCTGAGGATTGAACCCAGTGCCTCATGCAAGCTAGGCAAGCACTCTACCATTGCACCACAGCCCCAGCCCATTTATGCATGTATGGCTGGGTCAAAATGAACCCCACTATTATGCATAACTACAATGCACTAATAAAAATTTTTTTTAAAAAAAGCATAAAAAAGAGGCTGGGGATATAGCTCAGTTGGTAGAGTGCTTGCTTCACATGCACAAGGCCCTGGATTCAATCCCCAGCACCAAAAAATAAAAAGCATAAAAAAATACACTCTCCTTTCTCCACTAAATTACTTTTGAACTTTTGCCAGAAATTGACTATATATATGTATGTTTATTTCTGGACTATTTTGTTCCATTATTTATATATATGCTTTCATCAGTATCATACCATTATGATTATTGTAGCTTTACAAGTCTTTTCTCTGTGTGTGTGTGTGTGTGTGTTGTGTATGTGGTGCTGGGAATTGAACCCAGGGCTCTGTGCATAAGAGGCAAGCACTCTACCAACTGAGCTATATCCCCAGCCCTATAAGTCTTAATATCAATATAATAAAGCTGTCCTTTTTCAGTTTCACTAGAAAGAACTTTTACTTTTCAAAAGAGAAAACTTTGGGGCTGGGGTTGTGGCACAGTGGTAGAGCGCTTGCCTCACACATATGAGGCTCTGGGTTTGATCCTCAGCACCATATAAAAATAAATAAATAAAGGTATTATATCCATCTACAACCAAAAATATTAAAGACAGAGAGAGAGAGAGAGAGAGAGAGAGGGAAGCCCAGAATGGTCAGAGACCCCCTAGAGGATGAGGGGGTCTTTGAATCTGTGCAAAACTATGGCATTTTATATTCTGTTAATTATTGAGGAAGCTTTCAGTCATGGTCTGAATGTTTTCATCCCCCCAAAATTCATGTATTGAAATCTTTTTTTTTTAATATTTTAGTTGGACATATACCTTTCTTCATTTATTTTTATGTGGTGCTGTGGATCGAACCCAGAACCTCATGCATGCTAGGCAAGCGCTCTACCACTGAGCCACAACTCCAGCCCCATGTATTGAAATCTTAACCCCCACATTGATAGTATTCCAAAGTGGGGACTTTGGTAGATGATTATATAATGAGAAAACAGCCCTCAGGAATACAATTAAAAGGTCTTATAAAAAAAGGCCCTAGGGGCTGGGGTTGTGGCTCATCGGTAGAATGCTTGCCTTGCACCTGTGAGGCACTGGGTTCACTTCTCAGCACCACATAAAAATAAATAAACAAAATAAATGTATTGTTTCCATCTTCAACAGGAAAAAAAAGGCCCCAGAAAGACCCTTCTGCTATATGAACAATGAAAAGGCACCATCTATGAACCAGAAAGTGGGTCCAAATACCAGACATGCTAGCACCTTGATCCCGGAATTCCTAGCCTCCAGAAACATAGAAGTAAACTTTTGTTGTTTATAAGCCACCCAGTTTATCCTATTTTGTTATAGCAGCTCAAATTGGCTGAGATACTGGTGTCCTAAAAAGCAGTTTGCAACACAAAAATTATATTTCCTTACCCCAAAATACTAGGCTTCCATAATTATCCACCTTCATATCCATGCCCATGTACCTGTGGGCAGAATTCAGCTCTTCCAGCTCTTCACGTGTGAAGTCCATTTCCTCATCTTTGACTGTCATCAATTCCTGGAAGATCAAGCACATTAAATCAGGGGTTGTTAATCCTGAGGGGAGGAAATAATCTAGAAGAGAAAATCCTTTTCAATCTGAAGGTTAAACCTTTACCTTAATGGAATTTCATCAAATTACTAAATATTAGTCTGTTAAGAAACATAATATTAAAAATCTAAGATTTATAAAAATGTACTTACTTGGACTAAGTCCTTTGCACTATCTCATAAGAACAATCATATAATACAATATTAAGTATTATTATTAATATCATCTACAGATGTTAGGGTCAGATCTGAGATTTAGACCAGGCAATAATGACTTCAAAGCTATACTCCTAACTATAGTCTTCTGCCTCTTATATTTTACTAAATGATCTAATGAATTAATCTCTGAATGATAACCCAATGTTAATCAATGTTGTTGATGAGATAAGGCTCAAATATGTAACTTACACTGATCCCAAGTATATTCTGAGATTTTAAAGAAATTCAAGTTGATATTTTGAATGTATGTAGATAGTAGTGCTATTCTAACAGGCAGGCGTCTTTTTGCTCTGGATTTTGGGTCATGACTTTTAG
The DNA here is from genome assembly GCF_052094955.1 of Ictidomys tridecemlineatus. Taxonomy (NCBI): domain Eukaryota; kingdom Metazoa; phylum Chordata; class Mammalia; order Rodentia; family Sciuridae; genus Ictidomys; species Ictidomys tridecemlineatus. The sequence continues at coordinate 110,567,874 of NC_135486.1, read as the reverse complement.
ATTTATTCAGTTATACTTTGGTAGTTAAACTTTCTCTGAATGAGTGAATTTACTAACTTAAGTTGAAAAATATCTACTGTTCCAAGGTAAGATTCATATTCTTCTTTTTGGTGGCAGGGAGGTACTAGAGATTGAACTCAGGGGCACTCAACCACTGAGCTACATCCTCATTCTATTTTTTTTTTTTTTTTTAAGATTCTGAAAACCCTGTCACCTGTTTTATTTCTGGAGAAAGGTAAAGGGAGATGAGAAAATATTCACTTGAATTTGAGGGGCAGCTACAAACTGGAAGCAGTAGTTATAACAATTTTAGGCCTCTGGTTCTGTTCCTCTGATCCATAAGGGAAAACTTTCTTGCTTGAAGATTTAAATGTTTAATTTTTCCCTAGAGCAAGATCATCCATTTTCAATAGGATGAAAGAATATAGAACAATAAACTCAATAGCACCAAATTGCTGAGGGCCATTACCAAGTAGGAATGACGCATCGAAATTTCCTTGCCAAGCGTACCCCATGCTGCTCAGAGGACATTTGATGGAACATTGCATGCATGCTTTTTAATAAGGTGACCTTGCTCAAGGACCAAGGCGGATTCGGGTTTAGAGCTGATCAGGTTTGAGGAAGTAACCGGCTCCTTGAGTTTAAGGCGTTGCCAGTTTAAGATAATGGGTTTTAGGGAAGTTGGAAGTTGAAGATTATTGCTGGGATTAGGGTGTTCCTGCTGCTTGTTCCCGTTGAGTTCTCGTGAGATTAAAATGGGATTTGGAGAGAGCCTCGTGGAGTAGGTGGTTGGTGCGGGAGACAGCAGAACGCGTTTGCCCCTGGACCTGTGTGGAGGTGGTGTGAGAGCTGGAATAAAGAATTGCTGTTTGAATCTACAAAGCTGTGTGGTGGCTCGTAATTCTGGTGCCAAGCCGAGACATTGGCCTTTGGCATTTTGGTGGTCCGTACGAGGGATGTCTGAAGCTTGGGGGTAAGTGAATTTTCTCGCTCCTGAAGGAGAGCAAAAAAATGGGTGACCATTTCAAAAAACAACGTGTTCTTGTTTTGATTTATTTTGTTTTTATTTCAAGTTGCCTGTTCCTAGAACTTTCTCAGGCAAACTGGCGAAAATGGTTGACTCAAGGTTTGAAGTTTTTCGCCTCCGAGGAAGAGAAATTGTTAGAGGAAGGAGGCACCCCAATAAGACCAAGAACAGCTAGGGCATATGTTGATACAGTACAAAAATGTAACCCATGGCTTTTTAAAGATGAGTTATTAAGTATATCAATAGGACCATCATGGTATCCTGTGGAAGGATTTTTCTTCAACAAGAAAGAGATGGCTAGTTCTGTTTACTACATTTGTCTAAGATCTTGGTTTTTACAGATATCTGATTAATTTACAAAGCTAAAGTGTTAAAATATCAACCACTAAATATGAAATCAAGTACTCTTATTAAGTTCCATAAGGTAATATATTTAAATATGTGTGTTTTCATAAATTGGTAAATGGAAAAAAAGTTTAACATTGCTTTGGTCTGTGTCTTTGCTGAAACAAGGTTACTAAGTGTTAAGATTCTATCATGTGTAATTTATATACAAAGAGTATAAGAAGTTTCAGTTGGGTTTCAATTACAGTATAATAGTACCTTAAAAAACATGAAAGTATTTCATCTTATTAAAGTGGAGTAATTTGTCTAAATCAGAAATTTTTTAAGGGTTGTTTCAGAATGTGAATTTATAAAAAGGGTTAATGGTTAAAAAAGAGATATAAAAAGGTTCAAGATATGGAAATATATTTTAATATAAAAGGTTAAAGGTTAAATAAATGTTTCTAGATGAGATAATCTCTGTATGGTAAAGTAAAAAGTTGTAAATGCCATTTAAAAAGATTTTGAGGAAACTAGACTTACTTTAAAAGCTTGAGAAAGGAAGAAAGAAGAAAAAAGGTATTTGTACATGGCAGATTGAGACAAAGCTTCTTAATGGAGTAAAAAGCCTTTGGTTGAAGGGCAGCCATGTAAACTAATATTAAGCGATTTAAACAAATTCTAAGCCTCATTTAAAAGAGTGAAGCTGTAGGTGGTGAAAAAGTACATTTAAAAGTACAGTATAGGTGATAATTAAAAGGCTTTAAAAGGTTAAATTGAAGGTGGTTGAGATACCTTCATGGCGGAAAAAAGATTGCTTTACTCATTAAACCAAAAAGAGGGAGATGAGATAATCTTTGTTATTTGGTTAAAGTAAAAAGTTGTAAAATGTCTAAATAAGTTGCAAAAGGGTTTAAAAGGTTAAATTGAAGGTGGTTAAGATGCCTTCATGATGGAGAAAAAAAAAAAATAACCCATGAAAATGGGAAGATAATAAGATAAAAGATTTAGATAAAGAAGATTAAAAATTTGAAGTGGAAAACTTCAAAAACAGAAGTACAGAAAGGTAAAAAAAAAGAGAGAAGATGTAGAAAGATATAGGAAGATAAAAAGATGTAGAAAGACAAGAATTTTAAACCCACAAAATAGGAAACAAAAGAAAACTAGGAGAGAAGAAAGCAACTAAGGGTAAATATAAAAACCTTAGAAGAAAAGTAGAAGATAGAAATAAGATAAAAAATGGTTGAAAATGTCAAGTAAAGGTATTTCAGATAGAAAATGCAAAAGGCTAAGACAACTATGGTTTAAAACCACATCTAAAAATTAAAAGGACTAAAGTAATTCTAAAAACTAAGGCAGAATGCTTTTGAAAGACTTAAAAATTTAAAAGGATCTTAAAGGGGTATATATCCCCCAAAGATAAACTTAAAATAACCCTTTTTTTACTCTAAACTTTCTAAATTTGGATTCATCAGGACTTAGTGCTGCGGAAAGACATATGTATCCGAAAAATGTACATAAGCCTAAGGTACTTTGGAAAGATATTCTAACAGGACAATGGAAAGGTCCCGACCCAGTTATTGTCTGGAGTCGGGGTTCCGTTTGTGTGTTCCCACAGGGAGAACAGCAGCCAATTTGGATTCCAGAGAGGTTAACCAAAACAATTTCTACAGAAAAAGAAGATGATTTGACTGAAATCCATAACAGCTGAAATCCAGAGCTCCAGCTTGGCTATTCTTACATCTGCGACAGTGATTTACCACGGTGCTTTTTTTCAATATCTATTTTATTATTGCATTTTTCCCCACATCGTAAAGTTCTATTTTATTTTTTGAGCTCATACAAACCTAGGTTAATGTTTTTCTGATCAGTTTTGTTTTTTGACTGTTTTTTATTTTTTGACTGGAGTTTTTAAACATTGCAATGGAGATTTTACCTAGGTAAAGCTATTTTACCTAGGTAAAGCTACAAGGCCGTTATTATTGTCTTATGTGTTGTATGTTATGTATGCACTGTTTTGTGTTGCATGTCAGTATGTGTGTATGTCCATATTTTTATATGAGGAGCGCTCATGAAAAAATGGATCCGAATTTTCTTTTTTTATTCACGTGATTTAAGTGGTTTAATCTAATTAGGTAAACAGCTGTTAATGATTGTTTTCAAGGGTGGTTAATAGATGTTTGCTTACTATTGTTTTTAAAGGTGATTAACAGATCTGTTTGTTTACTTTCACTTTTCCTTTTCATCATATTTAATAATTCTGTTCAGGATAATGTCTCTTTAACATCATTGCCAGAATTCCCATCTCCATCCCAGTGCCAGTGAAGACAAAGAAAACCAAACTACAGCTTCTATGATAGCTACCACAGTAAACTGTATAAACTGATGCATCAATGAATATAACTCAACAAGTAATGCTCAATCAAGGACTTGATTTACTTTGGGAGGAAATGGACATATTGATAGACTCTTCCACTTTGAACTGCCTGCAGAACTTGCCTGGACTATATATCAGTTGCATGCATTGTGAACTATCGTCTGGTGCAGCGAATTGTGGTACTGCTGGCATATTTTTGCTGATGGTGTCACCAGTGATGCAATTTCCTTGCCAGCGCACCCCATGTTAATTGTGGTAATGCTGGCATCTTTGCTGATGGTGTCACCAGTGACGCAATTTTTCCAAAGGAGCCGTCAATTGGCTTGGTGTCCTGGCATTTCTGTATCTTCCTCCCTTCTACTAGTGATGGTCTAAAATTTGGGGGCCAACAGAGGTGAGGCAAGAACCTCACCCCCCCACTGGCACCAAGGTTAAATTTGGGGGCCAACAGAGGTGAGGCAAGAACCTCACCCCCCCACTGGTGCTTAGGCCTATCCACAAGCATGGCTGAATGCTGGACCGGTAGTCAGCGACGGGTTGATCTGATTGCAGTGGATTCAACCTAAGACAGGGGACTGACGCCTAGAGGTCAGTTCACCCGATGACGGGTAAGAACCATATGTTGAATTGGACAACCTACCAGGCACGGTCCTAAGCCGCATTGCTTGTTGTTTAATTAATCAGAAGGGGGGAGATGCTGAGGGCCATTACCAAGTAGGAATGACGCATCGAAATTTCCTTGCCAAGCGTACCCCATGCTGCTCAGAGGACATTTGATGGAACATTGCATGCATGCTTTTTAATAAGGTGACCTTGCTCAAGGACCAAGGCGGATTCGGGTTTAGAGCTGATCAGGTTTGAGGAAGTAACCGGCTCCTTGAGTTTAAGGCGTTGCCAGTTTAAGATAATGGGTTTTAGGGAAGTTGGAAGTTGAAGATTATTGCTGGGATTAGGGTGTTCCTGCTGCTTGTTCCCGTTGAGTTCTCGTGAGATTAAAATGGGATTTGGAGAGAGCCTCGTGGAGTAGGTGGTTGGTGCGGGAGACAGCAGAACGCGTTTGCCCCTGGACCTGTGTGGAGGTGGTGTGAGAGCTGGAATAAAGAATTGCTGTTTGAATCTACAAAGCTGTGTGGTGGCTCGTAATTCTGGTGCCAAGCCGAGACATTGGCCTTTGGCATTTTGGTGGTCCGTACGAGGGATGTCTGAAGCTTGGGGGTAAGTGAATTTTCTCGCTCCTGAAGGAGAGCAAAAAAATGGGTGACCATTTCAAAAAACAACGTGTTCTTGTTTTGATTTATTTTGTTTTTATTTCAAGTTGCCTGTTCCTAGAACTTTCTCAGGCAAACTGGCGAAAATGGTTGACTCAAGGTTTGAAGTTTTTCGCCTCCGAGGAAGAGAAATTGTTAGAGGAAGGAGGCACCCCAATAAGACCAAGAACAGCTAGGGCATATGTTGATACAGTACAAAAATGTAACCCATGGCTTTTTAAAGATGAGTTATTAAGTATATCAATAGGACCATCATGGTATCCTGTGGAAGGATTTTTCTTCAACAAGAAAGAGATGGCTAGTTCTGTTTACTACATTTGTCTAAGATCTTGGTTTTTACAGATATCTGATTAATTTACAAAGCTAAAGTGTTAAAATATCAACCACTAAATATGAAATCAAGTACTCTTATTAAGTTCCATAAGGTAATATATTTAAATATGTGTGTTTTCATAAATTGGTAAATGGAAAAAAAGTTTAACATTGCTTTGGTCTGTGTCTTTGCTGAAACAAGGTTACTAAGTGTTAAGATTCTATCATGTGTAATTTATATACAAAGAGTATAAGAAGTTTCAGTTGGGTTTCAATTACAGTATAATAGTACCTTAAAAAACATGAAAGTATTTCATCTTATTAAAGTGGAGTAATTTGTCTAAATCAGAAATTTTTTAAGGGTTGTTTCAGAATGTGAATTTATAAAAAGGGTTAATGGTTAAAAAAGAGATATAAAAAGGTTCAAGATATGGAAATATATTTTAATATAAAAGGTTAAAGGTTAAATAAATGTTTCTAGATGAGATAATCTCTGTATGGTAAAGTAAAAAGTTGTAAATGCCATTTAAAAAGATTTTGAGGAAACTAGACTTACTTTAAAAGCTTGAGAAAGGAAGAAAGAAGAAAAAAGGTATTTGTACATGGCAGATTGAGACAAAGCTTCTTAATGGAGTAAAAAGCCTTTGGTTGAAGGGCAGCCATGTAAACTAATATTAAGCGATTTAAACAAATTCTAAGCCTCATTTAAAAGAGTGAAGCTGTAGGTGGTGAAAAAGTACATTTAAAAGTACAGTATAGGTGATAATTAAAAGGCTTTAAAAGGTTAAATTGAAGGTGGTTGAGATACCTTCATGGCGGAAAAAAGATTGCTTTACTCATTAAACCAAAAAGAGGGAGATGAGATAATCTTTGTTATTTGGTTAAAGTAAAAAGTTGTAAAATGTCTAAATAAGTTGCAAAAGGGTTTAAAAGGTTAAATTGAAGGTGGTTAAGATGCCTTCATGATGGAGAAAAAAAAAAAATAACCCATGAAAATGGGAAGATAATAAGATAAAAGATTTAGATAAAGAAGATTAAAAATTTGAAGTGGAAAACTTCAAAAACAGAAGTACAGAAAGGTAAAAAAAAAGAGAGAAGATGTAGAAAGATATAGGAAGATAAAAAGATGTAGAAAGACAAGAATTTTAAACCCACAAAATAGGAAACAAAAGAAAACTAGGAGAGAAGAAAGCAACTAAGGGTAAATATAAAAACCTTAGAAGAAAAGTAGAAGATAGAAATAAGATAAAAAATGGTTGAAAATGTCAAGTAAAGGTATTTCAGATAGAAAATGCAAAAGGCTAAGACAACTATGGTTTAAAACCACATCTAAAAATTAAAAGGACTAAAGTAATTCTAAAAACTAAGGCAGAATGCTTTTGAAAGACTTAAAAATTTAAAAGGATCTTAAAGGGGTATATATCCCCCAAAGATAAACTTAAAATAACCCTTTTTTTACTCTAAACTTTCTAAATTTGGATTCATCAGGACTTAGTGCTGCGGAAAGACATATGTATCCGAAAAATGTACATAAGCCTAAGGTACTTTGGAAAGATATTCTAACAGGACAATGGAAAGGTCCCGACCCAGTTATTGTCTGGAGTCGGGGTTCCGTTTGTGTGTTCCCACAGGGAGAACAGCAGCCAATTTGGATTCCAGAGAGGTTAACCAAAACAATTTCTACAGAAAAAGAAGATGATTTGACTGAAATCCATAACAGCTGAAATCCAGAGCTCCAGCTTGGCTATTCTTACATCTGCGACAGTGATTTACCACGGTGCTTTTTTTCAATATCTATTTTATTATTGCATTTTTCCCCACATCGTAAAGTTCTATTTTATTTTTTGAGCTCATACAAACCTAGGTTAATGTTTTTCTGATCAGTTTTGTTTTTTGACTGTTTTTTATTTTTTGACTGGAGTTTTTAAACATTGCAATGGAGATTTTACCTAGGTAAAGCTATTTTACCTAGGTAAAGCTACAAGGCCGTTATTATTGTCTTATGTGTTGTATGTTATGTATGCACTGTTTTGTGTTGCATGTCAGTATGTGTGTATGTCCATATTTTTATATGAGGAGCGCTCATGAAAAAATGGATCCGAATTTTCTTTTTTTATTCACGTGATTTAAGTGGTTTAATCTAATTAGGTAAACAGCTGTTAATGATTGTTTTCAAGGGTGGTTAATAGATGTTTGCTTACTATTGTTTTTAAAGGTGATTAACAGATCTGTTTGTTTACTTTCACTTTTCCTTTTCATCATATTTAATAATTCTGTTCAGGATAATGTCTCTTTAACATCATTGCCAGAATTCCCATCTCCATCCCAGTGCCAGTGAAGACAAAGAAAACCAAACTACAGCTTCTATGATAGCTACCACAGTAAACTGTATAAACTGATGCATCAATGAATATAACTCAACAAGTAATGCTCAATCAAGGACTTGATTTACTTTGGGAGGAAATGGACATATTGATAGACTCTTCCACTTTGAACTGCCTGCAGAACTTGCCTGGACTATATATCAGTTGCATGCATTGTGAACTATCGTCTGGTGCAGCGAATTGTGGTACTGCTGGCATATTTTTGCTGATGGTGTCACCAGTGATGCAATTTCCTTGCCAGCGCACCCCATGTTAATTGTGGTAATGCTGGCATCTTTGCTGATGGTGTCACCAGTGACGCAATTTTTCCAAAGGAGCCGTCAATTGGCTTGGTGTCCTGGCATTTCTGTATCTTCCTCCCTTCTACTAGTGATGGTCTAAAATTTGGGGGCCAACAGAGGTGAGGCAAGAACCTCACCCCCCCACTGGCACCAAGGTTAAATTTGGGGGCCAACAGAGGTGAGGCAAGAACCTCACCCCCCCACTGGTGCTTAGGCCTATCCACAAGCATGGCTGAATGCTGGACCGGTAGTCAGCGACGGGTTGATCTGATTGCAGTGGATTCAACCTAAGACAGGGGACTGACGCCTAGAGGTCAGTTCACCCGATGACGGGTAAGAACCATATGTTGAATTGGACAACCTACCAGGCACGGTCCTAAGCCGCATTGCTTGTTGTTTAATTAATCAGAAGGGGGGAGATGCTGAGGGCCATTACCAAGTAGGAATGACGCATCGAAATTTCCTTGCCAAGCGTACCCCATGCTGCTCAGAGGACATTTGATGGAACATTGCATGCATGCTTTTTAATAAGGTGACCTTGCTCAAGGACCAAGGCGGATTCGGGTTTAGAGCTGATCAGGTTTGAGGAAGTAACCGGCTCCTTGAGTTTAAGGCGTTGCCAGTTTAAGATAATGGGTTTTAGGGAAGTTGGAAGTTGAAGATTATTGCTGGGATTAGGGTGTTCCTGCTGCTTGTTCCCGTTGAGTTCTCGTGAGATTAAAATGGGATTTGGAGAGAGCCTCGTGGAGTAGGTGGTTGGTGCGGGAGACAGCAGAACGCGTTTGCCCCTGGACCTGTGTGGAGGTGGTGTGAGAGCTGGAATAAAGAATTGCTGTTTGAATCTACAAAGCTGTGTGGTGGCTCGTAATTCTGGTGCCAAGCCGAGACATTGGCCTTTGGCATTTTGGTGGTCCGTACGAGGGATGTCTGAAGCTTGGGGGTAAGTGAATTTTCTCGCTCCTGAAGGAGAGCAAAAAAATGGGTGACCATTTCAAAAAACAACGTGTTCTTGTTTTGATTTATTTTGTTTTTATTTCAAGTTGCCTGTTCCTAGAACTTTCTCAGGCAAACTGGCGAAAATGGTTGACTCAAGGTTTGAAGTTTTTCGCCTCCGAGGAAGAGAAATTGTTAGAGGAAGGAGGCACCCCAATAAGACCAAGAACAGCTAGGGCATATGTTGATACAGTACAAAAATGTAACCCATGGCTTTTTAAAGATGAGTTATTAAGTATATCAATAGGACCATCATGGTATCCTGTGGAAGGATTTTTCTTCAACAAGAAAGAGATGGCTAGTTCTGTTTACTACATTTGTCTAAGATCTTGGTTTTTACAGATATCTGATTAATTTACAAAGCTAAAGTGTTAAAATATCAACCACTAAATATGAAATCAAGTACTCTTATTAAGTTCCATAAGGTAATATATTTAAATATGTGTGTTTTCATAAATTGGTAAATGGAAAAAAAGTTTAACATTGCTTTGGTCTGTGTCTTTGCTGAAACAAGGTTACTAAGTGTTAAGATTCTATCATGTGTAATTTATATACAAAGAGTATAAGAAGTTTCAGTTGGGTTTCAATTACAGTATAATAGTACCTTAAAAAACATGAAAGTATTTCATCTTATTAAAGTGGAGTAATTTGTCTAAATCAGAAATTTTTTAAGGGTTGTTTCAGAATGTGAATTTATAAAAAGGGTTAATGGTTAAAAAAGAGATATAAAAAGGTTCAAGATATGGAAATATATTTTAATATAAAAGGTTAAAGGTTAAATAAATGTTTCTAGATGAGATAATCTCTGTATGGTAAAGTAAAAAGTTGTAAATGCCATTTAAAAAGATTTTGAGGAAACTAGACTTACTTTAAAAGCTTGAGAAAGGAAGAAAGAAGAAAAAAGGTATTTGTACATGGCAGATTGAGACAAAGCTTCTTAATGGAGTAAAAAGCCTTTGGTTGAAGGGCAGCCATGTAAACTAATATTAAGCGATTTAAACAAATTCTAAGCCTCATTTAAAAGAGTGAAGCTGTAGGTGGTGAAAAAGTACATTTAAAAGTACAGTATAGGTGATAATTAAAAGGCTTTAAAAGGTTAAATTGAAGGTGGTTGAGATACCTTCATGGCGGAAAAAAGATTGCTTTACTCATTAAACCAAAAAGAGGGAGATGAGATAATCTTTGTTATTTGGTTAAAGTAAAAAGTTGTAAAATGTCTAAATAAGTTGCAAAAGGGTTTAAAAGGTTAAATTGAAGGTGGTTAAGATGCCTTCATGATGGAGAAAAAAAAAAAAATAACCCATGAAAATGGGAAGATAATAAGATAAAAGATTTAGATAAAGAAGATTAAAAATTTGAAGTGGAAAACTTCAAAAACAGAAGTACAGAAAGGTAAAAAAAAAGAGAGAAGATGTAGAAAGATATAGGAAGATAAAAAGATGTAGAAAGACAAGAATTTTAAACCCACAAAATAGGAAACAAAAGAAAACTAGGAGAGAAGAAAGCAACTAAGGGTAAATATAAAAACCTTAGAAGAAAAGTAGAAGATAGAAATAAGATAAAAAATGGTTGAAAATGTCAAGTAAAGGTATTTCAGATAGAAAATGCAAAAGGCTAAGACAACTATGGTTTAAAACCACATCTAAAAATTAAAAGGACTAAAGTAATTCTAAAAACTAAGGCAGAATGCTTTTGAAAGACTTAAAAATTTAAAAGGATCTTAAAGGGGTATATATCCCCCAAAGATAAACTTAAAATAACCCTTTTTTTACTCTAAACTTTCTAAATTTGGATTCATCAGGACTTAGTGCTGCGGAAAGACATATGTATCCGAAAAATGTACATAAGCCTAAGGTACTTTGGAAAGATATTCTAACAGGACAATGGAAAGGTCCCGACCCAGTTATTGTCTGGAGTCGGGGTTCCGTTTGTGTGTTCCCACAGGGAGAACAGCAGCCAATTTGGATTCCAGAGAGGTTAACCAAAACAATTTCTACAGAAAAAGAAGATGATTTGACTGAAATCCATAACAGCTGAAATCCAGAGCTCCAGCTTGGCTATTCTTACATCTGCGACAGTGATTTACCACGGTGCTTTTTTTCAATATCTATTTTATTATTGCATTTTTCCCCACATCGTAAAGTTCTATTTTATTTTTTGAGCTCATACAAACCTAGGTTAATGTTTTTCTGATCAGTTTTGTTTTTTGACTGTTTTTTATTTTTTGACTGGAGTTTTTAAACATTGCAATGGAGATTTTACCTAGGTAAAGCTATTTTACCTAGGTAAAGCTACAAGGCCGTTATTATTGTCTTATGTGTTGTATGTTATGTATGCACTGTTTTGTGTTGCATGTCAGTATGTGTGTATGTCCATATTTTTATATGAGGAGCGCTCATGAAAAAATGGATCCGAATTTTCTTTTTTTATTCACGTGATTTAAGTGGTTTAATCTAATTAGGTAAACAGCTGTTAATGATTGTTTTCAAGGGTGGTTAATAGATGTTTGCTTACTATTGTTTTTAAAGGTGATTAACAGATCTGTTTGTTTACTTTCACTTTTCCTTTTCATCATATTTAATAATTCTGTTCAGGATAATGTCTCTTTAACATCATTGCCAGAATTCCCATCTCCATCCCAGTGCCAGTGAAGACAAAGAAAACCAAACTACAGCTTCTATGATAGCTACCACAGTAAACTGTATAAACTGATGCATCAATGAATATAACTCAACAAGTAATGCTCAATCAAGGACTTGATTTACTTTGGGAGGAAATGGACATATTGATAGACTCTTCCACTTTGAACTGCCTGCAGAACTTGCCTGGACTATATATCAGTTGCATGCATTGTGAACTATCGTCTGGTGCAGCGAATTGTGGTACTGCTGGCATATTTTTGCTGATGGTGTCACCAGTGATGCAATTTCCTTGCCAGCGCACCCCATGTTAATTGTGGTAATGCTGGCATCTTTGCTGATGGTGTCACCAGTGACGCAATTTTTCCAAAGGAGCCGTCAATTGGCTTGGTGTCCTGGCATTTCTGTATCTTCCTCCCTTCTACTAGTGATGGTCTAAAATTTGGGGGCCAACAGAGGTGAGGCAAGAACCTCACCCCCCCACTGGCACCAAGGTTAAATTTGGGGGCCAACAGAGGTGAGGCAAGAACCTCACCCCCCCACTGGTGCTTAGGCCTATCCACAAGCATGGCTGAATGCTGGACCGGTAGTCAGCGACGGGTTGATCTGATTGCAGTGGATTCAACCTAAGACAGGGGACTGACGCCTAGAGGTCAGTTCACCCGATGACGGGTAAGAACCATATGTTGAATTGGACAACCTACCAGGCACGGTCCTAAGCCGCATTGCTTGTTGTTTAATTAATCAGAAGGGGGGAGATGCTGAGGGCCATTACCAAGTAGGAATGACGCATCGAAATTTCCTTGCCAAGCGTACCCCATGCTGCTCAGAGGACATTTGATGGAACATTGCATGCATGCTTTTTAATAAGGTGACCTTGCTCAAGGACCAAGGCGGATTCGGGTTTAGAGCTGATCAGGTTTGAGGAAGTAACCGGCTCCTTGAGTTTAAGGCGTTGCCAGTTTAAGATAATGGGTTTTAGGGAAGTTGGAAGTTGAAGATTATTGCTGGGATTAGGGTGTTCCTGCTGCTTGTTCCCGTTGAGTTCTCGTGAGATTAAAATGGGATTTGGAGAGAGCCTCGTGGAGTAGGTGGTTGGTGCGGGAGACAGCAGAACGCGTTTGCCCCTGGACCTGTGTGGAGGTGGTGTGAGAGCTGGAATAAAGAATTGCTGTTTGAATCTACAAAGCTGTGTGGTGGCTCGTAATTCTGGTGCCAAGCCGAGACATTGGCTTTGGCACCAAATGAGATTTAACACAGAAAACAGGGCCAGGTTTCTCCTTTCAAATGCAAATTTTACATTAAAATATGTTTATAAACCATAGTTGTTTTCCTCTTGATTCAACCCTTCTCCCTCCAATAATAGGAGCCCCAGGAACCAAAAGAGCATATGCATTACTAATCAGATATACAACAGAACCATCCCCTTCAAACTGAAATCTGATTACTTATGGACTAGACTCAGGGCTGCCCCAAAGGATGGGAAGAAATAACTATGCTCTCAGGGAGAATGGATACTGCGGATGCCACCAGTCAAAGAGTCGGACGCTGTGCACTGGATCCAGGATGACTTGCACACCCTGTTCACTGCGCAGGTTCCGACCATCGTGGACAGGAGAATCTTGGAACACCAGTCTCACTCGATGATGCCACATGTCTGTGCTCACATTAATAGTAAACAGGGTAAATATCATTCCCATGACAATTGGAATAAAGATGAAATTGAGGGTGGTGACCTGCAGTAAGCAGCAGTCCTGGTCTGGGTTAGTATGAACATCTTCATACTGAATGGGAGGCTGCAATCGTTCCATACATTTGCTCTTTAATCTAGGGGACTGTTTTTTGAACTTGAAGTTGAATTCCCACATTGGTTCCTGTCTGTTCCCAACAATCTTTCTGCACCAGAAAAGTAAGCATTTGGAATTCTTTAATGTGCTGGGAGTGCTTTCTGGAATGGCTGGATTCTTGGGGATTCGAGCAGCAAATGGTTCATACATATGGTACAGAGAACGGATCACACATGCCCGAAGACAGCGCAGCTTCTCCATTGACTCTGGTCGCAGGCGCAAAGGCAGAGAAGCATCCAGCGTGTAGTGCCTTCGGTACAACCTGGTCCAAAAGGCAGCAGTGCAAGTGATAGTCCAGGCATTCTTACAAATCAAGGAAAAATTCACAATGTCCTCAGGACGGATGTAGGAGGCCAGCAATAGCCAAATATCCATGGGATACTCTTCTCCTCCAGCCTTGTCCAGGTCCTCTTTGTGCCTCTTGCTTTTCTTTTTTCTGGAGACAGTTCTCTCATGGATGTTTTCCTCCTGGGCATCCATCTCATCACTGCTGTCGATGATGTCACAGGACTCACCAACCCCAGAAAGAGCTTCCTCTGCAGGAAGCTGGGAGGCTTCCAAACCACAAAGAGATTTTACTTCCTGCTGAACAGCGTTGGCGACGGCTTTCTTGACCCGTCGAGACTTCACAACTGCCGGATCCGAGTTGGCATAATCCGCCACGGTCACTCGACCAGAACAGGCATCGTGGGCCCGGAACTTGAGTCGCTTTCCTCTCTTGGGCATGGCGATCGTGTCGGGGCGAGACCGACCTAGTGGGCCGGGACCCCGGGCCATGCCTCGGGCGGGAGAGCAGGTGCCCGGAGCCGCGGGCCAGCTCCAGCTGGCTCCGCGGCCATCCCGCACCCCATCCTCATTCTATTTTGTATTTCGTTTAGAGATAGGGTCTCACTGAGTTGCTTAGTGCCTCACTTTTGCCCAGGCTGGCTTTGAACTTGTGATTCTCCTGCCTCAGCCTTCTGAGCTGCTGAGATTACAGGCCTGCACCACTGAGCCTGGCTAAGATTCAAATTCTATGTATGCTGATAGTCATACATGTACTTTATTAACCAGACTTACCTGCAGAATTCTTTCTGGAAAAGTCACTCAACAGATTAGACTGCGGCTGGGCTGTAGCTCAGTGGTAGAGCACTTGCCTAGCACATGTGAGGCCCTGGGGTCAATCCTCAACACCACATAAAAATAAATAAGTAGAATAAAGGTATTATGAAAAAAAATTCTTAAAAAAATAGATTATACTGGCTAGAGGAACAGAATTGAGAACGAGACATATCTCAATTCTGACCCACTATTTGATGGTTCTGAGCAAGTTACAATGAGTCTCAGTTTCTTCATGTGTAAGTATTTTCCCTAACTCTCCCAATTACTTATTTTTTAAAAAATTTAGTAATATTTGAAAAATGGCTCTAAATTTTGAGTTCTCAGGGCTCAATCTTGAAGCATCTTTTCTTCTCCACCTAGTTTCATGTACCTATAAATAATATATTTTTCCTATCTTTAAAGAACAAATGATCATGAGGCACTAAGCAACTCAGGGAGATCCTGTCTCTAAATAGAATTCAAAATAGGACTGGGGATGTGGCTCAGAGGTCAAGTGCCCCTGAGTTCAACCCTCCGTATCAAAAACTCTCACAAATGATCAAACACCGCTTTAGTCTTCAATTATCACCCCAACTCTTTTCATTTAAAGTAGAACTCTCTAAAATAGTTGTATATCGTCTGTGGCTCTAATATCTCTCCATTATTTTTTTAACTCATTCCCATGCTATCATTCCATGAAATTGCCATTTGCAGTCACCAGTAATCTTCCTATCTTTAAATCCAATTCCCAGGCCTTGTCTTTCTTAATTTCCTCCTTACAACACTCTCTTCAATTGGTGACCAGGATGCCATACTTTCCCTCCACCTCAGTGGTCACATCTTCTCAGTCTCCTTTGCTGCTTCCCTCCATCTTTCTGACCTCTAATTGGAGAGCTAAGCAGTCAGTCATGATATCTTGCCTCTTTTCTTTCCATACTCATTCTCTTAATGATTACAGTTTCATAGTTTTAAATATGGTCCATATAGATTACTCAAATTCAAACCTCCAACCTGAGCTCTCCCCAGAGCTTCAAGTTTTTAAGAAAAAATTATTTTTGTGCTATTCTCTAAATAGGATTTCCTTTGATCTCTGAAACATGAAAGAAAGGAACAAGGACACATTGTACCAAGATTTTAGCAAAATGAAATTAAATTCACCTGGAACTCAACAGGAAGAAGTTCAACAGTAGGTTCCATTTCTTCTGTGCTCTGTTTTGGGGTTAGAGAAGCATCAGTAGTCATGGCTGGAAGGAACAGCAAACAAACCATGAAGGAGATAACATCCATTTTCCCAAATTCACTATAAAAAAAGCTAATTATAAAATAAGACTATTCTTGTTAACTAAAAATTCTCAGTTTGGGATAGTGTAGGACAACAAAGTGAAAGTCCTTTAATAAAAAAAAAAAGGTTAAATTTCGCAGGTATGGTGGTGCACACCTGGTGCTGTGGCAGGAGGATCCCAAGTTCAAGACCAGCCTCAGAAGTGAAACCAGCCAAAAAAAAAAAAAGTGGTTGGGGAGGGAACTCAGTGGTTAAGCACCCCAGAGTTCAATCCCCCCTCCAAAAAAAATTAAACTCACAGTACCCAAACATATCATCTTTTTGGAAGAGCCTATCAGGGGTAGAAAAGTGCTACCTGTGCTTTTCATGAATGCAAACACTATGGAATAATCTCCCTTCTACAGCTTTTAGAGGGGATGTGGATGAGTTCAGCAGTGCAGAAAGAGGAGGAGGGGACTGGAGAACATGCTACAGGAGCCGATCAATGATTTATTTTGTGCATGTGTGTGTTACTGGGAATTGAACTCAGGGGCTCTCTACCACTGAGCTATGTCCCCAGCCCTTTTCATTTTTTTTAATTTTGAGACAAGGTCTTGCTAAATTACCTACACTCATCATGAACCTGTGATCTTCCTGCCTCAGCCTCCCAAGAAGCTGTGATTACAGATATAGGCACCATGATTAGCCCTACTAATTATTTCTAATTGTGATAATATTTACTCTGGAGACTTCTCTGACAGATATCTGCTTCTCTTTTCTATCATGTGGGGCCTTCTCATTGCATAAGAGGTAGTTCTCCCACTTCTCACTTTCAACTTCATGTTTTTTTTTCCATAGTTCTTACCTGTTGGCTCAACTTCAATGGTAAGATAATCCATGATCAGCTTTTCTTCCTTGTCCTGCTATTTCTTTCTCAGTATATACTGTTTCTGATGAGATGAAAATGGACTTTTCAGCAACACATAACCTGTTTCTTCCTGTAAATCACCCAACTCCGCTGTGAAACTCTACAGAGAGATTTTTGAGGTCAGGTTTGCCTTCCTCTAGAACTCATTCCTGCTCCCTGTGGAACAGAGGGAGATACTTACTCTATTTCCAGTCCCGGTTAATTCGTTCCTATGCATTTAAGTCCTAATGCCTAATACGTACTTCAACTTTGCTTGGAATCTTTATTATTGGAGGAAATTAATCTCCACGGTTGGGAAAACCATCCTCTGGAGTATCAAAACAATACCAGGAGGGATCAGGGCAGTGAGCCTCAGTCACACACCTATTTCCAAAACCTTCAGAAATGCCTATGAGAGCTAAGGGTATCGCTCAATGGTGGCGCACCTGCCTAGCACGCTGAAGGCCCTGGGTTCGATTATCCCCAGCATCACAAAAAACAAGAAAGAATTAAAAAAAACACACACACACAAAAATACCTCCTACAAGACTCTAAAGCACAGAAGCAGCAAGAAGGTGGCCTGTCATTATGGTAGCAGTAACTCTATGGCGCTACAGTTGGTTCATCCTTCATATTCACCAACACGAAGCAGTAAATGGGATTCTTATAGTTCAGATTCCTCACTCGCTTTTTAATTTAAGATCCTGATAAGTACAAGCTGGGGACTCCTTGAACATTCAGAGCCAAACGGCTGCTGACAATGGTCCCCCAGTACAGGCAGACCCCAAAACTCTGGCAGAGCAAAGCACAGAAGGGGGATGGGCAAGACACAGGCAGCCTAGGTGCAGAACGCCGCCGCTCCGGTCCAAAAGCAGCGACAGGTGCTCGTGGTCCCCCGCGACTCCAACCTGAGGGCTCCGCCCACCCCACGCTGGCTCCCAGAATCCTCCGAGACCCGACTCCACTTCCCAGAGGCCTTAGCGGCAGCCCCGCCCCAACGGGCCCCGAGCTTCTAGCGGAGCCCGGATATTCCCGCGCGCCCGGGATGGAGACCCCGGAGGTGCGCGCCCGCCCCCGCGGTTGGGCGGGAAGCTGGGGCGGCCCAGCTTTACCCGGGCTGGAACCTGAAAAGCCTCTGGGGCTACGGCGGGAGCGTTAGAGCCGCGCGCACAAACGGGTGGCACCCCTGAGTTCACTTACCCCCGGACCTGCTCCGGGCCCCGCTCTGACCACGGGGCTGGGTCCTCGTGGGCTGCGCTCTCCCGGACTGCTGAAGGAGCGGACGGGGCCGCCGGCCAGAACCACGGAGCGCGGGGACACAAAAGGCTCGAGCTCGACGCCGCTCCGCCTGGAGTCGCATCTGCGCACTTGGAGGCGACAGCGCCGGGTCGGGGGTCCGGGCGGAAGGACTCCACTTCCCAGAGGGCTTGGGGACACCGGCGCCGGTCCTGGGGTGGGGGGTGCCTGCAGAGTGAGGGGAGAGAGGAGTGCGGGCCTGTCATTCAGCCTCGGAGAGGAGATAAGGCCCCACCTTGGCCTTATCTCCTGTCTGGGTAGAATGAGAAGCTGTCGCCAAAACAAGCCAAATGATTTTAGTGTGTGTCATTAACCCGGGGGAGCGGAGACCTATAAAACATGTCCAATATTTCTCCATATTCTGTCTCTGATCCCTAGGGGGATTGAACCCGGGGTCTCGTACATGCTAGGCAAACTCTGTACCACTAAGCTACATGCCCAGCCCTTTTTATTTTTTGAGACAGAGAGTCTTGCCAGACTGACCTCAAATTTGTGATCCTCCTCCCTCAGCATAGGTGGGATTACAGACCTGCACCACCGCACGTGGGTCTCCATCCTATCTTATAATAAAGTCCAATGTCTGTAAACTATGCCAGTGCTGCCATATATATATATATATATATATATATATATATATATATATATATATATGTATGTATATATATATATATATGTATGTATATATATATATAGAGAGAGAGAGAGAGAGAGAGAGAGAGCGCATTCTGGCTGTTAAACAGAAAGCACAGGCAGAGTTGAGAAGCCATTGTTCTTATTTAAGAAATATTAAAGAAGAAACACGATTAGGAATGAATTCAGAAGGAAGTAACTGTGAAGGCTGGCTTTGAAGTGGGTAAGGGTGCACACCAGGAGTTAAGGGATTTTTATATTGGAAGGGCCACTCCCCCTGATCCAAAGAAGTTAGGGTCATCTCTGGCCAGCGACCGGCGCTGACTAGATAAGATGGTTTCAAAAGAGCTGACTGCAACATTAAGCTAAGAAAACAGTGAGAAAGCACAGGACACATAAGTAATTTTCATATCAGAGTGGGACTGCTCTGCAACCTCATGGGTCCTCTTCCACTCTGGAAGGCAAGAGAGGGAGAGCACCTGCAATCCCTTTATTTATAGGGTAAAAAAGACAAAGGATTTTCGTTAGAATATTCTACACCAAATAAGTCAGGGATAAGGTTTCAAAGGTGGAGTCTTGCTTCTGATACCTGTGGCCAGCAGATTGATTGACATCTTGGCAAGTCACACCCATCTCAGGTGCTGTGTGGGATCACGCAAGAGGGAGAGGAGAGGGGCACTTGCATGGCACAGCCCAGTCAGCGTGCAGTGCCAGACCTGTCCACTCATATAGCTGCAATGCACATAGCTCACACACACAGCCCATGGATGGCTTTCAACAGTCGTCCAGCCTAAAGAACAAATAGAAGAGCTGGGAATGTGGCTCAGTAGGAGTGCCCCTTGTACCAAAAAATAAATAAATACAAAGTGAGCATTTAAAATGTTGATACCACTCTTGTCAGACCCCTCCAGTGGCTCCTCGTTGCCCTGGAGCTAACACAGCTGCTGCTGCTGCTGTTTCTTCTCCTCCTCCTCCTCCTCCTCCTCCTCCTCCTCCTCCTCCTCCTCCTCCTCCTCCTCCTCCTCCTTCTTCTGTGTATGTGTGTATTATTATTATTTTACAAAAGTTTATTAAATTTACAACAGACTCCAACACAACACTTCATTCTAGCTATAGGTGGCAAAAGATGTTCCAGTGGGGATCCTGATGTCTAAATAGGAATGGAATCAATGGTCACCATCATTTCAGGCACAAGAATCGGCTTACTTTTTGCCAGATTTCTTAATTCCGCCTGTGGCCAGGGGGCCCTTCCCCGTGGCCTTCGTTTTAGCTACTCAAATTTCTTCTGCTCCTCTTTTTTGTTTCTGTTTGAAAGTCTTATCTTCCTCATCCATCTCCTTGACCTGCTTCTTAGGTTGTTTCAGGGGCTTCTTCTTGCTACCTTCCCAGCAGGACATGGTGCCTGCCACCCCTACCCCAGACCTTCAACACCGCTACTTAAGACCATGGTGTTATCCAGCTGTGCCAATCCTGAATCATTTGTTGCTGTCTCACTGTAATTCTCTATGCTGAGATCACATGGGCTTCTTGTATCTAATACAAGCTGGTGTGGTCCAGCATGCCTGTAATCCCAGCAACTCCAGAGGCTGTGGCAAGAGAATCACAAGTTCGAGTCCAGCCTTGACAAAAAGTGAGACCCTTTGTCAAAACAAAAAATAAAATACACCAGGTACAGTGACCCACACCTGTAATCCCAGCAGCTTGGGAGGCTTAGGCAGGAGGATCACAAGTTCAAAGCCAGCCTTGGCAATTTAGTGAGGGCCTACGCAACTCAGTGAGACCCTGTCTCTAAATAAAATATTTTTAAATGGGCTGGGGATGTGGCTCAGTGGTGAAGCACCCCTGGATTCAATCCCCAGTACCAATAAATAAATAAATAAAGCAAGCAGTTGGGAAAACAGCATGGTAATAGAGAGCCCTTGGGTTCAAACCCCAGTAGCAAAATAATAATAATAATACTTACATATATACATACCAGATTTGCTATTCTTTAATACATGCATTTTGTCTACATTGAACATGTCCCTCTAGTCCTCCTTCATAACCACATTTGTAACTGTGTGCTGATACAAAAATAAGATAGTATTTGGGACTTTTGACCCCAGAACATAAGATAATATACCTTCTGGGACTCAAAATACCAAAACTTCAGATTGCTAGTTGAGACATACCTTCCTGTGACTCCACTCTTGGCAAGTATTCACTCTGAAAAGGCAGAAGGTCCTGTCAAATTAAGTCATTTCACTTCATCTTCAGCATTCCAGACCTGTAGGAATGCCACCTTGAAGGGGTTGCTCTTGCAGATTATTTGGACAATTTCTTCCATGGACACAAGGCCTTTGACTCATTACTAACATTCTGTGCTGGAGTTATTTTCTTTGCCTATTTTGGTTTATAATTTCATATATTCCTTTTTCTTATTTTGCTTTTGTGCACATTGCAATAAACCAATTTATTCAGAATTTATCTTTGCCTCACTTTGATTAAAGTAGTTTTGTCGTGCCAGGCATGGTAGTTCATGCCTGTGATTCCATGATCTGTTTTGGAAGCTGAAGCAAGAGAATTGCACGTTTGAGACCAGCCTGGACAAATTAGCAAGAACCTGTCTCTAAAAATAAAAAGGGCTGGGGAGGGTGTAACTCAGTGGTAGAGTGCCCCTCCGTTCAATCCCCAGTACAGACACACACAAAAAAAAAAAAAGAAAGAAAGAAAGAAAAAAGAAGAAAAGAAAAAAAAGTCAGTGAGGCTATAGCTTAGTAGTAGAGCTTTTGCATGCAAGGCTGTTGGGCTCAATCTTCAGTACCAAACACACCAAAAAGTTCTAAAAATGCATTTTTTAACCATAATATGTTGATTAGAATAGAATTGTTCTATTTTTTTTTCCTCAAAAATTTTAAGTCATTGCTTATTTACCTTGGTATTCCACTGGAGATCTCAGTTACCATTCTGTATGGTGATTCTTCAAATGTGACCTATTCACCTTTCTCAACTTTTTTTTTGGGTGGGGTACTGGGGATTGAACCATGGTCTTGTGCATACAAGGCAAGCACTCAACCAACTGAGCTAAATCCCCAGTCGAATATTTATCTTCTTTCCAGGTATTCTGAAATTGCATAACAATGTAAATTTGAATGTTGCATAAATGAGTATAAAATGTTATTTATTTTTCTGAACATACTATGGATACTTTAAATATGGAAACTGGTTTACTTATATCCAGGAGCTTTTGTTGAATTATTTATTTGGAAATAAATTTTTTTGTTGGTACTACATCATTAGAGTTGATGAAATTTACTATGAATAAGACCATCTTAATGAAACAAGAGAAAATGTTTATACCTTTTAAGAGTCCAGCCATGAGCAGTCCTGCTTCACAATGTACTTGGTGAAGACTGAAAATTGTGACTTAACCCCATAGAGAGTATCAGATCCAGGCTTTAGTCTTTGCTACTTCTGTTTTGCCCCACTTGCCCTCCACTAACCCTGGGAAATTAAGAGGTGAAGAAGTTGTTTGCCATAGGAGGCTGAGATGGCAAAAGAAAACAAAATTCAGCTGAAAACTTTAAAACTAAATTCAGAATAAGTAAATTTCATTGAAATTTATATAGAAAAAGAAAAACCTATGGGAAAAAAAAGAAGTTAAGAAAAGCAAAATTTAAAGCAAATTGCAAAAAAGCAGCTGGAGATGTGTTTTAGTGGCATAGTACTTGACTAGCATGTTTGAGGCCCAACAGCAGGAAATAATGAAATCAAATATGTTGCATTCCCCCATCCAAAAAAAAAAGTATGTTGCATTTATTATGTGAAGATGAATGAGCAGTTCCTAATTTAAGGGATGAATTTAGTGCACTATTATGAAGTATCTATATTTCATTAGTACTTAAATAAGGGAATGTTGATAAACTATCACGGTAAACTAGGAAAATAAATGTGTATATCAGTTGGATAAAATACAATGCAACCATTAATAATATGTATTATCCACTCATAGATATGTATCCCAGAGAAATGAAAACATGTGTCCACAAAAATGTTATACACAAGTGTCCCAAAAGACTGCATATTGAATGGTTACATTTATATTAAATGTTCAGAATTGAGAAATTTGTATAGAGTAGGTTTGTAGTTGCCTATGGCTGAAGTGGGGTTAGGGAGGAGGAATGAGCAAAAGGTTTCTTTGGGGACTTATAAAAATTTTCTGAGGGCTGGAATGTAGCTCAATTATAGAGCACTTGCCTGGCATATGCAAGGCTCTGGGTTCAGTCCTCAGTACTGTGAAAACAAATGTTCTAAAATTTATTGTGATGATAGATGCATAACTCTGAATATACCAAAAGCCATCAGTTGTACACTAAAATGAATTGCATCCCTTGTAATTACATCTCAACAGACTTGTAAAAATACACATGTAATTTATAGGCAGTACCTGTCAGTATAGTATTATTGAGGAAATTGTTTTACGAATATTTTTTAACCAAAGAATAATGTTTAAGGATATATAGATGTAGAAAAATATCAGGGAAGATATACATCACAACATTCTTGATTTTTCTTGAGATTTTTGAGTATGGGTAATTTTGAGCTTTTTCATCAGAATTTCCCATGCTGGGAATATTTCTTTTTATTCCCTCCCTTGGAATATTTCTTTATTTTTATTTTTATTTTTTAGTTGTTGATGGACCTTTATTTTTTTATTTATTTATATGTGGTGCTGAGTGATAGACCCAACCTGATCTTTTCTTTAAATTGAGAGACATTGGGCTGGGATGTGGCTCAATCGGTAGCGGGCTCGCCTTGCATGTGTGCAGCTCGGGTTCAATCCTCAGCACCACATCAAAGATGTTGTGTCTGCCGAAAACTAAAATACATAAATAAATATTTTTAAAAAATTAGGAGCCATCTCGCCATAAAGCCATGAAAAGATAATTTTGGTTTTACTATAAATTACTGTAAATTCTGAACCTGCTTGGAATGCCTGCCCGTGCCTTGAACTCACCCATCCCTGGCTCTCTGACCAGATAGCAGCCCTCTCTGAAACTTAGTGATGCCTCACAAATCTTGGCCTTCCCTGGCCAGATACCAACCCTCTGTGAGGCTCTAATGACCTTCATAAATTCTGATGTCAGGGCCAGCAAAAATGTAAACTACCATTAGTGTTATGCTCCTCAGAGTTTTGTTATCTGTAACCCCCCTTTGTGTAACTTTCTGGGCTATAAAGCTGGGCTGTAGGAAAGCTGCAGCTGCTGTCTTGTTCCCACGATTTTGGGTGGGAGAGACAGCCCTGCCAGTCGAAATAATAAGCTTGCTTTAATTTGATTTTTAATTGGAGTCAGTGGTCTTTTCTTGCGTCCTGGTCTAACACTGAGAATTGAACCCAGTGCCTCACACATGTGAGGCAAGCGCTTTACTACTGATTCACGACCCCAGCCCTGGAATATTTCTCTTTTTTTTTTTTTTAAAGAGAGAGTGAGAGAGAGAATATTTTTAATACTTATTTTTTAGTTATCAACGGACACAACATCTTTGTTTGTATGTGGTGCTGAGGATCGAACCCGGGTCGCATGCATGCCAGGCGAGCACACTACCGCTTGAGCCACATCCCCAGCCCTGGAATATTTCTCTTTAAAAACATATTTTACTAATTTAGAAGAAACTTAGCAATTGCCCTCTTAAGAATAGAGTGAATTATGCTGGGCAAGGTGACACAAACCTGTAATCCAGTGAGGCTAAAGCAAGAAGATCACAAGTTCAAGGTCAGCCTTCAACAACATATTGAGATCCTCTATCTCAAAATAAGATCAAGGGCTGGGGTTATAGCTCAGTGGTAGGGCACTTTCCTAGCATGAATGAGGCCTTGGGTTTAACCCCAAGTACAACCAAAAAAGGAAGAAAGGAAAAAAAGAAAAAAAAAAAACTGTTGCAACACATGACTAAACCAGTCAGGGTCATTCCAGGTGAACTGGGCTGGCACAAAATAATCACACAGAGACAGAGAAATACCTTTTTCTTTGGGATCTGTGATAGTTCCTTTGACCCAGCTCCCACAAAGGAGGTAAAGCAGGCAAGACAGAGAAAGACCATGAACCTAGAGTAAGCAAAAGGGATGAAAGGGATGCATACAATGCACATCCTAGACCGAGCTGCATCCTCAGTCCAGTGGGCTTTGTGTGTTCAAAATGCTCACAGCTCACACACACAGCCCATGGCTGGTTTGCCACATCTCCACATTCCCATTGCTCAAAGCTAAGGGGCCCTCAGCCCCTATGTGGCTGCTCCTGAACAAAACAGTTAAATAAAGGGTCATGGACTGGGGTTCAGTGGCAGAGCACTTGCCTAGAATGTGTGAGGCACTGGTTTCAATCCTCAGCACCGCAAGTAAATAAATAAAGGTCCATTGACAACTAAAAATATACATTAAATAAATAAATAAATAGTCCTCATAAGAGTGATTCCTGCTTTTTTTTTTTTAAACTTGTTTTAAAAAAAGGTTTATTTGTTACAAAATGTTAAGTACTAAAGCTAAAAATATATAAATTCAGGTCAAGCTATATTAAAATACACACATACCCTTCTTTGCAAAATTGTTAAAGATTGAATTAAACAGATGCTTTAAATAAAATAAAGTACTCTTTGAGGTTATTTTTGTCTAATTAACCATATCAGTGTAGTGTAGAGTTTGTAAAATTATAGTTGAAAAGTTTTGCTCTCTTGGAATCAAATTTATTCAATCTTTAGTCTTCTGCTACTACCCAATGTGAAGCTATCATGCTGGCTTGAACAGGGTAAGTCTGTTATGATACTGAAAATTCTCTATCACAAATCTAGTCTTATATCATGAACATGGAATAGTCAAAGTATATAAAGGATTAAATAGGATGAAAACCTGGCTCTGAAACAAAAGGCCTTAGTTCTACTATATAGTATCTTCTCTAAATAAAATGGTAGGTAAATATACTGAAGCAGAGATCAGCACAAAGCATACATCCATCTAGAAATAATTTTTAGTTGGGGGAAAAAAATCTCAAAAACAACACTCACTTCTCCAAGATAACTGATAAGTAAAATTTCTTATTATTTTAAATTGAGTAAATTCAAAAGTCTTGAATCTACGTGTTCAATGCATTTAAAAACTAATTTGATTCTACTCTGACTAGCTCTGCAAAATTGTGACATCTGACTGTCTGGGTCACACAGGAGGAAGAATTTTCATAATAAAAACACACTCAATACCAAGGAGTACCAGTTTTCAAATTCAACCCCCACTCAGGTCAAACAGCCTAAACGAAACGGCTATATTCTATTGAAATCTTAAAAAAAAGTGTTTTTGAGAAAAGACTTTGCTTTGTTTTGTACTTATATTTTTCAATTTCCTAAAGGTTTTAGAATTTTAAGTGCTGTAATTAATATGGGGATGAGACTATGCTTATGAAGAACAAAAGGTTATCACTGCATTTTAAAAGTTCATAAATGTGAATGAATTTCTAGAAATCTGCTATAGGTCTACTCTTTTACAATGTTAATCCTAGCCTCATAGGTTCTGCCAATCTTTGATTAACCCAAGGGATTAAACAAAAAGCATAAAATTCCAGCAGTCTTCACTTACACAGTCCAATTAAAATCAGGTTTCTTGGAATATATCTAGAGGAAATTTTTAGTGCTTTCCTCTTTCAGTGATGACATACATACAAGGGTTAACTGTAAGGAATCCTAATATTATAAGATTATTTAATCAGATCTTTAAGAAGTTGGAAAAAATATATGTATTCTAAAGTCACTGGAGGTTAACAGAAAGATATAGTCCAGTACTAAATTACAGATGACAATAATGTTCACAATAAATAGTAGTGATTCCTACTTTGTAGGAAGGGTTAGAAAGAAGAGAATCCCCACTGCCAGGCCCTAAGCAACTTAGCAATTAGGAGACCTTGTCTCAAAATGAAAAATAAAAAGGCCTGGGGTTGTGGCTCAGTGGTAAAGCCCCACAGGTTAAATTTTCAGTACCTCTTGCCCCCAAAATGACAAGAAACTCAGAGGGAATTCCAAACTCTTTGGAAAAGCTGACAACAAATATTGAGCTATCCAACTGAGAGGTGATAAGATTGATATACAAAGAATTTCCTGTTGGGGCTTTTTACAAACAGGAGCACATGCTCCGATCAGAAGGTTGTGCATTCAAGCCACTGGTACATTAAAGCAAGCTGTTCCTCTACCATTTCTAAAGTTTGTTTAATTGACTTTTTAAAAAACAATACTTAGAAGAAGCTCCACTCTCATCTTTTCTTTAGGTGTTAGGTATGGGATCCAGACTCTTATGCATGCCAGGCAAGTGTCCTACCACAGAGTTACAGCCTAGACCAGGACAATCATTTAAACTGAGGAAAGAGCCAGCCCACAGGCTGATGCAGGGGAAGCTCAATCCTGGAAAGCATAGAGCTATCTCTATTTCCATTAAACATGTGTTTCTCTTCCCTCTTGGTGCAGGACAGCTGGTTTATATCTGGAACTTATTTGTTTCATAGCCAAATTGGAAGGATGCATTCAACTCCTAAATGTAATGGTAATAAATGCTCTGGTAATTTTCTACTCTTGGGGACTTCAAGAGCTTTCTTGTATATATCATTCATTTTTAATCAACTCACAGTATTTTCTCTTTAACCACAATGTTCAGAAGGAACATTGAGGGAACAAACTCAAACAATGAAAAGTGTGCGTGTGTGTGTGTGTGTGTGTGTGTGTGTGTGTGTGTGTGTGTGTGTAGGGAGGGGCAGAAAGACGAAAGACGGGAGGGGGGAAGGATGGAGGGAGGGAGAGGGACAGGGGGAGAGAGAGAGAAAGAGAAATTGATTTTGACTTATTCATCAAGGTGATCCAGATATCAACCCAAAGAAACTGTGCCATACCCCATATCTGGGTCCTGGGACCCCAAAACTACTTCTGCACTTGAAAGAATTAATTAACAAAGTCTCTTCTCCTGGGTTGTTTTCAGGTCCTGTTTGAAGTCATCTGACTGTCTTCTCTGAAGCCTGGTCCTGATGGGGTAAATCCTGATAAGGACGTGAACAGAATGACCTAAATTTCAGCTCTTGTGGATTTTTTCCCCTCACTTCCTCACTCTTCAGTTCAAGTTTCTGTCCATTGCAAGAGTTGTTCAAAATAAAATTCTTGGGGCTAAAGAAAAGCTAAGGAAGGTCGGCGTTGAGAGCAGCAAGACGTTTATTTCACTCAGAAACAATTTTTAATATAAATCCCAGGGGCTAAAGAAAGGTACCCCAACTCTGACCCCGACGTGATTTGAACACGCAACCTTCTGATCTGGAGTCAGACGCGCTACCGTTGCGCCACGAGGTCTGGGAAATGTAGTGGAATTGCGTCTTACAAGGATGTTGATTTCAGCAGTCGTCAGGTGCAGTGACCGGGATTTGTGTTTTGCTCTGCCTTTACAATAATTTGGTATTGACTATGAGTTCTTTGTCCCTTTTGTAAGGTCACGATTCAAAGCGAGTAAATGAAGCCGGCGAGGTCCAAAAGGCACGTTCTTGTAATTCAGGAAAACTACCTTCCCAGGGCCATAAAGGCTGAGAGCGTCGTTAGGGGAAGGACTGAAAACAATTTTCAATGCCAAGCGCGGCTCACCAGGGGGGCTGCTGGGGGAGGGGCGCGGGTGTCTGTCATCAGGGATCCAAGTTCTCTTTCCCTAGTCCGTCTGCTCACATATTTGCACTTGAGTCGCACCTTAGGAGGAAGACTATTTCCTGGTAATCTCAAAGGGCACTTTAAAGTTCCTTCCTTTTATGCTTAAAACAACCACAGTCTTTGTAGAAAAAAATAATTAGATTAAAAGAAATTATAAGAGGTGTTGAACACCTACAGGCACCAAGGGAGGCTCTGCATATACATCTTGCCACTTCCTGTGATCTCAGGTTAAAGGACAGAGGTGGGGAGGGGAGGGCATGGCATTTTCTTTGGCATGTTGAATAGACTGTGGATTACACTGTTTATTTCAGTATCAGCACTTATATGTATGCTTACATTCACATTGTTGTGTAACCAATCTGTACAACTCTTTTCATTTTGCAAAACTGAAACTCAATTCTTGTGTGTGTGTGTGTGCATGTGTGCAAGCTCTTGCCCTCGAGTGCTAATGATAGAACTCAGGACCTTACACATATTCAGCAAGCACTCTACTGCTAAGTCTGAATATAACAGGTTCTCATTCCCTCTTTTTCCAACCCCTGGCAGCCTTTCTATCCCTGTCTATGAATTCCAATACTCTAGGTGCCTCAGAATCAGAAAAAAAAAATTTTTGTCTTTTGTGACAATATAATGAAGAAATGAATAAATGATAAGGTTGTATTTGAAGATGCTGGAAAAATGCAAACAATAGAACAAATCCTTTGTGACATCAGATGCAATAAAAATTGTTTTACTTGGGGATTGGCTTTTCCACCAAGGGGATGGATGTGTTTTCCAATATAATATGGCAAAGAAAGGTACACATCTGTGCAGAACATTTTATTGGTTGATGGGAAGATAATCTTGTCCTTCCCCAATGGGATTAGTGAATTATTAGGCAAAATTATCAATATTAAAGAGGGAGGAATTTGAAAAGAACTTAGAGATCTGTTCTAGATGTTGGGGTTTCAGGGTAAATAATTTCATTAGGAAACGTGAACTCTGATTTCTGGTGATCAATTGCTCACAGTTACTACTACCCACTGAACTTTGGCTTACCCAGACTAGTCAGATTAGGAAGAATGTTCCAGCTCTCAATCTATTTACTGGTGAGGCAGACCTCTGATGAATAAGTTATCTCAAATTCAGGGTGGATCAGTTGCCCTGGTAACTCCTGGAGCTGGAGAATTTTAATCCTCTCATCACATCTATAAAAATCACCTCTCTTTATACTCCTCCTGGTAAAGTTGGGGGTTAGAACTGGTAGTGTAAGGAGATAAGTGATTTGTTCTTTTTTCCAGGTATATATAATTGGATACCTTTTCACCAATTTCCCAGCGAGTGGTTCAACGCTAATGTGCCCACTGGTCCGTAAAATGAGGTGTGAAGTGCTGTGAAGTGTAGTTATCAAGAAAAGTCTAGGGCCCTGGGTGTGTGACTCAGCAAACAGAGCGTTGCCTAGCATGCGTGGGGTCCTGGGTTCGGTCCCCAGTGCCAAATAAAGACAAAATGATTCAAAGAATATGCAATTGCCTATTGTAGGAAATACCAGCATCTCTGGAAAAATCTGGACTCCCCCACTCCTCTCGTCCATTTGTTAACTAAAAACTTCTCTTTTAGAGATATAATCGTAGCTGGTGTCCCTTCTGCCCTTGGATCCACCCGGGGTGGAGGGGTACGGTCCTTGCAGCGCCCGCCTCTGGCCTTTCTCTGTGGCCTTCTAGGCTCCGGATGTAGGGATCGTGGGCTGGGGTGGCGTTAGCGTAGTGTCCGAAGAAGGACGTGGGGAGGGGCGGGGACGCAGGTGCCACTTGCCACTTTTTCCTGGTATTGTGTGCTCCTGTAAGGTCCCCGGGGCGGAAGTTTCCGCAGCTCCTTGTCCTCCAGCCCACTAGAGGGGTCAGTACCAGGAGGCGGCCGAAGCCAGGACTCGGTGTTGTGGGGTCTCCCCGGTCCCCGAAATCTTCTGTGTCCCCTCCCCCTCCCCCGCACTTCAGCAGGAGTTGGGATGTGCCACCCCTTTGCGCTCTTCCCTGCCGTATGGAACCTTAGGTCAGACCCCCTGGACCGGATAAAGCCAAGCAAGTAGCCCGGTGAAACTTAGAAGGACTTTCTGAGTGAGCTAGGAAGCGCCCACGTAGTAAAGAGAAAGCCACGTCCCTACACCTGCGGCTGGTGGAAGCCCAGTCCTGAAGGGTGGGAGTGAATAGGCGCTGGCTCTTGGGCGAGGTCTTCCTTGAGTTCAAAACGCAGCTCTAAGTACGTGTGACAAACTCCCGGTAAGACCAAATCCTACTCCCTGGCACTGTCAATCTACACGCACCACTGGGAACTAATGAACTTTGAAGACAGAGAGTTCAAGGTCTAGTGAGTGATTGGAGCACAGGTATAAAATGAGAATAATAAAAGTACCAGAGCAGGCAAGAGTGACATAGAACTAACAGTGTGGGCTATGGAGAGAGGAAGGGGGAAAAAGGAAGAAGAAGAAAAGAGGAGGAGGAGGAGGAGGAGGAGGAGGAGGAGGAGGAGGAGGAAGAGGAGGAGGAGGATCATTATTATCAGCATCATCATCATCATCATCATCAAGCCATGGCACAAGCCTAAAGCCCCAGCCACTCCTGAGGTGAGGCAGGAGAATGGGGAGTTGAAGGCCAGCCTGGGCAATTTAGTGAGTGCCCCAACCTCCCAATAAAGAATCCAGCTGAAGGTTTAGGTCAGGAAAATATATTACTGTCGATGTTTGTTGTGGTTTATTAGAGAGCATCAATAAGTCAATAAATCAAAAATGAATTCCTTTTCTTCAAATTTTTATTGGTGCATTATAGTTGTACAAAATGATGGAATTTGTTATTACATATTCATACACTCACATAACAAAACAATGTAATTTGACCCAGCGCTCCCTGCACCCCCACCCCCACCTCTACTTTTTTTGGTAAGGGGAGAATGTTTGAACCTAGGGGGATACTCGACCACGGAGCCACAACCCCAGCCCGTCTTATTTATTATTTTGAGACAGGGTCTTGATAAATTTTCCTAAGTTGCTGAGGCTGGCTTTGAATTTGTGATTCTCCTACTTCAGCCTGGGATAACAGACATTCACATCCACACCTGCTAATAATAAATTTTTTTTCCTCTCACATATTTTTATGGTTGTATATACTGATGGAATTTGTTGTTACATATTGGTACATGCACACAATACATAATAGAACAATATAATTTGACCAACATCACTAATAATGAATTCTTGTTAAATTTTTGTAACCTATC
Source organism: Ictidomys tridecemlineatus (assembly GCF_052094955.1). Classification (NCBI taxonomy): domain Eukaryota; kingdom Metazoa; phylum Chordata; class Mammalia; order Rodentia; family Sciuridae; genus Ictidomys; species Ictidomys tridecemlineatus. The sequence continues at coordinate 110,536,303 of NC_135486.1, read as the reverse complement.
AGACTGGAGGAAGATGAAATCTCAGTGTAGTTTTGATTTGCATTTCCCTAATTGCTAATAATGTTGAACATTTTTTTCATATATTTGTTGACCATTTGTATTTCTTCTTTGGAGACATGTCTATTTAGTTCATTTGCCCATTTATTAATTGGATTATTTGGTTTGGGGGTGTTAAATTTCTTTAGTTCTTTATGTATTCTAAATATTAATCCTCTGTCAGAAGAGTAGCTAGCAAAGATTTTCTTCATTCTGTAGATTTTCTTTTTGCATTCCTAATTGTTTCCTTTGCTGTGCAGAAACATTTTTTATTTGATGCCATTCAATTTATTAACTCTTGGCATTATTGCTTGACTTTTAAGGGTCCTATGGAGAAAGTCATTGCCTGTGTCTATATGTTGAAGTGTTGACCCTACATTTTCTTCTAGGAGTTGAATAGTTTCTGGTGTAATTCCTAGGTCTTTGATACATTTTTGGGCTGCTGTTTGTGTAGGGTGAGAGATAAGAATCTAGTCTTATCCTTTTATATATGGATAACCAGTTTCCCCACAATGTGAGTTTAAAAAACACTGTCTTTTGTCCAATGTATGCCTTTGGCTTCTTTGTAAAGGATCAGATGACTTTATCGGTGTGAGTTTGTCTTTGTGTCTTCGATTCTGTACCATTGCTCTATGTGTCTGTTTTTATACTGGTACCATGCAGTTTTTGTTGCTACAGCTCTATAGCATAATTTTTAGTCAGATATTGTGATGTCTCCAGCATTTTTTTTTTTACTTAGAATTTTTTTGGCCATTCTGGGTCTTTCATTCTTTCAAATTAATTTTAGAACTGTTTTTTCTATTTCTGTGAAGATTGTCTTTGGTATTTTGATGCAGATATAACTGAATCTGTATATTGCTTTTGGTAGTATGGCCACTTAAACAATATTAATTCTTCCTATCCATGAATATGGGTGGTCTTTCCATTTTGTGTCTTCTTCAATTTCTTCAATGTTCTATAGTTTTTATGGAATAGATCTTTAACTCCTTGGTTAGTTTTAAGTTTTACCTTTAGGCTTTTTTTTTCTTTTTTCTTTCTTTTTTTTTTTTTTTTTGAGGCTGTTGTAAACAGGAGTGTTTTTTCTTATTTCTTTCTCAGCAGATTCATCATTGGTATATAGAAAAGCTATTGATTTTTGTATGTTGATTTTGTCACTTTACTAAATTTGTTTATTAGCTCTAGCAGTCTTTAGTGGAGCTTTTTGAATCTTCTAAGTACAGACTTATATCATCTGCCAACAGTGAAAATGTGATTTCTTACTTTTCTATTTTTATCTATTTTATTTCCATCTCTTACCTCACTGCTCTGGCTAAAACATATAATTCTATATTGAATAGGAGTGGTGACAGTGGACATCCTGTGCCCTTTCACATTTTAAAGGAAATGCTTTCATTTTTTTCTCTATTCATTATGATGTTGGCTTTGCCTTGTTCATTTGTAGTCTTCTTTGTTGTTGAAGTAGCTTCCTTCTGTCCCTCGTTTCTTTGGGTTTTTATCATGAATGGTTGTATAATTCTGTAGAAGGCTTTCTCTGCATTTGTTGAGATGAGTAAATAATTTTGTCCTTAATTCTATCTATGTGATTAATTGCATTTATTGATTTGCATGTTAGACCATTCTTGCATTCCCAGGATGGAATGTTGTGCAATGTATTCACTAATATTTCATTAAGAATTTGTGCTCCAGGAATAGTGGCACATGCCTGTAATCCCAGTGGGTCAGGAGGCTGAGGCAGGAGGATCGCCAGTTCAAAGCCATGGCAATTTAGTGAGGCCCTAAGAAACTTGGCGAGACCCTGTTTCAAAATAAAACATAGAAAGGGGTGGGGATGTTGGTCAGTGGTTGGTACCATGGGTTCAATCCCTGGTTAAAAAAGAAAGAAAGAAATAAAGTACATATCCTAGGTTTTAGGCAAAAAAAAAAAAAACAAAACCAAGACTATATAAACAGCTGAAATATAGACATATAGGGAGCAGCACACAGAGGAGGGAAGTTTTTTTAAAAAAAGTGACAAATCGGAAGAGGGTGTTCTTTGAGAAAAAGAAATGGAGAGAATAAAGGTGCTGTTTGCCTTTTGTGTGCCAAGGATTGAGCCCAGGCATTTAACCACTGAGCCACACACACAGAGTCCTGTGTGTGTGTGTGTGTGTGTGTGTGTATTTTTAAAGAGAGAGAGAAGAGAGAGAGAGAATTTTTTAATTTTTTTTTCAGTTTTTTGGTGGACACAACATCTTTATTTTATTTTATGTGGTGCTGAGGATCGAACCCAGCACACCATGCATGCCATGAGAGCGTGCTTGAGCCACATCCCTAGCCCTTTTTTTTATATTTTATTTTGAGACAGGACCTTACTAAATTGCTGAGGCTAGCTCTGCTGTTTGCTTGTTTAGTAAGAATTCTGGAAAGTGTTTTATTTTTTAATTATTTATTTTTTAATTTTTAATTTGTTTTAATTAATTATACATGACAGTAGAATGCACTTTGGTACATCATATATAATGGAGTATAATTTCTCATTCTTCTGGTTATATATAATGTAGTATTTCACTGGTTAAAGTTTTTCTATATATATGTGTGTGTGTGTGTGTGTGTGTGTGTGTGTGTGTGTGTGTGTGTGTGTATTTAATTGTAGATGGACACAATCCCTTTATTTTTCTTATTTATTTTTTATGTGGTGCTGAGGATCAAACCCAGTGACTCACACGTGCTAGGCATTGAGCTACAACTCTAGTCCCTCTGGGAAGTTTTAATACTTTAAACCATTTGAATGCATGGTTTCAAATTTCTAAGCAGGCATTCAAAAAGATCCTGCTCCTCTCAGGAGTTCTCAGGTCTCTACCTAGGAGAGCCCAGTTAACCATCCTGACTACGAACATGCCTTGACCAGAAGGTTTTACTTGACTTGAGGACTTCCTGCTCTTCATGGGGCAGGTGCACATCTGGGTTCTAGCTTCATATTTCCTCCTTTCCAGTCCAACTCCCAGTTTTCCCAGTTGCTGTTGCCCATTCATAATGTCTGCAGTTCCTCCCTACAGAACCTCAGATTTCTGAATCTGAACCCTGGGCCACCCACTGCAGGACTCCATTTCTCCCATTTGGCATCTGTTGTCATTTTGGGGTCACCTGTTTTGTGCAGGTCAAAGTGGGAAACCCATGCTGTGCTGAGGTTTGGAAACCATTTAGGCATCTTTGGCAGAACTTGAAGAGACTTAGGGCCCCAGACATAGTGACTGGGGGAAAAGGGGATTGTGGAGGGCGAAGGATGTCCCAGCCATTAGGGCAATTCCAAGAAGCACATCTGCTTGGCCTCTCTTCTCAAGCTCCATCTTGTGTTTTCAACTGTGATAACATATTGTAAGGATTTTAGAATAATATGCTATATTTACACAGAGATGCATCTTTTCTGTGATTTTTCCTTCACTTCTGAAATAGTTTCCCTTTTTTGGGGGGCGGGTGGTGCCAGGGATTGAAATCAGGGGCACTTCACCACTAAGCCACATCCCCAGCCCTATTTTGTATTTTATTTAGAGACAGGGTCTCACTGAGTTGCTTAGTGCCTTGCTTTTGCTAAGGCTGGCTTTGAACTCGAGATCATCCTGCCTCAGCCTCTGGAGCTGCTGGGATTACAGGCATGCAACACTTTACCTAGCCTGAAATAGTTTCCTTTGATCATTTTCTTTCCACTCTTAAGATTTCCTGTAATGTTTCTTTTACAGCATGTTTATTTGTAATGAATTCTTTGGTTTTGTTTGTTTTAAACTATGATGTCAGGTGTGACGCCACATACTTGTACTCCTAGCTACTCAGGAAGCTGAGGTCACCAGTCAGTTGAAGATCAACTATAGCACAACACTGATTCAAAACAAAACAAAGCAAGCTGGGCACGATGGTGCATGCCTCAGCAGTTGCTGAGGCTGGTTTTGAATTCACAATCCTCCTGCCTTAGCCTCCCAAACTGCTCGGATTACAGGTGTATGTCAGCATGCCTGGCCTTTGTTTTCATTTTGAAATATATTCACTGGATATAGAATTCTGGGTTGACAATTCTTTTCCTTAAAAGTTCTGTGCCACTTTCTTCTGACCTTCATTGTTTCTGATAGAAAAATTTGCATTTATTCGCATCATTGAGTCCTCAGGTAAAACTGCTTTCTTTTCTGGGTTCCTTCAAAATTGTTTTGTCTTTGATTTTTCAGAATTTTGATTTTGACATCCTGCATAAGGGTTCTTTGACTTTATGCTGTTTGTAGTTCCCTGAACTTCTGAATCTGTGTTTGTCTTTTATCAAATTTGGAGTTGTTCCATTATTTCTTTTTTAAAAAATACTTATTTATTTATTTATTGGCGTAGATGGACACAACACAATGCCTTTTTATTTTTATGTGGTGCTGAGGATCGAACCCGGGTCCCGCCCATGAAAGCGAGTGCTCTACCGCTGAGCCACAATCCCAGGCCCTGTTGTTCCATTATTTCTTCAAAGATTTTTTTTTCCTGTGCAACACTTCTCTTCTCCCTCTGGGAAACCACTGACCAAAATATTTTGGTATTGCCCCACAACACCAAAGGTAAATTTTTTCTCAACATTTATTTCCTATGTTGTTCAGACTGGATCATGTCTATCAATCTATCCTGAAGTTCAGAAAGGTTTATATGTTATCTTCATTCTGGTTGTAAGTACATCAGTTATTGCATTTTTCATTTCTAAGATTTCTATTTCTTGAGCTGGTGTTGGGGCTCAGTGGTAGAATGCTTGCCTAGCACGTGTGAAGCACGGGGTTTGATTCCCAGCACCACATAAAAATAAATTAAATAAATAAATAAAGGTATTGTGTCCATTTACAACTAAAAAATATTTTTATATTTATTTATTTTTGGCAGACACAACATCTTTGTTTGTATGTGGTGCTGAGGATTGAACCAGGGCCGCATGCATGCCAGGCGAGCACGCTACGGCTTGAGCCACATCCCCAGCCCCTAAAAAATATTTTTTAAAAAAATTTCTATTTCTCATTCAGTTTTATTGCTTTTTTTTCTTTCTGAAACTTTATATATGACCACTCATTTTGATTGGAAATGAGTGTTAACCCTTACTTTTGGAGTATCATTATAATAGCTGGCTTTAGGTCTCTGATAATTGTCTTTTCAGGTGGACAACTATTGGTTTTCTCTTCTGCATGAGTGGGGTTTCTTTTTGGGGGGGTGTTTTTGGTGATATTGCAAATCAAACTGAGGGGTGTTCTACCACTGAACTACACCCCACTCCTAGCCCTTTTTATTCTTTTATTTTGATAGACTTTTGCTAAGTTGCCCAGGCTGGTCTCGAACTTATGATCTTCTTGCTTCCACTTCCTGAGTCACTGGGATTACAGGCTTTTGCCACTGCACCAAACTAGTATTTTTATTGTGATAAAATATACATAATATTTATCACTGTAAGCATTTTAAGAATACAATTCAATGTCATTAAGTACATTCACTTTGTTGTGTAATCATCAGTACCATCCATTCCCATAATCCTTTCATCATCCCAAAGAGAAATACCATACTTCTCAACCATCTCTACCATTCTGACCTAACCTTACCACATAGCCACAGTCATCTACAACTTTGCACATACAGTTCTTGGTGATGGCATGAACTTCATCATCTTGTCCATTTGGGCAAATACTCTTTGTTTTTTCAAAATCCAGCTCAGATAAGTGCCTTTTCTCTGAAGCCCTCTTTGACCTCCCCCACTGAGGAATGATGGCTCCTTGTTCAGGGCTGTGCTCCTGCCTGCCTCCACAGCATCAGCTACCTAACACCAGGGCATCTTACAATGCAGAGAAATTGTCTGATTGATTTCTTATATCCCCAGTGCCTAGTACAGGGCAGTGTGGTTTGATAAATGGAGAAATGACAAATGAAAGACAAGTTTGATTATTAATTCCTAATACAAATATCAATTTACTGATCCAATAACTAACATACATTTTTTGGGGGGTACCAGGGATTGGATTTAGGGGTATTTGACCACTATGCTGTCAGATCAGGTGAGGCAGGCAGCGACCAAAGGAGGCAGATTTAAAAGGGCCGCTGAACGAGGCTTTATTGAGATATCACTCCAGGGCGGAACTCGATCAGACCCACAGAGGGGACAGGAGAAGGGTCTGAGGAGAAACCCCGTGGAAGCTCCACCGGACTGGACTTTTATGGGGCTTACAGCAGGAAGGGAAGGGCTTGGGACAGGAAAAGGTGTTTTTAGGGTCCCTTGTCCTGCTGGAGTTGGTCAGGGGAGTTGGCTGAACACCAGGATTGGCCAGGGGGTCCTGCTGATTGACAGGCATTAGTCAGGAGATCTGGCTGATTGACAGGCGTTTCTGCCGGCATCTGATTGATATTCTTTTCCCACACCGGCTGCTTTGTTCTAAGTCGCCACTAAGTTGCCACCAAGTCCACCACCGACCTAACATAAGCCACCTCCCCAGCCCTATTTTGTATTTTATTTAGTTGCTTAGTGCCTTGCTTTTGCTGAGGCTAGCGTTGAACTTGTGATCCTCCTGCCTCAGCCTCCCCAGATGCTGGGATTAGAGACATGCACCTGTAATCTGTGCCCAGCCTCATGGCACCTCTGTGCGCCCAGCCTAGTACCAGGGATGACCTGCTTCCCGTGAGCCTCTGCTCCCAGCGTCAGATGGAGCTCATGCTCCCTACCCATTCAATTCTTAGTCATTTATTTTCATACACATTGTTTCCTTTAATTCCTACAAAGATGCCCAATAAGCATTATGCCCTTATTTTATAGAAGAGGAAACAGATTCAAAGAATCAAATCACCTTGTTCAAGTCAGAATTGCTGAATGAGAGACAGAATCCAATGATTTGAGTCCTTGATTATCAATACCAGATTGTGGCCTTTCTAGAAAAAAACAAGATGGTGTGCCTGGAGGCATCACTGTGGCAGAAAGAAAAACTGGAGCCATCAGCTGACAATGACTCTGTCTTTGACCAAACACCAGCCAGGCTCAATTCAGCATCAACTTTGGCCCATACAAACTTAAAGAGACACATAGTTTCTTTCTTCTTTAAAAAAAATTTTTTTTGTAGTTATATGGACAGAATACCTTTATTTTGCTTATTTTTATGTGGTCCTGAGGTTTGAACTCAGTGCCTCACACATGCTAGGCAAGCCCTCTGCCACTAAGCTACAGCCCCAGCCCCACTTCTAACAGTGCATCCCTAAGATGACCCATACCTTCCCTTATAAAGTGCTTTCTTCAGAAAAATCAAGCCTGCCAAAAGAATTTTCTGTTTGTTCCAGCCAACACCCTTGTGCCCTAGGCTCTGTGAGAGGGTAGGTGTCTAACTTCCATAAATGCCAGTTAGCAAATCCAGATGGGTTTTAAATGTTTCAGACCCCTTCATGGTTTTTGTAATTTTTCACTTCCTTGACTTTACAAAGACCTTGAACATTCCTTCCCTATCCCTTTAGAAGGCTGAGTCATCTTCTGTACAAATCTAAGTTGAGTTAAATTCACAGGACTCTTCCCTTTTGCAATAGTTTATTACTGATGAAAATCTGTTCTTACACCTTTAACTAGCATCCAGCTTTGTCTATCTTGATAGTCTCCCTAGAGTGTTATTTCTGTCCTCAGAGAACAGCCCATAGCCTGGACACCTACAGGTGCTCTTGAGTCAAACTTATGCGGAGCTTAAGTCTGAACACCAGTTTCTCCTGGCTCCTGTGAATTCTTTGAGAATTTCAGCTTGCCTCTCATCCTTCACAGCTTAAAAGAAAGAACGTGCTATGCCCCTCTCATTCCTCGTAACAATTTTAAAAGATCTTTTTATTAGTCGTCGATGGGTCTTTAATTATTTATATGTGGTGCTGAGAATGGAACCCATTGCCTCACAGATGCTAGGCAAGAGCTCTACCACTGACTCTCTCTCTCTCTCTCTCTCTCTCTCTCTCTCTCTCTCTCTTTCTTTTTTTTTTTTTTTTTTTTAAGTCCCTTCCCACCTCCTTAAGTAGAGAACCCAAACTGAAGCATCCCTTAACTTCTGGGAACGTCGCCTCTCCCCTCATGGCACCTCTGTGCGCCCAGCCTACTACCAATGATGACCTGCTTCCCGTGAGCCTCTGCTCCCAGCGTCCGCTGGGGCTCGTGCTCCCTACCCAGCACCCCTTGCGTCGCCCGGCTCAGCGGACACTAGGACTCCAAGATGGCGTCAATCGGTGAGTTCCCGGCTCCCGTTTGGAAGTCGCTTTGGAGGCTGAGGCTGCGTTCAGAGTTAGAGCCTCACCCGGAGGGGAGGGAGCTGCGAAGCAGCCTGCCCTTCGCTCAGGGACTTCACTGCGGCCTCACCTGAGGCATGCTGGACCCTTACTCCAGGCTCCTGCGCCGTTCGACTCTTCACGACTCGCCTAGCTTCGGCTACCCGCTGCTCTTGGTCTGGGCCGCCCGGAATGGGCGAGGAGGATGAGGGCAGCCTGGAGACTTGCTTCTCGGCCGGGGAATGCGCTGCCTTGGGCCATTCTCCCTCTCTCCACTAAGGAATAGATGCTTCCTTTCCCCCACCCCCCGCGACACGGGCGACACGGGCGGTTTGCACCTGACCTTTAGGCACATCCTTGTTCCCAAAGCTGAATCTCAGATTAAGCTCCAGGAGGAGCTAATACCCAGGATAGTGCATAAGGTTCGATGTGTAAATATTGAATAGGCTCACGGGGCGGGGGGGGGGGGAAGTGACCTGTTCAAGGTCACAATTTATGAGAGAACCGGAGCTGGGATTCAAACATTACCGTGTGGGGCTTCACAGTAATGAACTTAATTCTCAAGGGTGGCCTTAGGATCTGCAGGCTTTTCCAAGACAATGCATGTGTCAGTTTGTACGCTCGTCCACTATGCGCACATTATTTTTAACAGGAAGCCATGTTTTAGCTCTAGAGCCTCCCAGGAACTTATCAGGGAGCAAGTTACTGGGAACTTTGGTCCCTTTTTTTTTTTTTTTTTTAGTTGTTGATAGACCTTTATTTTATTCATTTACTTATACATGATGCTGAGAATCTAACCCAGTGCCTCATACGTATCAGGCAAGCGCTCTACCACTGAGCCACAATCCCAGCCCCGAGGTCCCAGTTTTAAAGATGAGGGAAAATAACGGACTGAGATGAGGTGTGGCCTGGAGGTGTGGCCTGAGGTCACACCGTCTCATAGTGGCAGAATTTTTCTTAACTCATGTGTGTCTTGTTTCTATATTGGTGCATAATTTACAGTGAGATTCATTATGCCACTTTCATACATGCATACAACATAATTTGATCGATCTCATTGCCCAGTACCTTCCTTTTCCCCTTCTCTCCTCCCTCCTCCCTCCTCTTTTCTGTATTCTTAATATCAGCCTGGAAAAATGAAGAGGTGATCCAAAAAGGGGAGAGTGAAGCTGTTTTCCCATCTGTAAAATGGGCATGAGATTATTTGTGCTCCAAAGAGGTGTGAAAGGGGAGCTTTGAGGGTCAGCATCTTATTTAAGTAGAGGGTTGAAATGAAGAGTGCTATGGACTATAAGGATTAAACAATTTAGTACATGTAAGATACTTGGAACACTGCCTGGCCTATAGAGGAGGGCTGGTCTTTCTAGTGTTTACTTTGTGGTGTTTGGTGAAGGTCATGTCACATTTATGGCCTATTCACCATCATCCCAGGTGAAGAATATGAAGTTTGTCTGCTCAGTACTGATGATCATTCAGATGATGTCTATTGCCATAGCTCAGAGCTACTAGTTCAATAGTAGATAAAGTGAGGGAAATGTGAATTATCAGCAGTAGATAGGGGTTGGCAAAGTGTGGCCCTCAGCTATATTTTGTGTGTGTGTGTGGGGGGGAGGGGTTCTAGAATTAAACCCAGGGCCTCAAGCATTCTCAGTAAGCGCTTCATCACAGAACTACATCTTCAGACCCAGTGTTGTTTTTGAAAGCTTTTTGATTGTTGTTTTAGTGGTACTAGGGATTGAACCTAGGGGTCCCCACCACTGAACTACATCCCCAACTGTTTTTTTAATTTTAATTTTTTTTTTTTTTTTGGTGTGTGGTTTTAGATGGACAACATGCCTTTATTTTGTATATTTTTATTTGTGCTAGGGATCCAACCCAGTGCCTCACACGTGCTAGGCAAGTGCTCTGCCACAGAGCTACAGCCCCAGCCCCAGCCCCCAGCTCTTTTTGATTTTTATTTTGAAACAGGGTTTGGCTAAGTTGCAAAGGTTGCCTTGAACCTGGAGTCCTCCTGTTTCAGACTCTCAAGTACTTGGGATTATAGGTGGACACTGCCCAACGAAGAGTTGTTTTACATAAGTAAATAAATAATAACTTTTAAAAGACTGTTACAGAGACCTTATGTGGCATGCAAAGCCTAAAATCTTTACTCACTGGCCAATTTCTGGGTTGGGTTTAGCATCCAGGAAACACTTGTTTTTTCCCTACAGTTCCGTGGTAAGTGGGTAATATACCTCTCTAAGCCATAAAATTGCTTACCTTCTCAAGAACTTACGATTGTTCTACAACCATTACTGAAGGTGTCCTGTACCAGGAACTATACTTGGGAATGTTCCTTTAAGTATTCATAATCGGCAGAAAGATAATAGTTCTCATTTACATAATTCCTAGACCCAGGTAACAATTATGTTATTACCCTTATTTTACAAAGGAGACAACTGAGACATGGAGAGAGCAGTAACTTTCTCTAAGGACACATAGCTAACGAGTGGTATTAAAGGCAGAATACTTGATCTGGAGTCTGCTATTTGTCACCATACTCTAGTGCATCTTAGGTGAACCATGATAGTAGATGGATGTTCCCTTGCTGCAGAGGTATGTTGGGGAAGGAGTTCTAGTGTGGCTGCCAAGGACCAAGGACTTTGTCTTCCACCAAAATAGAAGTTCTTACAGTAAGTGCACCTCTGAATTGCATAGCCCTTGTGATGGTGCTGTATTTGACTCTTCTTAAGGCTAATGTGTTGCTTTTTTCTTTTTCTTTTTTTTTATACCTCTCTGCCTTTAAATATTTTAAGGAAATATTCTTGTCTTCATAGTACAGATATATAAATTGGTAGAAAAATAAATATTAAATTGTTGGCTTTTTTTAAAAAATGTATTTTTTCAGTTGTTGATGGGCCTTTATTTATTAATTTATATGTGGTGCTGAGAATCGAACCCAATGCCTCACACATGCTAGGCCAGCACTCTACCACTGAGCCACAACCTCAAACCAATTGTTGGCTTTTTAAAAAAATTATTTTTTAGATATAGTTGGACACAATACCTTTATTTTATTTAATTATTTTTATGTGGTGCTGAGGATCGAATCCACACCTCGAATGTGCTAGGCAAGTGCTCTACTGCTGAGCCACAACCCCAGTCCCAGATTGTTGGCTTTTTTTCCCCAGCCACCATGGCAGCCCCTATACATGGTCATGAACATACAGAATGTTTACATTTTGTGAATGGGAAAAATTAGCTTCACTAGGCCCAGAGTAATTTCTTTCTTTTTTTTTTCTTCCTTAAGTCACCAGCTTTACTTGAATTGAAAATACTTTGATTTAAAATGCTTTTTTTTTTTTTTTGGTTGTTGTTATTTTTTTCTAGGCCTGGTGGTGTGTACCTGTAATTCCAGCACCTCAGCAGGCTGAGACAGGATCCTGAGCTCAAAGTCAGCCTCAGCAAATTGGTGAGGCCCTAAGCAGCTCAGTGAGACCCTGTCTCTAAATAAAATATAAAAAACGGGGCTGTCTCTGAAATAAAATATAAAAAGACTTGGCTCAGTGGTTAAGCATCCCTGGATTTAATCCCTGGTACCAATAAAATATGTTTTTTTCTTTGTTGTGACTCTTGTAATATAGTTCTATTTTTGAAAGTAGTTTAAAGCTTTTTTTTTTTTTTAATTAGTGATGATTTCAAATTCAAAGCAAAGAAAGTAATATAAAGAATGCTTCCTACTCTTTACCAACTTCAACAGTTTGCAACATTCTGGCTTTTTTTTTTTTTTTTTTTTCCTTTTCCTTCCAGTGCTGGATATGAAACCCAGGGTGTCATGCATGCTAGGCAAGTGCTATACCCCTGAGCTATATATCTCCTGAGTTCTTATTCAAAAAGAAAAGTGGTATAGTTTCCCTTGGACTATAAAACCTTATCATTCCAAATGAGGACAAAATTGGGATGTAAGATGTATGTTTGTTAAACTTTTCTAGAAACAACATGTACAAGTTAGAGAAGGGTATAGGTCATTCTTGGATAACATTATTGTTTGGTGTTAAGCTTTAATATCAGTGACACTAAACTCTCCAGTAGCAACTTGAAGTGGATCCTGAAAACTCGCTTTTTTGTTTTGTTTGGGTGGAGGAAGAAGACCTTTGAGACTGTTTCATATTTTATAAGTAGTCCATATTTTATAGCTATTCCCAAACTAACCACAGCTTTCTCTTTGTAGAGAAACCAAGGGCTATAATTAATCCCTGAAAGTCCAAATGCATAAAACAAAGTTCAGGTTTATATGCCATTGCTTTGTCTATTTCCTTTTTTTTTTTTTTAATACTTGTTTTAGTTGTCATTGGACCTTTATTTTATTTATTTATATGTGGTGCTGAGAATTGAACCCAGTGCCTCATATGTGCTAGGCAAGGGCTCTAACACTGAGCTACAACCCCAGCCCTGTACTTTTTGATGTTTCACATAGATAGACTTTATTAAGATTTAAACAATAATAGCAGTCTACAGTGTTGCAAGCACTGTTCTAAATGCCATTACATCAATTCTCATTTACTCTTTGGAGTAAGCCATTTCATAGTTAAAGAAATTGAGCCTCATGGAAGAAAGTAATGGTGTTTATTTGAGATAGGACAGGTGGGGAAGGAGGTCTATATGAAGACATTTGAGACAGTCCTGTGATAATCTTAGAGAACTACTTTTACAAAGACACTCAAGTGAGAATAACAGGGGAAACAGAAAGGGGTTGGGTAGAAATGTGAGTCTGGTAGGTCATTGTTCCACCAGAAGAATGTTAGCACCTTGAGATCAAGGCTTTCCTGTCCTTTTTCTCTGTCCCTGTCATATCTGTAGTGCTTAGCAGGCTGCATGACTCCCACCCCTACACCAAAGTAAATGCATCAACTACTTGTGATGAGTAAATAAAATAGGGTAAAATAAATGTTAGTTTTATAGTAATCTATTTTGTCCTCTTTATTGTGTTCTTCCTGGTTGTCCTTAGAGCTCTTAGCTGTTATTCAGATATCTTGTTTCTTCATAAAGCTGTTGTTGTAGTAGCTGCTACAAAGGCTTAGGCTTAAAATAGTGGTTTCTCTGTAACATTTATTCCTATTATGAATAATAGTGCAGTCTCTATGTTGTTATATCTACCTCCATTGAATAATTGAAATAGTGACATAAAAGGATGCTATTTATATTCTAGGTTATTCATTGTGTCTTCTTTTGTTTCTTTTCAGTGCCAGTGAAAGAGAAGAAACTCATGGACGTCAAACTAGGGGAGTTGCCAAGCTGGATATTGATGCGGGATTTTACCCCTAAAGGCATTGTGGGAGCATTTCAGAGAGGTCAGAATCTGAAGGATACATAAACAAGCAAACCTCTGAGTTATCAGGTCTCTTTTTGTAATGAATTAACTTGGACAATAAAAACTTGGTCTCAAGACTAGTCTGAGCTGGGTGCAGTGGCACACACCTGTAATCCTAGTGGCTTGGGAGGTTGAGGCAGGAGGATTACAGGATCAAAGCCAGCCTCAGCAATTTAGCAAGTCCCTAAACAATTTAGTGAGACCCTGTCTCAAAATACAATACAACAAGGGTTGGGTATGTGGTTCAGTGGTTAAGTGCCCTGGGTTCCATCCCTGGTACAAAAAAAAAAAAAAGTTTTTAGAAAAGGACAGTGAGAGGTGGTCAGCCTTTAAATTTCTATATTTGATTGGCCCTATCAAAGGTTGGCCCTGAGATATTTTCAGCCAAGAAATGTTTGGTTGCTTGGAATTAGCACATCTGCTTCTAAGAGAAATGTCTGTTAGCATTTTTATGCCCAATTGTTCTAGAAGAAATTGAGTTTGAATCAATGGTAGACATCAGTTAGTTTTTTTTTTTTTTGGTACTGGGGATTGAATTTAGGGACACTCAACCACTAAGCCTAGCCCTATTTTATATTTTATTCAGGGACAGGGTCTCACTGAGTTGCTTAGTGCCTTGCTTTTGCTGAGGCTGATTTTGAACTTGCCATCCTCCTGCCTGAGCCTCCCTAGCTGCTGGGATTATAGGTATGTGCCACCATGCACGGCTCAATCTTTTCTGGTACTAGGGATTGAACCCAGGGGTGCTTAACCACTGAACCACATCTCCACCTTCCCCTTTTTTAAAATTTTGAGACAGAGTCTTGCTAAATGCTTAGGGTCTCACTAAGTTGCTGAGACTAGCCTCAAATTTGTGATCCTCCTGCCTCAGCCTCTTGAGCTGCTGGGATTATAGGTGTGTGCCACCACACCCAGCTGGACATCAATCTTATCATGTTTATCTTCTTGCCTGAACTTCCAAGACAAATATTTGAAATTGCCCATATTTCAGGCCTGTGCATTTTTAAAGTACAGTATTAAAAGCTGGGCTAGTGGCCTTTAATTCTAGCAACTCAGAAGGCTGAGGCAGGAGGATTGCAAGTTCGAGGCCTGCCTGGGCAACTTAGTGAGAAACCCCATCTCAAAAGGAAATATAAAAAGGCTGGGTATGTAGCTTAGTGATAGATCACCCCTGGACTATTCATGTCAGTCCTGTGTAATTTATCATATCATTTCAATGAAGAAAGACCCAGATCATCCTATTGGGGTCCCCTCCCTCTGTTTTTTGGATTCTGACTGCCTTAGTCTTCCCTAAGGTTTTTCCTCGAGTTCTACCATGATAAAAAGTGGTTCCCCCACTTTTGCCCAGGGAGTGAATGAATGTGGCCTATTCATGCTCAGAGCTCCCTAATTCCTTTGGGGCATTCTTTTTTTTTTTTTTTGTACTAGGGAATGAACCCCAGGGTTCATTTATTATTGAGCTACATCCCCAGTCTTTTTAAAAAAAAAATTTAAAATTTTTAATTTTGAACCAGTATCTTGCTAAGTTGCTGAGGCTGGCCTTGAATTTGCAATCCTTTTGCTTCAGCCTCCCAAGTAGTGGGGATTACAGGAATATGCCACCACACCAGCCTCCCTCGCTGTTTTAAACTAAGACCACCATCACATTCTTTTTCATCAACCTAAAGCGTGTTTGTTTCCCTTCTGGTGGGTACATGTCCATTTTGTTAGGCAACCCAGTGAAGAGAAGAATGCAGGGAAGTCCTCCTTCTCAGAGGCCTAGTTGTTGGGCTTCCTTATAAAGGAGTTGGAATCTGGGACAGAATTAGTCAACATTAGGGTAAAGGGGATTTTTAAGGGCTAGACAAAGTGAGGTAGGATCCACGGCAGATAAGCTAGATCCTCTCTAGGAGAGTAAGGCCAAAGGGTAGATCCAGGTACAAGGTGGACCCAGTATTGGAGCTGTTCTTGTGCTGTAGGTCCCCCAGGCACCTTTATCAGCTAGGGAATATAGGGTGAGTGAATTAAAGAGCCAGAGTAGGACTGGGTCCCTGAATTCCAGTCATCCTCAAATTGTGCATTACAGAAAGCATTTTCAGCAAAGCAGGGCAGTGAGTGCCTCTTCTGTTGCAGGTTACCACCGATACTACAACAAGTACATCAACGTGAAGAAGGGGAGCATCGCGGGGGTCAACATGGTGCTGGCAGCATACGTGCTTTTCAGCTACTGCCTTTCTTACAAAGAACTCAGTGAGTGCTTCTTGCATTATCTTGCCTCCAGCTCCCCCGTGAGATTGTGGTGATGGCTTGCTTTGTTAGATACAGTAGTTCACTTTCTGCCAGCTGAGGGACCTTTAGTATGTTTCTTGCCTACACTTCCATTTAAAGAATCGGGGGAAATATTTTTGGGTACTGGGATTGAACTCAGGGGCCCTCAACCACTGAGACATATTTCCAGCCCTATTTTTTTTGTAGTTGTAGATGGACAGAATGCTTTATTTTGTTTATTTTTATGTGGTGCTAAGGATTGAATGCAGTGCTTCCCGCATGCTAGGCAAGCGCTCTGCCACCAAGTTACAGCCCCAGACCCCCAGACCTATTTTTGTATTTTATTTAGAGACAGGGTCTCACTGAGTTGCTCAGCACCTCACCAGGTACTAAGGCTGGCTTTGAACTTGTGATCCTCCTGCCTCAGTCCCTTCAGCTGCTAGGATTACAGGCATGTGCCACTACGCCTGGCTTAGGGTACTGTTTTTAAGTGAGAAGTTTGTGACAAGAACACAGGTGAAACAAGATGAAGCTAGGGTAAAGGTAATATTTGTTAAGCATTCTCTAAGATCCTTCAGGCTCTTGCTAAAATTTGGCTTGGTCTTCTTGGTAGCCTGTGCACAGAGGGTTGAGTGGCACTCTCCATTGTCTGTGTAGTGTTCTGGAAAACTTTTCCTGGCTCTAAGACATGAGATGGTCTCAGATGATATGCAGCATGGCCTGAGATACCTGGGAAATATCAGTGGTTTTCCAGTCTGTTTTTGATAGCATCTAGCCCCTGCCAACCTGTTGTATTCAGCCAGTGCTTCCTCTAAAGGTTGTTTGACTAAGTGGGTGTTCCTGGAAGAAGCTGGCCAGGTGGCAGTTGGCTCCTAAGATGTCTCTGGCTCCAAGTCAGCTGACTGTGCAGACAGGTTCTGGGTCATTTGAAAGGAACTCATAGGAAGGCTGCATGGTTAAAGCTTCTGTCCTCTTGAAGGCTTGTGTTTTCACCAGAATACCTTCTAAAAAACTTGCCCTTTCCCCTCACTTCAGAGCACGAGCGGCGACGAAAGTACCATTGAAGAGGGGCCAGTGTGGAGACCATATTATGTACTCTTGAGACTTCCTCCCCTGTGAAGAACTGAAATCATGGCCTCACGGCAGAATCCTTTCATATCCTGAGTATTAATACCCAATAAAAGGTGACTGGTATGTGTGCTGTTTGCCTGGTGTGCCTATCACTCCCAGGGCTTTAATCCTTGGAGCCCCCATGGCTTGGGCTGGCTGTCATGAGTGTTGTGGAATTTGGAGGTACTGTGGCCTTTGTCAGCCAACAGACAGAAAGCAGAGGGCCCTGTGTCCCTGAAAATGCCAGATCTCATCCCTGGCCATCTAAGCTTTAGGCAGGGAGGTTTTCAGATGACTGCAAAGTCTTCTCTTTACTTATTTTTCTGCACAAACTAGGGCATCAGGGGCTCCTGGGCCAGTTCACCAAGCACTATTTGGAGAGCCCTTAGGAAACATAGGCTTCCTGGTAAGATGGCTTTGATAGCAGGGAGCTCAGTTGGATAGGAATGAGGGAAAGGCACAGACCTGATGTGGGCTGCCCCCTATTCATCAGAGGGCTTCAGACGACATTAGGTGTATGTAGGCCGGCACCACTTCCTTACTGAGGTGCCAACAGTAAGCATATACACTGTGCTGGGTGCAGGCTATGGGGGACAGGCTGGGGAGGGCAATGTCATGTCCAGGATCCCCTAGAAGGGCTGAATCTGGATGAATAGGCATCACCCAACAGCTGACAGGGGTGAGACCTGCCAGCTTTGGGTACAAGGGCCCATCTAGGCAGCACCACTGCTCTTTGTGAGATTCTTTCAAAGAGATGAGAAAGCACCAATCACCGCTTTATGCCAGGCAGCTAGTGCAACCAGTGGGTCTCCCCAGCACACAGTCCCCATAAGTAATGAGACACCGCTTAAAAAACAAGCTTTAATCAACTTCATAAAAATTGTTCTTGTAATTGAACTTTGATAGGCCCACTTGCCCAGCAGGTTGCAGGTGATGGTTTCACATTTTCCAGGCTCAAGGGCAGGGCAGTCTCCTCTGCATGCCACAGGTGTCTGAGTGACAGTACAGACTCTTGATCAGCAGGAGGTAGGCGCAAATGGATCAGCTATTTAAAGGGTGGTGTGTGGCTCTGGCTGAAGAATACCTTCAACATCATCAGGGCCCCATGAGAAAATAAGCCCAGAAGATAGAACCTCAAATTAGAGAGCCCTGCAGCCCTCAACTGCTGCCACCTGGACTCAGGGCTAGGCTGAGGCAGTGAGTGCACTGAGTTTGTCAGGAAGGGCTCCCTTGTTCAAATCACATTGATAGGCACAGCTTCAGGATTCACCAGGACGCGGAGGAATGACCTGCCACAGCTCTGAATGATCCACCAATCCCTGGGCTCTCCAAGAACTGGTGTTTAACGAGCCCCTGAGGGGAAAGGCCACCTTCCACACACAACAGCATAGCACAAGCCCTTCCTCAACTACATCCTCCCCCTGGAGGGTAGGTGTGCAGGGAGTCCCAGAAAAAGAGGCGTGGAAGCCCAGGCAAACATGATGTCGACTTGGGGACATAATGAAGCACATGTCCCTTTTTAAAAAGAGATTACAGCAAAATGATAGGAAACTTAACAGTTGTGGCCCCTCAGAACGACAAGCCCCAGTGAGCATGCTTGCCAGCTTTAAGTCAGCTGCACCAACACAACATTCAGCAGGCAGTGCACACACCCAACAGCAGGGCCCCTCAGGCTGCTCTGAGCTGACTCCAGCTGCCATCACTGTCCACTGAGAAAGGCCAAGTGCCCTTTGGTGCATCTGTTGGCGTAGTGTCCTTTTTCACCACACTGGGAACAGTAGAAGGGGAAGGAGAGAGAAAAATACAACACCATTTTCAAATGTAATTTTCAACTAAGGCAGTACCCACCAAATACCAAGCTAGGGAGAACCCTGAAATTCTGTGGCAAGATTTCCTTTCAAACACAAGCAGAGGAATCTTAAGAAAGGTGCAGTGGTACAGAAACTGCAGCCAGCAAGGTCACCAGAGTGACCTGAGAGCCCAGCAAGGTGCCCCTTCAGCCTGTACCTCACCTGCACCAGACCTGGGCCTGCCTGGGAAGGACTCACAAGTGGGTAGCAGGATGAAGAGAAGTCCACGGCATCAGAGCTCTCGGCCCTCTCTGCACACAGGCCAGTCAGTCACTTACCTCTGAGCCAACGTCTGGGGCCTCCCTGAGGAGATGGGGGAGGGAACAACGCAAGAGAAGCTACCAGGCTCCTTCCCCAGCTTTGGGAGCCATGGCTATGGACACAGGGTGGGCTGTACTGACGCTTTCCTCCATTTTTTTTTTTTTAAATACTGCGGATTGAACCTGGGGGCACTTAACTACTGAGCCACATCCCTAGTCCTTTTTTATATTTTATTTAGAGACAGCGTCTTGCTAAGTTGCTTAGGGCCTCCCTAAATTGCTGAAGCTAGCTTTGAACTCTCAATCCTCCTGCCTCAGCCTCTAGAAGCCTCTGGGCTTATAGGTGTGTGCCACTGTGCCAGGCTCCCTCCTGGCTCCTGCACAACTGTCTAAGCTACCCATGAGAACAGGTTTTAATCACAGGGTCAAAGATGGGACAATGATTAGACTTGGGTGAGTGGAGCTGATAGTGTCACCTCTGACACATGTAACACTGACCCTGATTTATATTGGCTGATTACCAGGACCTCCCATAGTGTCTCTATCCTTGTGAGACTTAAAACAGAAGGGAAATCTAAGTGAATGGCAACCTCAAGCATGAAACAAGAGACTCAAGAGGCATCTGGAGGGTGCAGATGCTAATCCCCATTCCCCACCCCAACTTTGTTCCCATAATCCCCACTCCCTGCTTCCCTGGTGTGCAACAATATAAAGGGGTTCTACTGTCCCTACCCAGTGCCCCTATTTCTTCTGTTATCCTACACTGCAGTCTCATGTTTTTAAGATCTGTTTAATCTGTAGGTGCGACTTCATGGATAATTGGCCCTTACGCTAATATGATCACCAGAAAGCATAACCACAAGGCCCCACTCCCAGGACCTAGAACATCCATTGGTCTTCATAATTGTTCCCAGGAATCTAGGATTCCCATGAAGTATTTTTAATATTAACAGCATGAGCTGAGCGCAGTGGTGCACACCTGTAATCCCAGTGACTTGGGAGGCTAAGACAGGAGAATCTCAAGTTCTAGATCAGCCTCAGCAACTTAGTGAGGCA
Source organism: Ictidomys tridecemlineatus (assembly GCF_052094955.1). Taxonomy (NCBI): domain Eukaryota; kingdom Metazoa; phylum Chordata; class Mammalia; order Rodentia; family Sciuridae; genus Ictidomys; species Ictidomys tridecemlineatus. The sequence goes on along the minus strand of NC_135486.1, from coordinate 110,516,144 downwards.
TGCCTTCCACCCATCTTGCCTTTTCCAGATCTTTCCCTTTCCTTGCTCTTCTCATATCTTAAGGCTTAGGCTCAGAACTTTCCCCAGTGAGGCTTTCTCTGAATCCAGATACACTTTTCCTTGAGTGCTTTTAAGCACTTGCCTTCTTCAGCCCCAGGAATGCAAGTTTCTGCTGGACAGAGCAGCTCAAGGAATGCTTGGCTGCTGTGGCAGAGTCCTGGGGCCCAATCTTTCCTGAGGACAAGCTGGATGGACATTTTAAGTACATGCTCTTTGACTTAGAACTATCTCTTGCATACATGGATGCCAGTGACATCAGACAAAAGCTCACAAACTATACAGCACTGTTATTAGGAGCAAAAAAACAAATCGAGTGCAATGGCACACACCCATATTCCCCATACTTAGGAGGCTCGGCAGGAAGACTGCAAGTTCAAGGATTGCCTCAGCTACTTAATGAGACCCTACTGCAAAAACTTCAAAAACTATAGTGGAGTAAAAAACATTCTTTCTGTTGTTTTTATTATTATTGTTTTTGGTACTAGGGATTGAACCCAGAGGCACCTAACCATTAAACCACATCGGCAGTCCTTTTTTATCTTGAGACAGGGTCTTGCTAAGTTGCTTTTAGGGCTTCCCTAAATTGCTGAGGCTGGCTTTGAACTTGTGATCCTCCTGCCTCAGCCTCCTGAGCTGCTAGGATCATAGGAATGTGCCACCGTGTCTTTTTTTTTTTTTTGGTTCAGGGGATTGAGTCCTGGACCGTGCACATGCTAGAAAAGTACTCTACCACTGAGCTACACCCCCAAGCCCCTTTTATTTTTTTTCTTTTGACACAGTTACACCAAGTTATCAAGGCTGGCCTTGAACTTATGATCCTCCTGCCACAGCCTCCTGAGTTACTTGGATTATAGATGTGCACCACTATATCCAGCTATGTTTTCTGAGTTTTTAAACATGAACTCATTCTTTGGAACTCTGTGGAGATTCTGTATGGCTAGGGTTGAGAATATACCCCTCAGAGCTCCTTCTGGGAGCCCGTGGTATACTCCAAGGAAGCCAATTATAGATTAAACTCAGTTTGTGACTTTTAGCTCTCACTAAGGATGTGAACACAGGCCCCAAATCATGTAAGGATCAGCTACCAACTACCTGTTCCCAAGGAATTGTTTCTCCTTTCCACCCACAGCCAGGAATGAGAAAGTTTTCTAGTAGATTTGTTTAAATTCACCCTTTCCCCGAGTGTCCCACTTTAGGTTAAGAGGTGTGGAGAGTGTGTTCCCAATCCAGTTCCTCCAGCACAGGCAAAAAGCTTTGTCCTATTCCCTTGAGTATGCCTGGATGCATGATCTAAGGATGCCTGTGGGGCAGACAAAGCTTCAAGGATCACTCTTTGTTGCATTTGTTGTTTCCATTTTGTTCCCTAGCACTTAAAGATCTCCCGTTTTCGTGCAAGCACAGTCCACTCATTTAGCAGCAATATTTTATTACCCTGCACTATGTCTTGATGTGTTGGAGGAAGAAGGATGGTCTCCACTATAGTGGCCCACCTTTATTTTTACAATCAGCAAAAACCAAAGTTTTCACTTTTCAAAAGTAACCAACCACACATCTAGGGAAGGAGGGAATGGTCAATGACCTGAGAGAAGACCCCACCCTGTCCCCAAGTCCTGGGACTCACCTTGTAACAAGTGACCTGCTCCAGCGGCCGGGGTCCCCGGTTGCCTGCACTGCTGTTTTGACTCTGCATGACCCCGATGACCTGCGGGGCTCTCTGCTGATTGGGAGAAGAGTTCTGACTCGTTAACTGGATCAAGGAGGACGACCTTTGTAATGGCGGATTGTTACTTTGCTGGAAAGAGTTACACAACACGGTTTTACTGTGGAAAACACGTGCACGCAGACTACCAATGGGAACAGGAAAAAAGGGCGGGACTGCTCCCGCATGACCAGCAGGAAGAGGGCTTCCGCGATGGCCCAGCTCAGGAGTGGGCAGAAAAGAAACTTGTGGTGATGATGGCAGGAGCTGCTGCCCGAAAAACACCATGCAGACACACAAAAACGAAAAATAAAAGTAGAAAACAAAACACCAAAGAGACAAGAGGAGGTCTCTGGGGCAGTAGGGCGAGGGCATGATCAGGCCTTACTTTTGTTTCTGAGGTTCTAGCTTCAGGTCAGGATGAACGCTTGGTTCAGCCAGATGTTTAGCAGCCTACACGGCGAGCAACAGTCACAGAAAAACAGTTGGAGCCTGACATGCTGACCTGTGTTCTAGGGGCTGAGAGGGCCTTCCTCTAGAGAGTAGCAAGAAGGAAGGGGATGGAGGCTCCTGGGACAGGGATTCCTCAGCAAGGCCACCTCTCAACGAGGTGGGTTCTTGGCTCTGGCCCTCTAAATGCAGGACCCAAGCTAGGAACCTCAGGCTGTTCGCTGCATTCCTGCCCAGGAATTCCTGCCTTTCCTAAAGGTGGGGATCAATGGAGGCCAAGTGCAGTCACATCCCCTCATGGATGCTCAGCTCATGACAATGAAGAAGAATGGGAGGGGCTTTGGCAACTGACTCAGAGCCCAACCAGGTAGGAGGTGAGGCTTCAAGATTGGCAGACCAGTTTACACGGAGGGCCTACTGGAGGCCCTGCCTAACACCTGGGCCAGCCCTTCCTCTGGGCCCAGTCCCCCACTCTGGTAATCAAACCCACACAGCCCTTGATTTTGGGGGGCTGCTGTAGATCCTCATTTGTTGATGGCATTTCCTTCTCTCCCTGTGCTTGAGGGGACCAACAAACTGCACTGTGGGCCTGAATAGACAACTGGAACCAGCTAGTCCTTCAGCCCTATTCTTGGTTGGAACCTCCAAGGAGCAGCAATGTTACTGGCCAAAGAACAGTTGGCCTTGGTTGTGCTACTTCATCAAGCCCCTTCCTGCTGGTGCCCCTCAGGTAAGTCTTTCTTTAAGAGCCCACTTTCCCCATTTAAAAGGGAAGAACAGAAACAAGAGCAGGAGATGTGGGCCCAGGCCACCCTTTACCCAGCTCCTGAGGCAGGCACTATGGAGCTGCAGTGGCACCTTGTCACATTCTCACAGTGACACACAATCTTGTTTGCCATCCTGCTCTTGGCCTCATGTTGCTGAGGTTCTAGGTTTGAGGCAAGGGATGAGGCCAAGTGGGAATTCAGCTCTGGCAGAAGCTCTCCATCTCTAGGGAGATATGTGAACTGCTCTCCCTGATTTTTCTGCTAGAACTTGAAGGCACTTCCCTTCTCTCCTGCCTCCTCCCTCACTCTCCTCTCACAGGCCTCCAGCTGGGACTATAGCATACTGTACACTGCAGACTACACACCGAAGTGGCACTGAGTTTCTCTCTGCAGGACCAGCATGGCCAAGGAGGGGCGGGGGCACGGTACCTTTGTTGGAGGCTGCGTCTGCTGTGGCAGTGGGGGCTGCTCAGTGGTTCCCATAGGCAGTTCAAATCGAGGGCTGGTTACCCGGCAGCCAGAGGGATTGAGAACAGAGAAGAAGGTACGAGAGGAGACAGGTCAGGTTGTGCTAGGAAAACTGCACCTAACCTCTGCCCAAGCAAAAGCAACGCAAATCACTTAGAGGCAGCAAGTCTGGCACTCAGCAATGCCTGTGGGAAGCCACAGAACAGCAGGAAAAACAGAACTGATGGGCCTTGGCTCAGACCCAGCTCTACCTATGCAGAGCTAGGAGACCTTGGGCAAGTGCTGCTCTGAGAAAGGTAAGCACAGGCACACCTGGAGTATGCCTGCTGTGGAAGGGCTGTGTGCACAGAAGGCCCCTTCCCCAAAGAATCTGTCTGGAGTGTCCTAATAATGTATAGGACCTCTTGGTGACATGCTCACCCTGTAAGCATTAGTTCCCAGACCATCTGCAGGCTCATGGGTGCTCATATAGGGAGCGGATGCCAGTGACAGCATCAGCTACCTGCACACAGACAGGGGCCAGGGTCCCCAACAACCAGTAACTATGCTCTTGCTGCAGGTTCAGCATAGTGGTCAGAGGCAGCATGGGCACTCTGTAGTCTTAACATCACCTCATGCAAAAATCCATCCCTAAGTAACAACTAAGTGAAAGAAATGTACTAGGAACTGGGTACAGTGGCACACACCTGTTATCCCAGCAGCTTGGGAGGCTGAGGCAGGAGGATTGTGAGTTCAAAGCCAGACTCAGTAACTCAGCAAGGCTCTAAGCAATTTAACAAAACCTCTCTCTAAATAAAATACAAAAAAGGGCTGGGAGGGCTGGGGTTGTAGCTCAGTGGTAAAATGCTTGCCTCAGCACCGTATATAAATAAATGAATAAAAAAAGGTCCATCAACAACCAAAAAGCAAACAAACAAATAAGGTGTGAGGAGGTACTGGGATGTGGCTCATGGTTAAGTGCCCCTGGGTTCAATCCCTGGAGGAAAAAAAAAAAAAATACACTGGGCTCTAAAGGCCAAGGCAATGACCCTGAAAAAGTGTCACTAACCCCACTGGGCAAGAAGAATCCGGCTTCAGGGGCCCACAGATCTGTGACCAGGTATCACCACATGCTACCATGTGCTCTGGCCAGTGACTGAGCCCTGAACCCCAGGGTTTTCAGGTGGGAAGTGAGTACCATCTTTCCCACTTGCCAGAGTTATATGAATTATTTCATATGGAACCACAAGACAGGACCTACACAAAGAAGGCCCTGAAACTTTAATTCCCTTCCTCTAGGACACAGGTTCCTAAGGTTTTTTTTTTAAGAGAGAGATTTTTTTTTAATATTTATTTTTTTTTAGTTCTTGGCGGACACAATATCATTGTATGTGGTGCTGAGGATCAAACCCGGGCCGCACGCATTCCAGGCAAGCGCACTGCATTCCAGGCAAGCACGCTACCACTTGAGCCACATCCCCAGCCCTCCTAAGGTTTTTTTTTTGTTTTTTGGGGGTTTTTTTTGGTGCTGAGGATGGGCCTCACACATGCTAGGCAAGTGCTCTACCACTAAGCTATATTCCTAGCTCTTACCTGAGGTCCTTAAACCCCCTAAATCATAGCTTATGTGAGAATTTTTCTGGAGCACAGGGTCTGGAGAGCCTTCATCAGATTCCCGGAGGGCACAGGACCCATGGAAGATTAAATGCTGGCCTAGGCACAGCTGATTTTATGCTCCAGAAGCAGCAGCGGTCGTAAGTAGTAATTTCCTCCCCCATTTCCCACTCCTGCCCCAGGCCCTGGTGCTGACATCACCCAGTGACCTAAGCCCAGCTGCAACCAGGAAGGACAAAGGGGCAGCAGCAGGGCTGGGGCCAGGGTACTCACTGCATGAATTTACACGAGGGCCCCTCCGGGCAAAATCCCACGAGGTAATTCACACAGATGACTCTCCGCGTGTGCCGGTGCCTGCACAAGGGACCTGCAGAGCCCAATGTTTGGGTCACTCAGATGCCCCCTCTGTGGGGGATACCTTGGTGTCCCTGCTAATAGTTAATAGCCCCACCCAGACTGCCTGGGGTACAGAGAACCAGAGTGTGGCTTCACAGGCTGGCTTGGGTTATCATTCATAGAGGACAACAGGCAGAAAGGCCTCTCTACACTGGGCTCCTCATTAAAACTGCAGGCAAGAATGCCATCCACACAGCCTCTTTGGGAGGCCTGAGGGAAAGGAGTAGTGTGAAAAAGTCTCACTGACCACAGAATTCAGGTTTCACTGGGACAGATGGCACAGATGGAGTTATGTCCCAGGAGCACCAGCTGGCAGCCCTAGGGTGATGTGGGCAGAGGGAGGGGTATGGCCTTTTTCCTGGGGCCAAGCCCAGCCTACCCCAGCACTTACCATGCTTGCAGAAGCCACGGTCGTACCAAGGGCAGTCCTTGATCTTGGACTCAGGGTCGATGTGAAGGAAGGGGCACTCCTTATTGCTGCACTCCCCTGTAGGAAACCCAGACATGTGGCCTCCTAGAACAGTGCTACGAGAGTTCCCAAGGCAAAGAGGGCCCAAGGGGGTCCAGTGTCCAGGCTTGGCCTGGCAAACCCTGAGCCCAGGGCAGAATTTTAGTGGGGCTGTAACAGTTTTTCCCTCACATGCATCATTGCTGCTGAGAGGGACAATGACATCAACAGAGCCTGGCCCAGGGCAGGCTCTCATCAAAATCCATAGTTCTACCCTTCCCAGAGGTCAGTGTAGCAATTCAGATATGCAAATGCACCTGAGACTAGGGAATTCCCATTCTACTTTGATCAGCTCTTCCCATCTATGAGCTGGGATGGGGGAAGGTCTAAGGAATTCTAACTTTTAGGATAAACACAGGGAGGATCTGGGAGCTCAAGGCTGTGTCCATGTGGTGGCATGGGATAAGCCTAGATGATGACACCACACGTAGACTAGTGCTTCTCAGAAGTAACCAGCCCAGCTGGCCCCCGGCACCAGGACATACTGACTTTCCTGGCTGACCACCCGCTCACCTCCAGATCTGCTCTGCAACCTATGTTAACCCTTGCTTACGATCAAGAGGACATTTAAACTCCTGCCCCGGCCCACCACAGGCTTAGGGACCCCCTTCTCAACCACTCTGGTTTCCTCTGCTGCCCAAGATGAATCCTTCCTACCCTCCAGTTGCCAGCCCAGGACTCCTCTTCAGAGTCCTTCCCAGGTCTCTCTGCCTGAAGTAGATTCCATGTTGGTCTCACCACTGCTCATTTCCTTCCCAGCACTTTCCATAAAAAATTTTCTTCCTTGTCTCACTGGCTTATCAGCTGCCTTTGTATCCAACCCACTGAAGTAAAAACTCATGGGGCAAGGACCAGTCTGTCCTCTTTATCCCTTTATGTATAGGGGACCCCAATACACATCTGTGGACAAGTGACAGAAGTTGCAGGTGATGTGTCTGCACCAAGGCAGGAGCTACAGGGAATAGGCAGGCAGAGGGGATTTCAGAGATGGGCCCAGCAGGAAGGAGGGAACCTCAGGCCAGCCTGCAGAGACATGCCCTCAAGGGAGAGCTCTGGGGCCAGATGGGAGGCTCAGCCCATTTCCAGCATTGCAGTGGGAGCCATGGGAAGCTGGGAAGGCTGCGTCCTAGTTCTGTCTGTCTGCTTTGACTTCATAGCTTATGCTGCCTCAACAAAACAAGCCACAACTATCATTAATAAGCCAGCAGCCAAGCCTGTTGGGATGCTGAAGTAATTAACATCTCCTCTAACAATAGTGCTTTGAAAGTGCAAAGCAAGCCCAGCACTCAGCTCGCTGCAAAGCCTCCCACAGGCTTCCAACCTCCTGCCCCAGCCCCTACATAGGGCCTGCAGTCCTAGGTCCAGAGCCAGCCCTCGTGCTGACCAACAGAGCTTCTTTCTGGGTCACCTTGAAGGTCAGAGCAGTCATAAACCCTGGGGACTAAGCTCTACACCAGCACCACTGCTTCCACTCTGTCCCCTGCTTCTCCACACAAGTCACTCAGGAAAGGTGAGGTCACATACTCTATGCAGAGCTCAAAGCAATCTGTTTTAAGGTGAAGAGTGGGGCTTACTGCCACCAGGAGACCAACTCTGAGGGCTGTGAAGATGGCAAAGATATTACCCCAAATCACATTCCCAGAGATAAGGCACCAACTTAGACCCAGGGGTGCTCAATGACCAAGCTGGATGGAGACATGGATTTCAGGGATCAGGCTACCAGGAACAGAAGCAAAGTCTCTGATCAGCTGCGCTGCTTATTTGCTTAATGGGACCCTTGTAAATCTCAGTGTCTAAAAGTACTCCAAACTCTGGAGCACTATAAAGACATGAGGGGCTATCACCATGATACCCCCTCACTACAGAGCCAGTTAGGGCTAGTAGGCACTGCCCAAGTTTCTCATCAGAAACTGGATATATGGGAGAAGGTAGAGATGCAGCAGGCCTTAGGGTCTGGGTTCTTGGTGCTGCCTCCCAGGGTTTCATGCGCCTTACCGAACTTGGAGTAGAAGTAGCACTCAGGCATCTTGGTCATATCATACTCATGCAGGAATTCACACTGGTCCCCTTTCTTGCACAGCCCCCGCAGCCAGTGTTTGCAAACTACTGTCTTCTCACCGCTGATGTGGCGAAATGGGCACATGCCCCCTGCCCAGGAAGAGGGGCCACTGAGTAAGGAGAGGTATGGGCTTGGGGAAATGAAGGCGCCTTCACCCCACACTTCTCTGAACCACTTGAAAGCAGCACACCCTAGGAGGTGGTGGAGGTGCCCCTGGCAGAAGGCAACGTGGTTTCAGGCACTATACCAGCAAACATTCTCTTTAACAGTAGTTTTAGTTGTAGATGGACACAAAGCCTTTATTTTATTCATTTATTTTTACGTGGTGCCGAGGATTGAACCCAGTGCTTCACATGAGCTCGCAAGCACTCTACCACTGAGCTACAACTCTAGTTCCCCAGCAAACATTTAACAGTTTAACAGCTCTGTATTTTAGTTTAAGGTGTTTTAGAAAAATATAACTGAAACATCAGATCAGGATTTCATAGATATTACTGTAAGATGAAGGTAAAACAGGCCTAGGTTGGGGTGGGGCTGCAGGGTCAGTTTATTCCTTAATTAAAAATAGTTCCAGTGGTACACTTATACAGGAAAATCACAGGGTTGGTAAAACAAAGACTGGGGTTTGAGAAACCCTAAAGGATAAAGAGGACCACCAAGAGAAGCCTAGAGTCCAGATAGGAGTTGTCTCCTGTTAGAAATGCTCACTTTTAAGCCTCCAGATCAACTTTAAAATGGAAGAAATTTAATATATGCAAATGAGGGGAGATGTCCTTCTGCAGCAGGACCTGTACTGCCCAAATGTGATAGAGTCATCCTCGGGGAATGTCAGACATAACTGGTATCCTAGCAGGACTACAGGGAAGGCCCAACAAGAATGAAGCTGTAAGCAGGAAAGATCTATGCTTGCCCGTCCAGTAGAATTTTCTGTAAGAGTGGAAGGAAATGGCCTACATCTCTGCCGTCCAGCATGACAGCCACTAACCACACATGGCTATTTAGCATTTGAATTATTATTATCTCACTGAGGTACATTTTTTTTTTTTAATTTCAATTTGAATAGGCCCATGTGGGTAGCGGCTACTGTACTAACAAATAGCTGTTAAGGATTGCTGTGGCACACAAGGTGGCTGGTCAGAGTGTAGAATAAATAAGCAAACACATGGAAATAAGACCAGGAGCCCAGTGGGGGAATGATATCCTGACCATACAGTATGACACTGAGCTAATTCATCTACCTGCTTTAGTGACAAATGACTGCTATGCAACCAAAACTAACCCAAATCATCCTCTAGATCCATCCTCTTGATCTAGTCCTGTGTTCCTTGTCCACTTTCTGATTTAGTTTCCTAAATAAATTTTCCTATAGGGTGAAAAATGCCCAGACATATACATGCCCAGAATTAACAGGCTATCTGGCTCAAACAGTGTGTATTGGGACCTGGTTAGTACAAACAAGACCTCAAAAGGAGTATTGCAGGGTCCTTTGCTAAGAAGCCACAGTGGACAGAAAGCCGGAGAGAATGGAATCAAAGAGGCCTATATTCACTGGGCTCAGTCACAGAGTAACTCTGGTACCTTGAGAACATTCCCGGATGCCTCAGTGCTGGGGCTTCTTCTCTGCTGAGGTGAGAAGGCAGCATCTGAGCCAGGTTTAATCCTGTGTTTAGATTTGGGGATGCCCCATCAGGTTCCTAGCCTATTCAACTAATGACATTGTTAGTCTACAGAAGGCAACACAAGTCAGAGACTTGGTGACCTACAAGTCTGCTAGGGGACAAGGTGGTGAAGGGGCATTTTAGAAAACCGAAGTCTCTTACCTTTGCCACAGGCAGCTTTCAAAAAGAATTCACAGACAGCAGCCCCCGACTCTGTAAAAAGAAAGGGAGCAGCATCAACCAAAGCAAAGTGCTATTTGCAATGACTGAAGAAGGGTTTATTCTGGCCTTTGACCTAGGGTACAGGAAACATTAGCAAAAGATGCAAAGCCCAACCAAGTCAGGCAAAAACCACTTATTTCAGTCATTCCTTGCAAAATGAGACATGCACATTGAGACAGAGCATCAGTCAGTGCTGAGAACCTCCTGGAAGTGACCTTTCAAGGTATTAGAAGCTGAAGAGTGGCTTTTCCTCAGATGCCACCCAGGTACATGGTCCTTCCCAGGAAGCAAAGGTCACATTGGGGTGATACCCTTACTTCATCTGGTGACTAGAAACATACAGGACACCATGGCCTACATCTCTGAGTTCACCTGTATCTACTCTGCTCTTGTCCTGCAGGATGATGAGGTGATTGTCACAGAGAGGATCAATACCCTCATTAAAGCAGCTGGTGTAAATGGTGAACCTTTTTAGCCTGATGCATTTGCAAAGGCCTTGGTCAATACCAACACTGGAGCCTCATTGGCAATGTTGGGGCTGGTGGACTTGCTCTGGCAGCTGATAAGGCACTGGCAGGAGGTCCTGACCTCTCCACCACTGTTACCCTAGCTAAGGAGAAGAAAGAAGAACCTGAGGACTCTGATGATGCTATGGGCTTTGGTCTTTTTGATTAAACCTCTTTTGTAACATCTTCAATAAAAAGCTGAACTTTACTGATATTCTGGGAATCTGCTCTACAAAAACAAAATAACAACAAGAGTTAAGAGTGGTTGAGGAAGGTAGGATGGAGTACAAGATCACAAAAATAGGTTAATTACCCCAGCTCAGACCTTCCAGGAGGGCTAATTCATGGCACTTAAGAAGGAGGAAATGATCTCATAGGAAATATCAACAAGCAAATGGGGCCTATGAAGGGAGACAGGTTACAGAAACAGAGGCAAGTGCCTATGAGATGCCAGTCCTGAAGAAAGACTGTAAGTAAAGACATGGATTCAGACCTGCTCTTAATATGCATCATTAACACATCATTACTAAAGGAGCATGGCCTTTCTTTTGCCCAGGTGTAGCCGGTTCTGGGAAGGTAAGCAAGACCACAGAGGCAGAGTACAGTAGAAGTCTATGGGACCCTGAGGCCAGCTATTCTGAGTCCAGGATTCACCAGCCACAACTTCTAGGGTAAACTCTCTTTTGCTTCAAGAGCTGTTTTTCTTATTGGCAGGCATTTCAAAATTTCTGAAAAGCCACCAACAGAATATATGAAACCCATTTGCTAAGCCATAGAAGAGATTCTATGGCTTATAAGCAGCAGGTAGATTTTGCTACTATAGAGTTAACGCTGTTGTATTTAGAGGTGTTACCAGGAAGTTAGAGGAGAGTCATTATTTGCACTTTAAAAAGCTTGAAAAGGGGCTGGGGATATGGCTCAAGTGGTATCGTGCTCGCCTGGCATGCGTGAGGCACTGGGTTCGATCCTCAGCACCACATAAAAATAAAATAAAAAGATATTGTGCCCACCTAAAGCTAAAATATAAATATTTTTTTAAAAAAGCTTGAAAAGTCTTGTGTTAAAAAATCCATCACTGGGGGGGCTGGGGTTGTAGCTCAGTGGCAGAGTGCTTGCCTAGCACACATGAAGCACAATGTTTGATCTGCAGCACTACATTAAAAAACAAACAAAAAATACCTACATAAACAAAATAAAGGTATTGTGTCCATCTACAAGTAAATATATATTTAAAAAAAAATGTATTACTTGCATGCCAGGTGTGGTGGTGTAGCCTGTAATCCCAGCAGCTTGGGAGGTTGACAGGAGGATCACGAGTTCAAAGCCAGCCTCAGCAATGGCGAGGTGCTAAGCAACTCAGTAAGACCCCGTCTCTAAATAAAATACAAAATAGGGCTGGGGATGTGCTTCAGTGGTCATGTGCCCTTCAGTTCAATTCCTGGTACCAAAAAAAAGTATCACTTGCCAGGCATAGTGGCATACGCCTGTAATCCCAGTGGCTCTGGAGGCTGAGGCAGGAAGATCATGAATTCAAAGCCAGCCTCAGCAACAGTGAGGTGCTTAGCAATTCAATGACTCCCTGTCTCTAAGTAAAATACAAAAAACAGGCTGGCGATGTGGCTCAGTGGTTGAGTGTCCTTGAGTTCAATCACCAGTACCCAAAAAAAAAAAAAAAAGAAAAAAAAAGTATCACTTAAGAGTATTTAGTCTTGTTCTTTTCAGAGTTTCATTCTTTAAAGTCAGAAATCCACAGTACTGGGGACTGGTGTCAGGCAGATTGTATAAGAGAATACCTCAGGGGCAAAACTGAGATGGGAATGAACTGCAGGGAAGAGTGAGGAAGGATCATAGTCTCATTGGGCTTTAGCATAATGAATATGATCACAAACAGTGAGTGCTACCAAGTTTGAGGCCCTGGGCTGGGGAGGCACTTGTGCTGACCTGACCATCCCTAGGAGTAGATATGTGGGATCCTTATCATTGCACCTGCTCCCACAGGCTTGTAGAATGATGGAGAGATGAGTTGCCTTTCCTGGATTGTTCCATGACCTCAAGCCAGTGTCATCAAGACAGGAAAAGGCTGGGAGTCGTGGTACATGCCTGTAATCTCAACTCTTGGGAGACTGAGGTGGGAGCATTATTTATGTCCATGCATTCGAGACTAGCCTGGGCAATACAGGGAGAAGGCATATTAAAAACAAAACAAGACAGAAGGACCAAGTGCTATGGTGTATGCCTGTAATCCCGGTTGGCTGGGAGCCTGAGGCAGGGGGATCACAAGGTTGAGTCCAGCCTCAGCAAAACTTAGGGAGATACCATCTCAAAATAATAATAATAATAATAAAAAAAAGAGAGCTGGAGATGTAGCTGAGTGGTAGAGCACTTACTTAGCACTTGCAAGGCCCTAAATTCAATCCATAGTACCATAGGGGGGAAAAAAGTCAGAAGTCCTAGTGTGTGAGTGGGTGGGTGTGTGTGTGTGTGTGTGCGCGCCCGCGCGCGTCTGAAGTTGAAGAGTTATTTGCAGGAGGTGTCTGTGTGTGTAAAATGATTTGAATTTGTTTTTTGAGCATAAACATTGTTTGGCACATGAGTATCAGCAGGAGGGGATAGACTCAAGTTGGAAGCCCTGATTGCCAGAAGGGGAATGAGGCTGCAGAGACAGGAAGAAGAGCACCAACTGCAGTCCCCTGGCAGTCATGGGAGAGGGGATGCAACCCTGGAGAGATCTCCTGGCTTTGCCCAAAACTGCTCTCCCACCTGGACCTCTATGAGCTCCTTGAGCTTTAGTGTTATACCTGTCATTAACTCAGAAAGGAGTTAAGAATTAATCTGCTGAAAGTGAGGATAGAGAAGCCAGGAGCCCCTATGTGAAGAGGGAGAGTAGAGGGATCTCAGAACAAGGGTCGATATATCCGCCTGGGTACAATAAATGACCCAGAGTTGGGTTTCAGTGGAAAAGCTGATAGATCCAGAACCAGGAGTGATCTCACAGGAGTGGGGAGTCTTAGGAAAAGAACGGCATCCGAAGGTCTATTATGGGTTTCCTGGAGCGAAAGAGAGCTGGTTCTTCCCTCCCTGGGCTCCTGGAACAGCCCGGTTTTGGTGAAAGCAATAAGGCGGCGCTTGGGGTGAGGGAGGTGGGAAGGGACTTCTCTCTGGTTGGAGAAGCGGGTGTGTATGTGGAGGTTTCCAAATTGGGAGAATGCGCCTTCATTCAAGAGTTACGGGGACAACGGACATAGTCCTGCCGCCCTAAAGCTTATCACGAACAGCCCCAGGCGATCCAGGGTCCGAGGAAGGGGCTCCCGGGTCCGGGCGAGGGAGAGGGGTCCCACATGAGGGGAAAGGGCCCGGGACGCTGAGTCTCGGGTCCGAGCCTGTCTCGCCCGCCCGCCCGCCGGGGCCCCGCGCTCACTGTCCATGCCCGGGAAGGGCAGCGGCTGCGCCCCGAGCTGCTGCTCCACAGCGATCTCCAGGTCGAACTTGATGTGGTCCACGCTGGCGATGATTTCCTGCATGGCGGCGGCGGCGGCTCCCCGGCCCGGCTCCCCCTCAGGTCTCTGGCCGCCCGCACCCACTGCCCACCACCGGCGCCGCCACACACGACCCTCCTCCTCCTTGCCCGCCGCCGCCGCCGCCGCCCGAGGGATGCCGGGAGCGCCCGGAGCCCGCGCCGGCCCTTTCGCCTGTCCAGACCCGGCCAATAGAGCGCAGAGTGCCGCCGCTCCGCCAGGCTCGCCTAGCCGCCAGCCGAACGCCTGCTTCGGCCCGCGCGCGAGTTCGCGACGCGGAATGTGCTTGCGCCTGCGCGTGGCCGGGTTGAGGCACGCATCGCGGAGAGGGTGACCCTGAGGGTGCCGCGGGGAGTGGACTCGGGGACGTGGAGGCCAGGGCGGCGTTCACTTCGCTGGAAGGTTCGAGTGAGTTCCTGTTCGCTCCTCGCAGGAGTCCCCGGACTCGGCGGAGCCTGAGCCTGGCCTGTGCGTCGTGGGAGGAGACCGGGCTCTAAAGGCGGGTGGAGAGGGGTCAGGGTTGGCCCGAGGGTCCCGGAGCGCATCTGGGGTCCAGCGGATCCCTCCAAGGGGGAACGGCGCTGGGAGTCTCTAATTCAGGATTTCAGACCTGGTAAGAAAATTCCTTTATTTTCTCTGTGTGAAAGTGGGCATTTCTGTCTCTGACTGAGCTGCGTTAGCAGCGCCTGGTATTTCAGGCGGAGATGAGTGTTCGAGCCGCGTCTGCGGCACCTGGATCTACCGTTTACACTCGTTTCCGCCTTGAAATTATGACAGGATATCGCTATTTAATACATCGAACGAGAAGAGAAGCACATATACTAGCGCAGCCTGAATGTGTATGTATTGCTATAGTACTGCTGCAGGACCTCAGCAAATCTCTTCCTTACCTCGTCTTGGTCACTCATCTGTTCAACCTTCTATCACCTCCGAGGTCTTTTCATTGGCAACCATCCAATACAGCCATACCTTAAAATATTTTCCTGCTGTTAGCTGGTTATTCTGATTTTTTTAAATTAAAGGATTTAAAGTATGCACGCTGAAATCTCTAGCTCAGTACTGTCTAAAAGAAATAAAATGCAAGGCCCAGCACATTAGCGCAAGCCTGTAATCTCAGTACCTCCGGAAGCTGAGACAGGAGGAGCCTGAATTCAAAGCCAGCCTCAGCAATTTAGGGAGGCCTTAAGCAACTCAGCGAGACCCTCTCTGTCTTTAAACAACATAAAAAAGGGCTGGAGATGTGACTCTGTGGTTAAGCACACACACACACACATAATATATACCCACACAATATATATATATCAAACACATAAGTAATTTTAAATTTTCAAATGGTCACATTAAATTAAAAGAAACTTTGAAATGAATGTTAATAATATATTTCACTTAGCCCAGCGTAGCTGAAATATTTCAGGACTTTTAAAAGTTATTAATGTGTATTTTAGATTCTAGTTTTTTTGTAAAAAAGACTTTGAAATCCAATGTGCATTTTACACTTAAAGCCATATCACCTTTCAGACTGGTCACACTGCAAGTGCTCGGTAGCCACATGCCACAGTGGCTGTTGTCTTGGACAGCACAGCTCTTCCCTATTTGTCCACGAGTTTTCCATAAAAGAAACACTTGAGTTAGATTCCTTTTGCAGAGGCCTAGAATGCCAACAACAAATTTTTCCTAATAAGTGATAGTAACTACAGCTTTTATATATATATAATATGTATATATATATATTATATATATATATATATATTTTAGTTGTAGAAGGACACAATACCTTTATTTATTTATCTTTATGCGGTGCTGCGGATTGAACCCAGTGCCTTACCTATGCTAGGTGAGTGTTCCACCACTTAGCCACAACCCCACCCCAATAACTACAGGTTTTGAATACCTCTTAAATGCCAGGCATTGTACTAAAAGCATCTCATGTAATTTCATTTTACAGTTGAAGCTATCAAGGCACAGGAAGGTCAAGTAACAGGTTCTAGGACTCTAACTTGGCTCTGACTTTAGTGTCCATGTTCATAGATCATGATTTGACAATACCAATAGCTTATTATCTAATAAGTGTTGACAATGCCAGCACTGTGCTACATGCTTCGTATAAGAGTTTGAACCCAGGGGCACTTAACCTCTGAGCCACATCCCATTTTTGTGTTTTATTTAGAGGCAGGGTCTCACTGAGTTACTTAGGGCCTCTCTAAGTTGCTGAAGCTGGCTTTGAACTCACAGTCTTCTTGCCTCAGCCTCCCAAGCTGATCTAATGCATCATGATCTCACCTGTTGCTACAGTGCTGTGTGGGTAACCTTGTTAATCTCAGTTTAGAGGTGACACTGATGTTGGAGCAGTGAGTGCCCAGGGGCATATGGATAGTTGTTTGACAGTGCTAGAATCTAACCTCAGGGCCCACTTTAACCACTTCTCTGTCCTCCTTCTGTCTTTGATGACT
Source organism: Ictidomys tridecemlineatus (assembly GCF_052094955.1). Taxonomy (NCBI): domain Eukaryota; kingdom Metazoa; phylum Chordata; class Mammalia; order Rodentia; family Sciuridae; genus Ictidomys; species Ictidomys tridecemlineatus. The sequence goes on along the minus strand of NC_135486.1, from coordinate 110,499,793 downwards.
ATGATTTTGAGTTGACTTCTTTTTTTCCCTGATGTATTCCAGGCCTTGTGGGACAGAAAAGACAGAGATGGACCCCGTGAGACTTGTCCGCCTATTCTCTTGGGCCCGCCCCTTGGGGCTCTTGGGCCTCCAGCACTTTGACTTTCTTGGAGCCCAGTGGACAGGAGGCAGGGAGGGGCTTGTGTGGCTGAGGGCTGTGGGGCCAACTCAGCCAGCCTTAGCCGCCTTCAGCAGCTCCCCTTTGTCAGCTGCCTTTGAATCTGGGAGCCAGAAGAATATGAGCAGCCTCCACTCTGACCCAAGCCAGCCCAGCTCCACAGGCCCTCAAGAAGAAGAGGAGAGCTTTGGAACCCTCTCTAATAAATACTCCTCCCGGAAGATATTCCACAAATCAACACCCCAGTTGTATGACCTACGACTCAGGGAACAGAATATTGAGGAAGATGAAGAAGGGGAACTGGAACCAAAATCATGGCCGGGCCCAAGAAACACCCCATATTGGTACTTCCTTCAGTGTAAACGCCTAATCAGGGAAGGAAAGGTGAGGAACCTTGGGATTTGGCTTTCCTGCAGCTCAGTATATTGTGGTGGGCCACCCAGCCTTCCCCACAATACATGTTGAGATGCTCAGTGTTTGGTCCATGGGCCCTTTTTCTTCCCTGGCATCATTTACCCTGCTGACCCATCAGTCTCATGGCATTGACGTTCCCTAGCTGGTGTATATCTCCAGCTGTGTTCTTCCCATGGACTCTGATCAGTGTATTGGTTTTCCTCCTTGTCATCTCCCTGTGCTTATCCACACAGGCACCTGTACAGATTCAAGTCTGTTTTCCCACACTTCACCTCACTTCATGGCAATCCTGTCATTCCATTGCCAAGGCCAAACTTCCTTAGGTCATGCTTCATTCTTCTCTTGCTCTTACCAACTCTACCCCCAGCCTGTCGCTAGCCCTAAGTACTTCTCACAGCCCCACTCTTGAAAGGCCTTCTCTTTGCCCTTCTCAGCTATTAGAACACTTAACACTTGTTGCTCTGGTCACTTCCTGCCATGCTGTCAATCACAGCACAGAGCTGTCATGTTAAACAGAAGGCAGATTGGGTTAATCATTTCCCCCAAATTCCCAGTGTATTCAGTGGCATTTATGTTGGGGTGTAGTTTAGTGGTAGAGAATTTGCCTAACATGCTTGAGGCCCTGAGTCTAATCCCCAGCACCAAAAAAAAAAAAAAAAAAGAGAAAAAAGGTTATTTTTGTGGGGACTGATAATGATATTACTTTGTGTTTAAAAGTCTCTTGGAGGTATGTGCTGAAGTTCTTATGGATGAACTGAGAGGATCACTGAGATTTGCTTTAAACATAGTATTTGGAGGGGGCATGCAAGCTACAGGTGCTACAGGTGAAACAGGATTGGCTAGATATTTACAGTTGTAGTTATACTGTTCTCCTTGCTTTTGTGTACATTCGGATGAAAAGTTAAGAAATAAAGAGAAGCCAAAATCTCCACGTGGCTTTTTTTTTTTTTTTTTTTTGGAGCCTGCAAGATCTGCCACCCTCATCCTCCACTCCTCCATTATCTCTCTACCCTCATCTCTTACTTTGTTTCATTCACCTCAGCACCCCAACTTCTCATTCATCTTCCAGGCCCACTCCTTTGCACTGACTATTCCCTCAGAGAGCCTCCTGGCTCTCTCCCCTATCTTCTTCAGGTCTTTGTTTATGCGCCACCTGGCTCCTAAAGATGAATCCCATGTATCTTTCTTCCAGTATTCCCTGCTTTAATTTTTGTTCATAAATACATATGTATTTCTTCATTACTGCACTTTGTGGTCTGTCTTTCCAACTACAACATGACTTCATGAGGGAGGAGCTTCTTCTTCACAGCCAGTGAATAGATTTTGCTAGGCTTATAATAGATAGGACTCAGTAATTATTTGAATTAACAGATGAAAGTAATTAAAGGGTGAAGTAGTGAACTGAGGATTTAAAAATATATACATATGTGTGTGTATGTGTGTATGTATAATCTTTTTTGGTGTTGGAGGATCAAACCCAGGGCCTCATACATAACCAGGCAAATGCTCTACTATGAAGCCACATCCCTCCCTGTGAACCAAGGATTGAACCGGGGAGTAGAATAGGGAGTAGAGATGAGGCTAAAGCAACTGTGGTCTGTGGAGGTTTATAGTCACCCAGAGCTGCTGCCCTGCACCATGTCAGGACGGTTCCTCCCTCCCTCTACTGAGGGTCTCTGAGGCCATCCTAAGCCCTTGTCTCATCCTCACTTTGTCTCCCTTTCCTGCCAGCTGGCTGAAGCCCTGGACTTATTTGAGAGGCAGATGCTAAAGGAGGAGCGACTGCAGCCACTCGAGTACAACTACACGGTGCTGATTGGGGGCTGCGGGCGGGCTGGCTACCTGAAGAAAGCCTTCGGGCTCTACAATGATGTAAGTGTGCCACATGCTCTAGAGAATATGGGTTTTGGGACCATAAGGCTGGGTACAGATCCTGAGTGTGCCACTTGCTGGTGCTTTACTCTGGGTGGAGGACTTAAGCTCCCTGGTGGCAGAGTTATCATCTATAAAACGAAGGTGATCTTGGGTATTAATTGAGATGACACCTTCAGCATCCACCTGGGCCACCATGGGCCCACACAGCTCCTTCCTTTTCTGCTACTGTTCCTGGTTCATGTTGTTTTTTATCCCCTGCATATGGCACCCACATGCACTGGCTTCCACATGAGAAAGTACTTTTATTCCTTCTGGAAGATCACTTTACTTTCCATTCATTTACCTCTTTGGTGTGTCATCATTGGGAAGCTATTTCCTTCATGAGTCAAGAAAGGCTTCCTGGGGAGGTCGGTAGATCTGTCGGAGACAGCCTGTCTACTGATGCCAGAAGGTTGGGGGTCCTTTACCCAGCAGGGGCTTCTGGGGATTTTAGTCTTCCTGTCACTCCAGGTCCAATGATCTATAGCTGGAAGCAAGGGGGAGTCATTGCACTTACAAATGGTAGAATAGCATGACAGCTTTTAAAAGACCTACATAGACTTAGGGACCCTGCTCAAAATAAAAAGGTCTGGTATGTAGCTCAGAGATAGAAGTGCCCTTGTGTTCAATCTCCAGTACTGCAGAATAAATAAAGACCTAATAAATAGTCATGGCACAGGAAGACAGGAGGCTTCCCTGGCCAACTAGCTGGCAGAAAATAGTTCACATGCCAGCTAATGGGCAAGGAGAAAAGGGGGAAGTTGGTCACCCATTCAGTAGCAATTCTCCTTTACATCTGCAGAATTCTTAAGTGATTGCCCTACTTATCACCACCTTAGTGAAGCCGGGCTTCTCTATTTAGCCTTTGTCATTCTCTATCCTTTGTTGCCTGTTGTTGTTCTTATTGATGTGTGTGTGGTACTGAGGATTGAACCCAAGGCCTCAAGTGCATGTGAGGCAAGCACTTACCAACTGAGTTATATCCCCAGCCCTCAAATGCTTTTTATTTGGAGACAGGTTTTCACTAAGTTATCCAGGCTAACCTTGAATTTGTGGTCTTCCTGCCTCAGCCTCCCAAGTTGTTGAGATTATAGATGTATTCTAATTAGTATTTTATGTTTACTTTTTTATGTATTTGTGTAGTCCTTAGGATTAAACCAAGGGGCACTTTACCTTTGAGTTACATTCCCAGCCCTTTCTTATTTTTCATTTTGAGAAGGGTCTCACTAAGTTGCTCAGACTAGTCTCAAACTTATAATCCTCCTGTCTCAGCCTTCCAGTCACTGGAATTACAGGCATTTTTTAAATAGCCATTTTATTTTAAAATAATTTTAGCTTTATAAAAAAAGTTGCAGAGGGCTGGGGATGTGGCTCAAGCAGTAGCACGCTCGCCTGGCATGTGTGCGGCCCGGGTTTGATCCTCAGCACCACATACAAACAAAGATGTTGTGTCCGCCGAAAACTAAAAAAGAAATATTAAAAAATTCTCTCTCTCTCTCTCTCTCTCTCTCTTTAAAAAAAAAAGTTGCAGAGACAGTATAGAAAGTTCCCACATACCTTTCACCCAATTTTTGCCATATTGACATCATATAGTACCATACTACATTCGTCAAAAGAAAACACTCAATATCAGTGCATGGCTGGGATCTAAATTCCAGACTTTATTTGGATTTCACCAGTTTTTCCATTCATTCTATTCCTGTGTGCATTCTGGGCTTTCAGACTGGCACTAGTTCCTGCAGTCTGTGACATTTTATGAGTCTTCCCTGTTTTTCACAACCATGACAGTTTTGGAGAGCACTGGTCAGGTCTGGTACAGACCCATCAGTGTGTTTGGCTGGTGCTTTCTCTTAAGATAGGAGTTGGGGTGTGGGAAAAGTCTATCGCAGAGGTTAGTGCCCTTTCATGTCAGGGTGCACATGCATCAACACATCTTATTACTGATGACTTGAACCTTGGTCACTTGGTGAAAGTGGTGTTTGCTAGGTCTCTCCAGTGTTTTCTTATACTTTTTCCCTTTTCACCCTGTTTTCTGGGTATCCTTCACAGCATTTAGGACTGCATGTGAGTACTTGATCATCTGCCATTTATTTTTCTTTTTCTAATGAATGCTTAATGAGGATAGGCTCTGCTTGCTCTGATCACTACTGGTTCCCACTGAGGACATGAAGGAAGTCCTTTGTTCACACCTATCAAATACATGATAAACACAGAGTGTACATCTTCCTCTAAGAACAGATTATCATCTGCATTCCTCCCCCCCCCTTTTTTTTTTTGAAAAAAGTACTTTTTTGGAAAAAGCAGCTTGCCACTGAGTTATATCCTCAGCCCTTCTTATTTTTTTAATTAAAAAAACTTTTTAGTTGTATATTGACACCATAACTTTATTTTATTTATTTTTACGTGGTTGTGAGGATTGAACCCAGTGCCTCACGTGTGCTAGGCAAGTGCTCTACCACTGAGCCACAAATACAACTCCTTATTTTTTATTTTATTCACTAAGTTGCCCAGGCTGTCCTTGAACTTGCAGTTCTCTTGCGTCAGACTCCGTTAGCTGAATTACAGGTGTTTATTATCACACACAGCCCACCTGCACTTTTCGGATAAGGAAATTGAGGCTCAGAGAAGAATGGACATGTCCATGGTTGCCCTGTAGGAGAGCATTGGAACTGGGATTTGAGCCCCAAATGATCTGACTCTAGTAGGGCTCTTTTCAGTGCCTCAGCAGCTGGTCACCTGCCCCATTGGTCAGATAACCTTCTCCAGGCAATAGTGAGTGCTTGGCTTTACTAGTAGGCTCTGACTCCAGTGTCCTCCTCAGCCACCTGGAGGCTTTATAGGTCCCTCATTCCCAGAGTGTGACATAGATGTTGGATAGTCTTAAGAGTGTGTATTGCTGTTGGCTGCTGCAAATGGGTGGGGAGCCACCCAAGATCACTTACCTATACTCTCCTACCAGCCCCTGCATCTCTTTTAGGATGATGGTTTCATTCCCAGTTCTGCAAGGAAAACTCACTTGCCCGTGACCCCTTAGTTAGTGAGCACTGTGCTTCTTTTCCCAGACAGATCCACCCTGTGGCCCTTTGCCAATCAGGGTGATCTGGTTGAGGTTAGGGATTGGAAGACCCCTGCTGCAAACACCCCAGGCCCAGAGCAGTCTTGACAAGTGACCAGGTGCTCAGCGAGAATGATTTCTCATTGGAATTTCTGGGGTGAAGTCTTCAGTTTCCAGAGTCCCTCTGTAGAGTTGGGTTTAGATATGTAAATGTCCCTTGGTTCAGCCTTAGCCCTTTGAAATGTCCCTTGGCTCAGCCTTAGCCCTCAGGTCAGTGGACTATAGTAATATTACCTCTCTAGGGTAACTGCTTTTCTCTGTGTCCAACTGATCCTGGTACTACATCTTACATTTCTTTCACTTCAACAGATGAAAAAACGGGATTTAGAGCCCTCAGATGCCACATATACAGCCCTGTTCAATGTCTGTGCCGAGTCACCCTGGAAGGACTCTGCCCTTCAGAGTGCCCTGAAACTACGACAGCAGCTCCAGGCTAAAAATGTCCAGTTCAACCTGAAGACATACCATGCTCTGCTGAAGATGGCTGCCAAGTGCTCAGACCTCAGGATGTGCCTTGATGTGTTCAAGGTGGGACAGCCCCCTCCCTGTTTCTCCCTTTTGGGCCCAGTTCCATCAGGGCAGGTTGGAGGCAGAGACAATGGTAGGCTGTGGGGCAGGGTGGGGGGGCAGGAAGCCACCAGTCGTGGGGTGGGGAGCCCCTGTACTGACTGGAGGGCCAGAGTAGGGGCTTGAGGTACTGAGAGGTGGAAGGGACATCTCAAGGAGGGGAGAGCCAAACCTGACACACCAAGGGGCCAGTGGGAACTAGACACACTGCAGCACAACATGGTGGTGGGGTTGTTCCAAAGATTCTAGAAGACCTGTCCTTTCACAGATGAGGAAACCAAGGCCAGAGAGCTGGGGGCCTTGCCCTCATGGTCACAGCTGGCTGATGATAGAGCTGGGACATTGAGGCCAGGGCTTCAAGGCCAGGGGCCAAACATGGCTGCTAGGGTGTGGTCTATGCAGAGGTGCTGCCCACACTCACTGGCAGGTGGATGTTTGGCTCAGGAGCTGGTTCCAAGCTGGCCCCAAGTGCCATATTTGTTCACTTAGCTCATTAAGACACATGAGCCTGGTTCTGGCCTAGTGGGCCAGGCACCTGGGCCTGGATCCTGTTGCAGATTCTCAATGGAACCACCTTATTCCCTCCCAGGAAATCATCTACAAGGGGCATGCTGTTACAGAAGAGACCTTTAGTTTCCTGCTCATGGGCTGCATCCAGGACAAGAAGATAGGCTTCCGACTCGCCCTGCAGGTCTGCCCCTTCCACCCTGCCTTCCTGCCCTCCTTCCCCTGTGCACCTGCACCAGGAGTGCAAAACAATGATCCTTTGTGCATTTCCTGAGTTTTTGCTACTCTACTGCCTTATGCCAAGCATTTTTATATTTGTCATATTTTGTCTTTCTCAGCAGCCATTGTGAGGCTCACTGCTCTCATTTTACAGGTGCTCAGGAGATGAGGTCCATGGAGACACCAGGGCTGGTCCTCAAGTGAGGGCACAGCCAGCCCATACCTTTCCCACTGTGCTGGATGGCCAGCCCAGGCCCCTTTAGCTCATGGTCCCTGACTGCCTGTAGCCCACTCCACATCCCCTCTCTCCACTCAGCATCTGCAGGTGTGACCCAGAAATGTGTACTTCATCCCAAAGTCAAACCTGCAGCTCTAATTCCAGTTCAGCCCCCAGAGATAATTTTCCTCATCATGTGGGAAGCTGGTGTCAGTGCTGGTGCACAGCTACTTCTGAAGTCACACTGTCCTAAAGTATGCTCCATAGACAAGCAGCAGCAGCCCCATCTAAACTTCCTGTGTCCAAATCTGCATTTCAGCAAACTCCTTGCACAGAGTCTGAGTGCCCTTACAAGGAACAGTCTGGGGTCAGATGCTCCCATCCCCGATGCAGAACCCTTAGAAGTAGTGGCTAGCTGGCCATCATGGATATAGGTAGTTCCTCTCATTCCTTGAACTGATCTGTTCTTCTTAGAAGTAATCTATTGTAGCAGTGGCCTATTTGTGTTACACTCTGGTGAACTGCTTCTGCTAGACACTGTTAGCCCCATTTTTCAGGTGAGGGAACTGAGGCTCACAAAAGTTAGTACCTGCCTGAGGTGCTACGGCCACTAAAAGCTGGGCCTTTAACTGACATTTTATTTGACACTAGACCCTGAATCCCAACTGCCATAGGATGGTGTATGTGTCCCTTAAATCTCCATCTGTCAGCTATTCCTTGTTGGGTATGTCTGCCAAGATTCTGGATCTCTTCAAGGCCCTGCTGTGGTGGGCAGTGGCCCTCTTGCAAGACTCACCGAGCTAGGGTCTAACCTGTTCCTCCACATCTGCACACACATCTCTCAGGAGGGCAGGGTGTCAGACATATGCCCTAACCCCAGGTTGAGGGTAGATTCCTGCTAAGCCCACAAAGCAGAAATGTGTCAGAGCAACCCAGATATGAATAGAGCTGCATCCGTTGATCACACACTGAATGTACTAGATGTCATACAGTGGAGATGAAAATAATATGTCCTATGAGCAGATGGAGACTCAGTGTTCACAACTAATGAGGGTGCAAGACTTCAGCTGCAGTTGGCCTGAACCCAGCCCCTGCAATCTGCTGGCTCCGAATCTGGCTCCATGTTGCCCTGTGCTGGACTCTCAAGAGAATTCTCTGTTAGCCTCAGCACCCTTAAGTCAGGAGTTGGGCATATAGCAGGCACTCAGGAGTTACTGCTGGATCCTATCCTTAGAAGTCAGGCTAGGCTCTTCCAGAACCTAGCCTCTCTGCCATCTCTCCCTTAGGTAAGGGGCTCTAACGATGTGCAGAGGGATGAGACTGCGAGAACAATTTTGGGGTGAACTTGACGAAAGAGAAGAATTGCAGGCCCCTGTGAGGCCTCCCATGGAAGGAGTTTCAGAATTCTGATGATTCTTATTTGTCAGAGCCTGGTGTCAGGTTAGACATTTTTCTTGAGATGTGGTCTTACTGTGTTGCCTAGTCTAATTCTGAACTTCTGGTCTCAGGTGATCTTCATGCCTCAGGCTCCCGTGAGCAGAAACTAAAGTTGCATTACACGTGCAAAGCTCTTTTTTAATTTGGTGGTGCTGGAGATGGAATCCAGGCCTTGTGCTTGCTAGGCAAACACTGTACCAGTGAGCTACACTCCAACCTTCTTATGTCTTCTGATTTTGATGTCTGCTTGCTGCCAGTGCCCACCTCTACTAGGAGGCGGGAACACTGAGCTCATGTTTGTCTCCTCCTACAGGTGTGGAGGCAGATGCTGAGTCTGGGACTCAAGCCAACCCAACATGGCTACAACTTGCTGTTAGGGGCAGCTCGGGACTGTGGCTTGGGGGACCCAGAAGTGGCCTCCAGGCTGCTCCTGAGACCCAGAGAGGAGACAGTCCTGCTCCAGCCCCCAGGCAGGCGGCAGGCAGGGAAGAAAGGCTCTTCTGTGATTGATGGTGTAATGACCAGAGTACATGTGGAGGCGCTGGAGAGGGAGCTGTTTCTGGAACCTTCTCAGGCAGTTGAGGGACTTCCAGAGCCTCGGGAGGCCCTAGTGCCCTGTAAGGCACAATCTGAGGTGGAAACCAGGGCAGAGCCTGACCACACAGCAGTTCTTACCCCAGTGGCTCTGAAGCCATCTCCCTTGGAGTTGGAGATCAACCTCCTGACCCTGGAAACTGTCTCCCCAGCTGTGGTCTCCTTTGGGACAGTGATCACCCCTGCTGACAGACTAGCTTTGATAGGGGGCCTGGAGGGCTTCCTGGGCCAGATGGAAAAGCACGGGCTCCAGCCCGACATTAAAACCCTCACACTGCTGGCTGAGGTGGTAAAGCCTGGGAGCCCTGCGGAGTCCTCACTGCTGACCATCCTAGACAGGCATCAGGTGGAGGCTGATGTGACATTCTTCAACACACTGATGAGGAAGAAGAGCAAGCTGGGAGACCTGGAAGGGGCAAAGGTGAGGGTCTCCAGAGCAGGCTCTGGGCTGTCAGGGACTCTTTCTTTGTTCTTGACCCTTGGACTGTAGAATGTGGTTCATCTATATCTGGAACCCTGTTCTAGGTTCGACCCTGGGTGAGTCTGGAAATTGAGCCACTAGCCAGCCAGGTGCATCCCTGCTGTCCCCTGCCATCTTCATGGAGCTCACAGATTGGTGGGGAAGGGAGATGTCATCATCACCTTGATAAGGGGATATGATGGAAACAGGGCTGCAGTGCCACTCAGCCCGGCACTGGAGCCCGAGTGGCCTCACCCTACACACTGCAAGGCTGCACTCCCTCCGCTCTGGACACTTCTCAGAGCGTCACATCTATTTATTTCTCTACTGAGCAAACCAGGAGGCACGACTTGTATGTGCATGGCTTAACAGGTGGAGGTGTTGGGGCTTTTGACAGGGTTTTGGCCATTCATATAAAGAGATTTTGTGTTATTTTTTTTTGCCAGAAGTACTGCTCTGGGCATTTGTGAGAGTCAAAGGTGACAGATGTTGCCTCTGCCTTCATGCTCACAGAGGACAAGTTAAACATGACAGAGCCCTTCCCCAGTGGTCCATCCTGACTCAGGCAGGCTGAGGGGACACCCTCCTCTTCATACCAGGCCTGGCGCTCCCTCAGCCAGCACTTCCCACTGCAGGCAGTGTTGCCTCCTGCTCTGAATCTTGAGCCCCTGAGGCAGCTTGTCCTCAGACTGATTGGCTGGCTGAGAAGCTGGAGGCAGCAGGTGGGAGGCAGGATATGAAGGGCAATCATGGAGAAGGGACAGTAGGCTGGCAGTCAGGGTGCACATGCTGAGGAGCTGGGTCCTGCAAGGAAAACTGGGCACTATTTGGACCTAGAGTGCTGATCTGGGGCCAGAGGCACTTTGCTGTCTGCAGAGGGAGCCATGAAGCCTCTGAGTAGAGCTATGCCCTTGTAGTCTTCAGCATCCAGCCAAGGGCTTCATGGGAAGGCCTCAGCAGGGTTGGTGGGTCATAAGTCACAGGTTACAATGACATGTCTGCCCTCACAGGCGCTGTTGCCAGTCCTGGCAAAAAGGGGAATTATCCCCAACCTACAGACGTTCTGCAACCTGGCCATTGGGTGTCGTAGGCCCAGGGATGGTCTACAGCTGCTTGCAGACATGAAGGTGAGGGGACTTAGGCCCAAGTAGGGTGCCTGTGGTTCTGGGGAACACTTGGGTGCTCAGGAAGAAAATCTGTGGGGGAATTGTGGGCCCCAGGCCTCTGCACTGGGGCACGGCAAGTAGGATAGCTCCTTTCTGCTGCTGAATGGCCATTGGCCTCCTTTTTAGAGTAAGTTGATCTTGGTGAGCCACTGTGAGAATTGGTACAGAAAGCAGAGGGTATTCCTGTCTGGAAGATGGAGAGGTGGGGGACAGGTCTGGGACCTGACACTGCAGAGGGACCTTGCTAAATGGATTTTACCTGATCACAGCAGAGCGCCACTTCCTGGGGTGTTTGTAGTCACTGTTGTGTCACCCAGCCAATGCTGGCTGCTTTTCTAGGCTTACCACCACATTCTGATGACCACACTTGTCTGTCACCAGAAAACTCATCCATGAGTGAGAAAGTGGTTGCCTCCTGCTTCTTTCTCTGCCTGTCAGTTATCTCAGTTCTTCAGGGAGAACACATGCCTTCCTTTTGGAGGGGGAGGACAGCCTATTGTTGCTATGAGATTCCATATTGCATTCCTAGTAGCTGCCACAAGACAGCCAGAGCAGACTGTTCTGTCCTAACAAATATCATCTTTCTAATTGTGTGATATCCGTGGTGTTCTAGAAATCCCAGATGACCCCCAACACCCACATCTACAGCACTCTCATCAATGCAGCCCTCAAGAAGCTGGACTACACCTATCTCATTGACATCCTGAAGGACATGAAGCATAACAGGGTCCCGGTGAATGAAGTGGTCATCCGCCAACTAGAGTTTGCAGCTGAGTACCCACCCACCTTTGACAGGGTATGTGCACCAAGCTCTGAAATGCTCATTGTCTCCTTAATCATTGCTGTTCCTGCTTCTGACCTTATATCATATGTGGTAATGCTCTGTATCTCTGATCATTCTTTTCTTTTGCCTATTTTGTCCTCCATCCCCTACGTTCTTACAGTACCTGGTGTATCTTGTTTCTCCTTTTCTTATCAGCCCTCTGTGGAGATGGCTGCAGTAGTCCCAAGGTGATAGGTCAGAAGGGAGTCGGAGGCTCTCTGGAAAAGGTAGAATTGGTGGGACCCAGCAATTCATGTGGGGGCTCTTGTGACATCTATGGATCGAGGAACAGTACAGTGCACATTCAGGAAGAAAAATAACTGTTGGACAGATAGTGGTCTGGCCTGCCACATATAATTACTTTGAATTAACTTATGTATGTATGCATGTATATATGGTCGGTCCCGGGGATTGAACCCAGGAACACTTTACTGCCGAGTTACATCCCCAGCCCCTTTTCATTTTTAGACTTTTTTTGGCTAAGTTGCTAAGGGCCTTGCTAAATTATTGAGGCTGGCTTTGAATTTAAGATCCTCTTGCCTCAGCCTCTGAGTTACTGAGATTACAGGTGTCTGCCACCATATCCGGCTGGAATTTCTTCCTTAATGGTGGCAATGCTCATGTTATATTCTTCTCTGTCTCCTGTAGTCTCTTGGAAGCAAGAACAGTAGGGATAGCTTCCCCAAGGACTGAGCCAGCTGCTGGGTTATGAGAATAGCTGTAGACGATATACAGTGATTCTGATTACCAGGACTCCCCTGAATTCCATGCTTTTCCAATTACAGTACAAAGGGAAGAACACTTACTTGGAGAAGATCGATGGCTTCCGAGCTTATTATAAGCAGTGGCTGAAAGTGATGCCAGCAGAGGAAACCCCCCACCCCTGGCAGGAGTTCCGGACCAAGTCCAAAAGAGACACTATCAGGGATGCTGGTGTGGACGAAGTCCTTGGGGGCAGGTAACAGAATGCACAGCTAGAACAAAGTGCCTGGACCTTGGTGCCTGATGGGAGTCCCAGGAGTCCTTTCCATGATAAAGACAAGCAAACATGCTGGTGTCACCTTCCTTGAGTTGGAAATGCAGCATTTTATGGGTACAGATATGAGGACAAACACTGGGCCCAGGGTGCCCAAGAGCACCTGCCACAGCTGGTCCAAGAGCAATCTTTGCACATCATCTCAGATCAGTTTCACCTGAGAGACTGTCAGCCCATCATTGCTGGGTGACTTGTGGTCATACAGTACGTATGAGGTGGAGCCAGGACTAAGCATAGAGGTTCCCTGGGGCCTGGCATTTTCCTACCAGGTTCCAGTTTGTTACTCTCAAAGAATGGACATAAGGCCCAAGAGGTTTCAACGTTTTATTTTTATAAATCACATCAGGTGAAAACCAAAGCCTTCACCTATAGAGGTGCTCCAACTCGCGCCTGAGGCACTGCTGAGAAGAGCTGCTCCCAAGAAGCCGTGGCAGGATATGCAGAAGCCTGCAAGGTCTGAAGTCCAGGGTGGAGAGGGGCCAGGCCTATGGCCTCAGCCAGAGCAGCCCCGACAGCCACAGTGTGTACACTCGATGATGCGGCCCTGCAACAGAGCACAGCTAAGCTACTGCACCTGGTCACACACCCATATACCCCGACCCTCTGGCTAAGAAGGGTGCCAACAGTGTATTTCCTGCAGAACACATCTCAGAAACCTTTGCTGGATTAGTTCTGGACAGAGGAACTTCAGTTCCCTCATGAAAATGGGAAATGCTACTCTTCACACTGAAGTTATATTTGTGTGCATTTAATACATAAATTCAACATACACAATTGTCAAAAAGGAAAAAAATCTGTGTGGATGAGTCTCATTACTCCACCAGTGAGCTGAGGCAGGTGCCACTGCTCAGAGGGCTCATGCCAGGGGTCTCAAGGCTCCTCTCTGCTAGGACACTGGGGCAGAAAGGTATACACTTGAGTTTCTGTGGCTTACAACAGTCTTATCCCAAATGCCCAGTGGCTGGCTGGGGTCAGCAGACTAAAGGCCCTAGAGCAGTGGTTTATGTTAATTTTATTTTTCCAGTTCTTTTTTTGAGGAACAGAGTTTAGTCTAAGCAAACAAAATCCTCTGCTGAAACTCAGCCAAGCCTTTGCTAGGTTGACGCAGTACCTCTGTCACAACACCCCTGTGGAATCTTGGGGCACTCAGAAGACAGACTTCTGCTGCTCTGCCACCCCTGCCTTCATCATGCTCACAACATAGCCTTCCCTCCAGAGCTAGCCCTTCCCACTGCTGAGTATGCCCATGCATGAGCTTCCACATGGTGCAGGCAGAGCTAGCCACTGCGTTACAGCCCTCAGTACTGAGCCAAAGCTCTAGGAACTCACTGCAGCATAAAAAATACCATGGAATAAGGCGCCTGTGGGAAGCTAGGAGGAAAAAAGGACAAGCTGGGCCATCTGGCCTGACCTCTAGCTGAGCCAATAACTTGGCCAAGGGGCTACAGGACATGACTACTTAATTGGTAAGTGCCAATATCTAATGCCTGCCTTTTTCTGCAGCTTCATTTAAGAGGAGCTCAGGTCCTATTATTACACACACAGCACCATTCCTGAGGTGCCCTGCCTAGCTGTCAAACAGAAAGTTCTGATAAGAAATAAGTGGTGACATTAAAGTGGATTGAAGGGAAAGGGACAGGAACTCCTACTGACCAGCCATCCTTTCCTAATATTGTTTCTCACTACCTCAGAGGTAGGTATTGCACCACCACTTCCTAAATAAGGAAAGGGATTGTTACTTGCCCAAAGTTGAGACTGGCTCCAGACTTAACAAGATTTCTAAGCCCCATCCCTGAACAGGGAACTTATTCCTGGGAGGGATGGCCAGCAGGATTCCAGTGACAAAACTGCATTCCAGCCAAACCAAATGCTGTAAGCACCCCTGGAGTCAATTAGAGCAGAGTTTTGAAGTGAAAACAATGTCAAATTCAATAATCAGGCATTACCACTTCCAGCTTGCTTTTAGGAACCCGGCAAATGCAGTTAGTTCCAAAATTGGTGTCCCGAGTCTGAATGCACCGCAGACAGCACAAGTTCTCATATCCCTGCTTTTTCCACTTTGCAATCAAGTTTTTGTCTGCATAACCTTCTTTAATACAATATTCATAGAGTTCTGTCAAAAGATTGGGAAAGGATATCAGACCATGGTGTAACAAACCTGCCTCCACCCTTGATTAAAAAGAAAAATTTGCCCATTTTTAGTGATTAAAAAAAAAAAAAAAAACAACTCATGGTGCTTGCTGAGGCTACAAGCATGAGAATCATTACTTAATTCTGAAAGTTCAAAGGGTCAAGAGAGAATTTAGCCAATTACCTCTGCTTATGGCTTTCCGCTTATAAAAGAGATCAAAGATATAGCGGGTTTTCTGGTGGTGGATCCTGAAGATGGGCCACAGAGATTCCACTTTTCTCTTTCCCTCATGAGGTTCTGTTTCAGCTGGGAAGAAAAAAAGTATGTTTGTTTTGAGGAGCAGAATTAGTCTACACAGGATGTTTTGTTTTCCAATAACTACATATAATAAATGAAAACTACTTTATACCCCCTAAAATGGCTATAATCAAAATGAAGGACATTAACAAGCATTAGGGACAATGTGGAGAAATCAGGCTCCATACCCTGCTGGTGGCAATAGTGTAGCCACTGTGGAAAACAATTTGACAATTTCTCAAGAAGTTAAGTATATATGGGCATTGTAGTGCGTATCTGTAATCCTAGCAGCTCAGGAAGCTGAAACAAGAGGACCACAAATTTGAGGCCAGCCAAGCAACTGATGAAGACCCTGCCTCAAATAAAAGATTAAGTAAAGGGCTGTGGAGGCTGTGGCTTAGTGGCAGAGTGCTTGCCTAGCATGTGTGAGGCACTGGGTTCGAGCCTTAGCACTACATACAAAAATTAGCAAATGAAATAAAGGTATGCTGTCCATCTACAACTACAAAAAAAGGTGGTGTGTGTGTGTGCCTGTGTGTGCGCGCACGCGCATACTGGGAATGTAGCTTAGTGGTAAAGCACCCCTGGGTTAAATCCCTCAAAAATACAAAAGAAGTCAAACCTAAAGAGTTACCATATGACCCAGAAACTCTTAGATATACACCAAAGATTACTGAAAATATACATGTATGTGCAGACTTATACGAGAATATTTGTAGAAAACAAAAAAAGTACTAACAACCCAAATGTCCATCGACTCAAGAATGGATAAACACTTGGATGTGATGGTACACACCTGTAATCCCAGCAGCTTGGGAGACTGAGGCAGGAGGATCTCGGGTTCAAACCCAGCCTTAGCAACTTAGTGAGACTCTGTCTCTACATAAAATACAAAAAAGGGCTGGGGGGGGCAGCTCAGTGGTTAAGCGCCCCAGGGTTCAATCCTTGGTGGGGGTGTGTGTGTGTGTGTGTGTGTGTGTGTGTGTGTGTGTGTTGGCAATGAATAAACAAAGTGTAGTCTTTTCGTACAAAGGTAGAACTGAGGGTGGTGATGGCTGCACAGGTCTCTGAACATACACTTTAAAAGTGTCAATTTATAGTATGTGATTTATATTAATAAAGTAATTTAAAAAGAAAAAGTTGAACATATTTTTGAAAAAATTTAGTCTTTTAAACTAGGTAAATTAGAAAATGTAGATTTAAAAAAAGAAATCATTCAACAATAACCTCTGTTAACACCCTGGTTAGTCTGTCTCTCTGAATCTCTTTCTATAGCATCATAAATTCTCAAAGTAATCCTGGGCCTACAGATGTTCATTCAGATCTAATCATCCTTGAGGTACCTCCAGTTTCATTTCCCAGCCAAAATCCTTTACTGCTTAGAAGAGCCAAAACAAATGATCAGCCTGAAGGTTTTCAGTACAGAAGGTGTGAAGGAGACATCTCCTCCAATGCACATAAATCAGAGGGAACTCACACATGCTGCAAGGCAGTTTTCTGTCTTTGCAATTACCAGTAGATCTTTGTCTATTACCTCCTCTCAGTTTTTAGGGCAAAGGAAAAGCAAGAAGCAATTAAGAAAACTATACCTCCATTTTCCAACCAACTTGTAAGCCATTCTATTACTCAGTTTTTATAATTCAGTTCAACAAATAATTCTGTGACTGAAGCAAAAAGACAGGTATGAAGGATTCAGAGAGCCTATGTGGTTGCTATGGGGAGGCCTTGCTCTAGGTACTCAAGGAATGGCAGTGGGGAAGACAAAGTGCCCTACCCTGTACATCTGGATAATCTTGGTTCTCAACAACATTTTGGATTTGAACCATCTAGACCTGAAATCCTCATTTGCTCATCCTGAAGCTAATCCTTTCTCTGACAGAGTCATGGAGCCATTCTTGACTTTCAATTTGGAGGTCTGGAAGTGCTAAGCCTGCATTCTCATATGGTGAAAGCAACTCTAGGCTGTAGCTTTTGCCTTTCTCCAGTCTGCTTTGTCCCCAGAGAAGTGTTTGTTCCCAACACTAAAGCCAGAATATATATATCCCTCCCCCCCCCCACACACACACACACTTGGATTTTTGTTACAGTGGAAATAAGAATAATATGAACTAGGTCTGAAGCCTATGTGTTTATCAACAATGAGAGGGCCAAGAAATGCTGAAAGACTGTAACAAATAGAAATGAGAGAGCCAGCTAGGTGGTGCATGCCTGTAATCCCAGCAGCTATGGAGGCTGAAGCAGGATGATCACAAGTTAAAAGCCAGCCTCAGCAACTTAGTGAGACCCTGTCTTTTTTTTTCTTTTTTTTTTTTTTTGAGAATTTTAATATTTATTTTTTAGTTCTCGGCGGACACAACATCTTTGTTTGTATGTGGTGCTGAGGATGGAACCCGGGCCGCACGCATGCCAGGCGAGCGCCCTACCGCTTGAGCCACATCCCCAGCCCCAAGAGACCCTGTCTTAAAATAAAAAGAGCTGGGAATATGACTCAGCGGTTAAGCACCCTTGAGTTTAAATAAATTCCAGAAGAAGGACTACTTTGTTTTGGAGATTAAAAAAAAAAAAAAAAAGTAGGGGCTGTGGCTCAGTGGTAGAGCACTCACTTAGCACATGTGAGACACTATGTTCAATCCTCAGCACCACATAAAATAAATAAAAAGGTATTGTGTCCAAATACAACTAAAAAAAGAAAAAAAATTTAAAGAAAATCCACGTCTAAATACAAGGTAAACTGACCCTCTCAAAGTCAACCCTTGTCTTGGGTTCAATCCTTGTATCACCAAAAAAAAAGAAAGAAAAAAAAAATCACTCCCTAAAAGAGGAGTAGGTTTTTTTGTTGTTGTTTTTGTTTTTTAAATTCCAGCTCACTCCCATTTCCCTTATCTTTACTTGACAGAGCTGTTCAGAGAAGAAATCTCTCAGTCCATAATGACCTTGACTACAGCAAGTTCTGGGGACTTAATAGAAGTTACCTAGCACCATTAGTTGTGAAAACAGGAAGCAAAGTATTTTAACATTGGTTTAGTAATGATTGCTGGAGGTATGACCTCATAATAACAGTGGTTTGATTTGTTTCAAACAAGCATTTTAAAAGGTTGCTTTAGGGGTTGGGGACAGTGGTAGAGCACTTCTGTAGTATGTATAAAATCCTAGATGTCATCTCAGCACCACAAAAACAGTTGCTTTAAATGGTAATCCAGACTTGTGGCTTCAGATAAAAACTTCAAAGATGACATATTACATGGGTTCACAAAGTGCAAGATCACACAGAGGGAAGAACAAGGAAACTCCCAGATGACAGAAAGACTGATGAAGAAAATAGTGTCAAAGACCCAGGTCACAAGAAAGTGAGTAAAGATCGTTTCCTAAAGAGTAGCATTTTCAAGTAACTATACTTTATATGATTTTAAATACACAACCAAAATAGTAAATAGATAGATTATTTGACCTATATTCCCTCAAGCTTTGTATTCACATTGGTTAAAACAACTTTTTCGAGGAAATTTCATCAATGTTATTTCCAGCACTTTCAGCATTCTGAGTTAATACACAAAGCATGCCAATATTATGCTGTTATACTGAATTTGTGCTTGGCCCCAGAGGTACCTAAGCCCACAACCTTCTGTCAGCCCACCACAGAAGCACCCAACTCACCTTCTCTCATCTTTTGATCTAATTCATCTAGTGTTGGCTCAATCAACTCCCAGCCATCTGGGGGAGCTTTCCTGCTTCTTTTGACTTTAGGCATTTTCCTCCCACAAGATAATGTACAAAGGTCTGGAGGGGGAAAATTAAATACATTAGTTTCTGAATCTCAGATTACCTAAGTCACTGTTTTGGTACACATTCACTTCCTTGAAGTGGCCCAGGGTAGTAACTATGGGGGGGGGGGGGGAGCGGTGGCGGCTCAACATCCAGACTGCCTGGGTTCAAATCTTGGTTCTTTTACTTATTCATTGTGATTTTTAGAAAGCTACTTAACCTCCCTAAATCTTGGTTTCTTTATCTGTAAAATGGAGTCATTGTGAATTATTATAATTCATGTTATAACGTAACATGCCTGGTATATAATGTGCTTAACAGACTGTGTTGTTATTAACTTACATCAACTACATCCTGGGCTTGTACTGGTTATTGGGAATACAGAATAAGCAATTAAAACACAGTCCCTGCCTCTTAGAAGGTGACCTTATCGTAGAGACAAAGACAAGTGAAAAGGCAATTACAATACAGTGTGAGGGCTACAACTGAGGGAGGAAAACGGATGAGTGTTTAAAAGGGAAAAGATGGCTATAAAGCCACAGTACCTTAGGATCTCTTTCCCAGGAGTGTAGTAGAAAGCTCTTCCGTCTCTGCAGTTACAGGCTTAGATTCTTATTTAGCGCTACCAATTATTTTGTGACTTTGGAGAGATCACTTTCCCTCTTTGGTCTTTAGTCTTATCTGTAAAATTAGGGAGTAGATTAGCCAAAGTCACGTTCAGATCCAAGGAACGTGTTCTATAAAGTCAGGTAAAGTCCATACAATAGGCAAGTACAAATATAAAGAGCAAAGCATGTTTTTCAGACTACATAGCATTTCCTAGCTGGCAAGGAGAGCTCAGGTTATCTCTTACCTTTAAGCATAGAAGACTCATCTCTCCCAAACTCATTGAGTCCGTCTCACTTTGTGATCCCTTTATAAAGTCTCACCCCTACTCCTGAGCGCCTCTTTTCATAATCTCTCCATAAACTTACAGACGAGGAATCAAACTAAGAGGTAGTCTCAGAGTTGCACAACTGGAAATTGTCAAAGTCTGACTCTGATTAGGGGTTCCTGATTCCTAAATCGGTGGTCCTGCACAGAAGTTAGAGATGGATGGAATCTGATCCCTGCCCCACAGCGCAGAGTCGGTAGCAAGAACATCACTTTTCTCTGATCCAGAGAAATTCGAGGGCCCTGGCCCAATCTGGGATTCAAAGGAGGGCTCTAGGGGGGTAAGCAGACCAAGAGAAGAGATGGTGGGCGGTATACAAAGGCTGGAAAAGAGGTGAGGGAAAGTGAAGACATTACAGCCAGAAAGTAGGGAAGGCTCACAAAGAGGACGGGATCTCAACGGCATAGAAAAACAAGCAGTACTCAGAAAACAGCTGCGACAGAGAAAACGGCGTGAAAAGCCAAGAGGCAAAGAAGACCTCATATCTACCATGACCTCGGCAGATCGAAAAAGGCGCCGACTCTGGCCTCTCGGTCCAGACGCTCAGATTGCCCTCCCGGCCCGCTCAGCTGTCGTTCCAGGCTGTAGTTGCCAAAGTACAATACTTCAGAACAGAAAAAACACTCACCGGAAACCAAGGCACCTAGGGCCGCCGCTTCTCTATTGACGGCTTCCGCCCCTCGGGGGTCTTTTCAGGAAGAGGCCCCCGTGGAGCCCCGCCCCACCTCGCGCGGAGATTACGTCACGGTAGGTGTCTGAAGCGCTGCCTGTATAGATCCCGGCGCCGCTGTCGCCCCTTGCCTTCACTTCCCGGAAGGTGGCCCGCACAGCTACGCGTTTCCCCAGGCGGGGAGAGTAGGGGCTCTGTAGCCTGGCAGTACGTAGGCGGAACTAAACTCAGGCGACTCGCGAGACAGTCGGGTTTCGTGAGCCGGCCTCCGTGAGGTCCCGGTCCTCGCGGCGACTGCGGCGGCGGCGGCGGGGGCGCGTGGAGGGAACTGGGCCGGGCGGAAGAAGTCGAACACAAGGTATTTCCGGTTCCGGTGTCAGTTCGAGGCGCCGCCGCCGCAGCAGCGGGAGCCGCGATGCCTAAAGGAGGTGAGGGGCCGGCGCGCGTGGCCCGCGGTCCTGGTGGGGCGTCCTGGGGCCGGCTCCCGCTGCCCCTTCAGCCCGCGGGCTTCTAGCAGAGGGGCGCAAAGGGACGCCGTCGGCGCCGGCTGAGAGCCAGGCCCTGCCCGCGACGCCCGATTGTCCCGGTGGGGAAACTGGGGACCGTGGTGGTCCAGAGCTACTCCCTCCCGGGTCTCAGGCGATTCAGAGGCCCTGGTTCCCTCCGGCCCGGAAAGCCGGACACGGGCGCCCTTCTCCGAGCCTGGTGGTCTGGAGTTTCTTCCCACTGCCAGGCTGCCCGGAGACTGAGTCACCGCGTCCCGCGTGTGTGCCGGGCCTGCCTGCCTCGCGCGTAAAGTGTGGGCCTTTTCAGGCTCTGGCTCAGCCAGGCCTGCCTAGTAAGACCTAACGTGATGCTGTGGAGCCTGGCAGACCGGGCTTTCTTGCCCGCATTCAGTAGCAGCTGAGCGTGTGCCTTCGACCCAGTCGTGTAACTTCTTTGTGCCTCAATTTTTTCATTTGCAAACGAGAAATTACTATTGCATCTACCTCATAGTACTGGTGAGAGACTTAAACTAGGTAATCCACGTAGAGTGCTCAATACAGTGACGAGCAGTCGTTAAGTGCACAGTAGGCGTTAGCAATCACTGTTTGCTGCAGAGTTTG
This sequence comes from Ictidomys tridecemlineatus, assembly GCF_052094955.1. Lineage (NCBI taxonomy): Eukaryota > Metazoa > Chordata > Mammalia > Rodentia > Sciuridae > Ictidomys > Ictidomys tridecemlineatus. The sequence goes on along the minus strand of NC_135486.1, from coordinate 110,478,267 downwards.
GCTTGCTCTTGAAGGTTTATGGCTTCCCAGTACGTTGTAGGCCATCTTCCATCCTTTTTCCCTTTCAGAACCGCTCGTCTTTCTTTTGAATCTCCGCTATACCATAGTCCAATTCTGTGGCCTTGAACTTATTTAACTTTCCACCTTTTTCCCTCTTCCTCTAGAATACCAGAGTGATAATTGTTAGCTTGGCGAGTTGGCTATGACTGAATGCCTGACTAAAATGGCAAAAAGTGCCTGCCTAGCTCCTGGCAAAGAACAGATGTTCAGTTAATATTGGTACCTTACATGTTATGCTGGTTAATGCACTCAGCCCACAGGAACATCTGCCTGGAATTTTTCAAACCTAAATTATTTTCCGACTCTACATTCATGCTTTACAGAGCTGAATCTATTTAAACGTAGTTCTTTGCTGATTTATTGTGACACTGGGGGAGCCGAGTCTCTTAGGTTCCCTACACTTTTCATCTGTAAAAGACAATGGGAATACCCAATGAGACTTTCTGGTTCCAGGGTTGGAGGATACAACTAGAACATTTTAAATATGAATTCATGGCTAACTCACTTGGTCTTTTGTGAAAAACTTTGCAGGCTGACAAGTTTTTCTTGCTTGGGTTAATTTACTTGAAACAGCACAAGAAAACATGAAGATGTTAAGAATATGAAATTCTCCAAGAGCAAAGGACCCAATTGTGCTTTTTATTAAAAAAAAAAAAAAAGTCTTGAAGTGCCTCTGATAAAAGTTACAGTAGAGCAAGCCAAAGTCAGTATGTCATAGCCAAGTGTAGTGGATGAGAGCCTGTAATAACCAATTTTGAATTATTACCATTGCATGAAATATTAAGAGGGCAAGAAAGGATCTTGCCTTTTTTTTTTTTTTTTTAACAACAAGCTTGGTCTCACAATAGGCCTTTCATGCATATAGCTTAGATACTCCTGGGAACCCAGGTAGTCATTAAAAATGGGTGGTGTGGGCTATAGCAACCCAATTATGGCTCTGCAGCTGCTGTCTAGGAAATCAAAGGAGGCAGTATCTCTGCTACTGTCTCAAGAGTCTGGAGCAACTCTGGCTGCTCATTAGTAATTTTCTGCTCACAGTGAGGAACCCTCTGGAAATCAGGTGGGTCTCAGCTTTTAGGAGAGATCCTGTGTTGGGATGGAGGCTACACCCACCTCTTCATCCTCTAGGACCAACAGAGGGAAGGATGCCCTGCTTTAAAAATGCAGATGGTTTTGGCACAGTCTAGTGTTCTGGCTCTAGAGGGTCAGGATACAAACTCATTCTTAGGTGAACTTTCATTGCTAGTCACATTTTTAACTCTCAGATTATAGTTAGTTTTATTTTCCCCTTTAATTTTGCCAGGTGAATTTCAAGTAGAGTTGGGGGGGGGCGGTTGCATATCTGGGTTTGAACTCAGGGGCACTCAACTACTAAGCCACATCCCCAGCCTTATTTGGTATTTTATTTAGAGAATGGGTCTCACTGAGTTGCTTAGTTCCTCACCATGGCTGAGGCTGGCTTTGAACCTTTGATGCTCCTGCCTCAGCCTCCCGATCCACTGGGATTACAGGTGTGTGCCACCGTGCCTGGCTCCAACTGGAGTTTTTGCTGACAGGTTTTGGGGTCATTTCTCCTTAAGTAGTCTCTTTATACTGAACCAGAATGAAATTTTTTTTTTTCTTCTGACATTTGCCATAAAGTGGGGGTTTTGTTTTTTTAAATGTTTTTAAATTTTGGTTATTGTTTTCCCATCAAATGCTGTATTACAAAAGTAACAATCAAGGCTGCGGTTGTGACTCAGTGGTAGAATGCTTGCCTAGCACGTGTGAGGCCCTGGGTTCAATCCTCACACCACATAAAAATAAGTGAATAAAATAAAGCTAAAAGAAAAGAAAAATAACAATCTTAGCAAACATTTGTAGTGCTTATCCAGTGCCAAGCACCTTCTGCCAGCTTTGCATATGTTAGTTAATCCATTTTCATGGCAGCCCTATGAAGTAGGGGCTCAAGTGAGGAAACTGCTACTCAGGAGGTTAAATACCTTCCCAAAGTCACAATCTAGGGAAGTGGTAGCCCTGGCATTGGAACCCAAGTTTTGGACTCCAAAGTTCTTACTTGTCACATTCTGCTTTGATCTTAAGTCTCCTTGTCTACAAAATGAAACCAGCAATGCCTCTTGAGCCACAGATTTGTTCTGAGGACCAAATGAGCCCATGGCTGTGACAACATTGCAAGTAAAAAGTCCCTTAGTGACAGCAGAGGTATAAATATTACATGTTTTTATGCCTGCATCTAAGTCTACTGTGTTTTAATTCTAAGGGACCAGGGGATTTAGTTATTTATTCTGTGCCATGCACATGTCCTCCTCAAGATTTATTTATGGGATCTTGCATTCATCACACAGTTTGCATCTACTGGTCATGAGTTGCTTCTTGTGTCCCTTTGAACACATGAGGGTGAGGGAGGTACAGGTTTGATTGGTGCTTAGCTGTAGCCTCTAATGGGAGTGCTTCAAGTAGGACACAACCCTTTGGGGGGGGGCGTTAAAGTAATCAGGACAGCTACTTTCTCTTACCTTCCTAAACTGCTCCTTGTTCAGGGAGAAAGGGAGGCCACAAAGGCCGGGCAAGGCAGTATACAAGCCCTGAGGAAATCGACGCCCAGCTCCAGGCTGAAAAGCAGAAGGCCAGGGTGAGTACATATAGTCTGTCCAGCCACTCCAGTGGTTCAGGGTGGTGCCTGGCCTCTTTGGCTCCCATAGAAGCCAGGTGAGGACTAAGGGTAAGCCAATGTGGGGGTGGGGAAGGTAGTGGACAGCAGATGTGAATTCTGGTAACCAGCCATATTAGAGGGAGACCATCCCGTGACTGGCTCTATTAGAAAGAACTTGGTCCACTTGGCAGTATTTGCTTAGTGTGCCTGCCTTCTTCTGGGGACTCTCTACTGTCCTTCTGGAGCTTGAGTTCCCTTGCAGCCCACCATTTCTCTGATGCATCCTGTGGGACTGCTTGCCATACTCCACACAGCATGCTGCCCTACCTTTCCACATCCCCAGTGTGCTCTTTGCTCCCAGCTCTGTTCAACATCACCATCTCTGTGATCTTGCTGGTGCTACCCACATGCCCTCCAGTCCATACTATCTATCCCCTCTTGTCCTGCAGTACTTTGTCCAGGCTATTGTTGGTGTCCACGTCCCCTACCACACCATAGATCTTCTGTGCTTGAATTCAGAGCCCAAGAGAGCATAGTCAGGCCTCCAGAACCCGCAAGAAAGCAGAGAACACCTCTAGGTGGAGAGGTCTGGGTGAGCCTCATTGTAGAGTTGGAAGCTGAGAAGGACCTTGAAGAAGGTGTGAGGAAGTGCTATGAATAGAAGGAAGATATAAGGTTTTTATTTTATTTTATTTTATTTTATTTTTTTGATGGGAAGGCAAGAAATGTGGAAGAAGGCCACGTGCTAAGGTGTGATCTTGGGAAGCTGGTGCAGCAGGGTGGTACATGGGCAGGACCAATTAGGAGTATAGAACCAGGGAGTACTTGCCCAGGAAAGCCAGTACAATTTGGCAATATGTGCAACTGGTGGGACAGCTGGTTTTCAACCCCATAGCTGGGGTTTTATGACTTGAGTGATTAACTTCTTGCCAGGCTGTCCAAGGTGGCTGCAAGGAGCAGGGCCTTTTGCAGATGTTCAGGGGGCTCACTGGATTGTGGGACTGGCCTCCAGGCCATAATGATGAATAGACAAGCTACCTGTCTGACCCAAGTCCCCTATTCTGGGCCAGGACCACAGAATAGTTTCCTTGTCATGCTTGGTCACAGCCTTCCAGAGGTTTAATGTCAGAGTTTCCCGTCATGTGGTAGGGGGTCACAGTCTTGGGGGTTTGTTTTGCATTTTTGATTCTGCAGGTTGTCCATTTCTGAACAGGAAGAAGAGGAACAAGAAGAAGGTGGTGATGGGGCTGCAGGTGACCCCAAAAAGGAGAAGAAATCTCTAGACTCAGATGAGAGTGAGGATGAAGATGACGACTACCAGGTACTGAGTCTGGGCTCATTCAATAGACATATCTTGAGAACTATTTACTCCCAGTCCTCATAGTAGATGCAGATAAAGTTCTTGCTCTTAAGAGTTTCATTTCTTTTGTGTGGTAGAGTGGGGTACTGGGGATTGAACCCAGGGTCACTCTATCACTGAGCTACATCCTCAGCTCTTTTAACATTTTATTTTGAGATGGTCTCACTAAGTTGCTAAAGTTGACCATAACTTGCCTCAGTCTCTCAAGTAGCTGATATTACAGGCATGTACACCTTGCCTAGCAAAGATTTACATTTTCTTTCTTTTTTTGGATCAGGGATTGAACCCAGGGATGCTTAATCACTGAGCCAAATTGGGCCTCATTAAGTTGTTGAGGCTTGTCTTGGAACTCGCAGTCCTCTTGCTTCAGCTTCCCAAGGTACTGGGATTATAGGCATGTGCCACTGCGCCCAGTTCCAAGGATTTATATTCTAATGGAGAGATGCAATAAAAAAATGAAAAATGGACAATATTAATTCAAGTAGCGATAAGAGTTATGAATAAAACACTGTGACGAAAGATAAATAGAATAGTGTTATAGTGATGAAGTAACTTGGAAACTGAGATGAGAATAAGATGGAGCCAGCCATGTCAAAACTGGTGTGTAGTCAGGTACAGTGGCACATTCCTATAATCCCAGCAGCTTGGGAGGCTGAGACAGGAGGATTGCAAGTTCAGACCCAACCTCAGCAAAATCGAGGCCCTAAGCAACTCAGTGAGACTTGTCTCTAAATAAAAAATAGGGCTGGGGATGTGGCTCAGTGGTTGAGTTCAATCCCTAATACATACAGGACCCCAAACAAACAAATAACTAACCAACCAACCATCCAGCCAACTAACCAACCAACCAGATTAGCAGATGTAAAGGCCCTGGGGTGGGAATAAGCATGGCAAGTTCAAGGAGCAGGAAGGGCCTGTAAGGCTTTGAATTTTGGGGTAAGGAGTAGAGTGGTTTGGGGTGAATGAGGAGAGGTTGGCAAGGACAGCACCTGTGTAGCTGTTGAAGGGGGTTGGGTTTTATTAGGATTGGAAATGGGCAGCTGGTAGAGTCCTTGATTGGGAGAACTGACCAGGTTTGTTTGTAAAAGATGGTTTGGGCCTCTTTGTGCACAGTGAATTGTAGGATGTTAAGGGTGGAGGCAGGGAGATGGCGGCGTGTGTCTATAAATTGGTTTGTGCTGGGGTGGTGGCAGTAGCAGTGGATAAGAGTGGACATATTCAGGCCATACTTAGGGGTTGCTGAAGGAACGAGAAATTAAAGGTATGCTTAAGATTGACAGAAGGAACAGGTTAGGTGAGGAGTGATTCTCAAGTTCTGTCTTAGGTACATTCTAGTGTCAGGTGTCTGAATGGAGGTGTAGATTGGATATAGGTATGTGGAGCTCAGTAGAGTGGTCAGATTGATTAGTATTCGGAACTGTATCCCTGGTCATTTAAGGAGGAAAGATAGGATTTTGTTTGTTTGCACATATTAATTATACAGAATGGTGAACTTTGTTGTGGCAATTTAAACACGAATATAACATAAGAAAAGATAGGATTGTCAAACCTTGAAACTGACCAAACCTGCTGGAGACTGTTCTTGTTTCTTCCTGAACTACCCCAGGGGTGGTCGGAAGTACAGGCTTTAAGTTCTTGAGCCAGCTTCCAAATCCATAAACTCTGCGATGCAGTGATCACTTTGATTCTCAAGTTGCATTTCCCATTCATTTTCTATGATTGGAAGCATTGGAGTGAGTTCTGAGAAAACACATCTGTAGTTCACCCTGCCTGAGGATCTAACATATGTTGGAGGAAGAATCAGGCCTGGGATTCTGTGGAAAATTGCTTCTGGAGGAAGTAGGGAAGTAGTGTTCTGTGTTGAGAGCTACTGTCTACTTCTTGGTTGACCATGAGCAAGTTATTTAACCCTGAGATTTCATTCTGTTGCCTCTGAAACAGATAATAGCCCCCAGTTGCTAGAGTTGGCATAGATTGGGCCCTTGTTGCACATGCTCATTTTCCTTGCCCCTCCAAGGCTGGTGAAGATATGCCTGTGTGCTGTCCCCACTTGAGACTTAGGCCAAGCATCCTGCGGGCTGGCGGTGGAGCAGGAGTTTGTCCCCATCCAGATGGGCTCTTAGGAGATGGTGGGAATGACTTTCAGGGGCTCTGCAGGACCCCAACTTCTCTAACAACCAGCTTCTTGCCTTGTCCTAGCAAAAGCGCAAAGGTGTAGAAGGGCTTATCGACATTGAGAACCCCAACCGGGTGGCACAGACAACGAAAAAGGTCACGCAACTGGATCTGGATGGGCCAAAAGAGCTTTCAAGGAGAGAACGGTAATGTCTGCTGGGAAATCTTGTGACAGCACACAGGCTGGGATGGGGGGTTGCTGAGGTGCTCGGTAGTTGGGGTATGGGGGTGCTCCAGCCATGTTGTTTGTTTATTTCTGCTTCATTTCATCCACCAAAGGCTCTACAATAGCTTCTCAAAAAGAAATTATATATAAACACATTTTTGTTTATCTATAGAGACAAGTAGACAGCAGATTCCAACCTGAACATTGCATTTGAAGTAATGGCCCAAGGACAAAAGGGATACCCTGTAGTCTCTGGCTGCATCTTACCCTTTTGTTTACATCCATCCATGGTATTGTGGCCATGGGGTCTGGGGGATCTGAGCTAGCTAGAAGGCAGCACAGCCTAGTGCAGGGAAGTGTTGCTCAGCTGAGTCAGCTGCTGTGAGTCCCATGTGAAAATGAAGCAGCCTTCCTTATGAGTTGTGTTAAAGTTGAGATCTGGTACTAACGTAAGTCCTTGATAAGAAGTGGGGTTTTTTTGTTTGTTTGTTTTTGTTTTGTTTTCCTTTCTGATATGTAGTGCTAGGAATCTTGTATTGCTGCTCTGCCACTGAGCTGCATCCCCAACCCCAGTGCCCTGACTTTTGATGGCCACCAGAGCCTTTAAGAAATGGAAGTCTACTGAGAAAAGCAGCCCTAGTTTCTCCTTATCAAGTTGCTAGGATTTCAGTTCATTATCCTGTGTGTACCCAGGTTGCCTAGGAACATGTCTATGAAAACTCTGCAGGGAAGTCCCATGAACTTGAGATGTGGTTGGAGGCCAAGAAGGACTCTCCTTATCTCCCTACCCCTCCAAGTAGCTTCACCAGAAAGCCATTTGCACCACTGAGCTGGTGCTGGTCTTCCCAGAGAAGAAGGGCTTTAATGCCCTTTAGTGGCACATTCTGCCACTTCACCGCAGAGCACCCTTTCACAAGTCACTGCCCTTGCTGCTCCTGCCTTTTGGGTTGCAGAAGATAATCATAAAGGCTAGCACTCTGCCTGGCACTTGGCTTTCACTGAGGGGGCCCTGCAGAACTTTGGGCCTGAGGACTCAGAGGTATGTGAGTATGGCGCATTCCTGCTGGGGGAGAATCTACTAGACTGATGGGTTATCTCCTCAGTTCTGTAGCAGACTGTTTTGTCCAGTTTTCCGGGTGAGCCTTCTGCTCATCCCACTCCTCATGGCTGTTACTCACCCATCTTCTCTCACTGGGCTTCGTGCCTTGTTTCTCAGTACTCCCCAGCCTTGTGGACTGTGAGGGCCTCTAAGAGGCCAACTGTCTCCCCTCCTCTCCTGCCAAACAAGTTCTCCCCTCCTTCAACACTTGGCTTCTCTAGATGAGTGCAAATGGCACCCTGTGATTGCATGCCCTGAAGGGCATCTCCTTGAGTTCAGAGTCTTTGGCTTGGGAAGAAAATACTCCTGTTTCTTATAAAATGTGATTTTCAGTTCCTTGATCCAGGTCATTTTCTCTAGAACATAACAGTTCATTTGGTTTGGGTCAGCTTTTTTCACTGTGCCCACCAGACTCTAGTCATGAATCCATCAGGCATCTTCCTGTGTTGCTACAGCCAGTCATTGTCCCCTCTCATGCCAAGGCTTTCTCACAGGGTTTGCCATCTGAGCTCATTCCTTCTGCTTGCTTATTTGCTGAGTGTCCATCAGACAGGGATCACAGAGCCAAGGCCCCTCCCTCAGCTGGAGCACCCTCTTCTACCTGGGCCCCAGTCCTGAGTGCTTAGCCTTCATTCTGGCTCCTACATCCAGCTCAGCTAACGGTGTGGGGAAGATGTCCCCTGAGACACCATTTTATCCAAACAGAGAAGAAATAGAGAAGCAGAAAGCAAAAGAACGCTACATGAAAATGCATTTAGCTGGGAAGACAGAGCAGGCCAAGGCTGACCTTGCCCGGCTGGCCATCATTCGGAAACAGCGGGAAGAGGCAGCGAGGAAGAAAGAAGAGGAGAGGAAAGGTAAGTCCCAGGGATGGTTACCTGCCTCGTCTGGGCAAGCCACCAAACCTTTTGCTTTTGTCCTTGTCCATGAGGTCAGAGTGGGTGAGGACTGATGCCGAAGTCTGTTTGGGCACAGAATCACGAGCCACCACACACCTAGTAGATTCAAACAGCAATTCTTTATTCCCAAACTCACACCGGCCCTCTACAAACACGTTCTGGGGAAATCCAAGTTCTGCCCGCAAAATTCACATACTCCACCAGGCTTTTAATCCCAAATACTTTCTGAATCCCACAAGAACTCAACGGGAACTCAGGCAGCAGGATACGCCCTATTCCCAGCAGGAATAACCTTAAACCTGGAACCGTCCTAAACCAGGAACACCCTAAACCCAAGGAGCGGGATACTCCCTAAAACCTGCAGGATACACCCTAAACCTGGATCCGCCCTAATCCAGTAGGATCCTCACTAAACCAGGATCCACCATGGTCACCTTTCTCAAACATACATGCAATGTCACTGCGAATGTCCAAGGCAGGTCCATTTCCACGAGTCCTTCCTCTAAGCAACATGGGGTACGCTGGCAAGGAAATTGTCATACCTACTTGGCTAATGGCTCTCAGCAGACTGATAACTGCCTGACCAGGTTATCTAGTAGAGACTTACTCTGCATGTACAGGTAGAGAGGGAGGCCCCTGCTCACCACCCCTCAGAGTGCTGGAGGGTCCAGCAGCATTGTGGAGTCTCAGCAGAGCACTGAGAGCAGTTGCCTCACCGATGGCAGGAGGTCTTAGAGTGCCAGGTCAGACCTTTGAAGCTGGAAGGTCTTGCTAAGGTCTTTGGGGCCTTGTGAAGCCAGAACTGCCTGGAGTCACTATCATCCATCCACTGGGCTTGGGAGGTGGTGAATTCCAGCCCAGGTGCCTCTCTTCCTCATGCCCTACCAGAGGGAGGTCAGGGTGGCCATGGGGGCTTGGTTGGTTTATAAACATTTTATTTAATATTTACTTTTTTAGTTGATGAACCTTTATTTTATTCACTTATTTATATGCAGTGCTGAGAATCGAACCCAGTGCCTCAAACATGTGAGGCAAGTGTTCTACCACTGAGCCCCAGCCTACTTTTTCTACTTTTTTGTTTCTTTTTTGTGGTGCTGGGGTTTGAACCCAGGGCCTTGTTCATGCAAGGCAAGCACTCTACCAAATGAGCTATATCTCCAGCCCCCTACATTCTACTTTTTAACCATCTCTTCTGGGGCCCTGAAAGCCCTTAGAGATCCTGTTGTCCTGCCTCTTTGCCAAATTATGAGGAAACTGAGAGTGGAAATGAGAAATCAGTTGCTCAGGAGCATTGTCACCCACACTGGAGATCTGATTATCCAGACTCAGCTTGCTTGACAAACTAAGCAGGAAAGGACTTCATGTGTAACTATGTGAATGGTGTTACTGACTTGAGATTTTAACATTAGAACCCATGGGGAAAGGTTGGAATTATGGGGTTCTCCCCAGGATGCAGGGAGGAGTTTCCAGAACCCACTCGATTGCATATTAGTGGGTCTTTATGGATAGGGCAGCTTTTGATACAGTGATGGCAGTCACTCACTACTTGAGGAATGTCTAGGTGCCTGGGTCTTGGAACTTCAGCAGACTTCTCCTGCAGGGGTTGTCCACCTGGGCCCTTCTCTGGTCTCTCTGCCTACCTGCTATCTATGTACAGTGGTTTTTGAAGCTTCTCAGACATGAAGTTTTGGGGGTTGTGAGGGATGGATTTATTTTGTTCTAACTCCTGCCCTCCCCTCCCACTCCTCAGCAAAAGACGATGCGACTTTGTCAGGAAAACGGATGCAGTCGCTCTCACTGAATAAGTAAGCACGGCTGTGGATGAGAGGCCAGGGGCTGGGCCTTGCCGCCAGGACCCCTCCCGTGCCACCTGCCCTGCGCCCTGGTGCCGCTGCAGCAGCCCCTCACGGCCAGGAGCCCCCCCACGGCCTGGGGCCTCCTCTTCATCTTGGCACAGAAATCGTTTGGGGGGGTGTGGGGGGCTGGGGGGAGGGGGCAGCTGCTATCTTTGAGACAGAAAGATGTAGGACAGCATTTCATATGTAACCATTTGAATGTTTTTGCTGTTTTTAGAATTCAGAACCCTGGTTGGGGGGGTGGGGGGCGCCTGGGAGGTGGGGTAAGAAGAGCTTCCATTTGTTCAGTAGATTGCACGTTAGTGGGTGGTCGTGCCAGGGGCAGCTGCTGATAAGTTTATGACAACTAGCCCCAGTCTGTGTTGCCTGGGTGCTCACTCAGAGAGGCTGTTATCCAGGAGCCCGTGTTCCTGGGTCCCTGAGGGTCATGTCTGGTCCCTGGCCAGTCCCCTCTGACTGAGGCCTCTTCTCTCTGCCCTTCCCTGCCTCATTCCCACCCATCTGGCCAGGGCTAGTGCCCATTTTTAACCCTACCCATTGATCATTTCAAGAAAACCTCTGTTTACTGTGCAGCACCCAGGCAAAACATGCTCCACAAATTCAACTTGTATATTTGGCAGATTAAACTTGACATTATCGTAAGCTTTGTTTTGCAATCTGTCTTTTGGCTCCTGTGCCCAAGCCATTTTTACTTATGGTGGCACTCAGGCAGGGCACGTAGCAAACCTTCTGTTGGGTAGCATGTGCAATATGAAGGGATTATTCCTGGTCCCACAGCAGGCTACACCTTCTCCAGGTGCCCCCTGGTGGTAACAGCCTGATTCTGTGCTGGAAGAAGCTTCCCAAAAGCTGAGCGGTATCATCACATTTAGCTTTTACCGTATTTTATGGTGGGGACTGTCAGTGGGGAAACATCAGCAATGGGTTGTGCTACAGATTCATGTCTAGTGAAAGGTAACCCCACAGCACCTGTCCTGCCTCAGCACCCATCTGAAGCATTCTTTACCTTTGTATTTGGTCCTGAAAGATTAGTGGGTCTGTTGATGTCGTGGGGTGCCACGCAGGGAGGGGTGTGGGTGGGAGTGGTGTGGTTTGCCAAATGGCAAAATGATTTAGTAGCAGAAATGGTATTGAGCTCCTGACTCCCAGGAACTTCTTACAACATGCCTTGGGAACAGATGGAGAGATTCCACAGTGCCAGCATCTGCATTTTGCCCTAGTGTCCTGTAAATCCTGGCCCCTGAGGAGCAGGAATTCCTCAAGGGGCAATGTCTTCCTGCTGCCTGGAGATCATGTAGCAGTTTCCCAGGCTTGTCTGTAGCCATGAAATGAAGTTCTCTGACAAGATGAAGAAGGTGGTAGCTGTTTGGCCAGGTTCCCATTGCCAGCTCTGAAATTGGGCAGCAGTGAGGTGAGTGCTGAAAGCCGGAGGAGGTCTGTAAATGGCTGGTAAAGAGTCAGGGCTTTGTAAGAATCCTCTGGTGCTCAAGGCAAGGACTTCCTGGTGTCTACAGGTCCAGGAGTATAGGTTTACAGTCTTGCCTGGATACCTGGGCGATGTGTGGACTAAAGCTCCTTGGGCTGGAAGCATTTCTCTATGGCTTTACCAGAGGCCCTCTTAGCAGACACCCCTATAGTTGGGTTTGGAAGTCAGACTTGTGTTTGAATCCTGGCTGTGCCACTTTCTGCCTGTGGGAATTTGTAACATCTTTCTCTGGTATGTGTTTTGGCAGTGCTGGGACCTAAAGCATGGTAGGCCATGTTACTGAGCTATACCCCCCATTTAAAATGGGCAGAACAGGTCCTTCCCAAGATGGGGACACAGTGTTTTGTGTCTGTTAGGACTCCTCCAACTCTTCTACTACTAAGTCACCTGGTCTTTTACCTAGTCACCTAAGCCAGGTAGATATCCCAGCTGCCAGCCCCGTTTCCCCTGCCCCACTGTGTCATTCACACATAAATACTGCCACAGCCTCCTCTTGGGCCTCTGGTCTAGTCTTTGGAATGCAAAGCTAGCTGTGGCCTGCGTGGTCCCAAGAGCTGCCAGGAGCTGGTGAGCCTTCCTTGCCTCACCTCATCCTTCAGCTCCCTGAAGGCCCCCACTTTTGCTCACCAGCCCTTGGTTCATGCTATGCCTTGGCTGGCACCTTCCCTCAGTCTCCTTTTCCTGAACTCTCCTGGGCAGTGGGTTATCTGCCTTCCCCACCAGACTGTGAGCTTCACAATACCAACTCTGCCCTCATTGTCCCCTCAGTACCCAGCAAGGCTTGGCATAGGAAGGCCCTGCAAGTCTGTCAGGGTCCTAGTGAACACTGGTGATGTGTAGCACAGAGCAGGGTCCAGGGTCACCCTCCTTTCTGGACTGGGCCTGCTACCTGCCAGGCTTGGAGGAGCCCAACCCTACCCTGTCAGTGCCATGTAGTGCCTTTTCCTTTAGGGGAAGCACTTTGGAACCTGTGTCACTTCCATTATACACAAGCTGTTGGGGTTGGAGCCAGGGCCTCACACATGCTAGGAAAGCACTCTACCACTCAGCCCCAGCCTCTGAACCTGTCCTCTGCCTCCTGCCCCCACCCAAGAGCTACACTGGCCTTGAATTCTCAAGTCTGTCTCAGCCTCCTAAGTAACTTGATTATAAGTGTGTGCCACTGTGCCTAGCTCCACACCTGTTATTTTAAAGCCAATACTTGTGCTCTCTGAAATAGGCTGCAAGTCTGATGAGGAAGGTGGGCAAGCTTCTGCAGAGCTCCTGCAGGAGGCGCCTGAAAGACGGTAGAGGGAAGCATGCTGCTCAGGGTGGGGTGTGGGTTGGGTGTTGTTGGGGACCCTATCTGCCTGAGGAAAACAGCAAAAGGGGTATGAATGCCTCTTTGCCCATTACTGCAGGGCCTTGCGACAGACACCTCAACGAGGGGACCCAAACTCTTAATGGGCTAACACAGGCTGGGACTGCATTTAGTAGAGAATAAAGGGAGCTGGCAGTTCATTGGTAAGCAGTTCATGACCAGTGGAAAACCACCCTCCCAAACACACAGGCAAGCATGTCCACAATTGCATTTTTATTACCTCCATTTTCTGAAGCAGTTCATGACCAGCATTGTGCTTTGGTGGCTTTTTTTTTTAAAACAATAAAGGAAAGCATTTCTTTAAGAAAAAGGCACATATTCCTTGAATAGGTAAGAAAAGCTCCTTCCCTTCTAAGGGAGCAGTCCCCAGGGGTGTCCCATACTGGTACCCCAGAAGCATTCAGCAAAGCCTTCTCAAGCCCTTCCTGGCCCCCTTCCCCAGCTGCTGGGATGAAGGCAGACTCCCCACAGGTCATTTGATCTTGAGGTCCTTCAGGGCTGACTCCAAGCTCTGCAGGGAGGCAGAATGGGCAGACTGGTTCTCAGCTGTTGTGCCCCCATACACAGGGCCCCCAATCTATGCCCCCTTAGCTCTAGCATAGTAAAGGACAGAACCTGGTCTTTGGAGTGGGGCAGGTCTGAGTCTAAATCCCAACCAGAGGGCATACAAGCCCAGGGGTCAAGGGCTGCTCCATTACTGCACCCCCAGCCCCCAAAATGCCTTTCTCCTGTAGGAGTGAAGGATTGGGTCATCCAGGGCAGCTGCTGGGGAGGTGGAGAGGGGAGAAAGGTCAATCCAGGGGCCTGGAGGGAACTGGGATACAACAAAGTCTCACCTTCACATCCCAGATGCTCATGCCACCATCCATGCCTGTTGTGCAGAACTGTGAGCACTTTGCCTTGCCCCCACTGAGCACTGAGATCTGGCTGTAAGGAGGATGAGAAGCTTGGGGATCCCAGCCTATGCACCAGGAGCTCCCAAACTCCTATGAGATGGAAGTGCAAGATGGAGGTGCCCAGCCAGGGACAGGTTGAGAGTGGGCTTGGGAGTCTGCTTTGGGGACCAGCAATTGCAGAAGACACTGAAGGGCTGGGCAGGGAGGAAGGACATGCACATCTAGGGGATGAAGTGCCAGTAATGTACTGGGACAGGGGAAAAGGGAGAAATGAGGTTGGTTCTAAAAAGATGCTTAGTTGGAAGATTGGGCAGATATAGGTTTATAGCCAAGGGGCTGTTGAAGTCTTGCCATCACCCTGATTAACATGGCTGGCAGCTTTGGGTTTTGGAAGGTCCTCAGGTGACTGCAGAGGGACCCTTACCTCCACTGGGTTCTAGTGATAGACCCACCCACAAAAAGCCTGCTGCTCACAGGCCTCACTCCTAGGACAGTCCAATTATCAGCAAGGCTAATGCTCAGCCCCCGCCTGCTGTGATTTTTGTGCACCCAAGAGAGTTCTCAACTGCTTCCCAGCTGGTGTCCCTCCCTCCAGGGCTCCCCCTGCACCTGACTTCTTGGGCAACCCTGGCCTTGCCCCCACCCTGCCCTCACCTGACACTGTTCTTGTGCACAGAGTCCAGCCCAGCTCCGGCGCCTGCGCCACCTTCAGAGCTGGCCTTTTTGTCCAGGTTCTGGAAACGCTCACGGGCTGTCAAGCCCCGCTGCGAGCTCTGCTTGGGCACATCCAGCCGCCCACCAAAGCTCAGTGTCCCCGCGGCACCATCGTAGGTAAACAGCACTGGAAAGCAGTCATGGCCCTGTGGCCATGTGGGGTTACCACTGAGTGCCTGCCAGGGCAGGCTGAGCGCCCCCATTCTCCACCCAACAGAGGAGAGGTGAGGCAAGGTGCTGGGGAGCATCATATGTCCCATGTGGGGCTTTGATGGCACTTCCACTGAAATGAATGTCCCAGCTTGGGGACATGACCAGGCCATGAAGAATTAGGCCTCAACCCCAGGTATACAAATGGGATGGATATGGGAACTGTCCTCTCGCACAGCAACGCCAGGATCTAGTTAAAAATCTTGGACTCCCCAAAGAGTTCCACCCAGCCAGTTATACCACCTCCAGGAGAGACCCTGCAGCTAGCTGCTCCTCTGGATTTTCTCATAAGGCAACCGGGGAAGCATGTCAGAGACCAGGCCTCCTTCAGACCACCTCATAATACCCAACACTGCACATGAAATGGGAGCAAGTAGTCCTTACTGCGTTAAGCCAGGGCAACTGGGGATTTTTTGTTGTTACTGCAGCATAACTTAACCTATTCTGTCCCATGTGGATATGAATGGGTGTAAGGCAAGAAGGGAACAAGGGAGGGGGGAGGTAGGAGAGCTGTTCCTACCAGCCACCACTGCTTACCGCTGCCACCAGACTGTTTTCGGTGATGAAGGTGAGGGCCAGCAGTGGCAATGTTTCAGAGGCCAGTGTAGCAACGCTGAGGAGAAGAGCAAGGTTAGCCACCGGGCACCACCTCCTGCCTGTGTCTGGGTTGCCCTGTAGCCCTGCACCTTCACCCCTGTACTCACGCCATCTTCTTGTCGGCATCAGCCAGGCACACGGTACTGTCATGGCTGACCCAGGCCACACGGCTCCCGCTGGCTGAGAAACAGACGCCGTGTACCCAGCCACAGCTACTGTTGGACTCAAACATCAGCTCCCCAAAGGGCATCTTGGAGCCCCATGGAGTGGGGGCTGGTCGTTCCTCCACCTCCTTGATGTAGGCAGAGAAGATCCTGCCGGCAGAGGCAAGAAAGGAACTGAGGTTTAGGGGCCTGAGAAGGGAACTCCCTCCCAAACCAGGCTGGTGGGGGACTCTGAGTGGTCAGAGCACAAGCTTGGAGCCTGTGCATTCAAGATCTGGCTCCCATGACCTGTGTCTTCATGCTCAACAAGTCTGGGCCTCAGTATTCCCTTTGTGCAATAAGATGGAGGTGAGGGTGTTCCAGAGCCTGTGGGGACAAACCTGAGAGTTGACTATCCACAATTCACGTGGCCCCCAGAGGCTGTGGTCCTATCATGCCAGCTCTTGGGATGCCCCTCCTCTCTTCTCTCTGCCTGGACCCCGCTCTGCCCTTTCCTACAGGCTCCACCCTCTTCCACTCCCCAGCATTCACCTCTTCTCAATCCACCTGACAGATCAGGGTAGCAGCAAACCAACTCCCCACCCACCAGCAAAGCCTCACAGGATGCCATCCTTTCTTGCCTAGGGCCTCTGAAGTGGCTTCTGGTGCCTGTTATTTTCTAAGTGGAGATTCAGAACACAGTGGCAGGGGTGGGGAGCAACCACCTGCGTGAAGCTGGAGAACTGGTGGCCAAGGCAGACTTAGGCTCAGAAGTTAAAAACCGTGAATAGCAACTGGATACGCTATGTTCTAGTCCTTAAGATCATGAAGCAAGACATGTTCCAGTTTACCAGTCATTCCTACCTTGGTAGGAATAAGTACACCCGCTCACCTCCTTCAGACAAGCCAGGAAACTATAAGGGTGGGAGTTATACTGAGGCAGGGGCTACAGGGCTGTAGACTGGACACATGGTGATTGTTCAGAGAGCAGTTCCTCACTTGGGGTCCCTGGGAGGAGGCTCCCATCTCACCTGCACTTGAAGTCACAGGAACCAGCAGCCAGGAGCACATTGTTGGGGTGCCAGTCCAGGCTGAGGACAGTAGAGCGGATGGGCTTCTTGATGTGCTTGCACACCCACCTGGACACGTGGCCAGACAGGTAGGGGGGAGAGGGACAGGAAGTGAGCATCCAGACCTCAGCACATTGCAGGCCACCAATGTCCTAGGTGGAGAGACCTGGACTTATGTGATGTGGGACAGGCAGCAATGTGCTGGGTCTCCTCTGGGGTGAGGATTCTATCTTATATCCTTTTAACCTCACAAAGTTATTTAAGATACAGTTTCCCAGATTTCAGCTGGGCTTCTGCCTGGTGCCCACCCTCAGCCATGTGGGATTGAGGCCTGTCTGGCAGTTGATGAGTGGCGCCCCGCAGTCTGACAGGCTGGGCATCTGGGTAAGTGACTGACTTTGCTCATCTGCAGAGTGGGACAGACCCAGTCCATGGGGCTGTCAGGAAGTCATGGCTTAGCAAGTGCCCCCAGAAGTGGGGCCTGGGATGCTCTGTGTCCTCATTGCCAAGTTGAGGCTGGGGGACCACTGAAGGACTATGCAGAGTCCCTTGTCTCACCAAGAAGACTTTCCTGGGGTCATGTGAGTAGGGGTCCCAACAACTCCTCCTGTGCCTTCTGGGGACTAGTGCTGCTTCCTGTAGGTCTGCAGTCCTGAGCTTGGACAGTCCCGGGTCCTTCCCAGCCCACTCTGGCCCTGCCCAGGCACGCACCAGTCATTCTCCTGCTCAAAGTAACAGATGGAGATGACACGGGAGCCACTGCCCACAGCAAACTTGTTCTCATTGGGGGCCCAGCGCACACAACGGGCAGCACGGTTGATCCGCAGAATGACGAGAGTGGGCTTCCATGTATGGCCCTTCAGCGTCCACACATAAGCATTGCGGTCTGTGCCGCAGGTCACAATGCGGTTACTCTCAGGGGCCCAGTCGATACCTGTGAGGGACATAGAAAACACTAGGCTGAAGCCATCAAGCTGAGCTAGCTCCACAGGGGTCACATAGGAGGGGCCAAAGCCACAACCTGCAAGGAAGCTGCTTCTGCCCAGCACATGCACTTCCCTGTAGTCCACTATTAACTGGAGAGACCAGGGTTGCCACTGGACCTTATGAGAGCTGTAACAGCTCTCCCAGGCTATCACCATAGGCTTGAAGACAAAGCTAGAGATAGAGTTCTTTATAGAGCAAGAACTGAGCTGCTGGATCAAGCCTCTCCTGAACCTACAAACCTTGAGTTTCTCAGTAACATGAGCCAACATAATCCCTTTACAACCTAAGCCACTTTGAAACAGGGCTGTGTTCCTTGAAACCCAATCTGTTCTGCTTAATTCACTGATTAGGTAGGTGCATGACCACAGCCAGCCCCTCCCTGTTCCCTCACCAGTCCTGACCCACCTGTCACTTGCCCGTTGTGCTCCTTGAGCTCATGCACCTTGGTCCACTTGGCCCCGCTCTTCTCGTAGATGTGCACCTCGTGGTTGTTGGGGCAGATGGCGATCTCTGCAGCACCAGAAAGGGCTTAGCAAGGGGAAGAGATATGGGCACCCAGCACCCTTCCCCATGACTCCCCTCCATCTCACCCTTTACAACCCAGGCTCTCCTCCAGTGGAGTCCCCTGAAACCCCTCAGGCCTTGCTGAGCACCCTCTCACCCTTCTGAGTCTGGCTACCCCTCCCTCATCTGTACCCCCTCAATGCTCCCACAGCCGTCTCACAACCCAGGACCTCTTCCCACCCCACTGCTCTGGCCGTTGGCTGCCCTGCTACTGCTCCCTGTCCCCAATGCCAGCCAGCCTCCTGGCTGCTCCTGACACCTTGGGCTCCTACCCCTGCCCTCCCTGGCTTCAGTGCCACTTGCTCAGAAATGTCTCTTTTCACCCTTTCTAGACCAGTAGCTCTGCCTCCACAGCCTCCCTCTTCAGGTCCCAGCTTCATTTCTTGTCCTTGTACCTTCCCCTCAGGAGACCCAAGCTTAGTGTCCTGTCCTATCCCCCCACCCCTACATGCACCAGCTCCTACAGCAGGGACTGGCTGGCATGCTCCACACCCCCTGAGCTCTTCCCCTTCCCTCCAGCACCTCCCTCAGGACAGGGCCTAGGGGCAGGGTGAAGATGGGTCTCAAGGAGCCCACTGGTTGGGGGGCACTCCCGGTGGGCACTCACGGGTGCGATCCTTATTCCAGGCATGGCAGCTGATGGGCTCCACCAGGAAGCTGTGGTAAGCCATGGCTCAGCTCCTGCACCAAGGGGAGAGAGAATGCAGGTCAGCTCTGTTCCTGCCCAGAGAGTCCAGGCCCCACGTGAACCCCATGGGATCTTTTGCAGGAAGACTACCCCGGTTTCAGAGGGGCACCAGTTTGCAGGAAAGGATGGCAGGGCCCATCTGGGTCTCCTGACAGGCCTGGTGTGTGGCTTCCAGTCCTGGGTCCTGTTCCCCTCCTCCTAAGAGGGCAGGTGTCACAGGATGTCTCTGTGGCTTCAAGGAACAGAGTGAGATGGGCAGATGAAGATCTGTTGTGAGTGGGGTGTGCTGGGACCTGGCCAGACAGGCCGGCACCTGCCAGCTGTGCCTCATGAGTTGATCTTCCACCCTCCCACCATAAGGTCTGGGTGAAGATGAAATGCAGCAATCCTGTAAGTGTCCTAGAATGCAGCACACTGACCCTCCATGCCCAGAGCCCAGGGGCCCAAGGGAGAAGCAGAGGTGGACAGGCCTTCACTTCCTGTGCTCAGGCCTGGGTAATGGGGTTTTAGAGAGACCCCCAAGGTGGCCCACCCATAAGGACATAGGAGGAAATAGAAGCAGCAGGGTGAATGCAGCCCCCTGCAGGAGACCAGCCTCCAGCACTAATAGTGGAACCCTGGCAGGGGGGCAGCTCAGCCCCCACCAACCATTCCTAGCTGTAACGGAGCTTCACAGGAACCTCGGAGGGTGGTGGCACAACACTGGCTTCCTTCCCCAGCTCATACCCTGCTGCCTCTGCAGGGTGCTGCCTGACCTTGGCCAGCCTGGGGCCTCCCATCTAGCCAAATGTGCCTTCTATCACCTGCAGCCCTAGGCCACTCCTGCTCAGCCAAGATGCACCCATCCAGAAAAGACCCAACAAGAACATCGCTTCCCAAACCCAGGCTCTGCCTGTCCTGGAGTGGAGGAGCCCCGAGGCACTGCTTGCAAAGCCACCTGGCCTGGGAACCTCTCTCATCCTCCCAGAATCTGTTTCTTCAGCATCAGGGTGGAAACAGGAATCTTGCCTCCCAAGAGGTGTTGGGCTAGTGAAATAAGGTGATACACCACACTAGGCACCAGGGGGTGTTCAAGACATGGCACTCTTGGGCCATAATAGACGTGATGGCACCTGACCTTGGTTTACCCTTTGAAGAGTTGGTCTCCCCAACCAGGCCAGAGGCTGATCCTGGGGCCCACGTATCCTACCATTCAAGTCTGGGAATCAGTGGCACCTCAGCCCCCTACCCCAAAGCTCACTGCCTGGTGGGCCCTGACTGGTATGCCCACCCAAATGCATACTCTACTTTTTTTTCTTTCTTTTTTTTGGTACCAGGGATGGGACCCAAGGGTGTCTGACATTCCCAGCCTTTTTTTTTTTTTTTTTTTTTTTTGAGACAGGGTCTCGCTGAGTTGCTTAGGGCCTCACTTAGTCATTGAGGCTGGTTTTGAATTTGCAGTCCTCCTGCCTCAGCCTCCCAAGCCACTAGAACTATTAGCATGCCTAGCCACAACCCTGCTTTTACATACAACAGAACATCCTGGAAAGTTCCTGGGCCAGAATAAGACACCAACAGAAATGTGTGCATCTTTATGGTGGAGGGACCTTGTCTGTTTCCTCCATGCCTGGGAAAGGGCCTCAAGTGGATCCTCCTCAGTTGACATTTGCAGAGAAAGTGGACAAGAGAGCCATGTGCACATACAGCCCAGGGTCACATGTGAGGACATTGCTGCAGACAGACACTCTGTGTGTGCACAATGAGCCTTACCCAGGGCAGGGCCCCAGCACGGCTGCCACCCTAACCTCTCTCCCAAGGCCTGTGTAAGGCAAAGCCCCCGCCTTAAGTGCCACCTCAGAGCCTTCGGCCAGGTCAGCAGGCCTGCTGGGGGTTTCCCTGAGTACTTCCAGGGTGGCCTAGGTTTAGGCCATCACTGCCCATGCCAGATGACAAGACTGAGGAGAGGGAAGCTTGAGCCTGTCTGACCAAGCTGCTCAGCTGCCCCAGTTCCACGATCTGAGGTCACCAGCAGGGCAGGGGCAGGGCTGAGGCCAGGCTCTGGTTGGCCCCTGGCGTCCAGTGGGCAATGGCCGCTTCCACGGCTTCAGTGGGAGCAAAAAGGAGGAGGAAGCTGGGGCTGCTGTCTGTGGTGGGGCCCAGAAACTGAACTTGGGGAACCCTGAGCTGGTAGGCAGACCTGACTTTTCAGCAACAATTGTGACACTCTGCATGGGCCCAGGCACATCGGTCCTGGCTATGAAGGTGGAGCGGCCACGGCCACCCCCATCAGCAGCCTCCGCAAGTCCTAGTGAGTAATGCAGCAGGAGGCCCTGGGGAACATTGGCCCTGTTTCCTGGAACTCAGGGGCTGATGGGGGAGGTGCTGGTAAAGATGGCCACAGGGCTGGGCGCGGCGGTGCACACCTGTAATCCCAGTGGCTCCGGGAGGCTGAGGCAGGAGGATCAAAGCCAGCCTCAGCCAAAACGGAAGTGCTAAGCAACTCAGTGAGACCCTGTGTCTAAATAAAATACAAAATAGGACTGGAGAGGTGGCTCAGTGGTCGAGTGAGCCACAGGCCATAGGCACAGTGTGACAGACAGGGAGGTTCAGGCCACACCTATTAGCCAATCACACTCCAGCATGAATTGGGGGCAGGAGAGAAGCGTGAAGAGGGGCTGGAAAGAGGAAGACTCATTTCCCCCTTTTTATAACTTCTGCAAAGCTACTGAAACCGGCAGGGCCTCAGCAAGGACTCCCCAAGCCCTGTATCTGCCAAATGAGGAAGTGGGAGCCCCAAGAGGCAGTCAGCCATGGGGCTCCAGGCTTTCCGGCTCAGGGATCATAGGATGGTTCCCTGGTCAGACCCAGGATCAGCCTCACAGCCCGCCACTTTGCCTCAGGAAAACCTCTAACTACCAAATGGGGTGGGTGGGACAACTGCCCTCCGGGGGCTTGCAGGCCACCCTGCCACTAAAAGCTCACAGGAAAACCCAAATGGGCTGCTTCGCCCCAGTACACGGCCACCAGGCCTCTGCACTGCTCCTGGAGGAAGAGTCTGGCAGGGAACGTGGTCTCGCTGAACCCCTTGATGATGTGGCCCTGAGAGCCAGGGAAGTCTCTGACAGCTGAGGAACATGAGAGAGAAGGGGATCCTGGGGAGTGGCATTGGGACCAGGAATCCACGCGTGGTGCTCTGTGCTCCATTACCCTGGAAATGGTGAGGCTGGGGGAGTGAGGGCCAAAGTGCATGCACACCTCATTTGGCTTCAAGCCACCTCAGGTCAGCCTAGGGGCTGGTTTCTCCATACTCACCGATCAGGTGAGCAAGGCTGGGTGGGATTGGGGGAGGGAGGGCAGTGGGGCTGTGCTCCTTAGGAGACTCAGAATTCCCTGCAGGGGCAATGTGAGGTGGGAGTTTCTATTTAGAGGGTACCTAAGACCACCCACCAGGGTGTGAAAAAAATTTTTTTTTAACATGAGGTCTCAGGCTTGGGATTCAGCTCAGTGGTAGAGCACTTGCCTAACATGTGCTCTGTACCTCCAAATGCCACTCAAAGTGGGGTCTTGCTATGTTGCCCAAGCTGACCTTGAACTTGGGAGCTCAAGTGATCCTCCTGTCTCAGCCTTTCAAGGGCTGGGAACCCAGGCGTGTCCCACCTTACCCAAGAACAACCCCCCCCCCCCATTTTTTTCTTTTTTATTATTACAATCTGTACTTGAACAGAAGTTCAAATGAGGAGGTATTCGTTTTGTTCACCGAGATGTCCCCAGCAGGGATTAGGGGCCTGGACATGGTAAGAGTTCCATGAATGTGGCCTATGAATGAACTGCATCCTCTTCCTGAGGTCTATCTTGGGGGATGGTCCCTGAGGAATGTGCTGTGTTACTTCAGTGGCATGTGGGTGTTATGTGATTTGTAGAAATTTTGGGATTATGTATTCAAATTTTTCTCCCAATGGAGTCAATGGTTAGAAAACCTTGGAAACCTCTAATCTAGGGGACCCCCGTGAATGTCGAGGGGAGAAGGATACAGCTCTCCTCCAAAGCAATATGGGCAAAGCCCCAGGCTGTCAGCTAGGGAGGACACTCTCCCTGTCCCCAGGCTTTAGGGCTGCCTCCTCATGGTGCTGGGTTTAAACTGTCTCTCTCCAGATTGGCTGGGCGTGGGTCAACCTTCTGCCATGTCTTTATCCAGCACAGGTTGCAGCTCTTCCTTGCCTGGTTTTCCTGGGTCTCCCTGATTCCAGAGGTCTGGCTGTATTAGAGGCTAAACTAGGCAGGAGTTGCCTGGAGCAAGGACCTTGGCTCCAGAGGCACTGCAGGAAGTCTCCGCCCAGCTCGCTCAGGCGCTTGGAGGGAATTGCCAGCAAGCCATTTTGGTCTGGGTGCTCAGTATTACTCAACTTCCTGTTGTGGGTAGGAGCCTGGGTGGTGTGATCAGCCCTTGCTACCCCCATTCACCCCTCCTGACTCTGCTCTTTAAGTCTTACAAGCCAGGCAAAGTCAAGAAACAAGACTCAAACAATTATAAGGCACCACAAAGCATGAATTAAAGAAAACAAAACAAAACCCAAAAACACATAAAACTCAATGCTAGGAGGGCTGTGGAGAAATTCTCTCATTTGTTGCAAAATAGTTTAGTCTTTCTGAAGAGACTGATAAACTGAATTCAACAACTGTGTTAGGAATTAATAACATTAGCAGGAACTTTAAATTTGTTGACAATCTTGAGTCACAACCATATGGGTACTAATAACCCCTGATCATCATCATTTTCCCCCCTTAAATATGCTCATTAAAACCCTCTTGGTATCAGTAACAGGGAGGAAAAATTCAGATAACTACAAAGATAAAAGGAAATTGTGATATTAACATGTTGGGAGTCTGGGGATATAGCTCAGTGGTTCAGGGTAGAGCTCTTGCCTGGTAGGCTTGAAGCCTGGGTTCCATCCCCACCACTGCAAACAACAAAAACAAAATAAAAAACACATTATGATGCTACTTATCTACTTATTAGAAAAGACCCATCAATCATGTATAAAGACATATTTTGTACATGAGCAAACAGGCTCAGATAAAAGCAAAGATCCCCTCCAAGTCAGAGTTCCTCAAAGGCACAGCTACGACTGGACCCCAAGGCCCCAAGGTCGGGTCCCTCAGAGCAGACACACATCCAGACTGCAGGCTTCATAACAGCAACAATAGCAAGCATTCATACGCTGTCTGTACCTGGCGCATTGCCAAGTGTCTTACACACATTCTCGCATTTCAGCCTCGCAACTTGAAAGGTCCCCATTGTCCGGATAAGGAAAGTTGAGTCACACAGAGGTTAGGGGGCTCTCCAAGGTCATGGGGCCAGAGAAGGAAGAAGTTGGCATGCTCACCTAGGTCCCCTGTATCCTTCTCACCCTCCGGGGTGCACTGCCCAAGGCTCGCGGAGCCCGGAGACAGCCCTTCCTGGTCTGGCCCTAGGCTCTGATCTGCTAAGGCTCCAGTCACCGCCTGCGGGACCTGGCTGCGCTCCCTGCGTCTCGGGGAAGGAGGGGGCGCCCGGATCCCTCGCCAGGACCCACGCCCGTCCGTCGGGACCCCTCGGACCGCGACTCCGGCGGGAGGCGGCGGCCGGGGCGTGGCGGGGGCGCCAGCTCATTTCCCGGCCTCGGCAACCCGGAAGGCTGGAGGATGGAGGGGAAGTGACTGGGCGTGGGGCCCCGCGGCACTGAGAATCGGGGTGACGGCGACACCCGCGAGGGGCCGATTGGGAAGTGGGGACCGGGAGCGAGGCCGCGGAGGCGGGAAGGGGTCCGCGCGGGCGGGGTCCCCGAGGATGCCAGGTGTGCAGGGAGCCCGCGTCCCCGCCCCCGGGCCCCTCGACCCCGCGAGCCCCCGCGCGTTTCCCTCGGGCGCAACTCGCGCCCCCGCACCTGCAGACGGCCCCTCGGCTCCTGCCGCCCGCCCCGTCGGGCAGCACCCCAGCCCCGCGCCCCGGCCCTCCCCGCCGCCCCGATCCCCGCGCCCGGCGCCCAGCCCCGCGCCCCTCACCTCGGGGCGCCCCGGCCGCGGACTCTGGGCAGTCGACGCGCCGAGCCGGCTCTGGGCCCCGCGCAGCGCCGCAGCCACTTCCTCGTGAGCGGGGGGGCGGGGCCTCGCGGTCTGGGCTCTGGGCCGGGGGCGGGACCTGGGGCGGCGGTCGCGAGATCCCAGGTCCCGCCCACCCCTCGGGGCTCAGGGGTTGCAGCGATCCAGCCGCGCGGATGTCGGAGCCCGGACGTGTGCGGAAGTCCTGCGCGGCCACCGCTCGCTGCCTTCCGGGCAGGGAAACTGAGGCTGGGAGGAGGCGGCCACCCAGCCGCTGGCAGCCGGGGGCCGAGCCCCCACCCACCGAGCGCGGGCGCAGACGGCGGGCTCTGCGCCACACGCAGGTGACCGTGCAACTTGGCCAGTCCCTGTATCCTAGGTCCCCAGCGCTCCGTCATTCCCAGGTTGCCCCCGGTCGGTAGGTGCAGGCCCTGCTTGGGTGTGGGCAGCGAGGGCGTGACCACGGCTACCAGCCCCGCCCTCGTTTTCCTTACTGTTAACAGGGGTGCTGGTTCCAGGCAGGGATGCACACGGGTCACCAGCAGTGACTTCCTGCCCCTCTAGGCCACCACAGCCCACTTCAGGTCTTTGAATTATCCAGGTGGCCTTCCAGCCACCTTATTTGGGATGTTAGGCCAAGTGGTCGCCAGGGGTTGTTGAGTTCTGACCCTCTGCAGATGTGACCCATCAGGTAGATGACACCCCGGTGACAAACTCTCCAGAACTTGTCTCTAAGCTGGGTGTGAGGGCTTCATGGTTTCAGGAGGTGAGTGGCCAGACCCTTACCCTGTCAGGTCTTAGAGCTTTAAACACATGCTGTTATGTCTGCCTAGAACACTTTCCACCCCCTCACCTGCCAAATTGGGCTCATCCACCAGGAGGTAGCTAAGTGTCTCTGAGGTCACTTTGCCCAACCCCCACAACTACCCCCATTAGAAGTGACCCCTAGATTCCCATTGGCATCTCTGGTATCTCGTGTCACCATCCTGGGCTCCTATTTACAGAGACAGCTCTTCTGAGGAGTGGCTTGAAGTATCCTCTGTGTTAACAAGTGGAGCACTTCTCCACAGCGAGCACTGTCCTCGCCCAGTGAACTGGAGCTCAGATCTTCTTGACATGACAATTTTCCTGAGATGTGGGGGGCTGTGATGCAAGTTCCCGCATTTGTTGCGCCTTAGTAGTTTCAGATACTCTGTACCAGCAGCCCTTCTCCCATGGGACAAGTGTGATTTGATGCAGAATGACACTGTAGCTGTTTCCACGGACTCCATTCTACCCTTCTGTAGCTCCACAGATGCCCAAGGAATGACCCCAGGAGGCCCTGAGTGGTCTAACTCCATCAGCTTGTGGTGTTTCCCTTCCTCAATGCCTGACTTCAGATGACCCATTTGAAGCAAAGCCCAGGACTTTGGAGGATGATCCAAGGCAAAGAGCTGCCTTCTGGGTGAGCTGCATGAGTCTGGATGAAAATACAGCACAATCTGGACAAATGATCTGGTCAGCCCATAGCTCAGGCTGAGCCCAAGTTACTGGCTTAATGTTTAAACTGGTTTGCACTGAATTTTTCTGCTACTCATTGCCAGAAGCACCCTCACCAACCTGCATAGAGGACTCCTTGCTCCTAATGTGGAAACAGAACTGAAGTAGCCTAATTCAATGAAAAGACTCAAAGTCCGTGTGTGCAGCAGCCATGTTTGTGTTGTCCACTGCCATCCCCAGGGCTGATTGGAGAGGCTGCAGATAGGAGTCACTCAGTACCCATCTGCAGAATGAATGAATAAATGATCAGAAATGAATAAATGATTAGAAAACAATCTGATTCTGCTACTTAACCTGAAGTGTAACCCCAGCAAGTCACTCTTGCTGTGCCTCAGCTTCTGCATCTGTGAAGGGAGGCTGATGGGTCCCGCCCCCACCTGCAGGCCTGCAGCATGGAGGGAAGGCCCAAAGAATGGGGGAGCGAAGGTGACTGCAATGTGAAGGGGGTGTTATTTGAAATCGAAATCGCTCCGTGTGTGGGGGTGGGGGTGGGTGGTGGTGTTTTCTAAGCCTTTAAGTGAAGCAGCTCCTTGGGGAAAGGGAACTTGGGGATGGAGGGATTTCATTCGGAGTTCCCAGAACCACTTGGACAGCTTTCTGCTTCTTCCTGGAATCTGTGTGCAGTGCCCTGAGATGAAGATGCTACACTCCCCTTTCTTTTCTGATCTCAGGTTTCCAAGAAATGTAGCCACAGACCCAGTTGACTTGGAGGAAGGCAGTGTCTCGGCTGGGTTGTCAAGGTCCTCCTCTTCCCTGTGTGAGCCTGGCTGCCTCCTGGTCGCAGGCTGCTTACAGCCATGTAAGCAAGCAGAGGGCTGGCCGGGAGGGTGGGAGAAAAGGGAGGATGACCTTTCCCAGGAGCTTCCAGCATAATCTACTTTTTGTTTCTCCGGCCAGAACAAGGACATGTGTCTACCCCAGATTGGGAACTATAGGTCCCTTTCCCTGAGGCCAAAGGATCTATCACCACCTGATATCTGTTAGTGGGAGAGAAGAGGGGGAACTTCTATGCCCCCTTCCTAGGCCCCAAGGACAGATGTCCACTAGAAGCAAGGCCCATGGAGGTTCAGCATTCCACGTCCCATATGTCTTTTGCCAGAGACTTACGTGTCAGTGTAGTTCCCTTAAAGTACTGTCAAGAGGGGTCCTCTCCCCTCAGTTCCAAGGACATCTTCCCATTTCTGAGCTTGGGTGAGCTGAACTTGGGGGAGCGAAGGTGACTGCAATGTGAAGGGGGTGTTATTTGAAATCGAAATCGCTCCGTGTGTGTGTGTGTGGGGGGGGTGTTTTCTAAGCCTTTAAGTGAAGCAGCTCCTTGGGGAAGGGGAACTTGGGGATGGAGGAACATTGGAGATGCTACAGTAGCATCTCCTCTCCCTTCTCTCACCCAGTGGGGAACATGCTTTGTAGTTTCCACTGGGGCTCTGCAGACTGGTCATTCCCCTCTGTATCCTAGAGTTTTGTCATTTACAAAATGTGGCAATAATAGTACAGCCCTACATGGTAATTGTGAGTAGTTAATGCTATGACTGCTTTCATTGGTACAGTAAGCTAAATTTTTCCAGTAACATACTGCATTTAATGTGTAACTAACACACCCTTCTTCAGGGACCCTCTTGTTCCTGACTCTCAATTAGTGGTTTTCAAACTTTAAAGGAAAGGCTGGGGATGGAGCTCAGTGGTAGAGCACCCCAGAGTCAAGTCCCCAGTACCAGAAAACAAAAAACAAAACAAGAAAGATGATTTGTTGTGTAAACATTGAGTGAATGTATTCAAACATGGGTGGTATGTGTGAATCGCTGGCCGTGGCCTCCTGATGCACTTAAGGAGACACAGGAAATGAGATGTGTTCTTCTGCCTGCCAACTGCTGCTGTACCATGGCATACTGTTTTACAGTAAGTGATTTTTTTCCCTTTTTTTTTGGGGGGGGAGGGTACCAGGGATTGAACTCAGGGGCACTGACCACTGAACCACATCCCAGCCCTATATTGTATTTTATTTAGAGACAGAAGACAGGGTCTCACTGAGTTGCTTGGTGCCTCGCCATTGCTTGGGCTTTGAACTCATGGTCCTCCGGTCTCGGCATCCCTAGCAGCTGGGATTTCAGGTATACACCACAGCTCCCGACTAACAATTTTTTTTTTTTTTAAGTAGGAGTATACTATAAAGTAACAATAAAGCTGGATATGGTGGTGTATATCTATGATCCCAGCCTATCATCCCAGCCACTCAGAAGGCTGAGGCAGGAAGACTCAGAGTTTGAGGCCAGCCTGGACAACTTACAAAGACCCTATTTCAAAACAAAAAATTAAAAAGGGCCAGGGATGTAGCTGAATGGTAGAATGCTCACCTAGTACACTTGAGGTCTTGGGTTCAATCCTTAGTTACCACACACACACACACACAATAATAATAAATAAATAAACAATAAAATATAAGCATAGTAACTACATAAGCAGTACATAAACAAAGTTTTTTATTATCATCGCATATTATGTACTGTACATAACTGTATGAGTCACACTTTTACACAATTGGCAGTAGAGTAGGTTTGTCTGCACCAGCTTCACCACAAATGTGAATGGTACATGGCACTACAACCTCCGACGTCACTAGACAATAGAAAATTTTCAGCTCTGTTATAATGGAATGGGATCACCATCATATGTGGCCCACTGTGGATACAGAACCCAGGGGTTCAGAACCCTCAGATTCAGAGGGTTGATGGCAGAGCACTGAAGGCATCTGGCAGCTGGGACTGGGGAGACATTCTTCCCTGGGTGTGAGTTAAAAAACAAACAAACAAAAAAAAAAAAAAACAACCCAAAATAACTGTGTGTCTACTATGTTTTTGGAGTCAAAGTAAGTAAAAAAAAAAATTTTTTTTTTTTTGGCTGTCGATTCTTTCCCGGGGTACACTGTCTCTCTAAAAATCTCTGGCTGGTCCAACCAAGTCATATCATGAACCTAAAAGGAAAGCTGGAGCTCATTCCTATTTCAGGGCTAGCTTCTGCCTATCCTCCTCTCCATAATGACAGCCTGGCTGATGCACTGTGTGTAAACGTGTGCACCAAAGAGCTCCTGCCATGGGGTGCAGAGGGCTCCACAGCACAGGGGATGGGGCAGGCCACCAGGCCAACACCCCTGGCATTCGACTTTCTTGGAGATGAGAAATCTTCCCACAAATAGCCAAAAGGGCAAAATCAATCTTTTGCAAATCTCATGATGTCCTCTGACAGACATTTTACCAGCACTCTAGAGAGCTGCTAGAATCACTTTCTGAGCAGTGAGATCAAGAATGTGGCCAGGCGCATGCCTTAATCCCAGCTGCTTGGGAGGTGGAGGGAGAGGATCAGGATGGCGAGTTCAAAGCCAGACTCAGCAATTCAGCGAGGAGCCAGGCAACCCAGTGAGACCCTGATTTTAAATAAAATACAAAATTGGGCTGGGGATGTAGCTCAGTGGTCAAGTGCCCGAGTTCAATTCCCAGTACCAAAAAAAAAGAAAAAGCATATGGCCAGGCTGCAGCCCACTTTATGTTTGTTTATTTTGCTACTTATTTATACCTGTACCTCATAAGATTCTTATATTTGCAACATCAAAGTACATGTCTAATTAGGATGAAAATAACTTGGTTTTAGGCACAATAATCTCTAAACTGAGATGATACTGTCTCCCTTCCCCCACTGCATGGGGCTCTATCAGCAGGGGGCTGCCCCATGGTGGGTACAGGGCAGAGTCTGGACAGTGGACCTTGGAGTCCCCCTGGGCAGGTTCCCACAAGGCAGGCTGCTCAGAAGAGAAAGCTGTTCTGTTGCTCAGCTGCCAGGTACAGCGCACTTACTTGCAGAAGCATTGTCATGTGGAGAGAGCATTCAATAAATGGTTCTGCCCCACAATCGATGGTACGATGCAATACAAGAAACTGCAATCTAAGATTTTACCCTAAAAACAAGCTTATCTAATGAAGAATTTATCCATATTTTCCTATTAAACATGGAAATAGTATAAGGAAACAAAACCAAAAACACATTTGGGATTTTTATTTAATTTTCTAGCAGACAATTTACATACCTCCCTCACCCTTTCCTTTAAGTTAGTGTGACAATTTTCCATAATAAACTACTTGAACAGAAGCTTTGGTCAAGAATGGAATGAAATAGCAAAAACAAAAAAACAAAACAAAACAAAAAAAACCACTGTTGCCTTTAAAAAACCAACACTTTCACCAATTATATTTAAACAAAAACACACGATGTTTGCCCATGTGTTTACAGTGCTTCCTGGGGCGGCTCTCCTCACCGTCTCCCTGGGGCAGAGCGGCAGGCAGCCATGTTTCTCCTGCTGGATGGGGGAGGCTCACACAGCTTCACATTATCCGGAGGCCTTGGATTGAAGACTCTAAGGTCTTGAGAAAGCAGAGAACAATGGTGACTTTTGAAAGCTGTTGATACTGTGCTTCCCCCAGGCTCTGCGCTAGAACTCTGCCTCCCTGAAGCAGTGTAGGCCTCACCCCACCCAGCTCCCACCCATGGGCTCCAGGCTCCACCCTCAGACTCCCCAGGACTGGGCTCCCCCAAGCCCTTGTGCCCATGGCCCAGCCATGGGTGCTGGGCCACCCCCACTCCTCCATGTTCCTAAGCACAAACTTCCTCCTGCATCACTGGCCCTCAGGACAAGGCCGCCTGTGCGCATGTGCCTTGCCTCTTCCCTGCTCTGAATGCCCAAATGGCAGGCAGCCTTCTCACAGCAGGCACTGAGAGGCCCGCAGAGGGGACCCTGCCAGACCTCTGCACTTATGCAACAGACAAGAAGCTGTGGGTGGGGGAGCCAAGACACCGTCACTTCCAGATGGTGAGAAAGGTGCAGGGGTGGCGCCAAAGGTAAAAAGAAGGCGAGAGATTTGAGGGCAGCTGGTTTCTCCAAAGGGCACCATGGAACCTCTTCCATACCGAGTATCTGACTCAAGGTGACAGGGTGGGGCGGGGCATGGGACATCAGGGAAATGCTCAGGTAGTGGCAAAACTATAAATGCTGAGCTGCTCAGGAGAAGTTCAGTTCAGAGCCACACAGAAGCCTAAGCTTTCTCTTGCCCTTGCTCCTCCTCTCGGGTTCCCTGTCTCACCTATCATCCAACTGGAGAGCGCAAGGTCTTCCTGGATTTGTCCCCCACTGTCTCTGTGCCCTTCCACTTGGCACCCTCAGGGTCTCCCCAGCCTGGTGCCTCCTGTCCAGCCCCAGCCACTGCAGGAGCTCATGTCCCCACAATGCTCTCTGGCGCAATAGCCCAGGCCACTGTCACCTACATCAGATCCTGAAGCAGCTCCTGGCTGGCTCCTGACAGCCCGGCTCCCTGTCCTAGGCCCTGCATGGCTCTTCTCTTTAGCACACCCCACAGGCAGCACCCTGCTCTGGGAGTCATGGCTGGTCTGCATGTGCTGCTCCAGGAGATGGGGGCGCCCACCTCTGCTTTCTTAACTCCCCACCCGCTTGTTACCCCCTATCACGTCTCACGTGCAGCTTGGGTGCCACCACCTCCCCACAGCATTGGGAGTCCACCCCGCCCCCCACCTTCCTCCACAGAAACAGGGGCCCTGGCTTCTCTCTTAGAGCTCCACCCAGCCCCTGCCCCTGGAAAAGCCCCTCAAGGACTCTTCTCCTCCTCATCCTTAGTACCAGCACCCTGCCCAGCACCCACCAGGTATGCAGTGGGTGTTCACTAATTAGCGCAAACCATAAACACATACTATAACAGGCTGGTGTCCAGCACAGGGCCTGCTGCCAACAAAAGCACTCAAGTTTTCCTCAGGGAGTAAATGCCATCAAGGAGTTGATACCCAGGCCGCTGGGAACAGTGGCTCCCTTCTGCTGGAGAGTTTTGTGATGCCAGGAGAATCACAGTCTGTCTAACGGCCTGTCCTTCTACCGTGACGGGAGCTGGCACCGTTTCCAGAAATGAAGAGTTTGAACACAAGATTTGTTCTGAAAGGTAGAAATACCTTGAAATCCCAAATGGTCATGGCTCCATCGATGCCAGTAGTGCAAAATTTGCGACAATCTTGCTTGTCCACCTCATATATAGACACTTGACTGAAAAAAAGCAAAAACAAGTGGTTATGCAGAATGTGGGGAGTGAACACGGCCCTCCTGACTGACAGCGTGAGGAATGTTTGAGGAAATGAACTGCCATCCACTCCTGGATCGGACCTGTCCGTCAACACTGGGAAGCAGCAACCCGACCCAGAAAACAACCAGAAGGCTTTATTACCCGATGTTCAGGAAAGGCAAAAATGATAAGGGGGAAAAGTCACGAGCCTGCGTGAATCAGAGTGACCTGAAGAGGCAGGTGACCCAGTGCTCACAGCATGCAAATAAATGTGTGGGGAACAGCTCGTGGCAGGACCATGGCAATAATGGAAACGGAAAGAATGTGTGTGTGTATTTGTTAAACTAGAGCATAACTGAGATCCAACTTGCTCTAAACAAAACCTCCCAAGTCAGCCTCTGGGACAGCCAGAGCCTAAGGCTGAGAGCCCTCCTTGCATCTGAAATGAATCACTGCAAATGCTACAGGGGGCAGACTCTCCAGATGCCACCAAGCTAAGCTGAGGAACAGATAAACGAAATAACTTGTCTGGGCCTACTTATGTGGAAAGTGTTGGAGAAAAATCAACTCCACAGCTCAGACAATATTATTCTCTTTCTCCTCTGAAACGTCTAGAACTTGTCCCTCTGGGAAGGTGATGGCAAACCACGGCCCACACTGGCGGTTTCTGTAGAGCCGCTGCCTTCTGTAGAGCTGAGCATCGCTTTTACAGGTTCTGCCAGCTCTCCAGATTGTCCCCGCTGCCTTGTGCCACAGGGTGGACCCGAGTAGCTGCAACTGAGACTCTGGCCCCTCAGAGCCTATGATGTTTTCTATCTGGTCCATCACAGAACAAGTTTGCAGGCATTGCTTTAGGGCAAAGGAGACCTGATTTCTGTAAATAAAAGTAGCTGTCCACTCTGCAAAGGCTTGTTTTTTTTTTTTTTTGTTTTTTTTTGTGGTGCTGGGGATTGAACACAGGGCCCTGCATTCGAGGCAAGCGCCCTACCAACTGAGCTACAACCTGTACACTCAGAAAAATGAGAAATTATATCCCATCTGATTCTGTTTAGTCCATAAAGTTTGATGTTTCTGTAAATCTAGAGGAGAAATATTATATATATATAATATATATATATATATTTCTTTTTTGGGGGGGGCATGGGAATTTGAACCCAGGGGTGCTTTATCACTGAGCTACACCCCAACACTTTTGATTTTTACTTTGAGACAAGGTCTCACTAAGGTGCTGAGGCTGGCCTGGAACTTGCCATCCTTCTGCCTCTGCCTTGCAAGTAGCTGGGATTATGGGTGTGCCCCACCATGCTGGACTGTAATATCTTTTTTTTTTAATTTGTTTTAATTAGTTACATATGACAGTACATAATTCTGTTGTCTTTTTGGTGGGGATGGGGTACTGGTGATTGAACCCAGAGGTGCTCTATGACTGAGCTACACCTTTAGCCCTTTTTATTTTTTAATTTTGAGACAGGGTCTCACTAAGTTGCTGAGGCTGGCCTCAAACTTGATATCCTCCTGCCTCAGCCCCCTGAGGAGCTAGGATTATAGATATAAGCCACCACACATAGCTCTGTTGTCTTTTATAATCACATATGCTTGATGAGAAGTCAGTCAAGAGGTTTCTTGGCTATCATAGGATAATTTGGTTTCTGTGATTAAATCAAATATCCTATTTACATTACTTGAAATCCATAGTTGGAACAATAACAGAATATAGCAATATTTCCTGTTCTGTGCTCTCTTCCAGAGGAACATGGCCCTTGGCAAAGTCCTCTGTTCCCCTGTTGAGAAGGTGAGCCTGGGAAGAGGCTGCCCGACAGGCCCTGCCACCCCAGTCTAACAGGATCCTCACTCCTCCTGCTGGATGCTTCATGCTACCTGCACCTTGAAGGACAGAAGTGACAAGGTGATAGCAGTTCACTCTCTGTCACAAACTAAAAACAAGAACTTGGCAGTGGGGGAGACACAGATATATCACTGTTCTCATTTCTGAGGGGCTGTCCAGGTCTCAGTATACAGGGATTTTGCAGGACTCAGTGAGGAAACAAGGGAAGGAGGCCAGCGCACTGACTACGGGGGCTCCCAGGGCCCTGGCTGGTGGCACCTACGTGATGCTATTCTGGTGCAGCGTTTCCAAGGCTGTATTGCGGTCCTCGGTGGTGGCCCTCTTGTCCATGTTGCGGAAGCGTTCCATGGCAGACATGTTGCGCTGGATGCTCTGTTTTGGAATGTCTAGCTTGGAGACAAAGGTCAAGCAGCCGCGGTCATCGTAGTTAAAGAGCATCGGGCAGCAGTCATGGCCCTGCAACAAGATGTTAGTCAGCCCTGGAGGTTCCTTAGCAGAATGTGCACTGGGACAGGCACCTCTTCATCTTACAAGCTAGCTCTGTTTCCTCTAAGCAGCTGCTGTACTTTGTGCCAGTGTCATAGAGCATGCATTGTTCCTGTTTGGAGATTGCACACAGCATGCTACAAGGAAGAAAGAAGAGAGATACTTACAGCTGCCACAACGCTATTCTCCGAGACAAATGATACACTCAGGAGTGGCAGGAACTCTGTTTTCAGAGTTGAGACCCTAAACACAAGAACACTTGTTACATTGAGCGGAACCATACCACGCAGTTTATAGACTTGCAGGATGACAAAGGACCCATTCTCCTGGGGGTTTCTGCAGTGTCAACGAACACTTCTGTTTAAAAGGAGCCTCCTGACCTCTCCTTGCTGGAATCTCAAGCACCACACAACCCCAAGGTGACCTTCAGAAACGGGCCTTCAGGCTGGGGGTGTAACTCTGGGGTAGAATATTTGCCTAGCATGTACCAGGGAGGCCCTGGGATCCATCCTTAACATCACAAGCAGGGTGGGTGGGTGGGAGAAGAACAAGTGAGGTATGGTGGTTTAATATGCTTATAATCCCAGCAACTTGAGAGGCTGAGGCAGGAGCATCATAAGTGTGAGGCCAGCCTCAGCAATTTAGCCATTTATTTATCTTAAAAAAAAAAAAATAGTTTTTGGCTGTGTAGCTCAGTGGTAGAGTGCTTGCCTAGCATGCATGAGGCTCTGGGTTTAATCACCAATAAACAGAAAGGAAGGAAAGAAAGAACTAACTGAGGCCTCAGCTTTCTCTGTAGCCTATGCTCTGCCCTGTTCTGAGGCCCCTTCAACTCACAACATGCTGGTCTCCAAGGAGACGGGTTCTTCTGTCTCTACCTTTGCCCTCATGTACTTCTACCCCCAGGGTTGGTTCTGCTCCTCTAGCTTATCCAAGTCCATTCCAGGCTTTGGAATGTGGATCTGACTGGATTACCTCCATGAGGAGTTTCCAGAAAACTTTGACCCAAATCAGCTTCTCCTCCTTCTTGCCTGTTGGAATTCTTAACGTCATTATGGCTGTTGAGTTAATGTCCGTGTTGTAATCTTCCCTGGGGCCTGGTATTATGCAAGTATTTACTGAGAGCCAGGCCCTGTGTTAGGAGCTAAAGCTACCAACATGAACCAAACCTGGTCTTAGCCAAGAGCTCACATTCAAGTGCGCGCGCGCGCGCGTGTGTGTGTGTGTGTGTGTGTGTGTGTATGTGTGTGTGTATGTGCGTAACACCTACTTTTGTAGCTGGCAAAGAGGCTGCAGACATGGCAGGCAAACACTGAAGGATGAATTAGGAGCACCTAATTTTACACAAAAGGTGACATGTTTTCAAAGTATATATAACTCTATGCGTCTCAGAAGACCCCTTAATCAAGTTGGTACTGGAATTTAGAACTAATGCATTATCTTAAGCTCTTACTGTGGTATATGTTGCTACCTGAAATATTTATGTTGGCGAAAGAGAAGAGGAGACATGTAATCTGACTTGTACAGGACTGGAAAAGGCAAATAATAAGTCAATATGAGGGTTGACAAGGACTTGTAATAAGCATCTGCTAAGAACTTAACTGTGTGTTAGATTGTATAAAATCAACACTGAGGGACTGGAATTGTGCCTCAGTGGGAGAGCACTCTCCTAGCACGTGTGAGGTATTGGGCTTGATACTCAGCACCACATAAAAATAAATAAATAAATAAATAAAGGTATTGTGTCCATCTACAACTATATTAAAAAAAAAAATCAACACTGACATCAAAATATTCCTGAATGACAAAAGGCAAACTGCTATACAAAATATAGAACTATTGTGTTAAAAATGAAAAGATAAATAAGTGCCTATACATGTGCAAACTTTTCTGAAAGGCTATAACGGTGGGATCTCTTATTTTTAATTACTATTTTTTAATGGTGGGATTTAAAAAAAAAATAAAGTTAGCCACATGTAGTGAGTCATGCCTATAATTCCAATTACTCAAGAGGCTAAGGAGGAGGCTGGAGGTGTGGCTCAGTGGTAGAGCCCTTGCCTAGCACGTGTGAGGCACTGGGTTAAATCCTTAGCACCACATAAAATAATTAAATAAAATAAAGGTACTGTGTCCATCTACAACTAAAAATATTAAAAAAAAAAAAAAAGAGGCTAAGGAGGAAGGATTGCAAGTTTGAGGCCAGCCTGGGCAAGTCAGTGAGACTCTGTTTCAATATAATATTTTAAAAAAGGACTGGGAATGTAGCTCAGTGGTAGAGCACCTCTGGGTTCAATCCCTAGTACTATCACAAAAAACAAATCAATAGCAACAATTATGAAAACTACCCCAAACTTAATAAAATTAAGAAAAAATAGGGCTGGGGATGTGGCTCAAGCAGTAGCACGCTCGCCTAGCATGCGTGCGGCCCGGGTTCGACCTTCAGCACCACATACCAACAAAGATGTTGTGTCTGCCGAGAACTAAAAAATAAATATTAAAAATTCTCTCTCTCTCCTCTCTCACTCTCTCTTAAAAAAAAAAAAAAAAAGAAAAGAAAAGAAAAGAAAAAACCCATATTCAGTCCAGTTAGGAAAGACAATGTTATCTTTCACTGCCACTGTGCAGCCAAGGAAGTAAGGGCCACTCACATGGCTGATTCTCCATACAGAGGCTGGCAAGTCTCAAAGTCTTAAGACTTTTACAGTGACCGCCTTTAGCTGCCAGTGGAAAAGGACTCACCAGTGACAACCAAAGACTCATAAGGGGAAAAGGATCCCAGTCTTGTGTCTTTCTCCAGAATTTAATGATTTAATAAGCAAATAAGATTTTTGTTTTTGTACTAGGGAGTGAAGCCAGGGGTGCTTAACCACTGAGCCACATCCCCAGCCCTTTCCTTATTTTTTATTTTGAGACAGGGTCTTGCTAAGTTGCTGAGGCTGGTCTTGAACTCCTTCTACCTCAGCCTCCTGAGGTGTGCGCCACGGTGCCTGGCACAATTAAGAATCTGAAGTCTAAGAGAGTGCTGTAGGCTAAGCAGGCACCATGCACAAGTGAGTCACTGCAATACGCTTCCACAGACACCAGAGGTGGCAGAAGGAGGCGCTGTTTGCTAACTACACAGAGGAAGAACATATCTCCTAATTAACTAAAGGCCAATGAGTGACACTGACTCACCATAAGGAATTCAGAACACACACTAAACTGGCCATTTCGAAGGCACCCTTATCAGTAGCAAGCCAGGGGATTCTTCAAAGGACTCACTGCCAGTACTTCTATTAAGAAGTGTTTCTGGAAGGAAGATCTAATGCTTCTGTATATTTCCCAAACTCATTTAAAGCTGGGTCTGTAACTTTAAAGGCTGCTTGTAGTTAGCTGGGATTTTTTTTGTGTGTATGTGGGGGGGTGGAGTGGGGGGCAGTAACTAGGGACTGAACCCAGGGTTTCACACTCCAAGCAAGTGCTCTGCCTCGAAGCCACATCCCCAGCCCTTGAGCTGTGATTTTTATTTTCGTGTCCATCCTTCTCAGGGAAAGGTGCCCTCCCCAGTGGGGTGAGAGACTCCACCCCTGCTCCCCCTCCACACAAGGTAAATAAATACTCACTGGACACTTTTTGAGGCATCAGCAACAGACACGGTGCTGTCATGGCTGACCCAGGCCAAGCGGCTCCCACTG
This sequence comes from Ictidomys tridecemlineatus, assembly GCF_052094955.1. Lineage (NCBI taxonomy): Eukaryota > Metazoa > Chordata > Mammalia > Rodentia > Sciuridae > Ictidomys > Ictidomys tridecemlineatus. The sequence continues at coordinate 110,439,575 of NC_135486.1, read as the reverse complement.
GCAGAGAAGCTGACCCCATGGACCCAGCCACCAGTGCCACTGCCACCAAATTCTGACATCAACTGACCAAAAGGCATCTTGCTGCCCCAGGGCGTGCTGGCTGGCTTCTCATCTACTTCTTTAATGTAGGCAGAAAATACTCTATGGTTTAAAGGGTAGGGAGAGAGGGAAAAAGCAAATGAAAATATACGTATATAGAAATGGCCACAGGCAGCCGCATAAGGTAACCCAGAACATAGAGGCTGGCTTGTACAAAGAATAGAACATGACAGACACGTTCAGGTACACAAGCCCCACAAGTCAACCGTGGTTCAAAGAGCTGCCTACAGGCCAATTCAAACCTGGTCAAGTCTGTACAGACAAAGGGCACCCACGGGAACCTGACTCCGGGGGGTTGTTCTCCATAATGAACACAAAACCCTCCTCCATGGACCGCACATTCTGGGAGACCTGAAGGTCCTTCCCTGGCTCATGTCAGACCTTGCTAAAGGACCAGAGTCCTTTCATGTCTACTTCAGCATCGTTCTCAACACAGTATTTCAGGAAGCCCAGTCAATGGAGGAGAGGAAACCATGTGCCACTCTGTGACATATAAATGGCATAAGACAGAGAGAGACACCCAAAGACAAACCAAAGGAGGCCGGCAAGAAATAATGGGCAGGATTCCAAGCACTGTCAGGTGATGGGCTGGCTCCCCTGACCCTCAGGCCCATCATCCAGTCTCTGTGGCAGGACAGTCTGAGAGAAGGGTCGTCTTTCACAACCAAGTGTTCTCAGTCTTTTTTTTTTTTTTTTTTTTGGGGGGGGTACCAGGGATTGAACCCAAGGGTGTTTAGCTACTGAGCCACATCCCCAGCCCTTCTTTGTATTTTATTTAGAGACAGGGTCTCACTGAGTTGCTGAGAGCCTAAGTTGCAGAGGCTGGCTTTGAACTCACCTCAGCCTCTTGAGCTGTTGAGATTACAGGTGTGTGCCATGTGTGTCACTACCCCTAGCTTTCTCTCTTTTTAAAATTTTTTTTATTGGTGAATTATAATTATGCATTAATAGCGGGATTCATTGTGACATTCATATATGCTGTCCAAAGTCTTTTTCTAACTCACTCTTTATCTAATTCCATGAAACTCTATAAGAGATATTTGGGCCCAGAGTTAAAAAGGGGAAGACATAGGCTAGGGTTGTGGCTCAGCAGTACAGCACTCGTGTAGCACGTGCAAGGTCCTAGGTTCGACACTCAGCACCTCATAAAAATAAATAAAACAAAGGTACTATGTCCAACTATTAAAAAAAAATAAATATTTTTTTTTTAAAAAAAGGAAGACAGACAGTTGAAAATTTATCCTTTGGGTCCTTTTTGCATCCTAATGGTATTTCTACGCTGTATTCTCTTTGGTCCCCCACCCTGCCCCTAGTACTAGGGATTGAACCCAGGGGTACCTTACCACTGAGGCACATCCCCAGCCCTTTTTATTTTGAGACAGGATCTTGCAAAGTTGCAGAAGCTGGCCCGGAACTTAAGATTCTGTTGCATCAGCCTCTCCATTTACTAGGATCATAGGCATGGGCCATCATGTTCACCTACATTTTCTCTTTAGAAAATTTCTCAATTAGTTGGGCGCAGTGGCACGCGCCTAGAACCCAGCTTCCAGAGGACGAGGCAGGAAGATCACAAATTCTCAGCAACTTAGTGAGACCCTGTCTCGAAATAAAAAATAAGAAGGGCTGGCGATATGGCTCAGTTGTAAAGTGCCCCAGGATTCAATCCCCAGTACCAAATAATAAACTGCTGAACCTAAACTCCCTAAAATAACCCCAACCCCAATGACAATGGCAGTGGAAACCCTGAAAGATATGAGGCTTCAATGAGGCAGAGGCCAGTGAGTGATCTGTAAATTAGCTGCTCAACTCAGCCTCACAATGGGGCTGCTTAAGAGGCTTAGAAAGAACTGGCGTTGGGCTGAGGAGGTAGCTCAAGGAAAACTGCTTGCTTTGCACATACAAAGCCTTGGGTTCAATCCCTGGCACCACAAAACCAAAACAACCCAGGACTGGTGGTTCTTGAACAGACCCCGACGCACAGGACTTCACATCAAAGAAAAGTTTGTGGACATCAATATTACCAAGAGAACTGCAATCTATTTTCACAAGCAGACTTTTAGACACCCCACAAAACTCCAGGTGGTACAGCGCAGTTGCACCCGGTTCGTTTTCCAAGGCAGTTAGGATGACTCTGGATAACAGACCACAAACAACCAAACTCCAGAATAGAGTGCCCTAATGCTGCCATCACTCATTCTTGCAGTCATACTCACCACACACCCCCCTTTATAAACCTCGGATATTACTGTGTAGTAATCACTGGCCAGGTTCTCTGGAATTTTCCACATAGGTACTGAAGAAATGCACATCCTGATTCCCAGCCAAAGAGTCCACACAAAGCAACATTTATTTGCTTTTCTTTTCATTAAGGGAGAAAAAGCCTTCTCAATAAAGAACAACTTCTAAAAAGCAATTACATGGTGTGATCCTTGAAGCTCTTAGCAAAGTGGCTGTTTTTCTTCTAGCTTCATGCTAATGGCAAATAAAAAGCTTTAACTGAAAAGGACAGCACAGTAATAGCCCTGTGGTGTACCGTTCAGCTCTGTTTTGTTAAGCTTAGTTTCACTCAGGAATCTGCAGAGTCTGCTGTGTGGAATATGTAATGAAGAATAATACTGCAGTCAGGAGAGACAGGCTGAGAGAAAGGGAAAAACAGACAGACAGACAGCAGCTCACCCTGTACTTGAAACCATGGCTATTCCATAAGAAAGACTTTCTTGGCCCTGCCCCTTCCTCCCTCCCACCCCATTTCCAAGTCTATGGCCGTCTGCCCCAATGACTTAACACACTTGTTCCTTTAATTACTGTGTATTAGTTCCTTTTCTAGATCACAACTTCCTTTCTTTTTTGAGACCCTCAGAGTGTCCAGCCAAGTATCCTATATAGAAAAGAAACCTTACAAATATTTGCTGAAGGACAAAAAATGAATGGTTCAAGTCATCAATTCTCATTCATTCCCACCTGCATTTGAAGTCACACGATCCTGCTGCTAGCAAAACATTGTTGGGATGCCAATCCAAGCTGAGGACCGTGGAACGGATCGGCTTTTTAATGTGCTTGCTTACCCACCTACAAGAGGAGGAATCCTAGGTTAGTTTATCTACGCGTCAGGTGACAGTTCCCAAATAGGCCTAAACATGTGCCAGGTGGAAACATCTAAGCGTGGTTTTCACATTGCCTACCAAGTCTCCTGCCAGAAAGGAGGTGCATGCCTAAAGTACAGAGAGGAGAACCTGATGAACTCTGTATTGCCCCACGGGACATCAGATCACATGGGATGTTAACCTTCAGAGTCAAAACTGAAGTTTGAAATTACTTGAATTTTTATTATAAACAGTCAGTGGGGTTTGGGGATGCAGCTCAGTGCTAGAGCACTTGCCTAGCATGTGCAAGGCCATGGGTTTCATCCCCAGTACTGTAATATATATATATATATATATATATATATATATATATATATGTATGTATATGTTTGTATGTATATATATTCAATGATTTGTTTTATTCTGGGTTAATTTTGGGTTGTAAGCTTAATTTCTTTTATACATCTCCACAAAGGTAAAAATTCTTATTTTTTTCCCCTAGAGAAATCACAACCTAGAAATTAGAAGAACCTCTTGTTGGGGATTAGTCTCTAATTCTCTAGTGCCATTCAAAAAAGATTATTTATGTCTAAAATCACTCATTATTTTGGCTTCACTAAGTTAATTTTTGTTCCCAGATTGCTGTTTAAAAGCCAACCATGTCTAGTTGTTTGTGTTGAGACAATCTGGAGCCAAATGCCTCTCCTTGAATGCTGGATTACTGTTTTACAGTATCTTTGTTGGAAACCTATCTGATAACTAGTTCATTCTCAAAAAGATGATATTCTGAATTGTTTCAGTGCAGTTTTTCTTTTCAATTAAGGGAAGAATGTCAAACAAAATAATAAGTAGTTCAAATGAATGAATTTTAGGCTTCTGAGAGGTTGTTTTAAAGCTCTCACTTCATACTAGTGAACTATTATGTCTGAGAAACTGCCCTGAATATACAAATTGTTCCAAGATAATATCTTCTGCCACAGTAAAGTTCAATTGACCTATATTTGAGACTGTCTCTTGATGAATAAAATTGTAAATGATTACTATGGTTGAAGTTTAGCAAGAAGGAAAAGGTCCTTATATAAATTAATTAAAATTAATGTCAACTAGTAATCTCTGACTTAAAGTTCAGCCATAAAGGAATATTAATAAAATTTGTTTGTATCTACTCATTACCATGAACCTTCTGAATGATTTCTAGCATTCGACATTTTGTCATATTTTTATACATAAATGAAAGAAAAATACATGTTATAATTTCTTCTAGCAAATTCTCTTTCTTTCTAAAGAATAAAAATTTCCGAGGTGTTACTAGATGACATAATGTAACATGATAATCTGTTCCTTTCACTGTTTCAGCAGAATACAAACAGTTCCACTACAAAGAGTAATGTGTACTCTGCTATTTTTAGTAGAAACACAAACACTGCCAGTTTCATACTGAAGGATAATTGATGTTGAAGGATATTTACCTTCCATCCTGAACGCATGCCAGGTAGAACAGTTTTCTTATTAAAATTTGCAGGAAGGAGTAGTTTAAAAGTTATTTAGCCATAAAAGTAACCTGCTTTTAACTGGCTTAAACCAAGAAATTTATATAACAAAATAAGCACAACAGCCTAATTATACTTCTAATATTCTGGTGAATTTTTATACCAATGGTTTAAACAAGTAAAATATTATACCAAGATCCATATTTGGTTAGAAAACAGCTTAAAAGAAAGGAAAACACTACTAGCTTCAAGAATCCGAGATATTTTTAAGTTAATGGATATGGCCAGAAAAAAAAAATCATTCCTTAGGGCACTCTGAAACGCTTTCAAGTTTATGATTTATACATAAGAGTAAGAAAACAGAAATTTGAGCAGTAGAGAGTGAGAACAGTAATAGCATGTTGCAGAAAAAAAAAGTTAAGAGATCAGAACTTGGAAACAATAGATGTGAGATCTGACTCATTGTACACATGAGAAGAAATGCTCAGAGAGAACGGAGAATTTTAGAGGGAAAAAAATCCACAATCTCCAGATGAGGAGACCTGGGTTGCAGCTAAGGCCTTCCACAGTGCCACCAGACGTCACCAAGAACATGGCGGTCCAATGTCAATTCCATAGAGAAGGAAAAGCTCTGATGTTGCTCACCAGTCATTTTCAGATTCGAAGTAGCAAACGGAAATGAGCCGTGCTCCACTTCCCACAGCAAATTTGTTCTCTAGAGGGGACCATTTCACAAAAGTGGCTGCACGATTGATCCTCAGGATCACCAAGGTGGGCTTCCAGACACCATCTTTCTGACTCCAGACGTAGGCATTGCGGTCTGCCCCACAAGTGACGATGCGGTCACTCTTGGGAGCCCAGTCAATACCTGCAAATGAGATATGGGTCATCTGCTTTGATCACTGACTGAGTGTGAATACTGGCCTTATGTGAGTTTGGTAGCTTCCCCCAGTCCATCTTCCCCATTTATGGCCCTGATTGCCATCTCACACAAAGGCAACAAGGTTTTTTTTGCAAAATGTCTGGGACACAGGATTCTCCCATGAGGCTGAGTGGGACAAGAGCTGCTTTTAATGCAGTTTTATAATTGCAAAGTGTAAAAAAACCAAGCAGGGTATTCTTTCCACCCATCCTGAAGATCCATTATCTTTTACTTTTCCCTTTATTAGTTTTTTTTGGTATAAAAGGTAACTTTAAGTTGGCGTGGTGACGCTTGCCTATAATCCTAGCAGCTTGGGAGGCTGAGACAGGAGGATCATGAATTCAAAGATAGCCTCAGCAATGTCAAAGCACTAAGCAACTCAGTGAGATCCTGTCTCTAAATAAAATTCAAAATAGGGGCTGGGGATGTGGCTAAAGCAGTAGCGTGCTCGCCTGGCAAGCGTGCGGCCCGGGTTCAAACCTCAGCACCACATACAAAGAAAGATGTTGTGTCTGCCGAAAACTAAAAAATAAATATTATAAATAAATAAATAAATAAAATTCAAAATAGGGCTGGGAAGGTGGCTCAGTGGTTGAGTGCCCCTGAGTTCAATCCCTAGTACCAAAAAAAAAAGAAAGAAAGAAAGAAAGAAAGAAACTTTATTCATTAACAGATCTCATTCCATTATATTAACTGACGCTCTGCTATATGGCATTGAACTAAAATGGCACACTGGGTAAATAAAAATAATCTTCATTATAAAGAGGAAAAAAAAAACAAACTGTGATTCACTATATATTCTTCTGAAGGTCACTCACTGTCAGATAAACTAATTTAAATACACACATCTTTCTTTCTCTCTGTTTTGGCACTAGAGACTGAACTCAAGGCTGGGTATGTGCTCAATGATTGAGCTAATCCCCAGCTCTGAATACCTTTTCTACACGAAACAGGTTCTGTCAAAGAGTCCTTGAGATTCTTTACACTTAAACTAGGAAATTTTCTTAATATGTATCTGAATTTAAACAGAGTTTTACTTATTGGATAACTCTGTGAAGGATCCTAAAGTCAAAAATAAAAAGGCTGGGGACATTGCTCAGTGGTTAAGTACCAATAACTTAGTACAAGAGAAAAAAAGAAAAAAAAAGAAAATATGGGTGCTGTCTTTAAATGATATGCATTTTAGACTTCACACCCATTCAATTTAGGATAATTTTGCAGTCCACTCTATTAGTTTATTATTGTTGTTATTATTGGGGATTGAACCCAGGGCACTCTACCACTGAACTATATCCCTAGTCCTTTCTAATTTTTGAGACATGGTTTCATTACGTTACTGAGGCTGGCATTGAACTTGTGATCCCCCTGAGTAGCTGGGGGATGCAACACCTTACCTGGCTTAGATTTTATTTTTACTCCCAAAATGATACCCATACATTATTAGAAGACAAACCTCAGAATGCAACCTGCAGAAACTTAGGAAAGCCCTGCCCCTATTCTTTATGCCCATATACATTTCTGCTTCAAAATGGGATAAATATCATGACAAACATTTTCTGCTTTTTAAAAAATATTTCTTAGTTGTCCATGGATCTTTTTTTTAAATTTATTTATTTGTATGTATGTGGTGCTGACACTTGAACCCAGTGCCTCATGCATGCTAGGCAAGCGCACCACCAGTGAGCCACAACCCCAGCAGCCCCCCCATCTTTTTTTGTAAATTTTTTTAGTTGTAGATGGACACAATATCTTTATTTTTATTTATTTACTTTTATGTGGGTGCTGAGGATCGAACCCAGGGCCTCACACATATGAGGCAAGCGCTCTACAACCCTGGCCCTTCTTCTACTTTTTAAAAACATTATTTCCGAACACTGATCATATCATGGTTTCCTAAGTCATCTGTTAAAATGGATAACATTGGAATTTCTGGGTTAATGAAGCAGGACTATATGAAGGATGTGTTGGGAAAATATTTGTTATAATTTCAGTTTTATATCTTAGAGACTAAAAGTAAAGTCAGTAGATACCTACAGATGAAAAGATCAAGTTCATATCTTATGAGACCATAAACTAAAGATTTTTAGAAAAAATTTTTATGGTTTTGTGATGCTGTATTTGAGAAGGAATTTTATTTGATTTTTTTCCCTTACTTTTAATCTAACTTCAGCTATAACTTATAGAAAATACAGAGTACAGGGGGATATGTAAGACACCATGAGCCTTTAATCAGGAAATCTAGGATCTGGGATATACAACAGAACACAAACCAATCTCTTAATTTTCTTTTTATTTAAAAAAATTTTTTTTAGTTGTTATAGACCTTTTTTTAATTTATTTATATGTGGTGCTGAGAATCGAACCCAATGCCTCACACGTGCCAGGCAAGTGTACTACCAGTGAGCCCCAGCCCCAGCTCCTCTTTTTTTTTTTTTTTTAAAGAGAGAGTGAGAGAGTAGAGGGAGAGAGAGAATTTTTAATATTTATTTTTTAGTTCTCGGCGGACACAACATCTTTGTTGGTATGTGGTGCTGAGGATCGAACCCGGGCCGCACGCAAGCCAGGCGAGCGCGCTACCGCCTGAGCCACATCTCCAGCCCCTCCTCTTAATTTTCTTAACAAATAAACTGCAAAAAAAAAGAAGAAAGGGAACCTACAAAAAAAAAAAAAAGATTCAAGAAACATATCAACTAATCACAATCATGTGTGGAACCTTACTTGGATCTCAAAAGTTATAAGTAACATTTGAGGGTGTAGCTCAGCGGTAGAGTGTGTGCTTGCCATGTTTGAGGCCTGGGTTCAATCTCGGCAGCAAAAAGAAAACAAAAAAGTTATTGGTTATTATTAAACAATCATTGGCTATTGTTAAAAAGAAGAATCCTTACCTTTTATAGATATTCATTGAAATATGCAACGATAAAATGTCTAGGATGTGCTTCAAATAGTAAAGTCATGGAGAAAGTGAGTTCAGAAGAACAAGATTGGCTGTGAGTTGTTTATTGTTGTAACTGGGCGATGAGTATAAGGGGCTCATTATACTATTTTTTAACTGTTTAAGAGTTTCCATATTAAAATGTTTTTGTAAAAGTGGGACAAATCAAGTATTTAATGCAGAAGAATAAATTCAAAGGAAAAACTTTAGAATTCTTCTATTCCTTTGATGTTGGCCATATTCCTGTTCTCTGTAATACTAGTCTTTTCTTCTAGAATATTTCAGATCTCTTTTTTTCCCCTGCAGTTACTATCTTGCTAAGAAAATGTCTGATCCTTGGTCTCCTATCACAGAGTTATATTTAGATTTTTCCAACAACAGTTGTTTCAGATCTAAGATATGCTGTTTGAATAAGTAGATAGAAAACAGGCCCAAGTTCAAAGAACCCCAAAAGAAAAGTGGGGAAGAAAAGACTATAATTATTTCACACTTTTGGCTATTTTTGGTGTCTTTCATCTTAGACTTTTTTTTTTTTTTTAATGGTACTGGGGACTCAACCCAGGACCTTGTTCATGCTAGACAAGTGCTCTATCACAGAGTTACATCCCCAGCCCTCATCTTAGCCTTCTCTTATTTAAAAGCATTTCCTAATGCTAAAGTTCCAATTAAAATCATGAGAATCCTTATTCATAGGTCATAAAGCCATTGGCAAAGGAACTTAAGCAAAATAGGCCAAACCTAACAGAAATCAGGTCGTGGGAAAGCAACAGCAACATAAATAGAAATGATGTCTTTGGTGCTGCTTTGGTGACCTGCACAAAAGTACCACAAACAAATCACTGGTAAAAAGCAAGAAGAGTGGTCGTGAGTTTTTCCTGGGGAATGCTGGACAACTTTTGAAGGATGCAGAATGACAAAAACACGGCAAATTTTCTCTGACTTGAAGAAGGACATTTTTAAGCTAATCGGTATTTTTAGCTGCAATTAAAAGGAAAAAAAAAATCACTGCTGAAATGAAAATGTCATTTTGAGGAGAGGGAAAAGCCAGATGGCAGTGAGAAATTTGTACCTGAAAAGTTATGAAAAATATTTCCTCCTTCCCTCTTTCCCTTCATTTTTTGTGGTGTTGGTGATCAAACCTAGGGCCTTGTGCACACTAGCCCAACTGCTCTACCACTGAGCTACATCTCCAGTCTGATTTTTTTTTTTAAATTGGGGTACTGGGAATTGAACTCAGGGACACTGAACCGCTGAGCCACCTTCCCAGGCCTATTTTGTATTTTATTTAGAGACAGGTCAACTTCCTGCCTCAGCCTCCCAAGACACCAGGTGCACCACTGGGCCTGGCTGATAAGTTTTGATCTGCTTGGTCAAATCGTTCAAAGCAAGTCAATTACTCTGCCAGGAAATAAGAAAGAAACTGTGATAGTAAAAATCAAAGAACAAAAATTCTCTTGAAACAGTCAAATAAGTGAATATATTTTTTGTTTTAAATAGCCAGATCTAACTTAATAAAGCAATAAGTGCTCCTGAAATTTGATATCTAAATTTGGTTTCCTAAGTAGGGCATGGTGGTGCATGCTTGTAATCCCAGCTAGGTAGGATTTTGAGGCAGGGGAATCACAAATTTGAGGGCAGCCTGGATAAAGACCCTGTCTCCAAATAAAACAAAAAGAACTGGGAGTAGCTCAGCAGTAGAATGCTTCTGGGTTCAATTCCCAGTACCAGAAACAAAACAAAACAAAACAGAACAAAATAAAAGAACTGTGCTTGCCACATTTATCCATCTATTCATTAACAGCTTTTGTCAAGAAAAAAATGTGTATTCTGGAACCTGCCCAAACCACATGCTATAAATGCAATCTTCCACAAATCAACAAGGAAAAAACAAGAACTCAGTGAAAAGATGGTCAAGAGTTAGAAATCAGAAACATCATAAAAAACAGTCTATAGCCATACTAGCCTGAACACATCCGATCTCATCTGATCTTGGATGGTTAGGACTTGGATGGGAGAAACTCAAAAAAAGAAACACAAAACTCAGATGGCTAATATGATCTGAAATATGCTAAGCCTTTCTATTAATCAGGAAAATTCACTTCTCTCCTGTGGTATAACAAGCGTACTATACTATCTCCTCACAAGCACATGTAGGTTCACAGGGATCTGTATGGGGATGTTTGATTTAGCCCTTCACTGTGATAAGGAAAACCTGGAAACAACCTAAATGTCCTTCAATAGAGGAAAGAGTCAATAAATGAGGTATGACGTGCTAACTAGAAGCTAAAAGGAATAAACCTGACTAGATAACACCAACGTAGATACATTTCGGAAATAATGTCAAATACAAAAGCAACCTGCAGGAGATGAATTAAATGGCACTTAATGTAGAATTTATAAATACTAGCTGATAGTACCAAAAATTGCTTACAAATTTATGTAAAATATTTAAAACGTATGTAAAATATTAAAAATTACGTGGGATGCAGAGTGCAGTGGTGCACACCTGTAATCCCAGTAACTCAGGAGGCAGAGGAAGGAAGATCACAAGTTTGAAGCCAGCCTCAACAACTTAGCAAGATCTTATCTCAAAAAAAAAATAAATAAAAGGGTTGGGGATATAGTTCAGTGGTAAAAGTGCCCCCAGGTTCAATTCCCAGTGCCAAAAAAATAAACCAAAACACTTGAGATGATGTCACGGCAAATTACAGTCGGCCTTTTGAAGGTACAGAAAAGGACTAGTGGTGGGAGGGACTTTACCAATATCTGGAATAATATTCCTTATTTTATATTTCTTTTTCCCTGAAATTTCTTGATACAAGAAAAATAGTATTTTCTGGTATAGGAAAAACGTTGTTAGTTATGGTGGCAGATAAATCTGAGACAGGTGTTTGTTATACTACTCTTTTCAATATTTTGTTAAGTCTTCTTTCACCCAAAAACAACACAAACAGAATTTTAGAAGACACTGTATCCTGAAGCAGTTGGGAACACATTTTTGGCTCATGTTTTCATGGTGTCTACCTTTTCACATGGTACACTTTTAGTGTTCATGTCTATCTCCTGATCAGAGGATAGGTAGTAGTAGCTACTGTGTAACAGCTGGGCCACAAGAAGCAATTAACAACTGAGGGAAATATTATGACATTTTCTCAAAATTTCTTAAAAAAAAAAAAAAATGCAGTAGTGGCTGAGGTTGTGGCCCAGCGGTGGAGCGCTTGCCTCGCATGTGCAGGGCTCTGGGTTCGATCCTTAGCACCACATACAAATAAATAAAATAAGTGTATTGTGTCCAATTACAACTAAAAAATAAATATTTTAAAAAAACCCATAAACTCTTAAAAAAATGCAGTAAAAACTGCGTAGTTTTAAATGTTATGGCCCATATACTTTATTAAGCTTGTCATTTAAACAGAGGCTTAATTTGGAAATACCATGTTAAGCCTACAGCTACCTTCATTTACCTGTGATGTGTCCGTTGTGCTCCTTGAGTTCATGAGCTTTCACCCACTGGCTCCCATTCTTCTTATAGATGTGCACTTCATGATTATTGGGGCTAAGGGCAATCTCTGGGGAAAGAAGACAGAATAATTATTAACACCTGATCTTGATATTATCACCAAAACAAAGAAACAAACAAAAATCCCCCCAAACCAGAAAAAGGATGTCACTGTTAGATTTTAAAAAGACAGAATAGGAAAACTGTTTTGAAAAAGTGTTTCCCAAATTCACCCCTGAAAAATTCTTTTGTTTTTATTATATGTGCGTCTGTGTGTGCACTGGGTATTCTTTATTTTATCTCCTCTACTTGTACCCTATATTTTAAAATGTTGTATAGGAAAACTAAATTTAGAAATTAATTTTTCCAGAAACGTATACAATTAATTGTCAACTAGAGTCTAACTAGCAAAAAATAAATAATGTTATTATATTTAGCTGAAATAACTTCAGATCACAGTGAAAATATTTTACATTAATAGAGATAAATATTTAATTTCTGTTACTTTCTGAAATGCTGAAAATAGTTTATAGATTTCCATTACTATTGTCATGGACAAAATCAGATTCTGCTGATAAACTATATGGAAGTTTTCCTTTACAATAAAGTCAATAGAAGTCACAAAATAAAATTCTATTTTCAAATTTCCTGAACCATGCCAAAATATTATGAGAAATGGATCTTACTGGTATATATGTATGTTTTTCTTCCTAGTTCATCCATTCTTTTTCTTCTTAAACATTGATTTCTTAAAATTAGGCTATATAGGGCTGGGGTTGTGACTCAGTGGTAGCACATGCGAGACCCTGGGTTCGATCCTCAGTATCACACAAAAACAAATAAATAAATTTTTTTTAAAAAGGATATATAGTTTCCCCATCTATATAATCACTTTCTTCTCAGGAAAGCTGAGATGACACTATGGAACTAGGTAAATATTTAGATCTATTTTAAATCCTAAGGCTTTTAGTATTTTTCTGGAAACAAGCTATATATTTCTCCAAATTTTTAAGAGGCAGAGTTTTCAAAAGCCAAATCCAAATTGAAACCTACACAGAACTATAAATTTTAAATTACAGTATCATAAAAATTTGGATCTGTATTAACAATAATTTGAAATATTCCCAAAACCTATTTTTATATGAGAAAGTAGAAACAGAAGACATAAGAAGCTCAGTTTCGAAGTAGCTCTGGATTCAGTGTACTGCAGGATGTACCTGTGAAACTACCCAATCAAATGCTCTTATTAGGTCTTCACTTCATCCCACAATAATTGGAGTGAACTTTGTTCATGTACCAAGATTTACTTAAAAATAAGAGTGGAAAATATCTGAAATGCTTTTTTTTTTTGGTACTGGGAATTGAACTCAGGGGTGCTTAGCCACTGAGCCACATCCCCAGCCCTTTTTTATATTCTATTTAGAGATAGGGTCTGAGTTGCAAGTGCCTTGCTAAGTTGCTGAGGCTGGCTTTGAACTCGTGATCCTCCTACCTCAGCCTCCTGAGTCACTGGAATTACAAGTATGCACCACCACACCCAACTTTGAAATGCTTTAAAAAGATATTGAATTTTTAGTTTCAAACAAACCCTAACAAAATCTCAGTAGTTTTCTTAACAGAAATGAATAGAATGACCCTAAAATACATGTGGAAATGCAAGAGACACAGAATAATTGAAACAATCTCAAAAAAAAAAAAAAAAAAAAAAAGCTGGAACTTCCTGCAGAGTTACAGTAGGATAAATACAAAGATCAATGGAACAGAACTGACAGTCCAGAAATAAACTCTCATATTTGTGTTCAATTGATTTTCAACAAAGGTGCCAAGATAAGAGACTTCAACACATGGTGCTGGGACAACTGTAAGCCCCCAGGGTGTGGGCACTGCACACCTGCAGCTGTTTCCTTTTCTGTATGCCCTCCCCCACCTCTTCTTCTTCTTCTTTTTGTTTTTTTTTTTGTTGTTGTTGTTGTTTTGTTTGTTTAGTGCTGGGGATTGAACCTGGAGAGCTCTCTCACCAAACTACATCCCGGCTTTTTTTTTTTTTTTTTTTAATTTTCAGTTGTAGACACAATACCTTTATTTATTTTTATGTAGTGCTAAGGATCAACCCAGGGCCTCACACATACGAAGCAAGCACTCTACAACCCCCAGGCCCCCAGTTCTTTTTATCTTTTGTTTTGAGATGGCGTTTCACTGTGTTGCTGATGCTAACCTTGAACTTGTGATCTTCCTGCCTCAGACTCCTGAATAGGTGGATTATGGATTATGCTCCACCACATAAAGCTTTTTTTTTTCCAATGTGGTAATATGTGAGTTGGATTTATTCATTCAGTAAATCTTCCTTTTTCTTCTTCCTCTTTTCTATATTGTGTCTCTTTTCTCATCATCTTTTCTCCTTTCCCTCATACTCTTGTTCTTTTTTCTTTGTCTTTTTTAATGAGATAATGTGTTGACTGGATTTATTCGTTCTATCTTTTTCTTCTTTCTCTTTTCTGTACTCTCCTGTTTTCTTCCTTCTTGCTTTTACTTCCTCTCTTTTCCCTCTTGCTTTCCTGTTTTTATTATCTTTTTTTCTTTTACCTTTTATACTTCCTCATGTCCCATATAGTATAATATCAATTTATGTTATTTTAAAACTAATTTTTCAGTCTATTATAGAATATAACTCCCCTTTCCAACTTCTGGACTAGTGGAGTTGTAGAAAACATTTTTAAGTACATTTTTATGGCTTATTTGTATATATGCTCTCAGGTAGTTGCACTTGAGACCTGATCCTCATCTCCTCCCAAAGTAGCCAGGGATTGATCACAGCTTTATAAAACACTGAGTAGGTGCTTTAACATAGAGACATTAACCCCTGGTTCAGGACACAGTAAAGACAAAGCAGCACACTAAGGATCCTCATATAACAGCGGAAAAGAGATCCGTTATAGCAGATGGGCAAATATCAACACAGAAAGACAAGAAATACAAGAAAACAAGGAAATACGCTGCCTCCAAAGGTCCATAAACCTCCAATAATTGAACTCATAGACATCACAGAAGTGGAAATGCTGGACAAAGAATATAAAAGGTTGAAGTTAAAATGATAAGTGAATTAAAAGAAGACCTAAGGAACGAACTATGGGAGAAAATACAGGAGAGAAAACAGCATTTCAGGGGCTGGGGTTGTGGCTCAGTGGTAGAGCACTTGCCTAGCACATGTATGGGACTGGGTTTGATTCTCAGCACCACATATAAATAAATGAATAAAATGGAATAAAATGAAGGTCCATCAACAACTAAATTTTTTTTAAAGAATAGCATTTCAATAAAGAGAGAGATTCTGAAAAAGAACCAAATAAAAAAATTAAGCAAATAAAAAAACCTCAGTGGAAAGTCTCACCAATAGATTAGATTAAGCACTGAGGTGGGAGCAGAGATCTAAGTTAATGACATTAATAATCTATTTAGTGAAATAATAGCAGAAAAAATTTCCAAACTTTGGAAACAAGATGGACATCCAGATACTGGAAGCATTTTAAACCACAAATAGACAAGACAAACTTGAAGGAACTCCTCACAACACATTATAATTAAAATGCCAAAAATAAAGATAAAAAAATTTAAAGCCACACCCCCTAAAACAAAACAAAAGACAACAACAACCACAACAACAAAAAAAAGGGTCACATTTAGAGAACTACCAATCAAAACAACATTGGATTCCTTAGCAGAAATTACCAGCTGGATATACCAGATTACAATATCCAATCATTCAAAATCAAAATGAAATAAAGATTTTTCAACATAAGCATAAGCTAAAGGAATTCATGACCATTAAGCCAGCATTGCAGAAGATCCTTAAAGGATTTTTACAAACATAAGAAGACACCAAGAGAGCCCAAGAAAGAATAAATCTCACTAGATGAATAGATAAGCAACCAGGAGCAGGGTTGCATGCCTATAACCCCAGCTACAAGTTTGAGGCCAGCCTCAGCAACTTAGCAAGACCGTCTCAAAATACAAATATGTTTAAAAAACTGGGGATGTAAATCAGTGGTATAGCATCTTTGGGTTTTTAATCCCCAGTATTAGAGGTAAAAGAAAGAGATAAGCAACTGAGAATTTGTATTGAAACAAACATTAGAAATAAATTAAAATGACAGGAAATAATATACATCTCTCTATAATAATGCTAAATGTAAATGGTTTTAATTCTTCAATTAAAAGACAGACTGGCAGACTGAATTTGTTTTTAAAAAGACCCAACTATATATTGTCTGCAAGAAACACATCTCACGGGCAAGTGGCACCTGCCTGTTATCTTAGCTACTCAGAAGAATAAGGCAGGAGGACTGTAAGTTTGAGGTTAACCTCTGATCTCAAAAATAAAAAGGACTGAGGATGTAGCTCAGTGGTAAAGTGCCCCTGCGTTCAATCCCCAGCACTACACACACACACACACAAATCTTGTAGGTAAAGACATCTGTAGGCTGAAAGTGAAAGAATGGAAAATAATATTCTATGCAAATGGAAGCTGAAAGCAAGCAGTACTTACTTATTTACTTACTTACTTACTATTTATTTATTGATGCTGGGGACTGAACCCAGGGCCTTGTGAATGCAAGGCAAGCACTGTACCAACTGAGATATATCCCTAGCTCTATTTATTTGTTTGTTTATTTTTATTTTGAGACAGGGTCTCATGAAGTTGCTAAGGCTGGCCTTGAACTTGCAATCTTCCTGTCTCAGCCTCTCAAGTAGCTGGGATTACAGGCATGCGCCACTGTAACCAGCTAGTAAAGCCAGTTCTAAGAAAAAAGTTTATGTTTATAGCTAAGAGTGCTTCATAAAAATATCAGGCTAGTGTGGTGGCACATGCCTGTAATTCCAGCAGCTCCGGATTCTGAAGCAGGAGGATTCTGAATTCAAAGTTAGCCTCTGTAATGGTGAGGCGCTACATAAAATACAAATAGGGCTGGCTCAGTAGTTGAGTGCCTCTGAGTTCAATCCCAAGTACCAAAAACCAAAAAATCAGAAAGTTTCCAAGGAAATAACCTAATGATTCATCTCAAGGTTTTATTTTTATTTTTTGTAGTACTGGGGATTGAACCCAGGGCCTTGTGCGTGCTAGGCAAGCACTCTACCAGCTAAGCTATATTCCCAGCCCCACATCTCAAGGTTTTAGAAGAACAAGAATAAACCATTCCCAAAATCAGTAGAAGAAAAGAAATAATAAAGATCAGAGTTGAAATTAATGAAACTAAAAGAACAATAAAGAGGATCAATGAATCAGAGTTGGTTCTTTGAGAAGATAAATAAGATTAATAAACCCATGGCCAAACTAACCAAAACAGAGAGAAAATAGATATTCCAACAGACATGACTGAAATCTAGAAGATCATTAGGGACTATTTCGAAAACTTACATTTCAATAAATTAGAAAATCTAGAAGAAATGGATAAATTTCTAGACAAACATTACCTACAAAATTAAAGTAAGAGGAGAGAGGAAACCTAAACAGACCAATAGCAAGCAATGTGATTGAAGCAGAAATAAAAAGTCTTCCAACAAAGAAAAGCCCAGGACCAGATGTATTCATAGCTGAGGTCTACTAGATCTTCAAAGAACTAATGCCAGTGCTCCTCAAATTATTCTAGGAAATAAAATGGAGGGAACACTTTCAAACTCATTCCATCAAGCCAGTACCATCCTGATACCAACAGCAGATAAAGACACATTGAGGAAAGAAATCTATGATGAACATAGATACAAAAATCTTTAATAAAATATTACCAAATTGGATTTAAAAGCATCATAATGACTGTACACCATGATGAAGTTGAGTTCATTCCAGGGATGAATGGATGAAATGATGGTTCGACACAAATAAACAAACACAAAATACCACATAAACAGAATCCAGGACAAAAATCACATGATCATCTCCTTGAATACATTTGGAAGAACAAGAGACCCAGAATAACCAAAGCAATTCTGAGCAAGAAGGCACCACAATACCCAACTTCAAATTATACTACAGAGCAGGAGTAACAAAATCAGCTTGGTACTGGAATAAAAATAGACATGTAGACCCACGGAACAGACGAGAAAACACAGAGAAAAACTCATACAGCTACATTTATCTGATTCCTGACAAAGGTACTAGAAACTTATGTTGGAAAAAAGACAGCCTCTTAAACACAAGGTGCTGGGAAAACAGGATACCTATATATAAAAGAATGAAAATAGATTCCTATCTCTCATTCTACACAAAGTCAACTCAAAATGGATCAAAGACCTAAGAGTAAGAATAGAAACTGCACAACTTTTAGAAGAGAATACAGTAGCAACACCCTCAGTGCAGGAGTAGGCAAGGACTTCCTCAATAGGACTCTTATAGCTCAGAAAAGAACACCAAGAATCAATAAATGGGCTGGTGTCAGATTAAACAGCAGTCTGCATAGTGAAGAAAACAATTAACAGCATAAAGAGAGAACCTATAGAAGATTAGAAATTAAAAATTAGAAATCTTTGCTAACTACTCTTCCTTCAGCCAGAGGGTTAATATCTAGAATACATGAAGAACTGAAAACACTCCACGCCAGAAAAACCCAAAGTACACATTCAATAAATGGGCAATGAACTAAACAGATACTTCTCAAACTAAACTCAAATGGCCAACAATTATAAGAAGAAATGTTCAGCATTTCTAGCTATCAGGGAAATGAAATCAAAACTACACTGAGGGGGCTGGGGTTGTGGCTCAGGGGTAGAGCTCTTGCCTAGCATGTTGGTAGAGTGCTTGACTCGGTTGTACAAGGCCCTGGGTTCAATCCCCAGCACCACAAAATAAAATAAAGGTATTGTGTCCACCTACAACAATAACAAAAATAAATCTTAAAAAAAAAAAAAAGACTCCATCTCACTCCTGTTAGAATAGCAATCATCAGAATACAAATAACAGTAAATGCCAGCAAGGATTTAGGGGGAAAAGGAACTTTTATATACTGTTGGTAGGAATGTAATTTAGTATAGCCACTATGGAAATCAGTATGGAGGCTCTATAAGAGAGTAAATCTTATGTCCTTTTCACATGTGACACTGAAATATGTGAACTTTAAAAATTTGTAAATCTGAAATTTATCTACGGTGACAAAATAAAGAAGCAATGTTAATAGAATATACTTACGGGTACGATCCCTGTTCCAAGCATGACAGGTGATTGGCTCTAGTAAAAACTGATGCAGGGACATTATTCTTAGTGTTTTCAGAAGATAGAAAGCTGCAACAAACAATAGAAATAAAGCACTTAAAATGGCAGGTGATCAATATTTTTAAGTTGCCTGAAGATCCTGAAATGTTTGGAGATAAATAAAACACTGTACTGTCATTTAAAAAACTCAAATCAATGTCACAAATTAATCACTTAAGAAGTACTATCACTGGGTGTGTGTATTCTCCTGTAATCCCAGCTACTTGGGAGGTTGAAGCAGGAGGATTGCAAGTGAGAAGCTAGCCTCAGTAACCTACAAACAAAGTGAAAAAGGCAGGGGGTAGAGTTCAGTGGTAGAGCACCTCTGAGTTCAATCTCAATACCACAAATAAATAAATAGAACAAGCACTGCAATCCCCAATAGAGAATTGATTCTGACAGGTGTGGGTGCAGGCCTATAATCCCAGAAGCTCAGGAGGCTGAGGCAGGAGGATGGTAAATTCAAAGCCAGCCTCAGCAACTTAGCCAGGCCCTAAGAAACTCAGAAAGACTTTATCTGTAAATAAAATATTTTTTAAAAGTGCTGGGGGCGGCTGGGGTTGTGGCTTAGCAGTAGAGCATTTGCCTAGCACAGGCTTGGCTCTGGGTTCAATCCTCAGCACAACATAAAATGAATAAATATATTAAAAGATATTATGCCCAACTACAACCAAAAAATTGAACCCCTGGGTTCAAAACCCAGTACAAAAAAAAAGAGAGAGAGAGAGAGAGAGAGAGAGAGAGAGAGAGAAAGAGAAAGGGAAGGAGGGAGAATGTGTCTAGAATTTATTCTGACAAGGTCATCAATGGGTTGTCAAACCATGGGTGAAAGACTTGGTACAGGATATTCACAAAGTCTCAAATGATCATCCCACACAGTACTTAACAGTTATAGAGGGAAAAACATGCCTTTATAATAAAGAAATATGGCAGTCACCATCTTAAACCAAGTGATTAAACTTCTTTATCACAGATAGTGGAACAATCCAACCTGATGGGCCTCTTGAAGAGAGACAATCATCATTTATAAATAGCAACTAATTTATCATCCAAACCAGACTACTTTTGAGAGCAAAAAGGGGCACTATTAATAATTATGATGTGACAACAGGTCACAGGACTATCCCAGAGAAACCTCGGGCATGGTCAACCCACCTTTGAAGTATTAATGCCAAACATATTTATTCTAAATTGAAACAAGATCCAGATCTAATTTTGGTTCACAAGAAATAAAGGGGGTAAGAATTAGCTAAACAACAAAGGAGGAAATAAAACACCAGATGTGTGCCCTTCTATAGAATAATGGGCCTGGACTACAAAAAAGGCACCATGGGAGAGCAACTGTTCCAGATTTGAAAAAGAACTATGAAAGCCAAATTCCATAAATGAAGTTGATTATAATCTTTATGTTTTAAAATAACCTAAGACATACATTGTACAAGGAAATGTTTAATTTGAACTAGATATTACATGGAATTATTTTTATTTTCCTAGCTTTGTTAATTGTACTGCCATTAGGTAGGAATCTGTCTTAGCTTTTAGGAGATAAAGATATTGACATGTTTAGGGATGATATGTCATGATGTCTTCTGTAACTTCCCTCCCTCCCACCTCCTGTTCCTTCTTCCTTCCTCTTTTTCTTTTCTATCCTTCTTTCTTTTCTCTTTCTTCTGGGAATTGAATCCAGAGGCAACAGATTCCATCCTCCTGCCTCAGCCTCTCTAGCTGCTGGGACTACAGGTGTACGCCACAGCACTTAATTATTTTCGATTGTCTGGGCCTGAAAATATAGAAAATGTGAATGTGACAAAAAACTATTACAACTGGTAAATCTAGGCAAATATTATGCAGGTGTTTGTGACATTACTCTTTAACATCTTATTATAACTAGATGAAAGGCAGAAATGTGAAAAATATCATTAAATTAAAAATCAAGGGCTAGGGTTGTGGGTCACTGGTAGAGCATTTGCCTCACATGTGTGAGGCACTAGGTTTGATCCTCAGCATGATATAAAAATAAATAAAATAAATGTATTTTGTCCATCTGCAACTAAAAATATTTTTTAAAATCAAGTAAAATTCTCTATTTTATAGGTACCCAAATCTAGATCCATTAAAGAAGTAACCATTACCTCAAATTGGGGGAAATTTTCTAAAAAAGCAACCAACCTTCCCCTTTCCCCAGCTATGGAATTTCTAAGAGGCACTCACTTCAAACTGAAGTTTCAACACACTTAAGTCCTGTTGGCTCAGGTGGCGCCTAAAACGTGAGGGAACAATTCTGACGCCATAGAAAACAAATGGAAGAAGAAGGGAAAAAAAAAAAAAAAAAGAAAGAAAAGAGCCCCCAGAGGGTTGTGAATGAACAATAAAAGTTCAACTAAGAGAGGAGAAATGGTATTAGTGGAAAACAGAAGAAATACTTCCACTAAAGGAAACCCAAAGTAAAAAAAAAAAAAAAGGGCATCCTCAAATAAAAAGCACCTAGTATCTTAAATTGCCAGATAAATATCAGTGCTTCACATTTTATTCTAAGGGTAAGATATTTAAGTCATTATTTTCTTTTATATGTCCTAAAAAGCAAATGGCAACTCATAAATAAATAGCCTGTAATTGAAAATTTTAAAAAATTTAATGAATTCAACAGACTGTTTGATTTGCTTTTTTAAAAATCAAAACTTTCAAGCTGGGCATGGTGGCACATGCCTCTAATCCCAGGGCTTGGGAGGCTGAGGCAGAAGGATTGTGAATTCAAAGCCAGCCTCAGCAACTTATCGAAGCCCTATCTCAAAATAAAAAATAAAAAGGGCTGGGAATGTGTCTTAGTAGTTAAGTGCCCCTGGGTTCAATCCCTGGTACCAAAAAATAAAATAAAATAAAATAAAAACTTTCAGAGACTCACAGCATACTTTTATCCTGATATCTGATGCTTACCCTAAATTGTTCTGTCACAACAGATTTTACTCAGAGCTACTCAAAATAACCCATCAACATGTCACAAATATCTCTTTAATTAAAAGTAGTTTAGAGCAAGATGGGGAGTAGGTGCCTATAGTCCCTGCTACATTGGAGGCTGAGGCAGGACTGTTTGGGCCTTGGAGTTAGAGACCAGCCTGGACAACAAAGGGAAAACCTCATCTCAAAAGTAAATAAATTAAGCCAATTTAATTTAAAAGCCAAATTTGACATTTTTGTTAACTGAAATAAAATTGGTCTGCAAACTAATAATTTAATGTGAATATCTATGTGTAATAAAAGCACATATTTCATGTAATCTGAAAAGGTACAGATACAAAGGCTTTTTCATTCTTCAAGTCAGTTTTATAAGCAAGATTAAAAAGAGGTACTATCTCAAAATAAAAAAATAAAAAGGGCTGGGGATGTGTCTTAGTAGTTAAGTGCCCCTGGGTTCAATCCCTGGTATCAAAAAATAAAAAAATAAAATAAAATAGGTAAGCAGGGCTGGGGTTGTGGCTTAGTGGAGCACTTGCCTAGCACATGTAAGGCACTGGGTTCCATCCTCAGCATCACATAAAAATAAATAAATAAATAATAAAAAAAATAAAATAAAAGGTATTGTGTCCATCTTCAACTAAACACACACACATACATACACACACACAATGGCATAATTACTTCTAAAATTGCATTTCTAATTGTTATATCACTCAAGTTCTATATTTGAACATATACCCAGACCTGTACTTCTTTTATAATCATGTGGCTATTTTACATCTGAAAGCCAAGTCAACATTTACATTTGTCAAATTTATAATGCAGGCTCTGGAGTTATGGCTCAGCAGTAGAGCGCTCGCCTATCACATACAAGGTGCTGGGTTCGATCCTCAGCACCACATAAAAATAAATAAATAAAATAAAGGTATTGTGTCCAACTAAAACTAAAAAAATTAAAGTAAATAAAGGCATTCTGTACAACTACAAAAAAATTTTTAAAAAATGTATAATGCAGCTAGTAAACATAGCCTGTATTTACCAAATTCAGTAAATGCAGGAGAAATTCATAATAGTCTGAATTTTCTACCAAAAAAAACCATATTTTCTTTATAGGGTGAAAATTATTTCTAAACTATGGTTAATATTTATGTAAAATCTTTGTAGTAATAGGATCAGAGAGGAGAAAACAGTACAGATGGTGATATTAAATTTAGCAGGTTTCTACTTTCATTGTCCAGCACTGAGGGAGATAAAAATGATTTATGGCATATTATGATCCCAAGGACTCCCCAATTCTTTTCTTAACCTATCACTTTGAGCAGAATAATTCTGATAGATGGTTAGCCATGGGCTCTGCAGTCAAGGGGGCTTGGATTTGAATCTTTGCTTTGATACAATACTAATAAGACACTCTTTGAATCTAATTTATTTCATCTGTAAAGCAGATCTGCTATTGACATCCCAAGGCTATTGGCAGGAGGGTGAAATGAGATAACATGGAAAAGCATGCAGTGCAGAGTCCAGCCCATACTACAACTGTTTTAGTTGTTGCTAAGCTGGTTCCCTTTCTTCCTTTGGTTGGAGGCTTTTGAACCATCCTTAAAAAGTACCCTTGGAGCTTGGTAAGTTAACATGCTATAAATTCTTGCCTTGCTCCAGTGAAGCTTTAAAATAGTCATCAGTGAGAATTTCAGTTCCTTGTTTAGGGTCAGTTTTCAAGATTGTGATTCATCGAGTTTCTAATTGCTCTCATTACCCAACCCAGGAATATCAGGTACTCCTACAAGGTCACCACACCTTCCAATTCCAGTCTCACCATGCAGGACTTGTGTCAGTAGAGAATTAGATAACTAGATAACAATTATTGCCACTCTTCCTCCAAAGCAGCAATTTTAATTTTCCAAGATGATTCCTCCTCCTCTAATTTTGAGAGACAGATGAATTCTAGAAGGTCCCTAAATACCACCTGGTAGGAAACAGCCAATGACACCCACTCTCTAATAGGGTAAATAGACCCTCCTGAATGATAACCTCTCCTTCATGTTAAGATAGCTGAAAATCCAGGCCTACCAAAACCAAAAAAGGTAGATTAAATTGGTAAAAGTGGGTAGAACTAAGATAATTTCAGTAATTTAGACAAATGAGTTAAAATGGAAGACACCAAAGGCACAGTATTATAAAACAGATGGTTTTATAATTAAAGATTCTAAAGCACAAGTATTTCGTGCCTACTATGTTCCTAACGGTGTTGAAAGCACCAGGATGGGGCCAGAAATATAAATAAATCAGACACCATTCTGTTCCTCAAGTCTGGGTAGGGTGTGGGAGTAGGAGAGGAAGGAAAGACATAGAATGCCCAGAAACACTAATAACAGCTAATATTTATTGAACACCTACTCCGAGCCAGAAACTATTCTAAGCGATTTACGCAAATTAACTCTCTTGATTCTCAGAAAAAAAAAAAAAAAACCAACTAAGAATCGTCTCATTGCAGATGAGCAAAGAGAAGCAATCTTCCCAGGGTCACCCAACAAAGTGGTGGTGTCTGGGCAGGAACTGCGGCGTCCCTACATAAGGGGTTCCACCAAGATAATGGAAGCACATAAAAAGGTGCAATTTTGACTTGAGGGAGATTCCTGCAAGGGAAATCTTAAGAACTCTGAGGGAAGACGCTCCTCGAGTTGGGGTAGGTCCTGGAATAACTAAAGGATTGAAGGCTGCCCTGGATAGGAGGCAAATATTCCAGGGGCGCCTTCTGCGGGCAGGGACTTATTGTAGATTCTAAAGAAAGAAGTGAATGGTGCCTACTGACGACCCTTTAGGAGGAGAGCATCCCGTTAACTCAATTTTACAGACTCTGCTAGATGCCCACAGGAGAGGTGCAAACGGGGCCCTGGGGACTCCAGAGATCCGAGGTGACCCAGAGCTAGAAAATCGCGAGAAGCGATCGATCTATGTGCGGGGGGACGCCAGGGGCTCAGAGGTGCTCCGGGAGAACAGGGGTTCCGTGCCCACTCCGAGGCCCGGGCAGGGAGACCCGGCCGCCCCCAAGCCTCGGCTCCCTGCGGCCTAAGCCCCCGGCTCCCCGCCTCCGCGGGTCCCAAGCAGGTGCGAGATCAGGATAATGGAGGTCAACTGGGTCAGACGTTCGCCCCTGCTGCTCCTTACCTGGGGTCGGGGCGGTCCGGAGGGGCTCGGAGCGGAGAATTCGCGGACTCTGGTCAGTCGACGCGAACAGGCTCCGGCGGGCGAGGGCGGAGGACCGAGGCCCAGAGGGAGCGGCTGACAGATTCCGGAAATGACCACTGCGCCTGCGCAGCAAGGCCGCGCGGTCGTTCTGCGCACGCGCACAGACTCAGCGTGCACCGAGGGGCGGAGCCTGGGAGGGGGCCACGGCTGGGTGTCGGAGCTGGTTCGCTGTCCCCGCGGCCTCGGAACCGTAAAAAAGCTGGAAGATGCTGGCTGAGCAGAGTGGGGCGGTTCACTCCTCACCTCGGAAAGTTTTCTCAGAATAATGGAACAAGGTGTGGCGCCTTGGCCGCTTCACAGGCGCTTTTGTCAGGACAGGAATTACCGAGGCTTGGGGTCGTTCGAGCTGTGTGGATCTGAGGAATGACTGGTTTTGTCCCTTTAGAAAGTCTGGGTCAGAAGCCGTGGAACCTCCTCGACCCTTCCTCAGTCAGGACCCCTTGTGCCCTGCTCCCAAGATGGCGCCACGGCGAAAAAAGAGTTGGGGGGAACTTGGCTGCTCTCCCGAAGCACGTGGAGACAGGGTGCTTGCTGTGCAGATGCAGCTTCTAAGAACTGTCGCGGACCCCAGGACCCCACTTCCAACCAGTCCTTGAATCCATATAGATTCTGGAGCAGCACCCCCATCCCATGCAGGTCACTAACTTAGTGCTCGTTTCATTCTCTCGGTTTACACGTTTGACCCCCAACGCTTGATGGTAAGGTGATGTTCACAAAAGTGAATTTATCAGACTCCCAATTTCACATCCATGCTGTGTTCTTTGGATTTAATTAATTCAGCTGTTCATGGAGCGCTAAAGCAGGAAGACACTGGTTTTACTTTGTTGCATGGTCAAAAAAGTCTTTGATCATGGGGGAACAAGGACAGATTGGAAGGATCATTGTAAATTAACCGCCCCAAGAGACAACTTGGCAAAAGGAAAGTCAGCATTCATGGAAAGCAAGGATTCCTAGGTCTGGGGCTGTAGCTCAGTGGCAAAGCATTTGCCTAGCATCCCTGAGGCACTGGGGTTCCATCCTCAGCACTACGTAACAATTAACAAAATAAAGGCATTCTGTCCATCCACAACTACAAAAAAATAAATAAATTAAAAAGAAAGCAAGGATTCCTTTAATCCCTCAGTATGTAGAGTTGGTACCCAGAGTCAAAACACCACCTGCATATTATTTAGAGCCTTCCACCTCTTTGCGAAGAACAGTTCCTGCTTTGAAGGAATTTATAACCTGGGAAGATGAGAATGACAGACAAATTAGTACCAGACTCTGATCAGTGACAAAAAAGGAAAGAATCTAACTCCAGAAAAAAATAATGGGCTTTCATTATCAATCACTGGTTCTATCTTTTGAATATTTTGCATTTTAGCCTAAAAGCTTACTATTTATGAATTTCAAAGCAGAATTCCCCTACCCCCCAACTGGGGATTGAACCCCAGGGTACTCTATCACTGAGCTACATGCCTAGCCGTTTTTAGTTTTTGTTTTGAGACAAGGTCTCACTAAATTGCCCAGGCAGGCCTAGAACTTGTGATCCTCCTGCCTAAAGATGACAGGTGTATGCCACTGTCCCCAGCCAGAAATCAGAATTCTTAATTTAAATGATATCTTTAACCACCTTATTTTTGAAACTGAGGAAACAAGACCAGATAATTTTTTTAAAATATTTTTTTAGTTGTAGATGGACACAATATCTTTATTTTATTTATTTATTTTTATATGGTGCTGAGGATTGAACCCAGTGCTTCATACCTGCGAGGCAAGCGCTCTGCCACTTAGCTACAACCCCAGCTCAAGACCAGAGAATTTTGAGTCTTGAAGATTTTGAGAAAAGGAAGGAGCAGGGCTGACCTTTCCATCATGGCTTGTGTTAGAGCCACTGGAGTTCCAAGGAGGACCAGTGATGAGTTATGGTGTTTTCCTTGCGTGTGATGACACTGATTTAGTATCTAAAATAAGAAGTCTGACTTTTAAAAATTTAGTATCAGAAGGACTGGGGGTGTAGTGCTCAAGGCCCTGGGCTTAATCCTTGGCACCATAAAATAATAATCATACTAACAACAACAATAATAATAAATAAAAAAGTATCAGGAAAGGTGGTTGTATTACTCAGGCTGGCACTATGGCAAAACCTGAGATAATTAGCAAAGAAGAAAAGGTTTATTTGGACTTCCTGTTTTGGATGGTCTAGTTCAAGATTGGGCAGACCCATTGCTTTTAGTTTGTGGTGGGTATGCTGGATGGTAATGTCAGAGAGCATGAGAAGTAGCAAACAGTTTACCTCAATGCCAGGGAGCAAAAGAGAAAGTAGAAGGAAGAGGCCTGGATCCCACATTTCCTTTCAAAGGCAGTGGCACTAAGAACCTCTTACTAAGTTCCAGGATCTTAAAGTTTCCATCATTTCCCAGGAGCACCACTCTGGGAACCAACAAATGGACCTCTGGGGTCATGCAACATCTAGACTAGCTTGTAGTACTTAGAAGTGGAGGGTGAGAGCAAGAGAGGGGTTGGACACTGCTGAGGGATGATTTTGGTTGCTTGCCAGAGAGGTTTGGAATTGGATTGGATTGGAATTTGGTCAAAATTCATGTCATCAGATATTTATGCAAGGACTCTGTTTTTGGCTAGGGGGCGGTGTGGAGAGTGGGAATGAGTAATTGGGATTGAACTCAGGACCTGGAGCAGTGCCTTAAGCATGTTAGACAAGGGTTCTACCACTGAGCTATATCTCTAGCCCAAGTCATTAGGTGTTTAATAAGTACTTACCAACTGCCAAGTACAGATGATCCTTGATTTATAATGGAGATCACTTCCAGATAATCCCATCATAAATTGAATATATATTCTAAGTATAAAATATTAATACACCTAGGTTCTAGGTTATAACCTAGGTCCTAGGTTAGCAACATAATACACTGTAGAGTATTGGTTGCTTACCCTTGTTGATCCCATGGTTGGCTGGGAGCTGCAGCTCACATCTGCTGGCCCACATTACAATAAAAGATGGAATACATATTACTTGGGTAAGATCAAAACTCAAAATTTGAAGTATGGGCTGGTTGTGTTGGTGCTTGCCTTATCAGTTTTGCATCATTATAAAGTTGATAAATAAGTTGAACCATTGTAAGATAATTACTATATTTCTTCTTTTGTCAGAAGCAGATATTTTGTGTGTCAACTTGACTACAGAGCACCTGTATTTTGGTCAAACATTATTCTGGGTGTTTCTGGGGGCGGGGTGGGGTAGAGTTCGGATGAGATTGACATTTAAACTGGTATACTAAATAAAGCAGATTTGGGAGATTGCCCTCCCTGATTAGATTGGGTCTTGTCCAATCAGTTGAAGACTTGAATAAAATAGATCACTGACCTTCCGAGTAAGAGTAAATTCTGCGTGTCAGCCTTCAAACTGGAACATCATCTCTTTCTGGTTCTACAGCAGTTTCCAGCGTTCAAACTTGAATGTCAACTGCAGAAGACTTGCCAGTCTCCATAATCATGTGACCCAGTTGCTTATCTTTTTATTTATTTCTTTATGGTTTATTGGAGATAGGTTCTATTTCTATGAAGAATCCTAATACAGTAAGTATTTAGCAAGACTCCCAATCTTTTTATTTTATTTTATTTTATTTTTTGTAGTAGGGATTGAATGTGGGTACTTTACCACTGAGCTGCATCCCCAGCCCTTTTTATTTTGATACAGGGTCTGGCTGAGTTGCTGAGGGCCTTGTTTAGTCGCTGAGGCTGACTCCCCATCCTTGAAGGGCCCTGGTCCTCTCAACTTTCATCTTCATAGTCCTGAAAGTCTGTTAAAAGAATCACTTATTCTTTTTTTTATATATTTATATTTTAGTTGTAGGTGGTGGATACAATATCTTTATTTCATTTTTATGTGGTGCTGAGGATCGAACCCAGTGCCTCACACATGCTAGGCAAGCAGTCTATCACCGAGCCACAACCCCGGCCCCAAGAATCTTATTCTTACCTCCCTATTGTGGAATCAGCTTTGTGTGGTGGTATTTACCTATAGTCCCAGCTATGTGGGAGGCTGAGGCAGGAGGAGTTTGAGTTCATCCTGGGTCACAAGGTGAGACCCTGTTTCAAGGGGAAAAATTAAAAAGGCACAGTAGAATCAGTGAGTAACCTGTGGAGTAAGCAGTCCTAAATACTGGGCTCACTTTTTTATGTTCTCTTTACTTTTGGATATTGACCTGGTAGGTCTTATTACATTTTCAGGTCTCTTTTATCTTTGAGTAAATTTTTTGCATATTTTGTCCTCTTTTCTAATTATGACTAGTGGAAGGATTGTTGTTTGTTGCCCTAGTCCTCCAGTAGCCGAACAATTTGATCAGTAACCATTTTTTAATATTACCCTGTTTGTCTGTTTTAGTTTGCTAAATTCTATTGCATTAATTATATATCTTTTTTTTTTTTTTTGAGATGGAGTTTCACTATGTTGTCCTTGCTGGCTTTGAATTCCTGGGCTCAAATGATTATTCCATCTCAGCACCCTGAGTAACTGGAACTAGGTGCACCACCATGCAATTATATATCTTTGACACATACTATGTTGTGTTTACCATACATATTTGTTGCCAGTTAGAAGGAATGTTTAATTCTCACCCAGAGTGTATATCATCATTACTGCTTGCAAACATAATCAGGGAGTTCATTAAGTATTAAATAATTGGGTAATTAGTATTTAAATGTTTATATTATATAGAACTGTTTGAAGGTTTTTAAGAAGGTCTTAGTGATATTTGGATACATTGGTTGGAATTTGGGACAGGCTGGGAGTACATGCTTATTTCTTACTTAAAATAATATAGCATAGACTCCTTTGATCTAAGAATTGTTTTCAGAAATTTTTTTTTAATATTTATTTTTTAGTCTTTGGCGGACACAACATCCTTGTTTGTATGTGGTGCTGAGGATCGAACCCGGGCCGCATGCATGCCAGGCGAGCATGCTACCCCTTGAGCCACATCCCCAGCCCCGTTTTCAGAAATTGATTAATCTGGAATGACTATAGTTAGTTCTAATCATGGCATATAGATACCTGTTTTATGTGCTTTATGTATGGGCATCTTACCATATCACATTCACAAATGAAGATATTGGCAAAATTCTAGTGATTACATACCTGGAGAGAAGTTAATCAATGTGAGAATGTCTCTAGGGACAAATTTAAAATAATGGAAAATTGTAAGTCTAATAATTATTTCCATAAAACACTGAACAAAATACCTGTTTTACTTATGAGCACAATGGCTCCTGTTTGGTTCCTGCTTGTGGACCTGGACCACAGATGCTAGTGAGCCCAATATTCTGCTTCCCTCCAGACACACCTTCTAAGTAACCTCACAGGCGCTTGGCTTCCGTTACCACCCATAGATTGATATCTTTCACAGATATGTTTCACTTTGTCTCAGACCACTGATAGTTCTGACTGCTAGAGACAGGATCTCTCTGAGTTGCTTAGCACCTCGCTTTTGCTGAGGCTGGCTTTGAACTCTCGATCCTCCTGCCTCAGCCTCCAGAGCCACTGGGATTACAGGTGTACGCCACCACAACCTGCTAGAAGTTGGTTTTAAAAACTTCTATATAGGAAAGTTTTATAGAACTATTGCTGCAATAGTTCTATAGAACTCATTTTTTTTTTATTAACCTAACTCAGGAAACGGGAAGAAGTTCGAAGAATAGTTCCTTATAATAGCCAGCATCATCCCATCCAACTTTTGATTCAACTCTAACTCAAGGTTGACCTTTTTATAATAAATCTCTAGCCTTGATTCCTGGTAGCTTGAGGGTGGGAGGGTTGGGAGTGTTTGTGATGATTTCTTGGTTCTTGGAAACACCCATGGGTTATGCTCCTTGAGAAAAACTCAGAACCTTTTGATTTCCCCACAAGGACTCCCCACTCCCACTCCCACAAAAAAAAAGAGGAGAAAGGCAATTGGTGATGTATAGCAGCCTTGAAACCTGACTCAAGACAAAGCCATTTAAGTAATCTTTGGTCCATTTTCTCGAAGAACATGGTTTCAGTGTCCTGGTTTTGATCATTGTGAATACCACTTAACGTCATTATTTTTCAAGGCCACACATTATACCTTGTATCAAGCCATTCTGAAAATAAACATCCTTAGAAAAGAACAGAGTCAGTTTTCTTACAGATACTAAGAAACTTGACCTCATGCTACAAGGAATTTCTTGCTCTACCATTATGATCTTAGTCAAGTCACTGATACCACCTACATCTGGACCCATCGCTGCTGCAAAGCAAGGGGCTTCTTTGGAATGCCCTGAGTTTGGGGAGAATTGGGCCAACCATCCACCAGGAGACAATGATGGGGTCTCTGTGCTGGGGATGGAACCTTGAGCACATTAGTCAAGCACTCTACCACTGAGCTGCATCCCCAGCCCACAATGGAACCTAAGGCCTCATGGAATGTCCCTCACATTTCTCCAGCAGGAGGCTCACAGCTGTCATCTACTAGAGTGATAGACCTGATTAAGGCTCCACGGGAGGACAAGGGTTAAAGTCCTGCAGAATGCTCAAAAAAGTTGCTAAGTGTCTTTGTCAAGTCATCTCATTTAAACTTCACAGATGCTTCTATTCCTCATTTAATAGTTGAAACAGGTTAGATAGGATAAGTTGCTTCAGATCACATTCCTGGGTAAGTGGAACCTCTCTGTCCAACTTCAGAGTGTATGAATTAGACTTAGGTAACTATAGAGATGAAAACTAGAACAAACAATGCAAAGTATTTAGTACTCCTTTCATCCCCTAAATATTTTGGTTCAGTATCAAGTGGGACTTTCTGATCATGATCATCATTCAAAATTGGCACAGACTGTTTTTTTTTCCTTGTCAGTGTTCAAGTAAAAGATGGATTACCAGTTTTTTTTCAATATTATTATTATTATTATTATTATTTAGTTTTCAGTGGACACAACATCTTTATTTTATTTTTATGTAGTGCTGAGGATCCAACCCAGCGCCCCGCACATGCCAGGCGAGTGCGCTACCACTTGAGCCGCATCCCCAGCCGGATTACTAGTTTTTGAGGAATGATATGGAGAATTCCCACTTGATTGAGAGTTGGCTAGCTACTCTGTTAAATATCCCATCCAGCCCTAAAATTTTAAAATAATTCCAAAATTCTGTGATTTGGTATCTCCAGGAAATTCACACATGGCAGTTAGAGACCCCGCCACCAGAGGGCAATGTTTTCACATTTGATTCAGTTGTAGGAAAGGAAACAAAATTCCCTCTGGAGCTACCTAGATGGTGCCAAGTTTAGAACCATCACAAGGGTGATGTGGACCTAGGGGATGATGGAGATAGACTCACCAAGGAATAGTATCCCTCTCTTCATCGCCATGAACAATGGTTTCTTTTTTCTTTTCTTTTTTTGTATTGGGGATTGAACCCAGGGTCACTCTATCACTGAGCTACATCCACAGCCCTTTTTTGTTTTTAAGACAGAGTCTTGCTGAGGCTAACCTAGAATTTTCAATCTTCCTGCCTTAGCCTCCTGAGTCACTGGAATTATAGGTATGCACCTCCATGTCTGGCTCTGAACAATGATTTCTCTTTCTTTCTTTCTTTCTCTTCTCTTCTCTTCTTTCTCTCTCTCTCTCTCTCTTTTTTTTTTTTTTTCAGTAGTGCTGGGGATCGAACCCAAGGACTTGTACAGGCTAAGCAAGCACTCTACCAACTGAGCTGTAACCCCAGCCCCTTCAACAATAATTTCTGTCTGCCAGTGTGTTAGAAGGAGGTCAGAGGTCAGAAGAAGGACATACCATTTCCAGAGAGCCAGGGTTCCCAGGGCTGTGAAGTGGCAGGAAATCTTTCCTCGTGGCTGCCCTACAGCTGCACTCTGAAGATTAGGAAAGCAAGGAAAGGAACAGGGTCCAGGAGTATTAGAAGGTCATAACAGAAACCCTGCCACACCAGGGAAGGCTGAAGGATCCAGGAGTATTCAGCCTTGAGAAGAGAAAACTTGGAGGAACTGTGAGAACTGTCTTCCATTTGAAACCCAGGACCCTAGGTTTCAAAACCAGGGACATCAGGAGATTGACCATCAGGGGCCAGGTCTCAGCTTGATTTGAAAACTAACTTTTTGGCACCATCAGAGAGGATTTACCTTGAAAGTCAACTCGTTCTATCATCTAGTCACTCTACACATATTTACAGTGTGACCTCTTCAGGCCTGGCACTCAGTAGTTGCTGAGGATACAGCCATGAACAAAACACACAAAGCTGCCCTTCAGAAGCTGACTCGCCCATGTTCAAACATTCTGGGAGACACTGAGGCAGAATATGCATCAGCTTCACAGGATGTCAGCCTGGATACATCTTAATATTCCCTCAGGGGGATTCTACAACGTTTTTGGTCTTAATAAGCCTAGTTTGTCTTCAGTACTCTGTATACTTTTTTGGAGTTTGGAAAGAACCTCATCAAGACTGCGTGGGGATTATGGTATCCAATTGAAGCAAACCTGTGAATATAGGTACACAATAGGAATCAGGTATGTGGCAATTGTAAAAATTGCCTTTGGATTTGGAAATCTTAAAACAATAAAATTCTTTCATTTAAAAACAAGCTCTACACAATCCCTTATTCATGTTTCTTTTATTTAGGTTATATGGGGACAGAGACAGGCATTACAATTATCAACATGAGAACAGCCAGGTCACATATTCCGTCGTTGACATGAACATGTAAGATCTCAACTAAAACAGACCCATTGTTATTGTAATCCAAATGTTTGATGCAGCCCCAAAGAAGCTACATTAAGTTTAATTTCTCTAATGACTGGATGTTACATCCCCAAAATAATTTTCCCCCCATTGCTATTCTTATTCTTCAGCATTTGACTTTTTCTGGCTTGTACTTTCCTTTGCATAGTAAACATTCTCAGGATAGTCCCAGTTTTCCATTTTCACATTTTCTTCCTCTCAATGGGCTGCTGTTGAAATCTGTATCACCTTGGGGGGGAGAGAGAGAGAGAAAGAAGGTCCATATAGGTCAGTGCTGAGGATTCTGACATCTTTATTCCTTCTTGCTACAAACTCCCTGAGACGCCTAGGCTGCTGCTGCCCAGGCTTCCTTGTCATGAATACCACTGGGTCACACCTACCTTGTTTTGCACAAGATGCGGGTTTAGAGACACTTTCTTTGGACTTGGCACATTTAAGTAGGCCTGAACACCTCACAGGCCATTGAGAGGGCCAGATTATTCCCAAGAGCCTGCCTGTGGTTTCTCATGAGGGGCCCAGAGGTTTGCTTTGCCATTGTGACATGAGTATCTCCCCCAAAGAGAAAACTTGCTCCTCATCACATCCCACAACTGGATTTTAAAAATCAGTGAGACTTTCATACAAAATTTATGGTATGTTTGCACCCAGCAGGTCTTTCGCAGCCTCACCCCTGCTTACCTTGCTGTCTCCTACCACTCTCCAGCTCTCCAGCCTCATCCTGAGCCCCTCTGCTGCAGTCAGGCTATGCCCTTGTAAAAATCTCTCTTTTGTACCATTTTTGTTTTGTGGTACTTGGGGATTGAACTCAGGGGCACTCTACCACCATGCTACTTTTCAAGCCCTTTATTATTTTCTTTCTTTCTTTCTTTCTTTCTTTCTTTCTTTCTTTCTTTCTTCCTTTCTTTCTTTCTTTCTTTAAATAATTTTATTTTTTTATTGGTTGTTCACAATATTACAAAGCCGTCCATTTCCCTGCAAATTCTATGATTTTGTCATTTTTTATTGCTGCATAGTACTCCATTGTGTATAGATGCCACATTTTTTTTATCCATTCATCTATTGAAGGGCATCTGGGTTGGTTCCACAGTCTAGCTATTGTGAATGTGCTGCTATGAACATCGATGTGGCAGTATCCCTGTAGCATGCTTTTTTAAGGTCTTCACGGAATAGTCCGAGAAGAAGCCCTTTATTATTTTCATTTTGAGGCAGGGTCTCACTAAATTGCCCACGCTGGCCCGCCTCAGCATCCTGGGGAGTAGCTGGGATTACAGGTGTGTGCCATTGTGCCTGATACCCCTCAGTACATTTGCATATGTTGTGCTTTCTCTTTGGAATTCCCTTTCTCCTTCTGTGCCTGGTGAAGGATCAGTCTCTTTTAGATTTCTTTTAAAGTATCATATTTATTTGATTTTAATTTTTAATTGTAATTAATATTAGAGACTGATTTTCTGTAAAATAGATCAACCATGTATTTGGATGTCATCGTGTAAATCACTCTAAAAATTTCTAAAAACTTCCTCTCAGTTTCTGCACTTCTGTTGTCATGAGGATTAACAAATAGTGAGTGACCTAGAACAGGTCATGTCTCTGTGGAAATGCTCTACCCTGCCATTCTGGGTTGAGCCAGTCACTCCTGTTTTTTGATCCCCTCCCATGAAATGCAAACAGTGTATCACAGAACATTGGCTTGCATGCTTTTCGTGACTGATGCATACATCTACTGCTCCACCTGATTCTGAGTATCTCAGGGGAGGACATTCTTATTCACCTCTGAATCCCAGAGCACAGGCCTAGCCCATATTCAGAGCTGGGTCAATATGTGTGGGAAAGATATGATGCCATTTTAAGAAATTAAATTCTGTTGTAGCTCATGAACATGAAGGCAGGGTCCTGGCTTATTCGCTAGTTTGCTTGAGGAATTCCATTGCACAGATGATGTATCCAGCCCTATAACCAATAAGAGGAAATGGCTAAGGAGGGAGGTAGATCAGTACATGAAGAGCAGACCCCCGCTGCCCAGCCTCATCACCTCTGGACACTGGTGGCAGTACTAGCCTGGTGCCATGGAAGCAGAGCCTTGCTATGATAGAGCAATTGGACCCCCCAAGGCCAGCAGACCCCAGGAATAAAGACCCCCAAACAGGGCAGGGTGATCTGCTTTAAAAGTTATCTAATCTTGGAAGATAAGACTTAGGTGTGAGAGGCTGAAATGCCACCTGAGTGGCCTCCTGAATAATCCCACCCAAGTGAGAGCTCAGCAGGAGGGATCCCTGTCAGATTAATGCCCTAAAAGGAGTTGGTTACATGTTAATTATAGGACTTATCCAAAAGATAGCCTCTGATTTCCTTAACTTTCTGAGCTATTATTTCAGAATTAGAAAATTAAGAAAAAGATTCTGTGCCTTATTTTTGTTTCCTCCCTACCAAGTGGTAAGATAAGGCTAAGCTTGAATTCAGATGTCATCTGGGTTATCACTTTTTGGCTAAAAGCCAGAGGGTTGATCCTGAGAGATTGTGAAACGTAAGTATGATTCAACCAGATGTTTGAACATAAGGCCAAGTAAATATAACACAAGAATAAATAAAACTGATCCTTCACCAGGCAAAAAAAGGAGAGAAGGGCCTTCCAGACAGGAGACCCAGCACACACAAAAATGCAGAAATGGGACTCTCACGAGGGAACAGCATGACTACAGCAGAGGGGCTCAGATGAGGGAGAGAGCTGGAGAGTGGTAGGAGCTGAAGCCAGCAGGGTAGGCAGGGGTGAGATTGTGAAAGGCCCTATTGGATGTAAGCAGAAGACCAGAAGTAATCCCCAGAATCCATGCAGGTTGATGTTTATGCTCCAAACACCATCTGTCTCCCCTGCCCCCCCCCCAACCTGAACCAAGCCCTTGATTTTGAGCTATTCTGGTTAATCCCAAGCAGAGGGCAACCTTATCAATCCCCATAATAATTCAAATTAAAAACAAACAATTTGCCTTTTCAGAACATGGGGTTTGCATGACCATGGGCAAGTCAGACTTCTCTGAGTTGTGGGGATATTTATACCCACCTCATAGGGTAAATAAGATAGCATTTGCCTTGTCCCTGGCTCTTGTGTAAGTAGGAGAAACCTCTGTTCCCTGGCTCTGTTTCTGTAAGGGCAGATTTTAGTTATCTCAGTGGTTCTTAGACTTGTTCACTTATCTGAGTCACATGGAGGACTTGTTATACTCCAGATGCTGGACCCAGCCACAGAGATGCTGGTTCTGTAGGTCTGGAGCAAAGCCCAGTAGATATCTCTAACAACTTTCTGGGTGACCTGGATGATGCTGGTCCAGGGGACCATGTTTTGGGGGAAACACTGCTCTAGAATAATGTCCTTTACTGCTCTCCTGATCTTTCCCTTACATCTCTGCATGGAGAGAGGAGAGATTTAACCTATGTTTGGAAGAAGGAGGCAGAAAGACAGGGTAGAGCCCTATCTGCTCTCTGCCTTTGGATCCACCTGTCCTTGGCCTGAGGTGCTTGTTCTATAGGCACCTTTAATTCTGAGGTGAAGTACGAGGATGCCTGTGTGAACACACAACAGAGCCACAGCCTCATCTAGAATTATAGCATAAAATGGGCATTTGAATTTTATATTTTTGTTTCCTATATCTTTTTCTCAATTGTTTTTGAATTAAAGGGAGTAGGAAAGGGCTATTTTAAGTTGCCCTCTTGAAATCCCACCTGAACTCAGTGCTCAAGGAATGGTAGCTGCTACAAGGGTGATTAATGTTAGAAACTGAAATTCAGCCAGTCTCGATGGAATCTCCATGAAGAATGCTATGGTGGGGGATGTGAAAGAAGTTTGCTCATTGTCCCTGTGCTTACAATATCCCTGTGGCTCTCCAGTGAAAAAAAAGCATGTTGTGGGCTGGAAGTGTAGCTCAGGGGTATAGTGCTTGCCTAGCATGTTCAAGACCCTGGATTCTATCCTTAGCATGTCAAAGAAAAAGAAAAAAATCAAGTGTGTTGGCTGGACATGGTGACGCATGCCTGTAATCCTAGTGGCTTGGGAGGCTGAGGCAGGAGGATCGAGAGTTCAAAGCCAGCCTCAGCAATGGCAAGGCGCTAAGCAACTCAGTGAGACCCTGTCTTTAAATAAAATGCAAAATAGGGCTGGGAATGTGTCTCAGTGGTCGAGTCTCCCTGAATTCAATCCCCAGTAAACTCCCCACCCCTAAAAAAAAGAAGCAAATGTGTCCTGAGCACCTGTGTTCCAGGTCTAGGGTCAGTGGCTCATATGCAGAAGCTGCCTTCTACTCAGACAGCACCTTCCACTACCAGCACCTGTGACGCAGGTGGACAGCACCCACTGGAAGGGTGTGAGAATCCAGAGGAGTGTTGCCACTGAGGCATGGGGAAGCATAGGAGATTAGGACCCAAGAGACTGCAAGCCTTAAAGCATAGGTAGCACCACTAGGTGGCACTCTGGTCACTACCAGGAGCAAAGCAGGTGCTGCGGAGGTGAGATTGGAAACTCGGCAGTGAGAATGGCGTTCACACCTACCGGCTGTGGTCTTGGAGGACCTCATTCCTCAGATAGGGTTTTGGAGGAACCTGTCTTGGACACTTGGATGATCTCCACGGAGGTGATGCCCTTGCCGGCCACGCGGTGTCTGGTACGCAGCTTGTTGAGGGCAGTCTCCGCCATGCCAGCCCGCTCCTCTGCGTCATCCAGCTCGTGCACTGTCTTTCTGTATCGTGCCAAGGTCTGATTGGCCTGCTCCTCCTGTGACAAGAGCACGGTGTGTAAACTTGGCCTGTCCTGGTTGAGTGTGCATTTTTATCAATTCTGCAGGGATATCCAAGGGTCCAGTCATTACAGCAGACCTAGGTGGGGGCCTTGCCAGGGACAACCATTCACAACACTTTTAGTTGATTATTTTTGCTTTGTCATCCATATTTTAAATGAAATGTGCTTCTGTGGCTGCTCTGTAATTGGTGGTTTTAGGCATCACCTGTGTCCCACCATGGAAGGTTAGCCCTTTTCCCACCCAATCACACATCTCCTTTCTCCTGGTCTTCTCACAGAGTTGTAGTAATTTTGGAAATTACACGGTTACAACCATGGTTTGGGTCCCCATCCCCACCCGCTTCTCCAGGGTTAGAACCTGATTTGCTGTCAGTCTGGCTTTTATTGAGCCTTTCGGAAAGAGCATTGGGTGCACATTTAGCTGATGGACTTAGTGTGGTGGCTCCAGACCCTAAAGCAAATGACATCAGAGTCACCCTGTCCAGGAAGGTGAAGTGTGGGATGTGAGG
The DNA here is from genome assembly GCF_052094955.1 of Ictidomys tridecemlineatus. Classification (NCBI taxonomy): domain Eukaryota; kingdom Metazoa; phylum Chordata; class Mammalia; order Rodentia; family Sciuridae; genus Ictidomys; species Ictidomys tridecemlineatus. The sequence goes on along the minus strand of NC_135486.1, from coordinate 110,400,053 downwards.
TGTAGGGCTGAGACTTGAAACTGCTATTTGCTAACCAGTTGACTTTCACTAACATTAAAATCAGTATTCTACTCTACATCTGTTTCCTTGCCTATAACATAGACTAAGAATCTTAATTTTCCTGTCTCAGCATCAGGAGGATCAAATGAGAGAAGGTCCTTGCTACGGTCCGACCAGGAGATAAAGAAAAGCCCTGCCAGAGCCACCAGAGTCAGTGGAAGCAGGACAGAGGCAGCCCAGACCCTCTCCAGATGGCACCTGCAGTTAATGGAAGTATTTGTGGGGGTTATTTTTTTGCTTTTTACGTGTTCTTATCTTCAGCGTGCTGTATCTGGTCCCCTTCCCACACAATACTGACAAGGTGCCAAGGACACAAGCCTCATGAAAGTCATCTTTGAATGAATACTTGACCCTTTCCCAATGGTTGGTTCTAATGGAGGCAGATGATGACCTGGGCTGGGGAGTAAGCATGAGGGCTGGAAGGGTGGGGGAGCCTGCCGAGCACTCACCGCCTCCTCGATCTGCCGCTTGTAGACCTTCAGCTTGTTCTGCAGCTTCTCCACCAGCTCCTGCATGCGCTGGTTGGTCTTGTGATCCTCCTCCGTCTGGAAGACCAGCTCTTTGAGGCGACGTTCATTCTTGCGCAGCGTCTTGACTGTCTCCACATGTCGTTTCTGCTCGCCGTCCAGCTCCGTCTCTAATTCCTTGATCTGAGGGAGGAAGAGAGAAGTGTGGTTGAGGGAACACAGGTTTTTGAACTTCAGAGCTCAGAGACATTAGATGGGCTTATCATGGCTACAGTGTCCACCTCTTGACCAGAGGTGAGTGAATGAGGCCTGAATGGGAAAGCGACGTGGGCTTTGCCTTTCATGGGCCATGCTATGGGTCACCAGTCACTGTCTCCCAGGGTCTCAAGTTTCCTCATCTGGGAAGTGAAAGAGTCAGGAAGTTGTTCAGGTCAACGAAACCTTCTGGCCCTTTCCAGTTCTGATGTTTCACAGGGTAAAGATGAAGGCCTTAGAAAACCAAGCGAGTACTTAGAGGGAGGAATAATGTTGGACACAGTTGCAGAGGAAGAATAGGAGGAACTGCTCTGCTCCAGGGCCAAGTGCATTCTGGGAAGAAATATGATGGGGCAGAGGGTAGGAGAACTTTGAGTAAATAAATTAGAACTGTTGTCTATGCTTAATTTTAGTTCCTAGCACTTGTATAATCCAATATCTCATCAAACACGCAGGTTTGTTTGTTTGTTTGTTTTTTGGCAATAGACATGCTGACCTGCAGGAACAGAAGGCCCAGCATTGCCCTTACCCTGGCTTCTAGTTTCATGATGGTACGTTTCCCTCCCTTCAGAGCCAGCTGCTCAGCCTCCTCCATCTTGGCCTGCAGGTCTTTGATGGTGACCTCGTAATTCTTCTTGATTTTCTCCAGGTGCATGCAGTGGTCCTGCTCTTGCCGAAGTTCTTCTGCCATGCGGGCAGCCTGCAGGCAGAAAGGAAAAGAGCATGAGTAAGAGCTGGGGGCCACCCAGGCTTTTTTTTTTTTTCTCCTTTCTCTCTCAGTGACTGAGGATGGAGCCCAGGGGTGCTTTACCACTGAGCTGCATCCCAGTCCTCTCTTGGTTTTTTAAAATTTTGAGTCAGGATCTAAGTGGCTGAGGCTGGCTTCCAACTTGCAATCATCCTGCCTCTGCCTCTTGAGTTGCTGGGATTATAGGCATGTGCCACTGTGCCCAGCTGCCACTCAGGGTCTTAAGTGCCTTTGAGAGATGAGGGAACTTGTCTGCTGGTCTCTGGGAACCAAGTGGTAGCAACAGGCTCTTTGCTGATGTGTTGATGGGTTTGGTGGAGAGGGGTCCCCATGTTTCCATGTGCCCCTGAGTGAGAAGAGGGAGGCAGGCTCATACACGCACGGCCAGGCTTCCTCCCTCCTGCTAGCTGGGAGCATTCAAGCAAAACCCTTTGCTGTCACCCTGGAAGGGGGTATAGCATTTAGAGCTGGAAGACCTAGGACTGAGTCCAGTCCCTGTGTGGCCTTCAGCAAGTTGCATATCTGCTCTCAGCCTCCTTGTTCTTGCATTAATTCCACCAGTTTTCATGGAGACCTACACAGTGACTAACAATGTTCTTGAACTCTAGAAATTTCCATCAAGTGGGAGGAACCTGACACTAAAGATCTGTATTCCTTCATCTTCAACATGGAAATAAACAGAAACTATCACTTAAGGTTGGTGTGAGTACCCAAAGGGATGTTGGGGTAAAAATACTTGGTGGTACATACTGCCAATATCCACCTCTGAGACCTTTTGCCTTGAGTCTGGTTTGCCTCCAGCCCACTTGCCAAGAAGCCTGCCCAGATGAGCCTACTTCAGTGATTCCTTTGATGGAGTCTTCTGGACTCACACTGTAACCTTTCACAAGATCTTGAGTAGTTTGTAATTCCACCCTACTCTCCTGTGTTTGACTTTTTAGAAAAGCCCTGGGCTCCTCCAGAGCAGGGCCCTGTCCCCACTGCAAGACTCCATGAATAAATCTACTCTGGTCCTTCCATTGCAGTGTGGCCTAGTCCTCAGCAGGTGCCAGGCCCTGGGCACCACTAGCTGCTAGCAACACCAGCACTTACATCTGTCATGGCTTTCTTGGCCCTCTCGTCGGCAGAGCGGAACTCGCTGATGAGCTCCTCATGCTCGTTGGAGATGCGCTGGACGTCTGACTCCAGCTTGCGCTTGACCACGAGAAGGCTTTGGTTCTGGAGGAGGAAACAGAGTCACTGCCATGAAACAGGGGTCTGCATAGCCCTTCCTGTGTTCAGGAAAGACTGGCCCTCTCCCAGAAGTACTGGCCAGAATCCCCAGCAGGAAATGGTCCTGGGCTCTCTGCATGAGTGAGGGTCTCCCTTCAATTTTTCTCTGGGTCTTGAAACAGAATTTGTATCAAATGCACTTCTACCTGTGTGGATAAATCCCTTAGATCTATGAATCTTCTCATCCCTAAAATGACATTGTAACCCTCATATGTCTCACACAGATTTATTCTTTTGGTAATTCACAAGAGATGATGTAAATAAGGAATTAGCTGTTCTGATAAAGGAGTGCACTGTGAGCAGAAGCAGTATAAGTGTTGTCACTGGCAGCAGATGGGGTTCCTAGATGCTGACTATGGGCCATCATTTCTCATTTTAAAAATGAATGTCATAGGGTTGGGGTTGTGGCTCAGCGGAAGAACACTCGCCTAGCATGTGCGAGGTCCTGTGTTTGATCCTCAGCATCACATAAAAAGAATAAATAAAATAAAGGTATTGTGTCCAACTACAATGAAAAAATAAATATTCAAAAAAATGAATGTCAGGGGAAATAGCTCAGTGGTAGAGCACTTGCCTAGCATATGTGAGGCTCTGGGTTCAATCCCCAACACCACAAAGAAAGTAAGACTACAGAATATTCTAGGTCCTTTCCACTTCAAAGTTCAATTATGTTGAGGATTTTTTTGCTACAACTTTTTTTAAAAGCTCAGCAAATGAATTCTGAGGATTCGCCAAGTGGGGACACTGCCTGCCTTTGAGTTTTGCAGGAGCCCCTGTGGTTTGCACCCATCCTGGTCTCACCCCAGCACCCACCTTTCCCCATACTCAAGTGGGTGAGTCCGAGAGGCACCAACCCAGGAGATGCTGTCCTACCTGGATGTTGACCTCATTGTGCCGCTCGGTAATCTCCACCACCTCCTGCTCCAGCAGCTTGCGAGAGCGCTCACTGCCCTCCAGGCTCGAGCGCACCTCCTCCAGTTCCGTCTGCAGCAGGCTCAGGCGCCGCTCCTGCAGGTTGTACTGTTCCCGCAGCTCCTCATGTTGCCGGGCATCCTCATCCATCTGGACCTGAAGGTCCTGGAGGGCAAAAGGACCCAGTCTGAGCCTTCTCTGGCTCTGGTATGAGCTGGAGCTGGACCACGAGGGCACCATGACATTTGTGGACCAGGTGAGGCAGAAAGCTGGGACAAGGACTGAAGGTGAGGCCACAGGGAGAGAGTGAGATATAGGTATCTTAGTTCACAGTGTGGCAGGGGACTTATCCATCAAAAGGACAATGTAAGGTTGGGGCATTCCTAATGGCAGAGCACCTGGTGTTCCCGGGAAGGCCCTCCCAAGGCAGCCTTCCCTGACAACCTTGGAAAATTACGGTCTGACTGGCTAATTTTGGCTCCCTTCCTCTGCCCTCTTCTTTCTCCAAGGCACTTATTGCCATTTTTAAATGCTACAGTTTTATTTATTTATTGCTTAATATCTATCTGCAGGGATGATTTCTTTCTTGTATACTCTTCTACTACTCATACCTAAAATAGTGCCTGGATGGGCAGGTATCAAATAACAAGTGCTGGATGCATAGATCCAGCTCTGTAAGCTTTAACCACCAGCTTCCATGATGGAGGGTAATAAAAGGGCCTTCGGCTCTATTTGTGTTTCTTTCCTAAGGTGAGTGGTGGGCATTTGAGTGTTCATTATTCCTTATTTTTTCTATGGCTGAAATAGTTTATAAAGTCAAAATGATTTTTAAAATCCAGACAGTCCCAACTTCATGTTCCCTCCTTTCTTCCCATTTTCCAGATGTCCAGAATATGAATTTTGGTGGTGAAGGCCTCCTGTTGGAGAGACAGTTCCCAAGTCTCCTGCTCCCTAGATTGCCAGCCATTTGCATGCTCACTCTCATGCATTTATCCTTGCTGAAGACACATGAAGCTAGCTCCCTGTAAGCCTTCAATCTTGACCAATGATGCTTGCTTTGGGATTAGTCCTTCATCGTTCAGATTGCTTACCTTGATTTGCTGTTGCAGTCTTTTCAGTGTCTTTACAAGTTCACTGTTGTTCTTGTTAGCATGGTCTAGCTGGATTTCCATCTCATTCAGGTCTGTTTCCATCTTCTTCTTGAGCCTAAGTGCCTCTGCCCGGCCCTTGGCCTCTGCCTCCAGGCTGGCCTGCAAGGACTCGATGGCCCGTTGGTGGTTCTTCCTGTAAGTACAAGCAGAGAAGAAGACCTTGGCATACTGTGCCCACTGATCAGTCTGTGCCAAACCTTCCTGGATAAACTGTCTCTGAACATAAGGATGGATATGTCCACCATGTTGTGAGATTAAACAAAACCTTAACACATTTAAATGGGGGAGTACAATGCTTTGGGGAAAGAAAGGGAGGGTCATATTTTCTAACATTTACCATGTGTCTTGTGTGATCTCAATTCATTTACCATGCAAACTAGACCTTCAGGGAAACCCAGGCTCCAAGATACTAAAAGTATGTTAAAGTCCACCCATTTCCCCCTCAATAGAATCATGATTCAAATCCAGAGGCTAAAGTCCTTGGTTTTTCCATTAGAAGATGTGGGCTTTGGCCACACAGTCAGGTTTGCATCTTTCTTTACAAACAATAGTCATGGGGCAAGGAAGTGGCTCAGTGGTTGTACACTAACCCAGCATGTGTAAGGCCCTGAGTTCAATCCCCAGTATCACACCCACACATGCACAACAAAACTATTAATTGGTGGTATTTAATGTGTATAACCAATAAACATTAAAAAAAATTTTTTTTTTAGTTATCGGCGGACACAACATCTTTTGTTTGTATGTGGTGCTGGGGATCGAACCTGGGCCGCACGTATGCCAGGAGAGCGCGCTACTACTTGAGCCACATCCCCAGTCCAATAAATATTTTTATTGTAATCAACTCAAATATTTCTATAAAACCTTCATATAAGTCTCATTAATCTCCTTTTATAGGAGGAGACAGAAGAAGTAATTGAGGTGTTCAATAAATGTTGAATCACAGAAAGTAAGTGGTTAGAATGTAAAGATTCTGTCACCTCCCTTTTTAGATCCCCAACCTGTGGGCTTTCAGTTTCCAGATATGGGACACAATATCAAGACATTTGCAAGAGTGAAAAAAATAGTGAGTTAAAAAAAATAAATACAGAAAAAACTACAAAATATTGTTGAAAAATTAAATAATTGGAAAGATATATATGTTCATGGATCAAAAGACTTACTATTGTTAGGAGGCAATAAAATTATAGGGTTCATACTTTCTAATTTCAAAGCTTATTACAAAATAATAGTAAGACAGTACAGTCCTGTTATAAGGATAAACATATACACAAGTGGAATAGAATTTAAAATCTAGAAATAAACTCACACTTAAGGTCAATTCTTTTTCAAGAAGGATTCCAGGACCATTCAATGGTGAGAGAAGTCTTTTAAAAAAATTGTGGTGGCATAACAGGACATCCACATGTAAGGAATGAAGTTGGATCCCTACCTCAAACCATATTAAAAAATGAATTCAAGATGGATCAAAGACTTAATTATAAGACCTAAAACTAAAAGACTCTTTAGAAGAAGATATAGGCATAAATCTTTGTGACTGAATTAGGCAATGGGTCTTTAAATATAACCCTTAAAGCACAAGTGACCTAAGAAAAAAATAGATTACTTGGGCTTTTTCAAAAGTACAAAAACTTCAAAAAAATCACTTTCAAGAAAGTGAAAAGATAAGTTGGACATGGTGGTACACACCTATAATCCCAGTGACCTGAGAGATGAAGGCAGGAAGATCACAAATTCAAGAACAGCTGGAAACTTAGTGAGACCTTATCTCAAGAAAAAAAAAATTTTTTGAAAGGATGGGGGATGTACCTCAACGGTAAAGTGCCTCTGAGATCAATACCCAGTAACAGGAAAAAAAAATGTGAAAAGATAACCCATGGAATGTAAGAAAATATTTGTAAATACATATTTGATAGAGTCTAGTATCCCAAAGACACAAAGAACTCTTTCCTTTTTCTTTTTGGCAGTGCTGGGGATTGAACCCATAGCCTTGTGCATGCTAGGCAAGTACTCTATCAACTGAGCTATATACCCATCCCTAATACAAAGAACTCTTAAAACTCAACAATAAAAGTACAAATAACCCAATTTTTATTTTATTTATTTATTTTTAAATTTTTGGTTCTGAGAATTGAAGCCAGTGGTACTTTGCCACTGAGCTACATTCCAAGCCCTTTAAAAACTTTTTTTTTTTTTAAATTTTAAGACAGGGTCTTAATAAGTGTCCCAGACTGACCTTGAACTTTGAATCCTCCTGCCTCAGCCTCCCACGTTGCTAGCATTATGGGTATTAACCACTGTGCCTGACTCAAATAATCCAATTTTCAAAATGGGAAAAAAATTAGACATTTATCCCCCAAAAGTTATATAAATGGCTAGTAAGCACACAACAGATATGCAGCATTATTAGCCAATGTAGCTAAGCTAGTTTGTTCTTAAAAGTGTTTGTAAACCAGACAGGGCCACCAGTGTAGGGTACCACCATTACTCCCATTTAACAAATGAGGAAACTGAGGTTCACCTAAACTGACCAAGGTCACATTAATAGATGGCAGAGACCCAGATTTTCAGACTTCACTCAGCACCCTGCTTAAAGTCAGCTTCGCACCCAATCAGATCCCATACCTTGTAGCTTCAAATTCCTCTTCTTTCTCATGGATTCGCCGGTCTATGTCAGCTTTAACCTGAGCCAGTTCCAGCTGAATCCGAATCACTTTGCTCTCTTCAACCTACCAGGAATATAACCATCAGTCTTCCTGGCCAAGAAGGTGTGCAGTCCCTGGCCAAGGGTCCAGCCCCAAGTGATACCACATGGTTACCTCCAGGGAAGACTCAGCTTCTTCCAGGGCCACCTGAAGTTCTTCCTTCTCAATCTCCAGTTTTTTCTTCAACTTCTGTAACTCATGCACACTCCGCCCTCCTTCACCCAGCTGATCAATGAGCTCCTTTATCTCCTCTGAGAAAGGAATATTCATGTGAATGAGGTAAACGAAGATCATTAGAATCCAGGGTCCTGGCATCACGCAGGTGAGAAGCAGATAATCCTAGCATCTTGGAATCAAAGAAAGGGCAATTTTCTTCACATCACAGACTCATGGAATATCAGGGTTTGGACACTGTAGAACATTGGATTCAATGTTTTACAGATGAGGAGTCAAGGCCCAGGGGACTCCCCCTGCCAAGGCTTATTAGTCCTACACACTAGGTCTTCCTTTCTCAGAGTCCTACCTGGTGCTCAAAACCAACTTACAAAAAACCCACTGGGGAGTACTAGAGCCTTTTCCATCTCCTTCCCCAGTTGGAGACCCCTCAGTCGCCTACCCAGAGGAACTCCTGGGAACACACTGCACCTTGGGACAGGTAAGATCCAGGCCTATGACCAAAGATGTTCAAGAAATACAACTGTCTTGACTCATCCACAACTCAACTTCTAGCTGATGTCTCCTGGAGTACAGAGAAAGCTCTCTTAATCCATGGTTGGGGTTCTCCATTCCAGGTGGCTTTTGGAGAGGATGTCATCTAAATCTCAGTTGTTGTAGTCCACCTGTGCTGGCATTAATGACAAGTCCGTGGCTCACATAGCCCCATCTTGTATCTCTGGACCCCATGGCTGTTCCCTGAACATCACTGCATTGCCATGGGACCGTGAGGAGCTGTGTGCTGCGTCACAACCTCTCGGCCCCAGCAGGCTGTTCAGCCATTCTCTTCCCTGGCTGCCACCAGACTGGGGCTACTTCTCAAGATTTGGTCGCACATGGGCTTCACCTGCCAATGAGGTACATATTCCTCTGCTCTTAACCCCCAGGTTACCAGGGAGCTTCCTCATCTGTATGTGAGTAAGGGGGTACTGGACCTATTGGCTGAACCAGTGCTTGACCATCACTCCACTCCTACTGATTTTTGCTCTCCTAGCCCAGGCTGCCTTTATTTGGTTCAGCTCCCTAATCCTTACCTCATGTATTTATGATCAAGTCCTTTACTTTTGAGGTTAAGACAATGGAGCCCTTCTAGCTCAAATATATGATTCTCAAGATTCTCTTCTCTAAGCAGATAGATCTCCTAAGAGGGACTCATAGCACCTTGGGCAGGTTTGGGGACCATTGACATCATCTGCCTTTGCCCTCCACTGTAGTGACCCTATATCAGCATGCAATTTAGATACAACTCAAGGAAAAAAGCAGATTGGGGAACCCAAAATTAATCAAGAAATCCTGCAATGACTAGGATTTGTTTTTTGTTGTTCCCTAGAATGAGGGGCCTAAAAGCAGTTCTTTAATATAAAGAGTGACATCTCTTACACAATTGGGTTTGTTAGAAATGTGTGCCTATGACAAACATACACATACACACACACACAAATAATGACTCAGTCAAATCTTTATATGTCAAAATGATTTGCAAAAGACAGCCAACATTTTAAAAGCAATATCTAATGGAATGGAATTCTAACCTGAGGGTCCTATATTTCATAAATGTATATGAGGCTGGGGTTGTAGTTCAGTGGTAGAGTATTTGCCTAGCATATGCAAGACCTTGGGTTTGACTCCCAGCACATGTTCTCTCTCTCTCTCTCTCTCTCTCTCTCTCTCTCTCTCTCTCTCTCTCTCTCTCTCTCACACACACACACACACACACACACATATGTATGTTTACATATGATACATGTAAGGGCTCAAAACATAAAATCTTTTGAGCTCTTATTTGTGTCAGCTGCTCTTTGGAGTTAAGAATTCATACATTTATTTTATTCTATTGTGACAACCTCACAATGAAGTAGTATTATTTCTTTATTTTATTAATGAGGAAACCAAAGCACAGAAAGCTTACGTGATTCTCCTAAAGTTACATTCTCAAGTTCCTCTAGAAAGTATTTGCTAGCCAATCAACAATACACTTATTAGGCACCTACAATGTGCCAGACCTGTGTTCAAGCCAATGATGTACACAGGAGGAAGGGGCTCTGGCTGTCCCCATCCCTGCAGGCCCACCCGCTCTGCCCACCCTCAGACTTACCCTGCAGTGTCTTATTCTCTTTCTTCACTGACTCAAGGTGCTCCAGGGACTCCTCATAGGCGGTCTTGATCTTGAAGCTCTCTGTCATGTACATGCGGCACTCCTTCTGTGAGCTGTCCACCTCCACCTGCAGCTCCTCACACTTTTGCTGCCACTCGGCCAGCATCTTGTCAAACACTCGCTGCTTCTTGTCCAGGGCAGCTGCTGCAGCATTGGCCTGGGGCAAGGTGGAGATGGTTTAGGACCTTTCTCTGGAGCCTCTCGTGGATGTGAGCTTCCTAGTAGCCACTGGAAATGGCCACATTTTCTGAACCAATTGCACGTGGTCCAGCTGGCATGCTTCAAGGTCCTTTTTAGACCAAGATAAGGGAGGTGTGTACTAATGGAAATCTAATTTAATTCAGCTCAAGACAGCAGATCAGCATGAACCCAGAATGCAAAATGAAATAGTTAGCTACACAAGGTATGCAGGATATGGTTTGCATAAGAAGGAAGAAGAAAGGGGTATTATGTAATCTTGGGGACAAATCTGACCTTTCTCTTGGACCTATCTATCTAATACAGTCAGTCCTCCTTACCTTTGGGTTCTATGTCTGCAGATTCAACCTATCATGAATCAAAAATATTTGAAAAAAAAATTGCACCTGTACCAGATACTTTTTTTGTCATTATTCCCTAAAACAATATAACAACTGTTTACATAGCATTTGCATTGCATCTGTTATGATAAGTAATCTAGAGAGGATGTGCAAATGCTATGTCATTTTAAGTAAGGTATTTGAGTACCCACAGATTTGGGTATCCTCTGAGGTCCTGGAACCAAGCCGAGGGAAAATGCTGTGGCTTATTGAGTGTTAGAACCTCAGGTCTCAGTTTATAAACAGGTACTCCAACAGGAGCTGTGTCCAGTGCACTACTGAAGACAGGATCTGTGTTCCACCCTCTTGGGCCATGAGTTTCTTCCCGATACCCCCAGACATGTGGCAGTCTTGCCCCAATACTGCTATGGGCCACTTGCCCAGTAAACATGCAGCCTTTGAGCGTTTGACCCTCTAACCTTCTCCAAATCGATGGTGAGGTCCTCGACTTCTGCCTGGAGTCTCTGTTTATTTTTCTCAAGGGAGGCAGCCCGGGCCTGGGCAGCTTCAGCTGCCTCTTCTGCTTCCTGGAGCCTGGCAGCCAGCTTTCTCCTGTGGATGAGGGACAGAGGTGCCATCAAGGAAACCTAGGAGCCCACAGGCATGGCCTCACATTGTTGGGGGCAGGGTTGTATGGCACTGAGTTCTGGTGTCAATGTGGGAAGAGATGCAGATGTGGAGGAGTGTTTAGAGGAGAGCGGTTACTGTCCATTCACTTCTTCATTCAACAGATATTTTTTTTTGTCCCTATTTTGTTCTGAGAATATGCAATCCAGACCAAGATCCCTGCCCTCATGAAACTTTTGCAATGTTATATCACACATAGAACTTGAGTGCTATAGAGAGGAATAAAGCAGGAAAGGGGAAGATAGAAGGTGAGGGGTGACTACGATTTTTAAATGAGATGTCAGGAGAGGCTCTTTGAGAAGAGGATAGAGGAGCAAAGACCTCAAGAAAGGGAGCTGGGACCCTGGGAGTTCCTGGGGAGAGGGTTTCAGGCAGAGATGGATGCTTAGGTATTGAGATTTGGTTTAGCCCAGGCTGTTAAGCATGGTATCCACTTCTCTACTCAGTAAATAAGGAAGAAAATTCAAAGGAATTGAGGACATTTGCTACCAAGCTGGTGAGCCCACAGAGGGGAAACCTTTGCCATTGAGTCCTTCCAACATCAGCCCAGCCCACTGGATGGGAGCGTGCATTTAGCAAGGCCCGAGATGCTTGAGCACCTTGAGTCCTGCCTGAAACTAGAGCCCTGGTTCCTGAAGCCCCTGCAGGCAACCTGGATGCATCAAAGCAGAGATAGTCCTGATTACAGGTGAACCCTGAGGACTGGCAGTGCATGCAGCAGATAGCCCACCGAGAGCATAGACGGGCTCCTTTGTCCAGACACTGTCCTCCCTTTCCAGGAGCCCATGGACTTCCTTCTCCTGGGCTTGGCACTGTCCTCAGCAGTGACAGGACACGAGCCACCACACCCAGCCCTCCTGGCTCTCCCATCCCAGGCTGATGCTCACTTGGTCTCCTCCAGCTCCTCAGTCCTCTGGATGGCATCAGTCTCATATTTGGTCCTCCAGGTGGTCACCTCAGTGTTGAGTTTGGACACGAGGCGCTGCAGCTCCGACTTGCCTCCCTGCTCTTCCTCCAGCTGCTCCTTCAGCAGGTCCAGGTCATGCTTAGTGTTGGCCAGACTCACTACGGCTGTGCTGCGAGACTGTGGGGATGATGCGGGGATGAGCCTATCACTGCCCCTGGGGGGCCAGTGTAGGCTCCATGGCCGTCACTCTACGTAACATTGCATTCACAGTGACTGCAGAGAGAGGGCGGGAAAGACACATGATCCCACAGCAAAAGCCACCAGGGCTTTATTTTCCTTCTTCTAATTATTGTCCCTGAGGATATGTAATCTCATTTAGTTGTACACATCACATATTGTAGTTTTGTAGTTAAATTTTTCACTTGCTATTGTGTAAAATGTTCTTTGTGTTCCTTCTGCATCTTCATAACCTATAACTTTCTTTAAGGAAGTAGTTCTGTCACTACTAACCCAACCCCTCAACAAACCTTTGACTCTTCATCCAGCTGTCTCTTATAATCATCCACTTGGGACGTCAGAGATGTTTTTATCCGTAGGATTTGATTGAGTCGGCTCTGCGATTCTTCATATTCTCTGCTCAGTTCACTATTTTCCGCTGGGTGAGAAAGGAATGGGAGAAATAATGGATGAAAAACTGGTAAATTTGTTCCTCAACCAGATCTGAAGTCTCCTAAGGCATTGCTGCTCAAGTGCCCAACAAACATGGCAGCTTGGCCAACTGAACCAGAATGGGGAGCACAGAGAAGCACCATGCCAGTCGCCAATATCTAAGGGACTAGTCCCCAGGTCTGTCTGATAGGAGATACAGCAAAGGAATTTGGTGAAAACAGCAAAACGGAGTATTTAGTTTTTACCATGTACTCATCACTGTCCTATAACCTACTCTCCCATCATTTGTGGAATGACTACGGAGTCAGAGACCAAGAAGTTCATGAGATAAAGAGAAGTATTTCTAGTTCTATTCTGTAACTCACTTCATCTCACTTTTCTTATTAATCAAATGGAAGTATTTATTTTGAAAAGTATCCAGGCTGGATATGGTGATGCACACTTGGAATCTCAGTGAGTTGAGAGGCTGAGGCAGGAGGATCATAAGTGTAAGGCCAACCTGGGCAACTTAGGGACACCCTGTCTCAAAATTCAATAAAAAAGGGCTGGTGATGTAGATCAGTGGTTGAGTGCTTGCCTACCATGTGTGAGGCCCTGGATTCAATCCCCAGGACTGTATAAAAAATGTTCAGAATACGGGAAATAAGGTCAAAAAAGATCTTCAAGTTCTCTTGATGTCCCACTGGAGCACAATTTAACAAGCCCACTGAGGGGGACTTAGTGTTTTATCCGGGCAGTACAGGGTCTCATATATGCTAGGAAAATGTTCTCCCACATTCCCAGCCCTCCTTTTTTTGTTTTGACTTTGAGACAAGGTCTTGTGAAGTTGCCTGGGTTGGCCTCAAACTTGCTATCCTTCTGCATCAGCCTCCTGACTCACTGGGATTACAGGCATGCAGCCCAAACTCGGCCCCAGCTCTTTTAAAAATTTTATTTTGAGACAGGGGTTTGCTGAGTTGCCCAGGCTGGCCTTGAACTTGCAATCCTCCTAGCTGAGATTACAGGTGTATGCCATGGTATTGGGCAGAAAGATTTAGTTCTTTAAGGAAATTCACCTTCATTTGACTTACTGTTTAACCTCGATTGGAATGCAGCCTCTGCAAAGTTAGATGTTAATTTGTATATTGATAAACTGAAAATCATTTTTGTCATAGAGATGCAAAGGATTTCTTCTGATAGAGAAGAAAACAAAACTAAACAATCCCAGAGGCCTACAGTATTATTATCCTATAGGACATTAACCTTTTTACATCTAATTCAGCAAATTTATTTTAGCATCTCTTTCTCAGTTGACGACATAAATCTCTGCTCTTCAAAGTGGCATTTTTCTGATTGTTTCAATAATGAGTTAAATAAATCCTTGACACATGTTCACTTTATACTAGTATGTGGACCCTGTTTTAAGTGTTTGAGAATTGTATTTCATCAATATTAATGTTCCTCTTGCTGCTGTCACTGGGTAAGTGAAAGAGCAGATAGGAAAAGGCTTTAAATAATGTCCCCTGGTTTACATTGTAAAGACGTTACCTGGAATACTCAGCAGGTAGGAACGAAATCTCCTGTCTCATCCTACACAAGGAGATTGGATATGAATTTTCCAAAGCCAAGAAGGCTCAGGGGAGAGGACCGGGCATTTTTCTTTCTGTCCCCTTGAGGATTCCAATTTCTTTCCATGCACAGCTCCTTTGGGAGCTGCAGGGAAAAGCACGCTCACCTTGGAGGCGGGTCCTAATGGCATTGATTTCTGCCTGGTTCCTTTCTAGCTCGGCCACCTTGGCGTTGGCTTCTGATAAGCTGTCTTCCAGCTTTCGGACATGGGCTTCAGCGTTCAGCTGCTCAGAAACAATGAACTCAGTGGAGAAGAGTCCCCTGCTTCCCCCTGGACTTTTGCCCTCTGTCATGTTTCTCCTGCATGGCCTCCCAGGCCACCTGCCTGATACTCAAAGAATGTCCTATTTCTATCAAATGGGGATAGAAAATTGCCATTTTCTACCAACCTAACCCCAGAGCCCTTTGGGGGGGGGGGCACACAGCTGCTCCCTCCCTGGTTCATTTCCCTTTCCTAGCTCCTCTGGACTCCTGCGGACCAGAGCCAATAAGAAAGAGCAGTGGGCTGACTTAAGGGAAAACACTGGCATTAACTCCAGGTCGGTAGGTGAAACGGGTACTAGAAAGACACCTTGTGAGCGTCTGAGATTTAGAGACAGTGTAGTTGCCTGGGACAAGGTCTCCTGGGGTATCATCTTTGCTTATCTTCAGAGCCCTGTCTCTCTGGTGTCACAAGAGGGTTGCTTACATGGTAGATGCTCAATAAACACATTGAATGGCTTATTTCACTTTATTTCTTATTTTGCCTTTGAATTGTGACAATGTAAGTATTTGTCTTATTACTTCTACTAGTCTCCAATTCCTTGAGAACATAGTAATACTAATGTAATAAAAATTGTACTAGTACATTTTTTTTTCTTTTCTTTTTAGTATGGTACTGGGGATAGAACTCAGGGGTACTCAGTCACTGAGCCAAATCCCCACCCTATTTTGTATTTTATTTAGAGACAGGGCCTCACTGAGTTGCTGAGTGCCTCACTTTTTGCTGAGGCTGGCTTTGAACTCTGCGATCCTCCTGCCTCAGCCTCCCGAACGGCTTGGATTACAGGCAAGCACCACAGCACCCAGCATACTAGCACATTTCTTAGTACCAGGCACTAATATAGCCCCATGAGGTAGAAATTGTTGTTATCATCCCACTTTACAACTTGGCCAAGGTTAAACACCATCTGGGGGCTCTGTGATCAGTGTCCCTCCACAGCATCCCCAAGTGAAGGGGTACCTCTGGGAGGGGGCCTCCCTCACCTTAGACTTCTGTATGGTCTCCACACTGGCATTGAGGTCATCGATCTCAGCCTTCATGACTTGCTTGTCCTTCTCCAGCTTGGCCTTGACCCTCTGCAGGCTCTCCACATGCTCCGTCAGCTCAGCCATGGAGTCCGTGTGTTTCTTGCGCAGCGTGGAGGCTGTCGCCTCGCTTTGCAAGGCCGCCTCCTCCAGCTCCCGCCTCAGCTTTAGCAGCTCAGCCTCTCGCTTTCGGTTCTGCTCAATCTGGTGTCAGAAGAGGAGGAGAACTTAGCAGAACTGTCCTGGCCACTGTCCATCTGCTTCTCAGTCCCCTGATATTCCTACACCCCACTAGAGGAAACTCCTGGTGGAAATGTCAGTCCTTAGCCTCTCCAGGGTTGCTCTGAGGATTTGTGTAGACAGTGTTGTGTGTTTGCGTTTCACACAAAGATAGATTCAAAACCTAACCCTAGGAACCTCTGAATGTGCACTTATGTGGGAATAGGCTCTTTTCAGACGTATTAGTTAAGGTGTCATATTGGATTGCAGGAGGTTCTAATTCCTTTTAAGAAGCGGGAGAGAGGGCTGGGGATGTGGCTCAAGCGGTAGCGCGCTTGCCTGGCATGCGCGAGGCGCTGGGTTCGATCCTCAACACCACATACAAATAAAATAAAGATGTTGTGTCCACCGGAAACTAAAAAATAAATATTAAAAAAAAAATTCTTTCTCTCTTTAAAAAAAAAAAAAAGAAGCGGGAGATTTGGACCAGAGGGACATAGGGAAGGAGGCCACGAGATGACAGAGGCGGATTGTAGTGATGCATCCTCTCAGGTGCACCAAGCACAGCAGGCTGGTCTATGTGTGTGTGTGTGGGGGGGGTGGGGGGTGGGGAAACAGATTATCCCCAGAGCTTCCAGAAGGAACCAGCCCTGATTTTAGGCTTCTGGTCTCCTAACTGTAAGAGAATTCATTTCTGTGGTTTTAAACCAACCAGTTGTAATCCTTTGTCACAGCAGCCCTAGGAGACTAACAAAGACTGAACTTGACTGTTTCTCCCCTTCACCTCTGTGTAACTTCTAGAGCTTTCCCCACTCCAAGTGCAGACCATAGCCAGGGGCATCAGAATTGCCTAGGAACTCGTGGGAAATGGGAACTAGAATCTATGGAACGAGAATCTACATTTGAATGAGATTCCAGTGATCCACGTGCCTCAGAGTTGGAGGAGCTCTGATCTTGACTAGTGTTCCTGGGTGCTGGTTATTCCTCATCTACCCAACTTCTGCGTTCATTCTCTACCCAGACCCCTCAGCATCTACCCCCCCACCAGACAGCCCTTCCTCCCTGGGTCCTGCTTCCAAGGGTCCCATAACCCTGCTTCTTGCCATCTCTTTGGAGAAGAAAAGGGCCGCTGTTGCTAGTGTTGGGACCTCAGCACCCTATTGTTCTCTTAACCTTTCCCTACAGTGGTAGAAGTATCCCTTCATCAATGCCAGGTCAATCAAGCATCTAAGATGATTTTTGTTTCCTACAGGTTGAAACATGGCTGGGCACAGCTAGGCACCAGTTCTGAGCATGCACCCTCCCTTACAGAGGACTTGGCTAGGCTGGTGAGGAAGTGGACTCAGAGTCTAGAATAACAGGGAGCGTGTGCTCAATCCTCCAGTGATGGTGAAGCACAATGGTGTGTGGTCTCCTGGTCTGTTGACCTCAGTATAACTGTACTTTCTTGATAAATGCACTGTATTAAAAACATCTGCTCTCTGCATCCAGTCCATATCCTGCTTCCATAAATACCACCACAAGTAGATGGAACCAGGGGCTCTCATGCTTGCCCTTTGTTATCAATTAATTGGTTTCTTCTCAAGTTAGTCCAAGAAATTCAGCAAGAACTGATTTTTATCCCCTGGCTCAGAGTCCAGTGCTTTTACTCCCTGTAGGCAAGCAGGTAGGGCTGGGGTTCCTAGGCCCCCAGATATGGATACCTGAGCAGTTGTGGCTCCACCAGCCTCCTCCAGCCTGTCGCTGAGGTCTTCAAGGTCCCGGGACAGGTCACTACGTTGTTTCTCCACCTAGGGTGAGAGTCAGTGGTGCTGCTGAGACCCACCCAGAGCTCCTCTCCCCAAGCAAAGAGTGCAATCATGTGTGAAAGCCTGGGTTCTGCTCTTGGGGGGCCCTGCACCCTGCCTGCCCTCCCACATGTTCATCCTCCCCACCCTGAGTGGGCATTAGGACCCATCCCACTTCCAGCCAGTTTGGCTGAACTTAGAGTTTAGGCGCCTTTTGATCCTGGCCTCAGCCCCTTTGCAGGATTCCCACCCCAAGCCTCCATCCTTTTTGTTCTCCTTAACACATGCTTCCTCCTTCTACATCTTTGTACCTGTGAAAACAGGTGCGATTTTATTCCCTTTGCTTATACATTCATCCTGCATCAGCCTGGTGAATCCAATCTTTGCAGTCAAATGTTTCCTGCTTCAAATGTCCCAGGCAGAACCAGCCTCTGGACCACACACAGCACCTTTGTATTTCATGTCATCTTACACGTGGCTCTATAGCACAGTGCCTGGCACGTACTAGGTGCTCAAGAGACAACTGGTCTTGATGCCTGCCCACCCAGTTGGCTTCCTGGGCAAGAGTTTTTACTCTTGGTTGGATGTGTGGTTGGCACTGGGTCCTTTGACTCGGGAAGATGTCAAAGGACTTCATTTACCTTGGCTCGCATTGCCCTCTCGGCCTCCAACTCTTCCTCCAATTCCTCAATTCGGGCCTAGAAGACACACAGTGAGACAGATAAGGGTGGTGATGGTGTAGAGGGTGGGCGGGTTAGAAGTTAACTAATGGGAATGGGAAATAGGGACAAGAGCATACGATGGCCATTGTCCAAAGCAGAGAGAAGCAGGGCACAGGGGGCAAGTGGAAAGGCCCCAGGACAGGAGGGAGCCTGGCATATTTAAGACCCAGGGAGGAGCTGGCATGGCTGGACAGGGTGGCAGGGAATGGTAGGTGGCAAGATCCAGGAGGATTTGACTCTGAGTGAGGTAATAGGAGTTGAATTCCAAGGATTTCATGGCAGTCTTGATCCTCAAGAAACCTCCTTAGCTGATGTGAACAGAGAGTGCAGAGAGGTGCATTTCAAACAGAGAGCTCAGACTTCTGGGTCCTGGACATACCTGATGTTCCTTTAGCTTCCGCTGCAGTGTGGAATTCAGAGATTGCTCATCCTCATATTTAGAGTTGACAGAATTTATTTCCATATCCCTCCTGCAAGGGAAGGTTTGCTCTCCTGAGGAAAGCTATTGAGGGAATGGGACCTGGGCTGCCAGAGGAGGGCTTGGACAGCTGAAGCTACTCCTCTCTCAACTTTTGGCCTTCAGTGTCACCCAATGGAGGAGTTAGACCTCAGAATCTGCTCACTCACTCACCCATTCACACATTATTATTGCCACATATGTTTATTGAGCATCTATTATACCAGATGTTGTTTGGGGCTCTAGGGACACAGTGAACAAAAGAGACAGAAATCACAGCTCTGGTGTAGCTTGCATTTGAGAGGCTCCAGAACCACAGTGATGCTTTGCCTTTTTAGGGAAAACTGTTCCTTAAGAACTTTCCATAAAGTGCTCAGATGTGTGAGCTGCATGTGAGAACCAGGATGCCTGGGATTGAGTGGATGAGGAACGTGGGCAGGGCCTCGTGCACCTCCTGGGTATGCCACAGGGGAAATGTGCCAAGATACAGATTTAGCTGACATGCTCCTCTCTCTGGTGCTTTAAAGTTACTTTATCAAATGTACTTCCAAGATACAGTCTCCAAATTCTGCTCCCTAAAATCTTTCACCATCTAACTCTACATTTTCTTCCCTTTGGATACTTACTTGGTTCAGGTTCTTGCCTGGACTATTGCAGTAGCTTCATACTTTTCTTCCTCCTTCCAGATTTTCTCTACTCCACCTGTCCTCTATGTTAACATCAGAGTGATATTGATAAAACACTCTCTTGACTCCTTGCTATCCTCAAGAGCAAGCTCACTGGTATCCATGGAAACTCCTGGGCCTGCCTACTCCTTGGTTTCCCCAGGGAAGTGGTTCTAGTCTCTTTTCCTGTTCCCAAGAAGCACTTATGGTGAGAGTTTGGGAGCTCCCTGCAGTCAGGGCAGTACCTACTCCTTTGCCTGTCCTCCATGCTGGGCCCAGAGCCTGCACGTGGCAGGTGCTTGGGACATGCATTCATATGCACGAGGCCCTTGAACAGTGCCTGGCACAGAGGAGATGAATGCCTGCGTAGGCGTACTTTTTCACCACCTCCTCGAGGTCTAGCTTGGAGCGCTCCATTTCATTGAGGTTGTCAATGGTCATCTTCAAGTCACCCTCAGCTTTCCGACGAGCCTTTTCTACCTCCGCCCGGATTTTCTTTTCCTGCTCCCAATTATCTTCCAGCTATTGAGTCAAAAAAAAAAAAAAAAAACCAAACAAAACAAACAAACAAAAAAAACAAATAACAAAATCAAAAAACAAAAAAACAAACAAAACAAAACAAACAAACAACAACAACAACAAAAGGGAAGGTAGAAAAGGGGATTTTTAGGCTAGATTGCAAGAAGGAAGCAGTCTGGGCAGTCCCTTAGCTGTAGCATCAGAAAGGCCCCCACACCCAGGAGATGTGTCACTCTAGCCAAGGACCCTATTCCTCAGGATAGACCTGGCCCTGAGGGGTAGGAATAGCCTTAGAAAGTGGGGGCGTTACCTCATGGATCTGGGTGCTCAGCTTGCTGTTGTTCTTGGTCAGGTGGTTCACCTTGTCCTCCTCAGCTTGCAGGTCATCTAGGGTTTTCTAGAAAGAAAGATATATATACTAGAACCAGGTCTGCGCAGCGAGAGCGGCTGCGCAGACCTGGTTCTAGTTCTGAGCCATGTTGTCTTAGGCCTCAGAGACTCGAGTTGACTTCAGTGAACAGCTACTGGGGGCTGCTCCTGGGCAGTGGGGGAGGCCAGGAAAGACAGACCTGAGCACCCATCAACCATAGGTGGCTCTCAGGGGGGTCATTGGAGGCCCTGGTTCTCCAGAGGACATTGGAAATCTATACAGTGCTTCTGCTTGTCACAATGACTGGAGTCTCCACTGACATTTGTCTCTGGGTGATTCCAGGCCTCCTGGACATCCTATCTTCCTCTGGACAATCTGGCCTCATAAAGAACAATTCTGCAGTTTACAGGCCGGATGTCCCACCCAGGAACTCATCTAAGTGAAATAGCCATTTATATTCATCTGAACCTAAAACCCAAGCCCACTTTACACATAATTCAACACTCTTTTTCATTTAGTCATTTTTCAAGAATGATCTGCCATGGAAGCTTGAGAGAGGATTTGTTATTATTCCAAAGAATTTCCCAGGGACTGTTCCCAATTCTATAAAATCCATATAGATGACAGCCGCTGCACCTTGGTGGCCAACTCGTAGAGCATCCTCCTGTGTGGCCTACAACCATCAAAGATGCCTCCTGGTCCATCTGCCAGAGCTTTTACATATCGATAGGTGCATTATTTATTATAATTTACTTTCCCTTAATTTCTCCTTTATATCAAAGGGCATGCTATCGATTTTTTTGGAGTTATATGTTATTTATAATTTTGAGTTCAGGATAGCTAAGAGAGCTTTCCAAAATATACTTGAGCCTCAGTACTCGGATCCCTGCTTTGCCCATTCGCCTACATGCTAAAATGTAGCTGTAATTACAAATCAATACTCTTGGAGCTCTCAGGGTCATTTGTAAATATGCACACAGTGGGGAAATTTTGAATTGCCCAATGTGCACATTCCCAGCTGTGGCTGAACAAGGTGACACCTGCCCTTGTTTCAGCTCTCATAATGTAAAGGAGTGTCATTTTTATGCTCCACTGAGTGCCATATTTTTTTGTTTGCTTTTTGTTTAAAATGGCCCCAAGCATAGTTCTGCAGTGCTGTCTAGCTAGTGTCCTAAGCAGAAGAGGGCTTCAGAGTCCCTTGTAGAGAAAACACAGGAATTAGGTAAGCTTTGTTCAGGCCTAAGCTGCAATATATTAGCCATGGTTTGATATTAATGAGTCAGGAATGGTATCAAAATAAGACATTCCAAAACAAAAACACATAAAACAAAGTAACATATTGGTTATAATTCTATGTGTTATGTATCGACTGGTTGACAAAAATATTAAGACCAGAGGCTCACAGCAGCTAACCCTGCATTTCCCCCTAGGAGTTGTGGCTTGTATTTGCTAGTCTGATGCTTGTGGTAACTTTATGGTCAATAAAGTTACCACAAATAGCAAGGATCAATTATAGTTGTTATGAAAGGGGGCGCTGGGTCTGATAGGTTGAGAATCACAGCCTATGGGAGGCAGTCCGAGAGGCAGCAGGAAGAGGAGCTCCAGGAACATGCACTGGATTCATGGTGTCAGTTAATATATGGCTCCACCGTCTGCTCTGGGCATTGACTTGCTCTTTTCCCTTGGCTGCAGAGGCACTCTGTGCCCTGGTCAGCACTGGTGGCCAGTCAGCACTGGCTCTGCATTCAGGAACCTCTGTAACAGCAGCTTTGGGATGGGAAAATGGGGCTCCCCCATGACCTAAAGAACTTGTGGCCTGCCGTTGTCATGCTATATTGAAGACCCTGGGGCTTTAGAGCTCACAGGGCATTTCCATACAGCTTCAGTGACACACCTCACAGTGTTTCTGGGACCTACCTGACTCACGATAATTAATGGTTCCCCCTTTCATTCTCAAAACTCTCCTAGTTTGGGTGACAAATTAAATAGTCATCCTACCTAGAATGAACCTAGGAGGCAGGCAGCAGGAGGCAACCACACCCACCTCACTGATGAGGGAATTAAGACTTAGGGAGATGCCTTGTTTTCCCCGAGGCCCCTGAGCTGAGGGGCGGCAATGGCAGAATTTGAAGGTGGTCTGCAGTCTCCATATGCAAAATGTATTGGACACACTCCACTTGCTCTGCCAAGGAGAAGGGCAGGGGGCGCCCACCTGGTGCAGCTCCTCCAGGGCCCTCTTCTCCTTCTGGAGCTTGGCGATGTTGTCTTCACGAAGGGAGAGGTCTCCTGACAGGGTGCGGGCCTTGTGATCCAGAGCCTGGAAACAGGCAGGGAGAGAGAGGGGTCCTTAAAGTGGGAATTGGCCTTGGTGGGGAGGAGAAAAGGAGCTCTCCACCTGCCTGACTGCACCCTGGGGTCTTCAGGGATTTTGGGAAATATCAACACCAGGGGCATGTCCCAGACCACCCAAGGCTGGATGTCAGGGGTGGAGGGGAGCAGGGAAAACCAACAGTCAGCCTTCTTCTACTCAAACATGGTCCTCAGGCATCAGCAGCGACATTACTAGAAACAAGGACCCTTCAGGCCCTGCAGTCCTGTCAACTGCACCTTACCCAGCTTGTGAACCCCACCCACCTGCAGGGCAAGATGGGGGCCTCAGGGCCAAGGGCCAGATAGATGGCATCAGGAGTCAGGGGAGCACCTGGTGGGGTGCAGAAAATGCTTGTTTGGGCAGAATATCCAACATAATGGTGGCCCTGTCACCATTATGAGAAGAGCTCTCTGTCCCTCACTCAGCTTCTCTGTCCTGAAGAACTTTCTACAATGATGGGAGTGTTCTCTGTGCTTTCCAATATGGAAGCACTTAACGGTGTGGCTGTTGAGCATTTGGAAGGTGACTAGTGCAGCTGTGTTTAAGTCCTCTCAAATTCATTGAAGTTATATATACCCACGTGGCCAGTGGCCAGGGCATCGGGCATTGTCACTGTGGGGACTTTAGGTGTGGCCCCTGCAGGTGAGTGGGCTAGGGGGTGCCCTAGTTTGAGAGGAGCATGGTAGACCCAGGAAGCTGCTCACCTGCTTCTCTTTTTCTGTCTTGGCCAGCGTGGTTTCCAGGCCCTCCAGGTCCCTTTTGAGGTCACTCAGCTCCCCCTCCAGCTTGCGCTTGCTGGCACTCAACGAGGCCGATGTGCCCTCCTCCTCCTCCAGCCGCTCCCGCATGTCAGAGATCTGGCTCTCCAGCTCCATCTTGGACTTCATCATCTGGGTCAGGCGCTCCTCTGCATCCATCAGGTTCTCCTGCTCCTGTTGGAAGAAAGGGTCTCTATCAAACATAGTCCATTTACCCACAGGGACTCAAAGGGCTATCCCAAGACAGTGGACAAGCCTCAGGCTCCTGACCCTCGGCACATGCCCTGGGGGTTAGTGGAGGGGCCTGGCTGTCTCTGAGCTTCTTTTGTGAGATATTCGACAGAGCATTGTTTAGGAATGTGGTTCCTGGACCAGCAGCAATAGCTTGGTCTGGAAGCAAAACTTTATATCTTGGTGGTCCTGGGGATCAACCCAACAGCCTCACATAAGCTAGGCAAGGTTCTACCACAGAGTTATATTTTCAGCCTATGGAAGCAAATTTAGGCCCTGCCTGAGATCTGCTGCATCTGAATCTGCATTTTAATGAGACCCGAGGTTATAAGGGGAGCTTAAGTTTTCAGCAGGGTGGCGTGGAAGTCAAGGGAGCTCAAGCTCCCCATAATCAGTCATATTTTGCCACTGTATCTGCTGCCCCTGCTGTGTGTCCATGTCATGAGTCCATGTCACCATTCCTGGAAAGATAGTTTTCATGCACAGGGCCCATAGTGAAATGGGCCCAGCTGGCTGAGTGTGCAAATAATTCATGGAAACTTTTTGGTGGTTGCATCAGTGGTGATATGTAGTGAAGGGAAAGAGAAGGCTGTGGAGTTTCATTGTAATGAAGGGAAAGCTTCTCAAAGAGCTCATTCTCTCTCCCTCCCTGAGTCTGACTGAAGCAACCCCCAGGACCCCACATACGGCCTGCAGTTGGATGGTGAGGTCCTTCTTCTCCTGGCTGAGTGTGGCTGTCTTCTCTTCCAGATCCTTGACCTTGTCTACCAGTTCCTGAGCCTTGGCCATGGCATTCCTCAGCTCCTCCTCCTTGGCCTTCATTTCCTCCTCTTGCCGAGCCACATTCAGGAGTGGCTTGACCTGGGCAATAGGCAACACCAGAGTGTTAGGAGGGTGGGCTTTGCCAGGGGCCTAGGTGATGGGCCAAGGGGTGTCTGCCTCAGACTTGACCTCAGAACACCACTGTGGTTATAGTTTTGCAGGAACAGTGCCTCTCTACAGATGCTATCAGTCCTAGTTCCTTGCCACAAAGTACCTCTCTCCTCACAAAGAAGGCCCATACTTGATTAGGACCAATTCTCCCCCATCCCTTGGTACTAGGGATTGAACCCAGGGCCTCATCCTTGCTATGCAAACCCTCTACCACTGAGCTATATCCCCAGCCCTTTAGGACCAATTTTTAGGATGCTCCTTAATCCCAAGAGACATGAAGTTAGATGTTCCTCATTATCCAGGTGCCCCTATGTATACCTTTGCCATGCCTTTTGGGTACCTTTTGTATACTTTCTTTCTCTCATATTCTCTCTCTATCCTTTCTGTTTCTCTGTCACTTTGTTTCTCTGTGTGTCCCTCTTTGCTGCCTCCCACTTCATCTTCTTTATAACACAAAGTCCCAACTCTCAACCTGGCCTCCCAGGCCTTCCACATAGTAGCTCCTGCTTATCCCATGTGCTGGCTTGCAGGTATTCCCTGCTTCTGGCCCATGCTGGCTGTCCCCATGTCTGTAGGGCTGGCCATTCTTTACTGTTGGGCAGTTGCTGTTGGCCTGCACCACGACATCTATCTGGACCTCTCAATTTCCTTGGCACTTCTCACCCTGCATCAGAGTGCCAGGGTCCTGAGGTGGCATCACTTATATTCCTCTGTCCTGTTAGTGTGTGGACCTCTCAAAGATCTCTCTTCTACCCCTCCTGCTCATTCCATACTGAGGAGAGCCAGGGACAAAGGCCACCAGGGAGCATAATAGATCCATTTCCAAGAATGTCAGACGCTGTGGAAATGGATTTGCCAGGCAGCATGGCCTCTCAGGGAAGACAACAGGTAAAGGTGGGGATCTGGGATGCCACAGAGGCCATGTGCACATTGGAGGTCATCATAAGCACCACAACCTGCAGCCATGCAACTCTTTTTAATCTGTGGAAATGGATTCAAGTGTTGCCTCCCCCACCCCACACACATTGACCCGTCCTGTCTGGCTTAGTTAAATAAGATTAGAGCTTAGTTAAAACACTTAAGAGTAAAGGATTTTGAAAAACTAATTAGAATAGGACCTTGATCTGTCACATTTAATTAGTGAGGAGCAGGGAAACTCCCAGCCTCAGCCTCCTCCTCATCTGTTGTCACTGTGTCCTGCACAGGATGACCCTTAAAGGCTGTTGATCTAGATATTCCAAAGGGTGACACATATAGTAAGGGGAAGGAGATGGATCCAAGCATTACATAAAAACCCTTTGAGCTGGGCATGGTGGCGCCCACCTGTAATCCCAGGAGCTCTGGAGGCAGAAGGATTGCAAGTTTGAGGCCAGCCTCAGCCACTTAAGTGAGATCTTGTCTCAAAATAAGAATAAAAAGGGGTGTGGTGCTGGGGTTGTGGCTCAGTGGTAGAGCACTTGCCTAGCATGTGCATGGCCCTGGTTCTATCCTTAGCACCACCTAAAAGTAAACAAAATAAAGGTATTGTGTCCAACTACAACTAAAAAACAAATATTCTTTTGAAAAAAAAAAGAATAAAAAGGGTTGGACTAGAGTTGTAGCTCAGTGGTAGAGCACTTGCCTCACAGGTGTGAGGTACTGGGTTCAATTCTAGCACCACATAAAAACAAATAAAGGCATTGAGTCCGTATACAATAAAAAAGGGGTGGGGGTTGGGGATGTGGCTTAGTGCTTAAGTGCCCCTGGGTTTAATCTCTGGTACAGTAAATACATACATACATACATAAATGTAGCTTACAAAGATGCTTCTCTCCACATCCCCAGCTCTTTTTATTTTTTATTTTTTATTTTGAGACAGGCTCTCACTAAGTTGCTTAGGGCTGTGCTAAGTTGCCAAGGCTAGCTTTGAACTTGTGATCCTCCTGCCTCAGCCTCCCAAGCCATTGGGATGTATGCCCGACTGTGCCCCGTAATATGTTCCTTTTTTTTATTTTAATATTTTTTTTAGTTGTTGATGGACCTTTATTTTATTTATTTATATTAGTGCTGAGAATTGAACCCAGTGCCTCACACATGCTTGGCAAGCTCTCCAACACTGAGCTACAACCCCAGCCCCGGTATGCTCCTTTTAATGGTGGCTCCACAGTAGACATGAATGGACTCCCACATGGTGGAATGGCTTGTGACCTCCTGCGGGGATTGAGAGCCACCTGGTTGCTCACAATGCCTTCGCTACTGTCTTGGGAAAACCTGGGAAGGGTGAGGTCCCATTCCATCATTTCCTGAGCTCCTTCAAGTTCTGAGGCCAAGAACTCACTGAAAGGATTTAAATAGCCACAACATACTTAGGGGAATCTGGGTTAATAACTCAAACTACTTTTGGGGTGGCATAGGATAGGGTGGGTGGAGGCTCTCTCCATCCTAAGTGATTTTATTTAGAGGGATAAAATGGAAGGTGGGAAGGCACAGCATGATTTTTCTTAGGTTCTCATTTTCAGGCTGTTCCTACAGCCTCCCGGGCCTCCTTCCCCGAGGGACACCGCTGCCCAGGATCCAGCTTTGCCCCACTTCTTCAGCCCCAGGCAGCAGCTGGCTCCACTGTCCTGCCCCCCAGCCCTCACCTTGTTGTATAGCTTCCACCAGCCCCACAAACGCAGCTGTAGGAACTTGCGCACATTCCTCTGGATGACTTTCAGGCCTAATCTGAAAAATAAATCCAGGATTTCATGAGTTCAAATGTGTCAGGGCCTAGTCTCCCCAGGCAAGAAGTTTGGGGCAGAGAAGCCCATAGATTTATTTTCTCTAGACACTAAAGTGCTTTCTCAAGACCCAGCATTGCCTACGTGGTCTGGGGCAGCGAGACTCAGGCTGGGATCCAAGCCCTGCAATGGGTTAGGGGAGGTGAGGTGGACCCTGACGGAGCTCGAGGATGAAACAGACCCCTGGTTTACTCCTGCACTCTCTCTCCTTCAGTTTTCTTATCAGAAATCACCCACTAGTCTCTGAATCCCTTTAATCTGCAAAGTTTCTGGAACCCACCCTTTCCCTGTCCTCTGTGGCTTCATTCAAATAGACTGTCATTCTCTGAGGGCTTCCCCCATTTGTTGATATGAGGGTCAACATCCCTCCTCTTGGCCCCTAACTGAGGTGTCCTTGCTTTCAGCCAGGGTCACAGAGGACCTGCTGGTGGGTAACAGGAATTCATAACTAATACTATGACCACAAAGAGCCAGAGTCAACCACAGGCCAACTGCCACTGACCCAGCAATTTTTAAATGACCACATTAGGGAAATGATGAAAAAAAAACAAATTCCAAGGGTAGGGATTTGGAATGAGAAACACTGAGTTCTGTTCCTGATTCTGTATCTGGTCCAGTTCCTTAACCACTCTGACATTGGTTTCCACATCTGTAAAATGGGGGTGCTGGTCCTACCACAACCCCCTACTGAGCCATTATATAGATCAAGTAAGGTAAAGGCTGTGAATGTGACTCAGTAGGTTGGGGAGAGAAGGGTTTGTATCAGTTGCTCTCTGTTAGTGGTTGAATTGTGTCCCCCCCACCCCCCGAAAAGATATGCTCCTCCTCAAGCCCTAACCCCCAGTGCCTGTGAATGTGACCTTATGAAATAGGGTCTGAGCAGATGTAATTAGTTAAGACGAGGTCATGTGGGTGGAGGGTGGTCCTTAATCCAAGGTAACTGGTGCTTTTATAGAAAGAGGGATGATGAACCAGGCGTGGTGGTGACACCTGTGATTCCAGTGGCAGGAGGATCACAAGTTCAAAGCCAGCCTCAGCAATCGCTAGGTGCTAAGCAATTCAGTGAGGCCCTATCTCTAAATAAAATACTAAACAGGGCTGGGGATGGGGCTCAGTGGTCGAGTGCCCCTGAGTTCAATCCCTGGTATGAAAAAAAAAAAAAGAAAAGAGAGGGACAGTGACATGGCCCCATAGGGAGAATCCCAAATGGAGACATAGGTAGGGATTGGCATGATACAGCTTTGCAGCGAGGGAACACCTGGGGCTACCAGGACTGGAGGAGGCAAGAAAGGACCCTCCCCACCCAGGCTTCAGAAGGAACATATCCCTGTCCACCCCTTGACTTGGATTTTTGGCCTCCAGAACCATGATAGCATGAATTCCCATGGTTTCAAGCCACCCAGAGGGTGGTACTCAATTATAGCAGCCTCAGGAAACTAAGACAGCCCCTCAATGGGGTTCTGGGCACTGACAAGGACATGAGCATCTGCCCTTCTCCCACCATGTGGTATAGCCGTAGGTGCTGACCACCTCATGTGCCTGTGGTGCTCCTTCCCTGTGGGTGTCTGTGAGTGCTACCTTCGTTCCAGCATCTTCTTGAACTCGACCCTCATGAGGAAACCCCGAAGTCGACACTGCAGCAACGTCATGATCTTGGCCAGACGCTCGTCCCTCATGTCCTCAAGCTTGGCCAGGATGCCCGCTCTGAAGAACACCTGGAGAAGAGGCACTTGTCTGAAAAAAGTCCAGCCATCTCCCAATGGCAGCTACTTGGGGAAGTTTTAAATCAAAGAGCCATCATGTCTTGAAATTAAGAGACCCGCTGGTGCTGGTGCTGATGTTTAAGTTTCCATGGAAACAGGGGGCCAGCTCTGGACACCTCTGCCAGCATTAACATCAGCTTCCTCTTGTCAGTGTGTCCCTGGCTTCTCTGGGAGTCAGCTGGACTCCAGTTCCAGCTTTGCATTTCCTAGATGGGTCACCTTGGACACATCTCAGTCTCGATTCCTCTTCTGTGAAATGGGGATGCAAATCCCTTCCTTAGAAGATTGCTATAAGGATTAAATGAGATAATAGGTAAAAGAGTTCTGCAAGGCTCCAAGTAAAATGTGATAGATCCTTATATAATATGATGATTGCCCTGCAGCCAGGGTAGCAAGGGGCCTTCCTTCTTCACCATCATGTAAAGCAGACTTTAGACAGAATCATTGCATCAGCGTCCCATGGGATCTGGGTGGAGGGAGAGGGGGAGAGTTTGGGGGGAGGGGAATTAAATTTCTCATGAAAATAAGATGGTTTTACTAGGGCTACTTGGCCTCAGGCTTCAAGTAGCAGTGAGTGAGTGGGACTTATCCCCAGGAAAACAAGGTCAGCTTTGCAATGTGTTAGAAAGAGCTGGAAATACCCACCCTCAGAGAAACACAAATCAAGGTCAACAAGAAGCCATTTGCCCCAGCCTAGTCCTGCAATGCTTAAGACTTGTGATAAAACAGGTGTTCACGAGGGTGTAGACAAAGGGGAGGGTGAACTGGTACTAGCATTCTGGAAAACTGTTTGGCATTCCTTCATCAAGTTGGGTGTTTGCACATTACTCAGGCCTTTATCTCAACCGTGGATGCGCATCACACCTGTTGGCAGGACTTTTGGAAGATGCTGAGGCCTGTGCGTGGGGGATTTCAAATAGAAGTTTGGGGATGGGGCTCAGGGTTTGGTAATTTTTAGAATCCCCCAGATAATTCTAAGGCATGGCTTTGTTCCAGAGAATCTCCTATAAGGAACCACAGGCAAGGATGACCATAGCAGCATGGTTGGTAACTGAGAAAAAAATGGAAAGAAGAAAGTAGAAATGTGATCATCCAAAGCCACAGGGTGTGGCAGTGACAATGAATGAAGGTCATGTATCAACAAGAATGAATCTCAGCAACAGTTAATTGATGAAATGACATCATAGAGGAAAGTTATAGAAGTGGACACCAAAGTATGATACTTCCATGAAACTCAAAACCAAGCAACACCTGGGGCAATCTGAATATGCAAGAAAACTATGTTTTAAAAGGCAAGGGTATGGTTAATGTAAAAGTTCAGAACAGGGGTTACTCCTGGGAGTGGGGAGCAAAGGTTATATTCTGGGCTTTTAAGTGGATTCGTGGGTGCTCTTTCATTATGTTTGATAATGTAATATCTTTTTACATATTTGAAATAGAATGGTAGAAACTTGTAGAAGGATAGGAGGTATGATGACCTGCATGCTGGCTTTAGTGGGCCTTCAATGTGTTATGGGACCTTGATCAAACCTTTCTCTTGTGGGGAGCTAGGCCTTCCTCCTCTCCAGCGAGAGTGCTAATTACAGAACCCCCAAATCCTCCAATTCCATGAGATCCCCCACCAAATGAGTCTCAATGGAAAAAGAATAGGAAAGTGTCCCACCCCCCACTCTTCAAGAAACTCCTCCTAATAAGCTAGACATCACAGCACAGAGAAATTGATCTTGGTGTCATAAAGTGTTTCTTGATATTTCAACACTAATTGGCTTTGAGGTGTGGTCTTGGGGGCATGTGGTCTGTGGCTGGGCATGGGGCCCACGTGAGCCACCACCAAGGACAGGGAAAGAGTCTACAGGTAGAACCATCCTATTCTTTGTTCTGCCCCTGCTGCCAGAGTCTGCCTGGTCTTTGGGGAGCAAAGCTGTCTCCAAGAGCCCTGCCTTTCTCTGGAACCAAGGTACAGCTGTTCAGCAAGTGACTGTGTCAGATTTTGGTTTTTAGGCCACATGGGCCTAGATGCCTACTGTCCTGCCTAGTTCTGTGACGTTGCCTCCACCCCCATCTCCAGGCTTTCTTAAGTTTCCAATCTGTCAAA
This sequence comes from Ictidomys tridecemlineatus, assembly GCF_052094955.1. NCBI lineage: Eukaryota > Metazoa > Chordata > Mammalia > Rodentia > Sciuridae > Ictidomys > Ictidomys tridecemlineatus. Next base: position 110,368,790 of record NC_135486.1, on the reverse strand, counting down.
GGTGGGTGGGGAAAGGAGTGGCACATTGGTATCCAAGGTTCTTTCAGCTCAAGTATTCAATGATTCTGTGACAAAACCTCAAGTGTCCTCCATAAGTCAACGTAGCTACACACGGCACATTCTAATTACGAAGGAGGCCAGAGCAAGCCGTTCTGGCTGTGTTATAGATCTACACACAATGTTGTAAAGCAAACCCAGGGAGCTGGAGACTCATCCTGTCCTCGTCATGGATCCCTCAAGTCTGTGCCTTGCCTGGCACACAGTAGGTGCTCTAAGAGCATTCATAGAGTGACCGGATGCATTGGAGATCTGTGCAGGCTAGAAGCTCCCACATCAGACCTGCATCACACGTGAGACTTGGAGAAGGAAGTGATCCACTTGTGGTCCCACAGAGGCAGGCATTGAGCCTGGTACTCCTGACTCATGTTGGGGCCCAGTCTGGTGAGGCCACTGTAGATGGGTGTCTTGTACCACTGACCTGAATAGTCCTCACCATTCTGACAGGACTTTTTCCTTTTTTCCTAGAAGAGCAGGAAATGGGACAGACACAGGGTGGCCCAGGCCCCATGACTCAGGATCAGGAGGCCACTTTGCCTGAGTCACCTGCCAGCTCAGGGACTGAGACTCCCCATGTGGGTGAGCTGGGATTATGGGGCTTCACTAGTCAGGCCCTTCCCACACACACTGCCATGCTCCATCAGATCCAGGACCTCCATTCTGATAGGCTCTTTTTATTTTTAGAAACTGGGACTTCCTACAGTTCTAAGAAATATCCTACCATTGACTGAGTACCATTTTGTGCTGAGCTGGGTTCTATGTGAGCTGCCACTAATAACCCCAAATCCTGTGAAACTGGTATTGTCAGCTCTGATTTTTCAGAGCTGAAAACTGAGGCTCTTATTGGCTGAGGGGCTTGCCCAGCGATTGAGCTATAGCTTGTACTCTGAAGCCCACCTTCTTGGGGCAAAGCAGAGTGGGTGTTGGGAGGACATACCCACCAGAACACCTACCTTTGTATGTCCAATTTTGTATTCATTGGTATCTAGTTCGATGGCTGCAAGAAGCAGCTCTGAGGCCTTCTTGTTGTCCACAAACCCTTGGGGAATCACGTTGGGGTTCAGCACTTGGTACCTGCCAGGAGATAGAGGATGATAGTTATCATCATACCCAAATGGGCAGCACACAAAGTACATCCATGCATTATCCACCGATCTTTGAGAGTCTTACAGACAGGCATTAGGCTTGATTTATAGATACCCAGGTTAGGCAGATGGATGATAGAATTTGGCACAAGGGCTACAACTTGGGGGTAAGTGTTGGTGTGCATTGGGATTTCCTAGAAGAAGTATTCCAAGAAATGAAGAAACCAAAGTCCTTTCCTTCCTGATAGAGCTGGGAGTACAGAAAAGAGCACTGGCCCAGGCAGAGGACACATTCTTTTCCTGAACTGTCAGTAGCCTCCTTTGTGATAGTGGACAAGTCCTTCCCCAGTTGAGAACTTTAGAGGGAGGAACTTCTAATGACAAGGTGACTTCTAGTGATCTTTTTGGTCCTTCTATCTGTGGCCATGTGTTCTATGAAGTTGGGGTGTGGAAGAAGGTCATCGCTAAGGTGAGGATCTTAGCTTAGTTTCCCCAGGTGCCAACCTTCAGACAAAAATTCAAGTATAAGTCATTTATTTGGTAAGTGGCAGTATCGGGAAGTGGGCAGAAAGCCATGTTATCAAGGTAGGGGTCTCAAAGGGCAATAGAATTTTTTTTTTTTTTTGAGAGAGAGAGAGAGAGAGAGAGAGAGAGAGAGAGAGAGAGAGAGAGAGAGAGAGAGAAATTTTAATATTTATTTTTAGTTTTCGGCAGATACAACATCTTTATTTGTATGGTGCTGAGGATCGAACCCAGGCCGCACGCATCCAGGCGAGCCTGCTACTGCTTGAACCACATCCCCAGGCCGGGCAATAGGATCTTAATGCTACTGAGGAAGATGGCCAGTATTTACACCATGGAAATTTACATCAAATTTCCTACCTATTGGGACTTCTTCTTTTTTTAAACCTGAAGAACCCTTGTTCAACCTTTTCCAGTATGATACTGGCTGAAAGCCAGACTTAGCCCACTGGGAGCAGGAGGGAGCTGAGTCTTTTGTAATTCCTAAGACTTTCAGTCTTCCAGGGAGGGGCAAAACAGGCTCCAGGAGCCTAAGAAGTGCAGGTGCTGGTAGCTGAAAGTTGGGCCAACACTCACTAAAGCAGCGACAACGAGGCAGGGAGTCCACAGTGCTATCATGGGACTCTACTGATCTGCTAGTCAATCCCTCAAACACAGAGCTCTGCGTGCAAGGCGTCAGGGAGACACACCACTCACCTCTGTTTGAACTCTGGGTACTGCAGCCTGTTTGGGAAGCCCTTCCTGCAAATACGGATGCCTTCCAGGACACCATTGCAAGCTAACTGGTGCATGATCAGGTGGGCATCCACCACACCTGCCAAGAGAGGAAACACAGAATGGAAAGTCACTGCTTTGGGGTGAGACAGTCCAGTCTTTGCCACCCAAGGAAGCTGAATTAGACAACTATGCTGTCAATTCCAGTCCTCTCCTATCACTGTCCAGGGGGTCCCCAGATCCCCCACAATTTAACCAGTGCTTAAAGTTTACTCCCTGACTGTGATTTCTGGCTGGGTAGTCACCATTCTGCTTTATAAAGCAGCTAGAACATGAGTTTTGGATGAACTGTTGTTGGGGATTCTTTCTGAGCCTTCTTTGGTCCTCATCAGCCCTGGCGATTAAAGGTGGACATAATTGGGAATGAATGCTAACTTCACAGACCCTCGGTGTTTCAGCAGGGAGACATGACCCCACCATGTACCTGACTGTTTAAACTCATTGGGGACAATACAGCGGACAAAATGGGGGGCAGTGCTGTGGAGGGTGGTCATCAGCTTGTTCAGCTGCTCCTGGGGATGGAGAAAAAAGAAAAACAGGAAGTAAGACTCAGCATTGGTATTATTGGGCAGTTCACACTCAGAAGTAGTTGGAGTTTAAATAAGTTAAAATTAAAATCAGTGCTCAGGTCACACCAGCCACTTTTCTAGTACTCAGTAGCCACATGGGGTTAGTGGCCATCATACTGGACAGTGTTGAAGGGATCGTTTCCACCCCTGCAGAAAGTTCTGTTGGACAGAGCTATTCGCAAGGTCCAAGGGGATATGATTTCTCAGAAACAAGGCCTCTCCTGATCCAGGGCTGGTTCACGTAGGATCTCAGTATTAGAAAGGACCACAGGGTCTAAGTGGGCAAGATCCTGCCTTCTATTAACTTCCCCAACAGAGGGCCCCTTTTCCATGGCTTGTGACTGGTAAGGTGGCCCACTCGACTCGGGGGCAGCCTAAACCTTGGGAAATACTGAAGTCTTCACTCAGCCTTTCCTTGTTGACTGTACATCTGCACTCTGTCACATATTTCCAGTAATGACCAAACTTTGTGGAAGTTGTGGCCAGCTCAGAAGTCCTGTCAGTCACTTCTTGGACACAAGGTCTTGGCGCTAATATCTTAACTTTTTTTTTTTTTTTTTTGAGACAGGGTCTTTCTGTGTTTCCCAGGCTGGCTCCAACTCCCTGGACTCAAGGCATCCTCCTACCTGGTAAGCCACCTGAGTAGGTAGTACTACAGGCATATACCACTGCCCTGGACTGGGCATTGATATCTTTGTTTGCCATGTTGTAAAAATTCCTTTAATTCTCCAGGTTTCAGTCTGAAAAGTATATAATTGGACAGGACCCTCTTTAAGGGTCTTTCCCATCTGGTGATCCTATGATTCTGTGGCCTCTTTGGAAGGGAAAAAAGACAGGTCTAGTGTTGCACATTTGTAATCCCAGTGGCTCAGGAGGCTAAGGCAGGAGGATTGCAGGTTCAAAGCCAGCCTCAGCAATTTAGCAAGGCCCTAAGCAACTTAGTGAGACCCTATCTCAAAATAAAAAGTAAAAAGGGCTGGGGATGATTAAGGACCCTTGGGTTCAATCCCTTGTACAAAAAAGAAAGAAAGAAAGAAAGGAAAGAAAGAAAGAAAGAAAGAAAGAAAGAAAGAAAGAAAGAAAGAAAGAAAGAAAGAAAGAAAGAAAGAAAGACAGACTCCTTAAATAAGACACCTCTCCATTCAAAGGCAAAAAACTGCCCTTGGCTATGAAAGAGCAGCTAGACCATCACACCACTGAAAGGGAGGGATAGGAACACTGGACTCTAGGAGGCCTCTGGGCAGCACCTACTCACCCTGTAGAAGTTGGAGACTGTCATGAAGGAGGACCCTCTTTTCTGCTTCTTGCTTCCAGCTGAGGAAGAGACAAGCATGTTTTGCATCAGTACCCAGCACAGGGGCCAGTAGCACCATTAAGTGTTCTGGGCCAAAGCACATGCATTTTCTGAAGTTAAAAAAAAAAATTTCTTGGGATGGCCAGGCACAGTGGCGCACGCCTGTAATCCCAGTGGCTCGGGAGGCTGAGGCACGAGGATCACGAGTTCAAAGCCAGCCTCAGCAACAGTAAGGCGCTAAACAACTCACTGAGACTCTGTCTTTAAAGAAAATACAAAATAGGGATGGGGATGTGGTTGGCTCATGGTGGAGTGCCCTGAGTTCAATCTCCCCCCCCGCCCCCCCGCAAAAGAGACTTTTCATGGGACTAAATGAGGTAAAACCCTTGACACCAGGAAAATGAAATCTACCAAGGAGTTGGCAGATGGGCTGACTGTGGTGTAATTGTCAGAGGGATTCTGTGCCCCCAGAAAAGCATATAGCTCTTTGTACTTTAGGACTGGCACAAGGTCTTTGAGACTTTTCCCATGAAGGAGGAAGCATGTGTTTATTGGTGATGAAATGTCACTGAGCCCAAGAGGATTGGCATTTTATGCCTAATTGAGTGGCAATCCCTTGGGGCAGCTTCCACCTGGGATGTTCCCCTTTGGGCTACATGGGGGCTAGAGAGTAGTGCTGGGCTTGACATTTGCTTCAGACAAGAGAGTGGGGAACAAAAAATAAGCACAGGGCATTTGGGTGTCAGCTTTTACAAAGCAGCATCGTTCTGCCTAGAGCTGATGCAGGACCAATGATCAGTTCAGCTGATGGAGGCTCCACCCTTCGACATCTTTCTATTGTAGGATCAACCATGGCCTACCTTGAGCTTCTTGTCATTCATTCATTTACTTGTTCCTCATTCAACAAGAGTTGAATAACAGAGTTTTATTTCTTTCTCCCCATTTTGGCTATTAAAGGGCAACAGACTAGGAAGACTGGACATCAGGAGAGGCCAGTCATACCTGCAGCCTCCTCTTCTTTGAAGAGAAGGGCCAGGAGTCCCAGAGTTGATTTCTGAAACAAGCCCACCACTGTTTCATTCAGGGGGTCTTTGTTCTTCTCCAGCCAGCCCGTGATGTTATAACCAACCTGGAGGGAGAGGCAAATGCCAGTGGGTAAGCTTGGGGCCCAGCCTCCCCTTTCCAGGTCCTATACCTGGAACCTCCACCTAATGCTCTGCCTGCTATGGGCTCCCAGGACCAGCTTTCTGTCCCCTCTCTTGGAGCTTTGGTTCTTGTCCTGATGCATTTCATGGTGTCTGGGATGGCTGAGTCCCAGTCTGAGCTGGGGACCTCGTTATCTAGTTTCTTGGGCATTTGCAGTTTGTCTATCTAGGACACTCCATCTCTCAGTGCTGCCCATGCACCAGGACTCCCTGGCTACTCTCTCCTGGGCTGTGACCTTTGACAGCTACACTGAGCCTCCCCTAGTCTCAGGTCTTCTGGGCTTGCTGTGAGTGAATGGCCATGGCAGGAGGAATCCTGACCTACATGAAGAAATCTCTCCAGAGGCTTCAGGTATCTCTTTTCTGAGGAGCATATGTTCCCTATGATAATGCTATAGGGTCATTGCCTGGTGGAAGGAGGCAGCCCCAGGATTGGGGGCTCCATATATGCAAGTAATTGGATACATACTAATTTCCATTTTCCATTTTGCCATGTGGCCCCAGATCCTTCCACTGAGCACTGAAGACTCAAGAAAGTAGATGAGAAGCCACAACCTTTGGGTTTTCCAACTCCTATTCAGCATATCAACATTAATCATCTTAGTGCCTTATTCTAGGGCCTTGACTTTAAATAAATATTTCATTGCTATAAATATGGAACTCTTCTCATTCAGTGGGAAAGGCGAGGACAGAGCACTGCAATTTGGCTCCAAGCCTGCTGTTTGCTCAGCGTATCAGCCTGATCCATTTTGAGAGTAATTGGTGTTGTTATGGTTGATGATATAAAATCTTGGCCCTGATGCCCAATGCAATCATGGCTTTCCTGACAGTGCTATCCTCAGGCAGCTGTTTCCCTGCAGTTAAACCCAAGAGGCCCAACAAACTCTATTGGTAACAAGAGTGTTGGCCCTTCTAGCAATATCAAAATCCCTAGGAAATCCTACATGTTCTTATAAGCTGGCTGGACGAACATTACAACCCCTCTTCGTTATACAAACAGAACCTGAGTCCTGACTGCACTTAATTTCCCTCTTTCCCAAGGACTGCATTTGTCATGAGTAAAAAAGCTACTCTACAGAAGTCGCCTTATTGTTTTGGCTGCTACCTGCTGTCAGAGGGACAAATTATTCAGTTGGGAGTAATTCATGGGCTCATGGAAGGTAAAGCACTGTCACTTCTGGCCAAGACTGACATTTGGCCATCAGACTGAGGGCCATAGATACTGTGGCATCCCTGGTAGGTTTGATGGCATGATCTACTGGCTGATCCCCAGTCCTTTGCTGGATTGCTTTGGAATTTTCTGATGGACTAGTGATGAGGAGGTAAGAGCCAGAGTCCATTTAATTGGCTAAGAACCCCTATACATCATGGAAGGAACCTCTGGAGGGGCAGAACAGGTCCTAAATGCTGGGGGTGGCCAGCAGCCAGAAGGTAGTCCCAGAAGGCACCAGGCTGGAACTTACTGTGCCTGCATAATGGACGAGCTCGAAGTGGGCCTCAGGCCCCTTGCCCTTGCCTCCCTTGGGCTTGAGGAAGTTGCTGGACTTGCCCAGGTGGTTGTCATACAGGGCTGCCTTGAACGTGGCGTCCGTGGCTTTGGGGAAGACACATTGCTCCTCCAAGATGGAGAAGATACCCATGGGCTAGGAGGGAAGAGGACAGGATGGTGTTAGGAGAAGCCACAGAACCTCAAAGAGACCACACTGGTATTGGCCAGGGACTAGTGGTGGAGATGAACCAGACACCCATGTGGAGGGCCAGGAAGCAGAACTCTAGGCAATGACAGCTGGGAACAGCTCCTGGTATTCCATGTCCTCATCTTCAAACACTACGGCCATTTAGACACGAAGGAGGCTGGAATCCACTGAATCCAACCGAAGGGGAGACCAAAGACTGAAGGGGCCAGAGAGCTCCTCAAAAGCTAACCCATGGGAACAGTGGCCCTGGGCACACTTGACCTTCAGAAAAATGCTGAAGTCAATGACACCTAATGCTCTTCTTTTGATTCTTTTTTATCTCTTTCTACCAGGGGCCTCATGCTGTTCTAAGTCTCTTTTCACACAAAATGAGGTGCTCATAAATGCTGTTAGGGACCTCATTTGCCCCCTATACATGGGAGGAGGGTCTGGATTTAAAAGAGGACTGATGAAATAGGGCAACACCTAACCCCAAAGCTCAAGAATGAAGATAGTTCAGGCTCTGGGATAGCTGAACAGGAAAGTATTTGTAGGTGTTGAGCGGTGCAGGGATTGTGCTCACAGTCTACCCTCCTGGGAGGCTCAGACTGGGCCCATGGTGGAGACCCTTGGTTGCCTTGATGCCTAAATACAATTGACCGAGGGTAAGCCTAGGAGACAGAATCAATCTTTCCTTCCCTCCTCCCTCCTTCCCTTCCTCCCTCTCTTCCTTCCTTTAAAAACAACAACAACAACAACAACAACATCAAAACTTCTAACATTGAAATAATTTCAGGCTTGCAATGTTGCACATATAACAGAAAGCCTTCCCATAGACCCTTGACCCAACCCCTCCTAATGTGAATTTAAACACCAGGTGTTCAATGATAAAAACCAGGAAGTTAACATGAATATAATACTATGAACAGACTTTGTTCAAATTTTGTTATGTCTTTTTCCTATCTTTTTTTTTCCACATTGAAATAAACAATATATATTCTTGAGGTCATTACTAACTGCCCCAAGGCCAATTGCCACCTTTCTGTCTGCCCCAGTGACATCCTTTCCTGAGTCATGTCCCAGTTAGGGCTATGGCCTCTCTCCAAGCCCCTTCTCAGAGAAGCAGGTCACCTTTTCCAGCAGGTCGATGCAGGCCTGAAGATCAAGGCCAAAGTCAATGAAGGTCCACTCGATGCCCTCCCTCTTGTACTCCTCCTGCTCCAACACGAACATGTGGTGGTTGAAGAACTGTTGCAGCTTCTCATTGGTGAAATTGATGCACAGCTGCTCGAAGCTGTTGAACTGTGGTGGGAGGACAGAGAGAGGTCATCAGCCCAGGTTCAGAGAGAGCTGCTCCCAGGAGTGGGTGAGGAAGCCATGCATGAGCAAGGATGCGTGGAAGGCCCACCAGAATCAGGCACGGCCCTCCGTGCCTTGACACCAACCAGATCACGGTCCCAGCAGCCCAGTGAGATGTGATTCTGTTCCCCTTCTCTGTAGTGGGGATTCTGAGACCTGAATCCCAGGCACCTAGACTCTAGCACACATGGTGAACAAAAATAACTGTAGGGCCAGGCACAGTGGTGCACTCCTGGTCCCAGTGGCTTGGGAGGCTGAGGCAGGAGAATTGTAAGTTCAAAGCCAGCCTAAGTAATGGCGAGGGACTAAGCAACTCAGTGAGACCCTATCTCTAAATAAAATACAAAATAGGGCTGGGGATGTGGCTCAGTGGTCGAGTGCCACTGAGTTCAATCCTCAATATCCAAAAATATAATAATTGTAGTATACTGATAAAGCTAGTCCTGTCCCTTAAACCAGAAGACACTCTGATTTTGAGTGTTTGTCAGTGTCTATGAGCTAAATATTCAAGCGATCAACACAATGTCAACTTTCAGAATTCCTGAAATTCCTGAAAATTCAACAATCAGCTCTTGTGAACCAGGACATGTCAGCTCTGGCATCTACTCATTCTATCCATTAAGTCTATACCATTCTTTTTTTTTTTTTTAAGTTATACATGAACACAGTGTCTTTGTTCTGTTTATGTATTTTTATGTGGTGCTGAGGATCGAACCCAGAGCCTCACACATTTAAGGCAAGCACTCTGCCATTGAGCCCCAGCCCCTGCCCATAGTCTATACCATTCTTTATGACTTGGCTTCATAGAAACAAGATGGAAATTTCTAGAGTCCAAAAGTCAGAGATCCAATGGCAATCTGAGATTGTCCCATCCCTGAGGCTCCCAGGCAAGAAACAAGACAACCATGGTGAAGGGGAGCTCACAAAAGGATGGCCACCTCAAAGCAGAAACCAAACAGGAAACCAGGCATACCTCAAAGATCTCGAAGCCGGCAATGTCCAGCACCCCGATGAAGAATTGCCTCTGCATCTTGGTGTCCAGGGTCTTGTTAATCCTGACCACCAGCCACTTGAACATCTTGTCATAGACGGCCTTGCCCAGAGCCCCAATGGAGTTGTTGCATTGCTCCATGTTCTGGCCTTTCTGCACAAACTCATTGCCTACTTTGACCCGGGGCCTGGTGATGCCCTTCTGGAGTTCCCCGGAATTGAGTCCCATGAGATGGGCGACTTTGTCGGCCACTGAGTGGAGATGGAGAAAGTGAATGAGAGAAAGGAAGATGGCATCAAGCCCAGGGACACCCAGTACCTTCCTGTGTGGTCTTGGAAGGAGGAAAGGGAGCATGGGGGAGACCCTGTTTTGCCAAAAAGAAAACAAAGATCTTAGGTGGTTTCCATACTTTCTCAGGGTCAAGTGGCAAAGTAGGGGATAGAAACTGGGATCATACTCTGACTCTTTCTGCCTCTCTGAGAAGATCCATGTCTGACTGTCCAGGGAATGCCTTGGTTACAGCCATCAGGGAGCCTGAGAATCTCCAACATGTCTCTGAAATGGCCATCAAGCTGGGAGAGCAGAGAACTCCTGCCACCAGCTGCCTGGCCCCTGTACAGACCCAGCCCAACACCTACCCTCAGTGGTGTCCACTTCAGCTTGCTCCTCTCTGGGCTTCTGCTTGAACTTCATGTTCCCAAAGTGCATGATCCCCCCAGTTAGCTTATAGACCCCAATCTTCTCATCTGCACTGAAGCCCAGCACATCGAAGGCCTCCTGCCAAGCAACAGACGGAGAAAAACACAAGACTTCTGGCTTCTTATTCCACACCATGGAGGTTGGGTCACTGCCATTGCAGGGCTACCCCAAGGGGTCACTGCACAGGGTGTGGGCTCTAGAGTCAGACACACCCTGAATGGGGAGAGGTCTGTTTTCCTCCAGGGAGTTCAGAACAGACTCTTTGCCATATGGTCTTTATTATTATTATTATTACGAGGATCTAACCCAGGGGTGTTTTACCACCAAGTTACAACCCCTACCCTTAAAAAAATTTCTTTTATTTTGAGGCAGGGTCTCACTAAGTTGCTGAGAGCCTCACTAAGTTTTTGAGCTTGTCTTCAAACTGGTGATCCTTCTGTCTCAGTCTCTCAAGTTGCTGGGATTTCAGGTATATGCCACCATGCCTGGCCATATAGTCTTTATTTAACCTCTCCACTCGCTGTTTAGCCATCTGCAAGATGGTGCAGTCAGTGGTCATAAGCATAGAGCTGAATGATATATAAAATGTTTAGTTTGGTTCTTGACATATAGAAAGTTTGGAATCAGGGGAATTATTATTATTATTATTATTATTATTATTATTATTATTATTATAACCACAATTATTGTCATTAAGGCTTCATGCCAGGTACCGAAGAGAGGAAGGCCAAGATGAATCAGGAAACTATTCTATGGCCAAAAAGAGGACCTCCTACACAGTACAGTTAGGAGCTACATAATAATGTTTCAGTCAATGTTAAATCACAAATATGACAGTGTTCCCATAAGATAATAGTGTGGCTGAAAATCTCCTGCAACCTAGTAACACTGTAGCCAATGGAACAGTGATGCAATGTGCTGTTCATTTATTTGTGAAGATGCAGAGGTGCACACCTGTAATCCCAGAGGCTCAGGAGGCTGAGGCAGGATGATTGCAAGTTCAAAGCCAGCCTCAGCAACTTAGGGCGGCCCTAAGCAACTTAGTGAGACGATGTCTCTAAATAAAATATACAAAGGGCTGGGGATGTGGCTCAGTGGTTGAGAGCCCCTGAGTTCAATTCTTGGTACCAAAGAAATTTTAAAAATTTAAAAATCCTTTCACGGTTATTTTGGAGTGCACTCCTTGTACACATTTTTAAAAAGTTCTCTGTGAAGCAGTATGTATGTTAGCCTGGTAGCAGCCTCGTGCATCTGTGTTTACTGCTGTCGTGATTGCCTCGTTTCTCTTTGGCTTGACTTAATTTCACATCACTTTGCTCATCATGTCCCTCGGAGCAATAAGCTATGCGCTATGTAAATACCAGCAGCCCGGGTGTGTGCTAGGCCACGCCACCTAGGTTTGTGCAAGAGCACTCTCTCATTTTCGCCTAGCGCCTTTCTCAGAAGGTATCCCCATTGTTAAGCAATGTATGACTAATCCTAACAGGAGTCCCAAGTGCTTAGTGTCCTGAAAGGAGACACACAGGGGACTGGAAGGACTGAAGAGTCACTTCCAGTTGGACTGGGGAGGAGGAGAAGTTGGACAACTAAGTCCTGTGGAATCCTAGTTCAAGCCTGAAAGAGAAACTCTACTTGCTACAACAGGCTGGGGATGAATGCCAGGTGCCACCTCAGAAATCTACAGGCAAGACTTTGAGCTGCTGTCTGACACCCCCACCCTCACCCCCACCTAGCTCTGGTGCACACCAGGCCCTAGAGCTTCTGTCCTGGTTCTCCCTCCTCTTTGCCAGCCACACCCACTCACATCTGTGATCTGTAGCTCTTCCCCGTCATCCATGTTGTCCACCATGGTGACACCTTGGCTGATCCAGTGGTATTCCTTGGGGTTGGGGACCAGCAGCAAACTCTCTACCGAGAACAGCAAAGCAAGTTAGCAACTTGGTGACCTCTGGTTATTTTCTCTTTCATTTCTAATCCCTGTCTCTTAATGCCTTTCGCAGGCCAGCCATGATGGTGGGATCACCTGGAGTCACAGAGGGACTGGAACAACATCACACAAGGAGCTTTAGGGCCATGAGAGGGTTGCAGGAACTTGGCTGTGTCCTCTGTCACTGGCCCCTAGTAGGCACCCAGTAGATAATTTGGGGAATAAGTAAATTTATATCTTTCTCCCTCCTCTCCTATAAAAAGCAGGTCACATTCTAATGCAGAAGGTAACATAACAACGACCTTGAGCAACACCACCATTGGCATAGAGTGCACATGAGAAAGTTGTTGCTTTTACAAAAATGCATGCTTCCTTTCTAGCTTCCTTCAGATGTGTGCCTCTCTTGGTCTCACATTTTTAATTGTTCACTTTTGGAAGAGGAGCTAGTACAATAAATATTCTCCTTTCATTGTATCTCTACTATATTAAAAAAATTATAGCACAGGAAGGAAGATAAATGATGGCTACCAATTTGCTCCAATGTTAGGGAGGCAACAGGGCTTGGTGGGGAGCATGGTAAATGAGAGAGCTGGTGCGGCAGCCAGGGGGCCACCACCACTCAGCTTCCCAGATTAGTGGGAGGACAGGCTCTGAGGTACTGGCTCTTCTGCTATTCTAAGAGAAACCAGGAAATTGTTTTTTTTTTTATGTGAAATTTCCCAATTTCAAAATGTCATCCATTGATTTAAAAGTCCACTTGGTTCAACACACATAAAGCCTACCTGTGGGTGGGTTGTGGTACCCAGTACCCAGGTTAGAAAGTGTGTCTTCATCCCTCCTCCCACCTTATTTCCTGAGCAGGTCTGCCATGGATTTCTGAGCATGTCAGTGCCTGCATGAGGGCATCCAGTTGAGTGGGTGAGTTACTCTGCTCTCCAAGCTATGCACCAGTGTGGGCTGGGTCTGTGGTTATGGCTCATGCAAGCACTGGTCCTGGGATAAGCGTGGTCCCAGTCTGACCCCTGTGCTGCTGTCTGACCATCAGGCTCAGGGGCAGCAGGTTGGAGACAAGAGTCTAGAGCTTTATCTCCCAGGTCTACACCTCAGCCATGAATCACAGGCATGCCAAGGTCCCATCCGTGAAATGGGACAACCAAGGTGTGCAGTGTCCCTTGACTACTATAAGAATGAGAAGTGCAAGCAGAACCCCGAGGAAGCTCCCTGCTCCAGTGGTTCCTGTAACTAAATCAAAAGGATCACCAAGAACCACAGGGGCGACCCAAGACCTTTCGCACATGGGAATCTTTTCATATGGACAAGAGAGGAAACGCTTGTTCTGGGGCAGGCAGATGGACACAGGATCTTTACCGACAAGTTCAGGCTTCTTATTGGAGAGAATCTGGTAGAAAATATGGTAGCCTCTCTCCGCTGCCTGCTGGGAGATGACGCGAGACTTCTCTAAGAGATCTGAAAAGCAAGGACACTGTGAGGACCATTCCATCTGGAGTTCAGGTCCCATGGAAAGTGGCACTACTGTCTCCATATAGCCCAGTGAAATTGCCCGTGAGGGCCCCACTCTTCCCTCTCCCCAAGACACACAGCCTTGGGGGGGCCTGTCTGCCAAAGAGGGGAGCCCAGAGCCCTTGACAGGTGACCCTCAGAAAGGGCCTCTGATGCATTTTGTTTTATGCTTCTCTGTGGCTGTTTTGAATTTCTTATTTAAAAAACAAAAAACAAAAAAACAATGATCCTTCAGTTTTGCTTTGTACTCAAAAGGAAAGGCTTCAAAAACAAAGAACCTCACAAATGACACAGCTGGTCCTGCTTTGGAGAAGCCTGACTTACAGCTCTCGATGTCAGCTCCGGCCAGTTTGCCTGTAGTCCCAAAGTGGATTCGGATGAACTTGCCCTGAGCAGGAAGGACAGGGGAGAAGATGTGAGGGCGGTGGCTCATACTGTAGGACAATAGTCGGCTCAGATTGGGGACACTTGTCAACAGCCCCTAGGGATTCCCAGGGGAATGTAACCAGGCTCTGCCTGGGGCTGTGATGTCCCATGACAATGGGCAGAGAAGGAGTTGGACAGGTTGGAGCTAGATCCGGGGTTTGAGTCTTGGGTTACTTGTTGGGGAGAGACACGCTCAGCAGGAGAGGCTGGGACCCTTTGGAATTCTACCTTAGAGGCCAGGCCTTGTGGAAGTAGGGCCAGCCAACCAGGTGGCCTGGGGTTTCCTTATCAAGGGACATCCCATTCCTCTCCCTGACTTGTGTCAGGACCATGAATAAACATTCCCGGGAACAGGCTTCTCCTGGGTCTGTTCTCCATCACCTCTTTTTCTCACCTGCCCCCATCTCTGCCTGTTTTCTAGGGTCCCTAGGCTCAATGAGGGGCCCCTGGGAGGCTGGGGTGGCAGAGGAGAGACGGCTGGGATTGCTCTGCCATGAGCAGAACCTCAGGAAGTGACTCAGCTCACAGAACCCTAACCCTACAGCCACTAGTTCCAGAGTCTGACCAGGGACCCTCTCCTAGATCCCTCCATCCTGGAGGAAGGCCCCCACCCCCAGCTTCCTGCTGCTATGAATCTCTGGCTTCAGAGACATGAACTCCTGAGACCTTCTATCACCCTGTAGCTGAGTCTGGTGCCCTTGAGCAAATGCAAGTGGGTTCTGCTTGCTGATTAGACCCAGAGCGGTACTCCCTAAAACCTCTGGGAAGGAGATGCCCCGACTTGCCTTATCCTCGTCACCTTAATTTTCCATTTTCTTACCCGGAATGGGCTCACCACTCCCACCCTACACCCCAGGGAAGCCCATGCTACTGCTCACACTTACGAAGCGAGAGGAGTTATTGTTCCTGGTGGTCTTGGCATTCCCAAAGGCCTCCAGCACAGGGTTGGCCTGGATGATTTGATCCTCCAGGGACCCCTGGCCCAGAAAGAAACCCAAGGAGGGGTGATCAGTCAGTTGCTGTCTGGGGACCCAGGGCTGAGGGGCTGATCTTGCAAAGGGCAATGGCTTATGTGCACAGAACCCAGGAGGAGAACGACCATAGGGAGGCTGGGAAATCAGGGCTGGGGGCAGATATAGATCTTGCCCTGGGAGGAGGGCCACTCCTGAGGAAAACCTGTCCCTCTGTGGCCCTGTGACTTGGAAGGGGGCTGCCTGGGGACACTGACAACCTTGATTCTTAGCTATTGTTCCCATATTTTGCTGATGGTGAAGACACCACTGAGTGAACCCCAAAACCTTTCTTCTCTGTATTTCTGCCTCCAAGGCTCTGCTATTCTCTGTCAAATTTTTAAAGCAGTGATTGTCCCAGGTAATGATCCTTGTGTTCCTGGGGGCAGCCAGGGCCTACAGAGGCAGCTTAATGAAGAGGCTGTGTTCCCCTTTCTCCTCTGCCCCTATCCTTCTGGGACAGGAACCAAGGTCTGTGGCTGCCTCCTCCTGGTATGACCCCAGCCAAGTCACTTCTCTCTAAGCTCCATCTCATCAACAGTGAAATGGCCAAGAAGAACGAAATGGGCTCTGCTACATGGTGCCCTTGACCCCAAATTTACCCGGTAGGCCCTACCTTTTTATCTGGGGACTGTTTTCCAGTTCCTCCAATATTGGCAAAGTACTGGATGACCTTCTTCGTGTTCTCAGTCTTGCCAGCACCAGATTCTCCACTGCAGGTGAAAAACAACAGTGGTCACATGAAAGTAGGAGAGGAGTGTTGATCGTAGACAAGGGAAACCATAGAAAAGTGCATATTCTATTCCCATCTCACGCCCCAGCCTGGACATTCAAGCAGATGGGGAGGCCTGGGGGACAGGATCCTCCCACAGGTTTAGCAGGCACAGCCTCGGTGGCCCTGTCAAGCCCACTCACTGCCTGCAGAGTTCGTAAAAGTCCCCCAATTAATTCTGAGAAGGCTTAATTATATGTGTAAGGCACAGACCTAATTATATGTACATAGACTAAGAGACAGAAGAGACACTTACGTGATTAGCATAGACTGATTTTCACGATCTGTGGGGAAGAAAACAGCAAGGAGGAAGATGTAATTAGGAGACATTTAGAAAGTAGGCATTTGACAGTAGCCTAACCAAGCAGCCCTCTTTGAGTTGCACCCAGCTTCGAGAGTGGCCTTGTCCACACTTGGAAGCCAAAAACCCAGGATCCTGTGGCATCTGAGTCCATATGCCCATCTCTACATCATATACTTTTGTGGAAAGGGTGAAGAATTTACCAGCCACTCCATTTCTACCAGGCTGCTTTCTTCAGTCAGAAAACTACCCAGTCACTATCAACATCAAGAGAAATGGCCATAAAAATCACCTAAGGGATCTGGGGCTGTAGTTTAGTTGCAAAGCGCTTGCCTAGCATGTGTGAGGCATTGGGTCTGATCCTCAGCACCACATAAAAATAAACAAATAAAATAAAGGCATGCTGTCCATTTACAAGTACAATTTTTTAAAAATAACTTAAGGGAGACAATCTACCAGCAAAGAACAGCAAAGATCATACAGGTAATGGTTAAGAGTGTCAACCTAGCCTGGCGTGGTGACACAAGCCTGTAATCCCAGTGGCTCAGGAGGCTAAGACCGGAGGATTGTGAGTTCAAAGTTAGCCTCAGCAACTAGTGAGGCACTAAGTAACTCAGTGAGACCCCGTCTCTAAATAAAATACAAAATAGGGCTAGGGATGTGGCTCAGTGGTTGAGTGCCCCTGAGTTCAGTCCCTGGTACCCCTCCCCCCCCCCAAAAAAAAGTGTCGACAGCATCCCATAGGTTTGTGAAGACAGGGCATAAGTTGGGGCTGCTGCTTGGTGAGTGTCCAGTGTACAGACAGGTACCTGGTACTAAAACCACGGGCAGCAGCTGCTGCTCCAGGGTGGCAAAGAATCTCAACTGGAATGGGAAGGTGGGGGAGTTCAAGGTCAAGGTTGGGGTCAGGTCCTAATGTACTTGGAGCTGCAAGGGCCAAGAAAAACTTGTCTCCCCCCCCCCCCGCCTGGTACCAGAAGACCCCACCCCACTCACCCATGAGCATGTCATGGTAGGCATTGTCAGAGATGGAGAAGAGGTGGGGTGGCATCTCTGTGCGCTTCTTGCCCTTGTACATGTTGGCCACCCGGGCCCCATAGATGGGCAGCCACCTGTAGGGGTTGACTGTCACACAGAACAAGCCCGAGTAGGTCTGGTGAAGAGAGAGAAGGAAGACGGTTAGCTGACCCTTCCTCCTGGTGCCCTCTTCCCTCAGGTCCCCCAGGGTCCCAGCCTATCTACCTCTGAGCAGACTGAGAGAACCACTGATTTCTCTGAGACAGATAAAGTGGAGAGCAAAAAAAAAAAAAAATCAATCTCTTCATCAAGCAAAACAAAACTTCTCCTTAATACTTATTTGCTTCATTTTCTTTTGGGTTAATTATATAAATAGGTAACACAGTTACTCTATGGACACATCCACAGCAAAAAAGTCCCCCCAACCTGCTGGATGCCCAACTTTCTCCTGCCACAGGTAAGTGCTGCTGTTACCTTTTTAAAAATATATTTTCCATTATGGCTGTGGATGTATATGCAAGCAAACTCAGAGACACATTCTCCCTGTTTTTCAAACAAAAATAATGCTTTATAATGCTACTTTATATCTTGTTTTTTTCCCACTTAATTATCTAGGAGATTTCCCCTGAGAGTTCCCTGAGAGATTTCTGGTGTTTTTAACAGACACAAGAGTCTGCACTTTGTAGACCCAGGTCCCTTTTGGTGGGCAACTGGGTTTAATTTATTCTTGAAAAGAAACCCCAACTTCTCTTTTGGCTCCAAGACTGCAATTTTGTAAGAAATAGTTCCACTTAAAAATAAAGGACAAAAAAACCCCAATGTAGTAAAAGAAATTATTGGAGGGAAGGGAGAATAAATGAGGACAGAAAATGGCCAAATCAATGGGTCTCCAACTTTCCCTTCTCTTTGTTTGGTCGTCACAATGACCTCCAATGCCTCTAGTCTATGCCTCTTTTCAATTCAACCTCATTTGCTTCTACTTGACCTTCTACTTGAGCCCACATGAAAATAATCTAAAAAATAATCTAAAAATAATCTAGAAAATCTAAAAAAAATCTAGTTTCTCTTTAGCATATCTGTGATATGTTGAACTTTTAAAACGAAATATTAAATAGAACTGGAAGAAAAAGAAATGAGATAAAGAAAACCCATTGACGTGTCGAGAGCATGACACACGGTGTCTCATGTTGGAACTGTGGCCACTGAGTCACTCTTTACCTCCAGCTCTGTATCAGCTGGGAGCGGGGCAGGCAGCAGCCCAGAAGCCAGTTGTGTCCCTGTCCTGGTCAGGAGGGTTACCCGAGGGAAGTAGTTGGGGTTCAGCCCCCACCTGCCACAGAGGTGCTTTAATTTAAGGGGTGTCTCCCTGCCTTAGTCCCTCAGGCCACATTCTGCAGAGTCTACAGTTCCTTAATCCAATGACATGGTGTGTCCACCCACCAGGAACAAGGGCTTGACTATAGAATGGTCCAAAGTAAGCCTCAGCCCCAAGCTTGACCATCAAACCCACCAACATCCTCAGCCCAGGCTCCAGGATTAACCAGGGATGGATGTAGTTCTTTCCCAGACCCAAGTTTCAGGGACACTCCATAACCTCCAGACCCAGAAAATATCTGTCACAGTTTCCCAGAGATCTTTCAGTACCACTTCGGGCTAGGTGCTTCTACAGGTCTGAATCCAGAAGCAAAATAGTATTAAAGTTGGACAAGACCGGTGAGCACAGCAGCCATCTTGGCTATAACCACAGACCTGGGGAGGGGAGATCCCCAGCAACCCTGACTTTGCAATTAGGCCCCACCTCACTCATTCCTACCACATCTAAAGAGGAAAACATCAAACTTCCTTAGACAACCCACTGTGGAATTTAGCTACTGACACTTTCAGGAAGAAAAAAAATCCTTTTGTCTGAGGATTTTTTTTAGACACACTCAGCAGACTGCTTGTAGCTTGCTCTTCTCATCACCTCAGATGAACAGAAACTGAACTTCTTCAAGGATGCAGTCTGTTGTTTTTCCTAAGTCCCCGGGGAATGCACTTTTTTTTTTTTTTGTACTAGAGATTGAACTCAGGCGCATAACCACTGAGTCACATATCTAGCCCTTTTTATTTATTTTGAGACAGCATTCCACTAAGTTGCTTAGGGTCTCACTAAGTTGCAGAGGCTGGCCTTGAACTTGTGATCCTCCTTCCTTAACCCTCAGAGTTGCTGGGATTATAGGCATGCACTTCATGTTTGACCCAGGGCTGCATTTAAGTCACATTTCCTCAATGTTTGTTGAAGAAATGGATGGATAGATGAATGCGTGGAAAGGTAGATGGATGGAGGGATGGGTGGATAGATCTATGAATAGATGTATAGATAGATGGATGGAAAGTTGGGTGACTGAATGGATGGATGGATGAGTGATTGGATGGATGGATGGATGAATAAATGGGTGGACAGATGGATAGAGGAAAAAGGACTTCTAATAAGATGTCCGAGGGGCTGAGGTTGTGGCTCAGTGGTACAGTGTTCACCTAGCATGCATGACGCACTGGGTTCGATCCTCAGCACCACATTAAAAATAAAATTAAAAATGTCCACCTAAAACTAAAAAAATAAATATTATTTTTTAAAAAAATGTCTGAAATCACTAGGGGGACATGATATTTTTATTGGAGGTTTTGAGGGATTGGGGGACATGAGGAAGAAGATTTCTGGCTGAAAGTTTTCAGCTGTCTATGGGGATAGTGCCATCACTGAGTTTACTGAAAGCCTGAGGCAGAAGTTGTAACAACAACAAAACTATGATCCCTGTGCCCTCTTCTGAGTCATAATGTACATTGGGAGCTTGGAAGAGTACAGTAGCTGCCCCACCCCATCAAAAGAGGCGTGGAAGACAAGTTCCCTCCTCCCCACCCTCATCCCCAAACTCTGCTACTCACATAGATCCTCATGTGGGTGTAGCGTTGGCGAAGATTGTCCAGGACACTGGCCTCATTCAAGAAGGTCATGTCTGCCATGTCACTGGCCTGGTAGAATTTGGGTGGGTTCATCTGCTGGATGTCATCCTTCTTCATAGTGAGTGTCTGGAGGGTCAAAACACAGCAGCATGTGCATTAGGAAATAGTGCTTTTATAGCTAAGACAGCATCACAGGGTCCCACACATCCTCTGGTGTCCTGGAAGGAGCTGGAGTGAGGTATCCAGGGGGTCCAGCTCCTGATCCAGACACATCCCACTGTGTGACTTGGGATGGGGAAGGACTTCAGAGACCATAGCAGCCTTAACTGTGTCCCCTTTGAAGTAGGGAAGACAATAGCTGGTTGTTGGGAGAATGATACACACCTAAGTGGGGTCATGAAAAAAGACCTTGTAAGCGATCACATTCCCTCCCTATGGTGCGGAGTGCCTCTGGGCCATGCGTTCTCTGCCAGCTAAGTTCATACTGGGAGTTGATCAGAGCTTGCTCTTTACTCCCAGAGACACTTTGCAGAGATGTCTTTTGGAACTCTCCCTGGAGAGCAAGTTTAAAGAACTTTTCATTGAGAGAGAGAGAAGTGGGGAGGGGGGGAGGCATTTCCTTGCTCCCACCAAATCACCTTGAAGGATCAAGTTGAAAACAAGCAAGCAGAAAAGACAAAAAATGAAAACAGCAAAGAATGCTGTTGAATGGTATGTTAACTCCTGGGTGAGGCACCCTGATTTTTTTTCATCTGTAAATGAAAACTAGCACCAGCTTTTCAGTTTCAGAATCTGAGACCAAAGAGGAAGACACGTGATCCAAAAAGCAAATATCTTTTGGTAGCTGGCAGCCTTAGATGTGAGGCCTGAATACATACTGGGATTTCTGGGACTTTTAATAATTTATGAGTACAATAGGCAGATAATTTGAAGTCTTGACAGTTCTGAAAAATCTGCCCAGTAATGGACACCACCCCTCTGGAAAATCAAGCTGGGTTTTAATCAGAGTTCTTATCCAGTAGTTTCCAGATCTAAGGACCTCACCCACATGCTTTGAGCTCCAACAGAGAAGGACTTTGGCTTCATCTTAGGGGCCAGGTGGTGAGACAGGCTCTGTTCTTTCTACCCCACACCTGGCTGACTGGCTTGTCCACTGCAGATGCTCAAATAAATTGATTGTTTTCCTTAAATATGCATCCAAATGTTGTCAAAAGGATTTCAAAAACTGTCAAGTCTCTTCCTAGGAATATGCCAAGCGGGAGGAAGTGAGTTAGGGGTTTAATAAACCAAATTTTCTATCTACTTTCTCAAGTCATACCTCATCATCAGACATAGTATGGACTAGCAGAGAAAGTGGTGTGTTGGTAAACCAACAGAGGGAGGTATATATGTAGAAATCCATGATTTTGTAGCATTTGCCAATTTCAGTGGTGAAAATACTTCCACCATGGTTGATATCAGATACCAAAGGTTTAACACAACTGGCCGTGAAGCCCTTGACTGTTTCCTGTTGGGCCTTTGTGAGCCAGCTTGGGTCTAGCACAGCAGCAGCAGCAGCAGCAAGGGGCTCAGGATTCACCACCTGTCACTCATGCTGCTGAACAGCTTATTGAGCCATGGTTGTCTGAGCCTTGCCCTACATTTCTTATTTCAACATGGGACATGGAACACAAGGTTAGACTGTATGTTGGTGGGATGTTCACTTTTACTCTTAGAAAATAAATTCCATGTATGAGGTGCTTGGAACTTTAAAGATAAATGACTATCATGACAGTCCCTTACAATCATGTATCCAAAGTACTTTCCTATATCCTATCTCATTGGAATCCCCAGTCTGATGGAGCCAAAGTTTAGTGACAGAAAGTGTCTTACCCTGGGCCACATATCTTGAGTATAGTTGAGTCTGGAATCAAAGCCAGGATGGGGGACTCAGGGACATCTACTCTTTTTTGCCTACTGAGTAAAAGTGTATGCAGCAGAGGCCTGGGTCCCTGCCATCCCTAACACTCGGTTTCTTCCCAGAGATTATTCTCCACTCACCTGGTTGGTGATGGTCTTCACGGTGACTTGGTCACCTTGTTCAGACTGGATCTCCCCAGCAATAAAGCCCTCCTTCTCGTCTTTGACCCAGCAGGACCTCTTGATGTCGTATGGCTTGTTCATGGCTTCTATCCTCTCCTTGTCGGGAGGTGCCAGGAAGGGCATTGGGTCCACATCGTCCCCACATTCCCCTTTGTACCCACCAGGCATGGCAGCTCAGCTGAAGGAGAATCAGGAAGGAATTGATGGCCGGAAGCAGGATTTCTCCGGGAGCTGTGGAGGGAAACAGGGACAGACTGCAGAGGCTGATTGACAAACTAGAAGGAATATCCTAACAGAGGTAGGGCTTGCTTACATCACTTTGGGTGTCTTGGTGACATTAAGTCTTCATAATCAAGAATAAAACATAAGCTAAATTCCTCACAGTCATGTCCTTATCACTAACACAGAATGCTTCTGCATCTCTCATCATATGTTCCTCACATAAGGCTGTGAGGTAGGGATACAGAGAAGACTGGACTGGGAGAGGTTAAATCAAAGCTATTGTTATTTGTTTGTTTGTTGTACTGGGGATTGAATGCAGGGGAAACTCTACTACTGAGCTACATTTTTATTTTTTAGCTTGATACAGGGTCTCCCTAAGATGCCCAGGCTAGCCTAGAACTTGCTATCCTCCTGCCTCAGCCTCCTGAGCAGCTGGAATTACAGGTGTGCACTAGCATACCCAGCTTAAATCAAAGGTTTTTAATCAAGGTTCAATGAATGGAATGAGAAACAATGATCACTAGGTGTTCACTTTCCTTCAGATATGAACAGAGGCCACAAACCACATGGCCTATGCCTTGCTCCTCACAGAAATTACAGCTGTTTAACTTTCATTTTAGAAAAGTCACAGACATGTCAAAATATTACCCTCACTTCAACTTTGAAACTATGAGACCCTCAGATATTGTTATTTAAATCTATTTATAAAGGACACTCATTTTTAATGTCTCAGTAGCAGCATTCCAATACTATTGATTTCCTTTGCAGACCTTTGGATTTTATTTTATGCATTTAAAATACTTATGAAGAGTCTCTGTCTTATGATGGTTCAACTTAGAATTTTTCAACTTTGGGATGAGGCAAACCCGAACACATAGGCATTGTGCTAGATGATTTTGCTCAACTGTGGGCTAAAGTAAGGTTTCTGAGTATGTTTAAGGTTATGCTGTGATGTTGGGTGGGTTAGGTGTATTAAATGTATTTTCAACTTATGATATTTTCAATGTGTGATGGGTTTGGCAGGGTGGAACCCCATCATAAATTGAGGAGCCTCTCTAGTCTGAGAGTCTGTTGGCTTTACCAGATGTCAAGGATCTCTCTGGTACAAAATGGCGGCCTGGATCAATGATTATCTCTCCTAAAATAAGGTCAGCCTGGGCTTATGCCTAGGTTTCTTGGCTTCTAAGCCCAGTTTGATTAGGAAGGAGGGGCTCTAGGGACAGAGAAGCCAGGAGCCTCCCCAGTTTACCTTGGGAGTGAAGAACCAACTCAAAGTCAGTGAGGTTCTGAGACCTTTTTCCACAATGCTGTTCTCAAGGCCAGGAGTACAGCCTCCATCTTTAAATAACCCAGTGGAAGATTGAGGGCTTCTGGCTGAACGTTGGGCCTCTGCTCTACAGTGCCTCCTCCTCTCTTATGGAGTTCTTTGGTGTCTCTAAAAGAGGCTGAGTTGGGACAGGTAAGTGGTGGAGGTCAAGCCAAACTCCTCATCTCCCTGAATCCCACACCTCCAAGGCTGGGCAGATCAGCTGCATGAGAAGAGGAAGGCGGGGGTGGAGGATTTGTGCCTTCACAGGCTAGGGAGCCCTTTGGCCACCTGGGGTTGAGTGTGGTCTCATTGGACAAAATGTTTCAAATTCAGGTAATAAAACCCGTAGAAATACCAAGGAAACAAAAGATATTAGGATACAATTACCAAAGTATTAAAAATTCACAATATAGTAATATAAATGCCTCTGTAAAAAATGCATCAAATAACATGAACTAGCAGCTGGTCTTACAAACGCTGTTGTTCTGAAGCAACGGTGAGAATTAATGATATTTCAACAATTGTAATCTGATACAAAAATAGTGACTTCCACTGCAGAGAAATGCTGTGGGACTGTGATTTACTGCCTGTGCTATGCAGGGTGGCAGATAGGATATGTTTCAGTTAAAGGTAGAGAAACCATGATGGAGTCACTTTCCCATTGAAGACCCCCAAACTCCAGGCTAAGAACTCCTGCCAGCTCCTCTGGGTCTGTCTTCAGGAGCAAAGCCCTGGCTTCTGCTGATGGCATCAAAGAGTTTTGGCCCACCATCCAGACCTCAAAGTCACTTTGAGCAGCTCAGTCCCCTTGTTGGGCTTTCCCCCTCCCCATTCCCCTTCTGGAAGCTGCAATTGCTCAACATAAACTTCCCTTTGTCATTTGTCTTCCCTGATAGGACAGCTCAATTACATCATCTTTCTGTTGTCTAGTTTCTCTGTTCTAGTAAACATAGATGAAACCAAAATCCACATGGAAAGGAAATACACATATCAGCAAAGTCAGGTTAAGTTCACTCAACTTGTCATTAAGACCAAACATCTACAGCTGGATGTGGTGGCATACACCTGTGATCTCAGCCACTCAGGATGCTGAGGCAGGAGGATCACAGATTGGAGGCCAGCCTAATCATCTTAGGGAGACCCTGTCTCAAAATAAAAAGAGTTGTGGATGGAGCTCACTGATAGAGTGTCCCTGGGTTCAGTCCCCAGTACAAAAAAAAAAAAAAAAGACAAAACATCTGCCCACATCTGGGTTTCTTTTGGTTGTTCTAAGGGGAAGAATGGGGATAAGATATTCTCCTTTATTTATACCAGTTAGGAGGTGTATATAATATATACATATAATATATATAATTTTGATACATGGTCTCACTGTGTTGCCCAGAATGGCCTCAAATTTGCAATACCCCTGCCTCAACCTCCCAAATACCTGGGCTTCAGGTATGCACCACTATGCCTCACTTTGTCTGTATTTATTTTCTTTTTAATTATAGTTCTTTGATGAATCACAAGCTAAGATGCCATCGCTTTTGTCCCCTGGGACACAGGTCCCTCCAACCAGTCACTTCCCCGAGGGACATGCAGGTCTCTGACATTATGTTCTGTCCCTTTCGGTGGCCACTGACCTCCTGCTCTGTCCTCCTGGGACCCCTGCATCCAAACCACTCCTGTCTCCCCAGCAAAATAGTTTCTCTGATAACCAAGACCCATGTTTAAAATTCACGAAATACAAAACAGAAAAAAATTTAGCTCATGAGATGAAAGTGACTTCAGAGGGAAAAATGTCTTATAGAGTAAGTAGCCCATGTCCAGTGGACGTGGAGGGCAGCTCACTTGGAGGGCTGAGAGTCCCCTCCGCAGCCCTTGGGGCAGGCTGGTGTTCCCAAAATGCTCATCGTCACTGCCCCTTGCTCTCCTGTCATCACTATGTCCCCTTTCCTTGGGAACTTCCTGTCCGTTCTCTATTGCACCCCATCCTGGTTTCCATCTCCCCCAGCAGCCCCGCGGTACTTACCTGAGACCACACCAGAAGAGACTGGGTGTCCTGCCGAGCCTGGCCATCCCCTTTTAAACCTGCCCAAAAGATCTGAGCCAGCAAAACCTTGAGAAAGAAAAGAACCCCTCAGGGCCCCAGTGACCCGGCTGGCCTCCTCTTCCAGGGCCTGACGGATGCTCCTGGGTCCCTGTGGGGGGATCAGTGAATGTCCTGAATCCAGGACATTTACTTTCCTCCCATTGCCCTTGTGGGGAAACTGATGACCTCAGCCAGGGGTGCAGGCTGAGGGCAGAAATAGAACAGCTGGGTAATGAGTTTTCCTCTCAAAGATAAAGTTATAACTGCACCAAAGAAGCGGCCGACTCTCAAGGGGCAAAACCTGGGTTGACTCAGCTGCAGCCTTTGGCATGGCTGAGCCCAGGGAACCAACCGGCTGATGACTTGGTCCCTTCCACATGCTCAGGGCCGAAGGCCCATGTCAGCTTGGACTTCACTTCTCCAATAATGCCATGGACCTCCTTCAGCCCTAGTGGCCAACAGAGGCCATGTGGCATCATGGCTCAATGCCAGCCCCGAACCCCAAAGCCCCACCTCTAAGTCCTCTATGGATTTCTCTGTGGCAAGTCCCTGCTCCCTCCCAGCTTGCCTTTCCCATCTGTAAAATGGGTGGCTGGACCTACAGACTCTAGGCATCCTCTGTGCTCTCTCAAGTTCAAAGATGGCTTTTGGGACTGGAGGGAGGAACTGCCTGGGGGTTATTCCTCCTGACATCCACTATTAGCCATATCTATCCCTCAAAACTCCCTCATTCACATTTTTTTAAAAAAAATTAAGGTGAAATTTACATAATATAAAATTCACTACTTTAAGCAAACAATTCAGTGGCATTTAGTACATCCACACTGTTGTGAAACTGCCACCTTGAATTTCACAACATTTTCATGAGCCCAAAAGGAAACCTAGTACCCTGGCCATCCCCAATCTGCTTTCTATCTCTGGATTTGCCTGTTCTGGCCATTTGATACTTGGGATCTACACTATGTGGCCTTTTGCCCCTGGCTTCTTTGACTTAGCATGTTTTCCAAGTTCATCCACATTGAAGCACAACTCGAGACCTCTTCCCTTTGTATGGCTGAGTAATAATCCACTTACGGCCAAGTGCAGTGGCGCACTCCTGTAATCCCAGCAGCTCAGGAGGCGGAAGCAGGAGGATCCCAAGTTCAAGGCGAGGTTAGGCAATTTAGGGAGATCCTAAGCAACTTAGTGAGACCCCATCTCAAAATAAAAAGCAAAAAGGACTAGGGATGTAGCTCAGTGGTAAAGCACCCCTAGGTTCAATTTCAAGTACCAAAATAATAATAATAAAAGTAAATAACAATCCGCTGGTGGATATTCTGCCGTTTCAGTTGATGGATGTTTGGGTTGTTTCCACCTTTGGGCTTCTGTGAATAGTGCTGCCATGAGCACACATGAACCTGTATTATTGAAGCACTCATTTTCCATTCTTTTGGATATTTGTCTGGAATGGGATCGGTGGATCGTATGGTAATTCTCTCCAGCTTCTTGAGGAAGAGCCAAGTTGTTTTCCTCGGCAGTTGAATCATTTTACACTCCCGCCAGCAATTCACAAGGGTTTCAATTTCTCCACATCCTCACCAACACATCTATTTTTCTTTCTTTCTTTCTTTTTACTCTGCCATTCTAGGGAGTATAGAGAGGTACCACATTTTGATTTTAATTTCCCTAACGACTGATGCTGTTGAACATCCTGTCATACAACTTCTTTCGCCCATTTTTAAATTGGATTGTTTGTCCTTCTGTTATTGAATTATAAGTCTTTAATATTTTGGGTACTAGACTTTTATCAAATATATAATTTGTAAATATTTTCTCCCGTTCCGTAGGCATTTCCAGTTTCTTGATATCTTTTGAGGCAAAGTTAGTTTCAATGGAGTCCAATTTATCTATTTTTGTCTCTTGTCACTTGTACTTTTGGTGTCATATTTAAGAAAACAGTGCCAAATTCAAGGTCTTGAAGATTTGCTCCTATGTTTTGTTGTTAGTGTTGTATGCTTTTTGCTTTTATATTCAGGTTGTTGATCCTATAATTCACTTTTTTTAAAATTGTAGATGGACACGATACCCTTATTTATTTATTTATTTTTCTGTGGTGCTGAGGATTGAACCCAGTGCCTCACATGTGCTAGGCAAATGCTCTTACATTGAGCTACAATCCCAGCCCCCACAATTCACTTTTTTTTTTCAAGAATTTAACCTTTATTTATTTGTTGTTGTGTATTTTTTTTTAATGTGGTGCTGAGGACCCAACCCAGGGCCTCAACCATCCCAGGCAAGTGCTCTACCACTGAGCCACGACCCCAGTCCCTACAATTCACTCTTAAAGGAGAAAGGAACCCACCTGGAGCAGGAGCCAGTGAGCAGAAACAGGATCCTGCCCCACCAAGATCCTAGGAAGGGATGTGCTGGGTCAGGAGCATGAGGATTTTCTTCTTGACCCAGGCATAGTCTCATGGGAAAAAGCTCATCCATGTCCTCCCAGCATCTCCCCTGGCCAAACCCAGCCAGAAGCCAGAGAGGCGGGGTCCTGAAGGCGCCAGTAGATGTCAGCCTCCTGGGACACAGAATAAGGGGGCCAAGGGTGGCAAATGAATCTAAAACAGGAGCATCCAATGGGTGGTCAATGTGGCAAAACCTGCTCCTTAGTCTCTTGTGGGTTGAGCTTCTCACAGGGGTGGGGTGGGGGTGTTTATGGTCAGCATTCTAGAAAGTTCCATTTTGGAAAATGTGTTGGTCTGTGGAAGGCTCCCAAGGTAGCCATCAGATGATGACCACCTCCCAATAAGTGGGCACACATAACACTTTCCTCCTTCAAAAACACAGTCAGAGCCAGGCATAGTGGCCCATGCCTGTAATCCCTTTGACTCAGGAGACTGAGGCAGGAGGATTGCAAGTTCAAGACCAGCCTGGACAACCTGGTGAGACCTTGTCTCAAAGTAAAAAGTAGATAGCGCTGGGAATGTAGCTCAGTGGTAGAGAGCTTGACTAACATGCCTGAAGCCCTGTATTTTGTCCCAGCATTGCAAAAACAAAAAACAAAACCAAAAAATTAAAACACAGCATGCACTGGGTAGAACCCCTCAGCTCATGGTATCTGGGGAGAGTTTAGTGTTCTTCTATAGAAAGCAAGAGCTTAGGTCCCTGGAGGAAAAAAGTCCTTGGACTCACGGTTATTGTTGGTACAACAGTAAAAATAAAAGGTTCTTGGGTCCATTAGCTCATTTGGATTCTTCTGACAACCTGGGAAGGTGGATGGGACAGGTGAGTAAGAGCCCCCTTTTAGCAGATGAGAAAACAGAGGCTCAGAGGGGTGAAGCAACTTGCTCAAAGACACACAGTGAGTCATCACTGAGATTTGGCTTCATTTTTCTTTCTAGTGTTTATCACCATCTGACAATGCATGATAGATCTATTAGATCATTCTCAACTCTTTTTCTCATTAGAATGTAAGTGTGCAAGGGCAGGGGGTTTTCCTCCCACACTCACTAAACACAAGCACAGCTGTATGGGGACATACAGCCAGACCAGAGTAGGCCTGCTAGCAGCCCCTGGGTGTCCATCTCTCCCCTCCCTTTCCCTTCTTCCTGTCTTTCTTCAGTTCCTTGTTGAGCTCTGTGCCAGTTACTTGCTAGACATTAACTGGATGCTTTCCTCTGCCTTCCAAAATTTGTAGCAATTCCCTCTTGGCCTCTGGTGGAGAAATGCTGAGCTAAGACAGCCTGGGAGGGCCGAAGAGACAGGGAGATAAAGGTGGCCAGGTGAGGATCAATCCTGGGTCTCCGCTCTACCCTACCCCCGCCCCATGCTGAACCATGCCCTAAGCCTTGGCTAGAACTCAGTTCTCAGGCAAGGCGTTTCAAAGTAAGTCAGATCCCTGTCCAGGTCCACAGCCAGGAAGCCAAAGCTGGAGATTTCCTCCGGTGTGCTAGCCCCAGGGCTCCTGGAATAGCCCCCTTTCTATGACTCGGAGTGGCAGTAGTGGATGTTCCACAGGGCTGGCCTTTCCAGCCTAGGAAGCCCCCACCTTGGGACGCTCCACAGCCACCCTCTCCACACACTTCTGAGCATCCAACAGGGCCAAGCTCCAAGCAGGATCCTACAGCTTAAGAGGCTGACCTGCCCATCCAGGGTGGTGGAGGGTGGGATAGGAGCCTGGTCTTCTCTCCTCTCTTAACATCAGAAGTGAGGCCTTGCCTAATGGGCTGCTAAATTGGCTTCAAGAACCTTCTTAGAACCCAGAAGTCTCCCAGGTGGAAAGAGTTGCATGACTTTGAGTTTCAGTTCTGAATTTGGGCAAACTCCTCAACCTCCACGAACCTCCATCTCTTCCTTATAAAATGGGAATAATGATATAATAACCATAGCTGGCCTCACAGACCTCATGAAGGAAGGGATCAAGTGGGATGACCGACTTGAAAATGCTCTTTACAGATTTCAGCTCCTGGGGCTGGGGTTGTGGCTCAGCCGTAGAGCGCTTGCCTAGCATGTGTGAGGCACTGGGTTCGATTCTCAGCACCACATAAAAATAAATAAATAAAGGGCCACCAACAACTAATATTTAACAACAACAACAAAAAAATTCAACTCCTCATCGGGGACTAACCATGTTGGGCATCTTTTCTCTGCTTACTTTCCACTGATTTATCTTTTTTGGTGAAGTATCTGTTTAGATCTTTGCCCATTTTTTTTTTTATCAGTTTGTTTTCTTGTTATTGAGTTTTGAGAGTTCTTTATCTTCTAGGGAAAAAAAAAAAAAAGACCGTTATCAGAACGTAATGTGTCAACATTTTCTCCTGGTCTATCGCCTGTCTGGAGAATGCTTTTTGGGGGGACAGGGAGTACCAGGGATTGAACTCAAGGGCATTCGACCACTGAGCCACATCCCTAGGGACAGTATAGCAGGAAAGGAGAGTAAGCATGCTGGGGGATGCACTGCGACCTTAAACAGGCCTCTCCGAGGTGACATTTGGGTAGAGCCTGGGTGGAATGATGGAAGGACTGGGAAAGGATAACCTGGGCAGAATCAACAACCTGTGCAAGGGTCCTGGGGCTGTGGGTCTGAGTGTGCTCAAGGTGCTGGGGAAACAGCATAGAGGTGGGGGTAACAGGGCAAGTGGAGCGTGGGCCAATGCTGGAGTTAATGGGAGTTTTGTTAAAGGGCTTTAAGCAGAGCATTGTGGTCCAACTCCTGTCTTAGGCTGAGACATAGTCAGGTAACAGTGTCTTGATACAGAAGACCCTTTTAGACTGGACCACAGAAGGTCCAGATCTTGGACCCAGACCTTTAAGCTTCCCCCACATCCTCAGCACACAGTTCTAGTGGGTCCTGACCCCAGGTTGCAAGCTGGAGTCTACCACCCCCTGCCTCTTAAAATGGGCTTCCAGACCCCAATTATTATTGAGGGAGAGCAAGGCTCAGGATTTCCTCAGCAGCTGATTAGGAGCTTATCACATTCTGCTGGTGTAACACAGGCCCCAGGAATCTGTATTTTCACAAGTTCTGAGTGATCCCTAAGTGGTCACCCTGTCAGGAGGCAGTCTTTGGAAAATGTTCTGCGGGTTGTATGGCTGTGCATAACTAGTGACTTTGCCTCCACGTTTAGCAGCCATTTGGCAGGCCATTGGACAAAGCCTCATTTCTGACGTCAAGAGAGGAGAGAAGACCAGGCTCCTATCCCACTCTCCACCACCCTGGATGGACAGGTCAGTCTCTTAAGCTGTAGGACCCTGCTTGGAGCTTGGCCCTGTTGGATGCTCAGGAAGAGTGTGGAGTGGGTGACAATGGAGTGTTCCAAGGCTAGAAAGGCCTGCCCTGTGGAACATCCACTACTTCCACTCAGAGTCATAGAAAGGGGGCCATTCCAGGCTATGTCACAGGGACATGGTCTTTTGGGGAAAGTTCTAGGGCTATACCTGGAATATAGTCCATATTCAATGTATCGTGCCTATTATTACATTATCTTAATAATAATCTCCCTTGCCTGCTAGTCCGCTCCCCTGGAGCACTGTCTGTCTGAACGTTGTTTCTAGAAGTTGGTTTACTGGATTCAAGTGGCAGCTCAAGCACAGAGCAGGCAGCTGAAATCTCTCAAACCCCTGGGCTGCTGCCCCAACCCCGTGCTGCCATGAGCCTTGGGAAACCCCGCATGGAGTCAGGTGGCTCTGAGCTGGCTTCTTCTGAAAGGACCAGAAGAAGAAACTTCCTGGAAATGGCACTGGATTGTCAAACAAAGAGTGGGAATGAAAAGTTAGAAACAATGTCCATGTTTTTGTACTGAATCAAGTCTTTGCCTTAGCTCTTCAATTTCTAGATGTTTATTCTCAGGAGTTAACCGCCTCATTCAGTGAACCATGACTTAGGTATTAAAAAATCCAACAGAGTTTGCATCATACTAAAGCCATTGAAAATGTAAACACTGGCGGCATGGACCTAAATAAAGCAAAATCAGAAACTTCAAGTATGGTTATTGTTAAAAATCAAAGTTTCATAAGGGACAAATAAGTTTAAAAATCCTGTAATTAGGGCTGGGATGTGGCTCAGTGTTTGCATGCGGGAGATCCTCGGTTCAATACCAGCCCTACCCGCCCCCCAAAAAAGGTCCTATAATTAAAGAAAAAAAAATCCACAATGTCCATGTCCATCCATAGGGGATTAGTTACATAAAAGCCAGTGTCTCCATAGAGGGGAATTTTTTTTTTTTTAAACTGAGGATGTTAATTCCTATTCATTGTCATGGAGCAAAGGTCTCTAGAACAACTCAAATCCATTGTTATGCAGTGGGGGCTTCTCTAGAAACCAAGATAAGGTCAGATATAAGAATGAAATAAATAAACACAAGAAAAGTAAAAATAAGAAGAACAAAATAAGGAAAGATAAATAAGATCAAGGAGGGTTTATCTGAAAGGGTGCCCAGTCAGGGAGACAGGGAGAAGTGAGATTTCAGGTGATTTAAAAAAAAAAAAATTTTTTTAAAAACATTCTTTTAATGTATCTATGTTGCCTGATGGCTTTTTTTTTTAAATGAGAACTATTTTTAGAATCTGAAATTATTTTTAATGAAGGGGGAAAGAAATACCAGTTGATGCCAAGACGCTGTCCTTGGTTTCCACCCCTGGGATGGTAGTGGGAGGGTCCCCGCTGGCAAGCTCGAGAAGGCACATTCCCAGCTGTTGTTTGCCCAGTGAAGGAGGGAGGAGGGCATCCGTGCCCTCCCAGGAGGGGTGCAGGATGAAGCCTTGGCATGTGCACTGTGTGCTCCTTGAAGACCAAACATGGACATAAAGTCTGGGCCCAGAAATAGCCCCTTGCCCCTGAGACCCTTGGAATTCTGCAGGGTCATCTCAGAGAGGGAAGAGCCAAGCAGGTGGTTGCTGGAAACTTCCTTCCTGGCTCTAAAAGGGAAAATGGGGACTGGGACAAGGGCTGCAGAGGTACTGAAGCCCTTCACAGAAGCCAAGTCAGGGCAGAAACAAGCCTGGGATCTGGGCAAGGACTTCTCCAATGTCATTTCAGCTTGAAGGATTTCCAAGCTAACTGGAGTTTTCCAAAAGAATGTGGATTCTATGGGTTCCCAGAAATATGGTAATCAAGTCTGCTGAAGATTTATTCAGGTATACAGACACCTTGTTCCTGTCCACCCTCCCTGGACCCCCACACCACATTTAAATTTTATATCTTAATTTTATTTTACTTGGGATTGCCATCTTCATTTTATTATCTTGAAAATACCTAAAAAGTTTTCCAATTTTTTATGACCTTTCCTCTTCTCCTTCACTCCACCAGCCCAACATCATTGCTGTTTGTCAAGAAGTGTTTAGTCTTATTTTTTTTTTATAGGAGAGAGTCTCTTTGTTTCCCATGAATCTCTCAAGTTCAGATCAAGCCAGTGTCTGGAAATCTTAAGTGGATCCAAACGCCCACTCAGTGGAGTGAGCTCCCATTCATCCAGCCAGTACCTACTTAAGACACTCTATCTAGGGCCTGGGACTGGACTCGAACAAACTTTAGCTTTATTTTCCTGTACTCTACGAAGACACCACGTCTCCAGGAGACATCACGGGGAATGAAACTTTAAAGACCTGCCCACAGGAGTGTTTGTGAAAACTGACTGGTTTTCCTGTAATCCCAGTGGCTCAGGAGTCTGAGACAGAAGATTTCGAGTTCAAAGCCAGTCTCAGCCAAAGTGAGGCACTAAGCAACTCAGTGAGACTCTGCCTCTAAATAAAATACAAAACAGGGCTGGGGATGTGGCTCAGTGGATGAGTACCCCTGAGTTCCATCCCTGGTACCAGAAAAAAGAAGGAGGAGGAGGAGGAGGAGGAGGAGGAGGAGGAGGAATGGGAGGATATTGCAAATTGTAAGGCCCTGGACAGGTACGACCATGGAACATAGTATGGGTTAGGACCATTGCCCTGTCCTGAAGACTCAGCCCTATAGCTTCCTTGCTGTGCCCCAGAGCACATTATTTAACCTCCCTTGTCCTCCATTACCCCATCTGTGACATAAGTACGTGAATCACCATGCCATGTTTTTTGGCTGGAGGGCAGTTCTGGGGTTCGAACTCAGGGCCTCACCCCTGCTAGGTCAGGGCTCTACCTCTGAGCTACACTCTCACCCCTACCCTGCTATGACTTAAGTGTACCCAGCCCCCACCACAAAATTCCTGTGTTGGAACCTTAATTCCTCAGTGTGGCAGTGTTAGAGGTGGGGCCTGGTGGGAAGCGTTGGGTCCTGGGGTGGATTGATGCCCTTCTCACGGGAGTGGATTAGCTGTGGAGGTTGGTTCTCTTCTCTTCTTCTGCACATGCCCCCTTGTCCTTCCACTTTCCACTCTGAGCTGCAGAGGTACTGAAGCCCTTCACAGAAGCCAAATGGATGCAGGCGCCATATTCTTGGGTTTCTCAGCTTCCAGAACCATGAACCAAAGTATCCTGTGATAGCTGCAGAATACACATATCACCTGTATCACACCTGTGGTTGACAAAGTTCATTGTCTCAGACACCGTAAGTGCTGGGTAAGTGTTAGCATTCACTGGTGTCATGGGCTGGCTGGGCATGGTCTTCTGATGCCCCTTTTCTCCTGCCTTGCCCCTCTATGTCAGGCTGCAGCCCAGGGCTGGAGAGCAGGACCCTAGATTGTTCATCTTTTTGAAGGCTAAAAAGCCTCAAGAGACCAGATTGTAAATGACCCATCTTTACTATGATGCTCTGTGAAGTCAATCTGGGTTAGGAAATCAATTCCACCTTCTCCACCTTTTTCTGGCTCATTTGTTCTCCACAGACAGAGGTGGAGTGCAAACAGGAGTGCTTTACAGGAAGGACACACTTCTCTCTTTCCCCACCGTCTTCCTGGGAGTGTGCAAAAATCTCCAGGTGAGCTCCCCAGATTCCTATGTACTTCCTCTGTTACAGTCTAGTTGTGGCTGGAAACCCAGCAGATCGTAAGTTCTGTGAGAGCAAAGAAGATTCCCTGTCCACCACTTTCCCTCGGCACGAGCGCGTCTGTTGGAGAGCAGATTGAGTTAATCACAGGGTGGACAGATCCTCCATCAGAAGCATCTCTCCAATGATCATATATCTCTGCTGCTTCGGCCCCATGGCTCCCACCACCTATTGAGATCAGGGACAGGAGGATTCAGGGTCAGAGAGTCAAGGTTTACCCTCTTTTTCAAATGTATTTGCTGAACTGCTGCCCATTGTTCAAACAGGACCTCTGCTTTGTCCAGTTCTCTTACACTAGGTGCATCCAAAATTGACCTGTCCCCAGCACGTCCTGCCTGATAAAATCTACCCGCCCTGGACAGACCCTTGACTGCAGCCCAGGGGCATGTACTCTCTCTCTGTCTCTCATCTCTCCATCTCTCTTAAGCTCTCACAGGGCTCTTGTGTTGCCTTTAAAGAACTTGGAGAACCCTACCCAGATCTAAGTCCATTGGAGTCTCCGCCTAAATTTTCAAAATGCAGATGGGGCCAGCACCTGGGGTATCCAGGTGCTCATGGTACAGATGTGGACCAGACACAACAGCTGGACAAGGAAGCAAGGAAGCAGCAGAAAGTGTGACAAATGTGCTGAGGAAGCCCAGAGAGAACCCAGAAGGCAGCACAGAGGAGAGTGGAGGGGTGTCCCAGGCCCTGTGATGGGCACGGGCAGCACAGGGTATGTGTGGTTGAGAATGACCAGCGCCATGTCGTGGCCTTTAGATAAGAGCCCCGATTCTAGAAACTTTGCTTAACTACTTACTGCAGAACATGAGATATAATTTCTCCTCCCTGAGCTCCACTTTCTTATCTAGGATAATAATCCAGGGTCCCTCTGTATCATAGGATTCTGGGAAACCTCGAATGCCAAGTTTCATGCATGCACAAGTTTCTTCTGTACAGTATTTGCATGTAACTTCTGCACTTCCTCCTGTATACTTTAAGTTGTCTCTAGATTACTTATAATGCAAGATACAATGTAAAGAAATCAGAAGGCAGAATAGTTGTTATTGTGTATCATTCAAGGAATAATGACGAGGGGGGAATCTGGATATATTTAGTACAGACATATATAAAAATATTTTTATCTAAGTTTGGTTGAGTCCTTGGATGTGGAACCCATGGATACAGAGGACCACCTGTAATATCCGCCTCACAAAGTTGTTACATAGATGTGTTAACAGTGAACAATAAGTCCCTTATGTGACCCTCAGCCCAGACGAGGCGCTCCAGCTCAGGGAGCAGTGAGTTCTGGATTCCTTGGCCTCAATGATCACATCTGGGTCAGTCCCACACCCCACAGGGGTCAGCACAGAGAGGCACCCGGACCTGCCTTCCGATGGATCCTTGTCACAGCCTAGTGTCTGAGGTCAGAGGGGGACAGGAGAAAGCACATATGACCCTGGACCGTGGGCATGGTTTGTGCTTCTGCTATTCTGAGTCCTCCACGAGGAGTAGATTCTACACTCTAAAGAGAACATGCTTCGGAGAATTTGGCAGAGCAATAAGAGTCAAGCAGTCTGTAAATTAAAACACATTCTTAAGAAATAACTTCCATATTGAGGGATTTGGGTTCTGGTTTTATGAGACATCACAGACCTAAGCAGTAACCAGCCTTTGGTTTCCTCTTGCTGGCTTTCCCCACGTTCCTCCTTTTCCCTCCCTTCATGTCCCCTCTCCTCCCCATCTCCTGGTTCTGTGACAAATGGCTTCCACCAAGAATCTAAAATAAGTTCCTTAAGGGACAACATCCCAAGAAGTCTAATTTCCCCATACCCTGGGGACTTCCTGACACTGGCACAGTGAGAGCATCACACACACACACACACACACACACACACACACACACACACACGCACTCTAGCAGAAACCAAGATGTTGACAGCTGCATTTTTCAGGAGCCAGTAGATTCCCGAAGACTGACCTCAAGCACAAAATCTTTCCTGAATCCCCTGAGGAATTATGACATCAACTCTCCAATTCAGGTTTTAAAAAAATTCATTTTATTCTATAAATGATAGAAGTAAAAGGTGCTTATATGTTAATAACTAGTGATGTACCAAGTCAGGGACAGTAAGAGCAGTTGGTCAGGGCTGTGCACGTCAAGAGGTGCACTGGCTTTAGAGGATTTAAAGATAATTTTTAAAAACAGCAGAAATTATTCAGCTTTTTTTTTTTAACTTGCCCTGCTCTGGCAATTATGAACAATGACAATGATAAATATTCTTCCCTACTGGGGAGGAGCGCAGCTCCCCAGCCCCCTCTTGGGAGGCCACTGTGAATAACAGTATTAATGAAACCACAGAAATAGGAAAAAAATGTGGTTTTAAGAAAGAAATCAGAAGGCAGCAAATTCTGACACCATCTACAACATGACGAACCTTGAAGATGACATGCTGAATGACACGAACCAGACACAAAAGGACAAGCCTCATGCGGTTTCCCCTCTCTAGAAGGTTCCCCAGGGCAGCCACAGTCCTAGAGACAGAGGACAGAAGGTGCTGCCAGGGGCAGGGATTTGAAGTTTGATGGGGATAGAGTTTCAGTTCAGGAAGACAAAAAAAATTCTGGAGGTGGATGGTGGCGATGACTGCTCAAAAAATGTCCTTAATGCCACCAGCATGTTCACTTTAAAATGATTGTGTGTATATTTTACAATGATGAAGGATGGAAGGAAGGAAGGATGGAAGGAAGGAAGGAAGGAAGGGGGGAAGGGAGGGAGGCACAATCCCAGCACCTGGCAGCAGAGCATCAGGGTGAAGAAGGACCACACAGGTCCGGGTCTTCCCTCATCCTGTGACCGTGAACTGCTCATTTTGATGTTCACAGCCTCCATTTCCTTCTCTGTGAGACTTCAAATTCCTACCGTAGCAAAAGAGACTGGTAAATAAACCAGGAAAATAAACTCCCTGTAATCATTTTTTTTTTCAGTACCCGGGGGTTCTCTGCGCAGAGACAGGGTCTCGTGAAGTTGCAGAGGCTGGCCTTGGACTTGGGATCTTGCCTCCACTTCCTGAGTACTGGGTGTACCGTGGCTCCTGGGACCAATAATTCATTCTTGAGAACAGAAAGTACATGTTGTTGGAGAGGCGTTAAACAAACAGAAGTGCCACCAGTCTAGTGAGCATGTGGGCCCCAATACTCAGCCTGGAGCAGAGACCCAGAGGGACTGAGGAGATGGGCAGCGGATTCCATTTGATTCCTCTGAATGACTCCAAATTTCCTTCCTTCCTGCTTTTCTGACACCTTTGGGTAGCTGCTGTGGGCACTGCCATGATTGGCTAATGAGATATACTCAAAGGCTCCCAGCCTGATTCTTGCTTGAGAGATTTGGAGTACTGCCCACCACATGAAGGGTGGTCTCTAACAAGACAACATCTGAACTGTGTCCTAAAGGAAGTAGAGGAGGAGGTCTTTGCCAGGCACAGGGTATAGCAGGTGCAAAGGCCCTGAGGCAGCATGGGCCCTGTGTGCTTGAGGAACAGTGAGGATAGCAGGATGGCTGGAGCTACAGCAGGGTGTTGGGCGGGGGTGAGGTCAGAAGGAACAGAACAGGTGTGAGCAGATGGAAATTTTGTTCCTATTTCCATTTCAATTTGAAACTTTCTCACCATCCCCCAGTGCATCAAGGGCCTTGTAGGGCCGCATTGGGACATTGGCAAGTACTGGAGTGGCTGAGCAGCTGCAAGAAGGTATAACCTGACTTGATTGTGTATAAGATCCCTCTTGCTGCATGTGGGAAATAGTCTGCAGAGGCACCTGCCAAAGCAGGGATACCTGATATGAGGGGAGAGGGTCACCTTTGGGCATATGTCACCACAGAAGTGGGAAGATGGTGACTGTGTCAAATGCCTCGAAAAAATAGGGTCATCCCTTGAGACTCCTCCAGGGCTAAACCTTTGGGGATCAGGGCTTGGTTACTTCTTCCCAAACCCTCCTCCTGCTGCCACCTCGGCCCGGAACCACAGCATCCGCTGAAACATCTCTGCCTTTCCACTCAGTACCCCAAATGCTTTGCTGCATTCTCACCTTCATGTCCCCCAGGCACCTGGGTATGAGGAAGGACACTGAGCTCCAGCTCCACCCAGAGTCCTGGCTTCCCCGTGCCCCTCTCCGTCCAGAACCAAAGGTTACGGGGACCAGACCCCTTCTTTCCCACTCACAGGCTGGACTTCTGCTGGCTACTGAGATCCCTCACCCAGAAATTTCCAACTACCTCCTAACCTACCTTTCCTCCAGCCCCACCCTGGAAAGACTCCTCCCCTTACCTCTGAAAGGCTAGCCTGGATATTCTAGAAAGACATGCTATGCTTCTCACTTATAATGGGGTCACATCCCAAGAAACCCAGGGTACGTTTGAAATATTGTAAGTAAAAATGCATTTAATATCCCCTGCCGTGGACACCCTCGCTGAGCAGCACAGCACACCGAGGTGGGTCAGATGCTTGCCCTCGATCACAGGGCCTTCTCAAGGCGGGGTGGGTGTTGTCCAGGCGGCTGCGTCTTCCAGACACTCCTCAAAATTCCTGGATCATGATGTTAATACAAAGCAAACAGACTTTCCGTTGATTTCATTATTGATTTAACATCCCTAGGGACACTGTGAACCCTTACTCCTTCTCCCCTGTACACCATCTTTGGCCCAGACCTGGCTCCATCATCCCTCCAGCAACATGAGCCAGCTCTTTGTTCCCAGGGAAGCCCTGGGCCTTTCTCTTGTCTCAGTACCTTTTGCTACATGGTTTCCTCTGCCTGGAGCATCTTTCTCAGTTTTTCGCCTGCGAACTCATGTTGTTCCGGAGGACCTGCCTCGGGTATCATCTCCTCCAGGAAGTCCTCCTGACCTCCCCTGATCTGTGTTGTTCCAATGGCTGTCTTGCTCTTCCAAGGCTGGGAGGGTTTGTTTGCTGTCACATGGTCGCGTGGCACATAGAAAGGACTCTATAAATATTTGTTGAGCCGGGCGCAGTGGTGCACACCTGTAATCCCAGTGGCTCAGGAGACTGAGGCAAGAGGCTGGTGAGTTCAAAGCCAGCCTCAGCAATTTAGCGAGGTGCTAAGCAACTCAGTGAGACCCTGTCTCTAAATAAAATACAAAATAGGGCTGGGGGTGTGTCTCAGTGGTGGAGTGCCCCTGAGTTCAATCTCCAGTACCAAAATAAATAAATAAGTAAATAAAATTTTAAAAACTGTTACATATATACCTGAAATATATATTTCCTTGTTGAAATCAGCCTGACTATTTCCATTTCAATTTGAAATATTCTCACCATCCCCCAATCTCCTTGCCTGCTGGGGAGTCAGTGCTCATTGACTGGCAGCTTGAGGTCTAATACCCAATTTTGCAAAGAGGTCCAAGCCAAATGTCAGGAGCCTTAAACTTCCAGGGACAAAACTCAGCCAGAGAGAGACGCATACCCCCTCTGATAGTTTGAGGGCTTCAAAAAGTGCATTTGCAGAGGCTACAGGTCCCTGGTGCTTCCTAGGTACTCATCTGGCCATGAGAATCACCTGGGAGGCCTGGGCTTCTCTCCTGATCAGCCCAACCAGTCCCTGGGCCCAGGTGAGCATGGTTTTCAAAGCTCTCCAAGTGATTCCAAAGTGCATCTGGGCCTAAGAACCACAGATCAGGGCAGCAGCCAGCCCTGTGGGGAAGAAGCACCCGGAAGCACCTGCTGCCTGCTGAGGGCATTTAAGCCCGACCCAGGGGCCAGAGGCAGCGGTTTCCTGCCAGGTAAGTAAGGGATGGGTGTCGGGGCTCTCAGAGTGTTTCTCTGAGCCCTCTGTCTGGGTGTTGATTGCTTTTGTTCAGACAGTGAGCCAGGTGGCTGTTGGGGTTCTCCAGGGAGGCTACCGTGGCCTTGTCCTTAACAATGGAGGTGGCTTTCATGGTCCTCTCCAAAGCTGGGCAGCCTGACCCACAGGGCAATTCCAAAAAGTCCCAGGCTGCCGTCTCCCCTTGTTGGAATCAGCCTTGACTTATAGACACGGTGCTAAGTGGCTCTTGGCTTCTGTTTCAGGATGAATATGGAGGAAGGAGACGTTGTTAGGTGTTTATTTTGCTGAGCCCGGACATGGGCTTGCAAGGATCTTGGAGTAAGTCTAACCCACAGCGAGCATAGACCTGAGCGCTCCTATACTACTAAAGTTCCTAAGCTTTAGAACAATGCTTCTTGGCGCAAGGCCTTGGCTTGTGCTCCCTCAAAAGGAGATTTTTCCTCAAAACACTTTCACCTGTGGGAAGTGTCCACTCATCCAGCCCCCTCCCAAGTAGCACCTCCTTAGCCGGGAGGCCTAATCGCCCAGGTACAGGGCCTGATCTCCCCCCTCCTTCCTGGGTATTACCTGCTTCCCCTTTAAGGAGCTCTGGAGGAAGGTGCTTGCTGTGTGTTTCCTGGCCTTGAACTAGGTGTCTGGAACTCACAGGGTGTCTTGTCCATGTTGGCAAAGCCCCTTGAGGAGCTAAAGAACAATGAGAGGGGGTTCCTGTCCCAGGGATGCCACCTCTCCCTGGACCCCTCCTGACACTGGGCAGTTACTGTCCTTTTGTGTCCCCAACTTCACCTAGCCCCAGCCGTGGAACCCGTATACCTCAGGGGCCTTTGGAGCAGAGGTGGCATGAATCCCTCAAACTCTTCTTCATGGGGAATAAGCCTCACCGGCTCCCACTCAATGGATGATTTGAGCTTAATTAAACCCAATCCTGCTTTGAAGAAATGGCTGTTGGTGATGTAGAGCTGAACACACCAAAGTCAAACAGCGTCCCAGGTACAGATGAGTAGATGTGATGCAAAACAGGGTGTCCATCAAGATCCCCTCTATAATGAGCACATGCAGAGCAGGGCACTGGTTTATATATGTATATATAATTTTGGTGCTGGGAATTGAATCCAGGGATGCTTTACCAAACAGCTAGCCACCCCCAACCCTTTTGAGACAGGGTCTCACCAAGTTAAGCAGGCTGACCTCCAACTTGTGGTCCTCCGGTCTTCGCCTCCCAAGTTGTTGGGATTGCAGGCATGCACCACCAAGCCCAGCTGGCAGTTTTTAAAGGTGAACTTGCAGGAGGAGTGGAGATATTGGGACCTAAGGCTTAGTGTTTTTCTGAACTACAGATGGTCCCCAATTTAGGATGATTTGACTTAGTGATGTCTCAACTCTCTGGTTTTACATTGATACAAAAATGTTACTCATTTAGTAAAAACTCTGCTTCTGAATTTTAATCTTTCCTTGGGCTAGACAGCTTTCTTTAGTACAATGTTTCTTTAGGATCCTGGGCATAGGCACATGGAATCATAAGGGTAAACAACTGACATTGTTCTCTGGAGTGCACTCTATTCAATACATTGCATGAGAAATTCAATCCTTTTTATAAAAATAGACTTTGTTAATTCAAACTAATGTAAGTTGAAGGTAGGCTAGGCTAAGTTTAGGTGTATAAAATGCATTATTATAATAATTATTATTAATTTTGGTACCAAGGAT
The DNA here is from genome assembly GCF_052094955.1 of Ictidomys tridecemlineatus. NCBI lineage: Eukaryota > Metazoa > Chordata > Mammalia > Rodentia > Sciuridae > Ictidomys > Ictidomys tridecemlineatus. Next base: position 110,325,992 of record NC_135486.1, on the reverse strand, counting down.
TGAACCCAGGGGTACCTAACCACTGAGTCACATCCCCAGCCCTTTTTATATTTTATTTAGAGTCATGGTCTTGCTGAATTGCTTAGGGCCTTGCTAAGTTGTTGAGGCTGGCCTTGGACTCCCAATCCTCTCACCTCAGCCTCCCGAGCTACTGGGATTACAGGCGTGCGCCAACATACCCAGGTATAAAGTGCATTTAAATGTGTATTTTCAACTTAGGATGGGTTTGTTCAGTTGTGAGCCCATTGTAAGTTGGAGTATTGTATTTATATTCTTTTAAAGCCCCATGAGTATATTACTTTAAAATCTAAAAAAAAATTACTATATAGAAGCCAACTCCTGGATGATAAGACATGTCTTAATTTAAAATGGTTCTTGGTTCATGAAAGATGCTCACTGTAAAAGCTTGGCTAAATTTAGAACAGTACAGGAAAAACAAAACTGCCTGAAATGCCCCAAACAGAGTTACTCAATGCCATTAATAAGACTTGGAAGTTCCCAATGTCCCCTTATACAAAAGGATTCAAAGGGCAAGAGCTGCTTGGGTGCCTGGGTGACCTTGAATGTGCCCAAGGTTCCTTGGCTGTCTCTCTGCCACCTGCCACCCAGCAGCAGTGCTGGCCCAAGACTCCAGGAGTAGAGAGCCCCTCAGTAGGTGACATTTGCCTGCGTCACCAGTGTGGCTTTCTCTGGATTTCAGACATTGGCAAACTGATGAAGTAAGGTCTTATCTGATTTTTGCACAGGTCTCAAAGCCTCTGCCTTGGCCCTGTCATGGTGCTGGTGGGGAAGCACACAGCCAGCTGTCCTGGGGGCCTGCAGATCACAATGTGAAGGCAAGGAACACAGGTGTTGAACTAGGGAAAACTGAGAGCAAGGATCGGCTTTGCAGCTGATTTTACAGCTAAGATTACTCCTGTCATCAGGAAATGATCTGGCTAGATCTGTGGCTTTCAAATGCTCCCCAAAGATGTCCCAGGATTAGGAGAGCACCCTCTGATTGGCAGATGAGCTTTCTGTGTTATCTCATATTTGGTTTCAAAGGAAGGAGGCAAACACCTAAACCACCAAGGTTATAATTGCACCTTCTAGAAGAGGGCAGGGGGATGAGTGCCTTGGGGGCTCTCCAGAAGCAGAAGCCATTCTTTGTCCCTAACTAACCTCTTACTTTATGCACATTTGGGGATACTTACAAGCTGAGAGCTGTACCTCGAACAGTGGGGAGAGGCAAGGGGGCAGCACATGGCAGAGAGTTTTCAGAAAAGGATTCCATTATTCCCGTTGCTTAAAATGGTCACTTTCCCATCTTCCAATCGCTAGCCCCACACGTGTAGGGCCACTCACAGGAGTAACTTCCTGCCTTCCTAATCAGACTTGGTTACAGGTTATCGGCTGCCAGGTTTAGATGAATGCACATGTCAGATCCAGGCTGAAGTTCTCGTTCTGATACTTTGCATCTCTGGGAACTTAGGGAGATGTCTGAGATGGTTCATCCACCTTAGTGATAGATGTTTGAACTTTCTGCCTCTAAAACTGGGTTAAATAACCTATTTCCTTTATAAAGTAACTCAGCCTCAGGTCTTTTGTTGTAGCAATGGAAAATGGACTAATAGTACCTAAGACACAGATGGTCCTATTGGGAGTAGGGGGAGGAAGATAGAGAAAAAAATTAGGAAGTTATATTCCATTGTATGTATAATATGTCAAAATACATTCTAATGTCATGTATACCTAAAATGAACAAATTAAAAATTCAGAAAACAGTAGATAGTGGTAAAAGTTGGTAAGAAAATAGACTGTTTGGGAAGAGACTTCGATTCTTAGAGAGGTTTTCAGTGATGATTATGTTTGAAACTGAGAGTGAATATAAAGGAGCCAGCTATGTGAGATTCTGGGAGAACCTACTTGTTCAAAAGCCCTTCGTAGGGATAAACTTGGAATACCTGACAACAAAATCCAAGGGTCCAGAGCATAGTGATCAAGAAAAGAATCATTGGAGATGAAGTGGGCTGGGGCCAGCTCATGCAGAGCATTGAACACCGTCTGAATTTTCTTCTAAGCTCAATGAGCAGACAGCACAAGAGTTTTAAGCAGAGAAGTTTCACGATCAGATTGTTTTCTTGAAAAGATCCCGTGTCTGCTGTACTAAGAGACTGGAAAAAGGAACTGGTAGAAACAGGGAGGTGGCAGTGGTAGAATGTGGGTGAACCACGATGGTGGCCTAAACCAAGCAGAGGAAGTTGACCAAAGTCTTCGTGTCATGCTGGAGTGGATTCTGACTCACTGTGCTGGTGGGTGGGGTGAGCAAGGAGAGGGCATCTTCCTATTGGGTCCAATTGCCCTCCGGAGCATTTTACACATGAACTTTGCTTAGAACTCCTTGAATCAACAGCCAAGTTCAAACCAACCTGTCTTTTTTTTTTTTTTCTTGCTAGTTGGACAGAATGCCTTTATTTTGTTCTTATTGCAGTGCTCAGGATAGAACCCAGTGCCTCATGCATGCTAGGCAAGCACTCTGCCACTGAGCTATGGCCCCAGCCCCCCAACCTGCCTTTGAATGGCTTCCTTTATTACACTCAGGGCTGGTCACCTCAGTTCTCGTGGCCTTTTGAGTTGGCACAATGACTCTATGGAAGCCGACTTTTGGAGTCTGCTCTCCGATCCCCCTGATCCTTTGGAGAGCAGAACACTTGGTGACTTTAACACAGTAACCCCCACACGGGACACTGAACATCTTGTAATTTTCCTCCCTGCAGGTGGTTTCCTCCTCCCAGTCAATATGTCTACCTTAGATGTTCCAGAAGAAAGGCTGAGAAAATTTAAGTATCGAGGCAAAGATGCATCTGTGAGTATGAAGCAACTGCTTCAGTCTGTCAGGGACCAGTGGGGTGAAAATCGCATGGTTGAAAGGCATCAAGAATCAGGTGGAGAGGCAGGGAGAGAAGGCAGTTCTAGCAAAATACTTGTTTAGGAGTTCAGATGTTCACTGAATGATTCTTTCAAATTTTTTTTTGCATGTTTAAAAATTTCAAAATAAAATATTAAAGGCAGAGAGGACAAAAGTATATGGACTTAGGAGCCAGACAACTTTGGGCCTAAATCAAGGTTTCCATATGACCTTTAAATTATGTAACTTCAGAGTTCTAGTTTCTTCATCTAGAAAACGGGGCTGCTCACTGCCTCTGAAGGGCCAGGTCTATAGATGCCGGGCTGTGGCAGCAAGAGGTCTACCAAGGAACTCAAATGTTGGCATGAAGGCAGTAGCATGCCTTGCAGAAATAGGACTGGAACAGAAAAGTCCAGTTTATTGGGCTTGTTTCCAGGGTGGACATTAGGGTGGGGGCAGGAATCTGTGTGTGGATTCTCTCATTCAGCTTTTCTGGTCTCATGGCTTTCCTACTCCTACATCCCCAACTGTGTAGCATGACTGACATCTCATATAAGACTGGGAATCTGAAAGGCAGCTTAAGATGAAGGAAGCACTTGGTTGTGGAAGCCTGGTTAGGACATGTCCAGGACCAAATCACAGTTAGGGTAAACTGTTCCAGCGAGCGTGGCTCTCTGGCTTCTAGGACCATTGCAGACTAAAGGAAACCAGATAGAACAAAGGAACTGAACCCTCTCTGTGGGAAACAGTAGGAAAGGCCAGCAGCTGAGAAGAGAGAAGACAAAGGTACAAAACCCTCTGTTCACAAGCAAGTCCCATTTGGTGACAGGACCACGGTACCATTGGTTCCAAGGGCCTCAAAGGTGTGCTGCTTTGCCTTTTAACAGCTAATGACCTTGTTTTCAAGCAAGAATTAAATGATTTGTTTAAGGAACCGAAAGTCTCTAATACATCTTAACTAATTTCTGCAGTCTTGTACCACCTAGCAACCTCATAGAAGATGGTGGTGCTGTAAGCTTGCATTGCTTGGTGACGACATAGCTATCTTAGTTGGTGTGAGTACATTCTGTGATGTTTATACAATGACAGAATTGTCTTGACAACCCGTTTCTTAATGCATTCCCATCATTAGGCAATAAATGATTGTAATTACTATTTTAGTCCTTTTTTAATATTTATTTTTTAGTTGGACACAATGCCTTTATTTCACTTATTTATTTTTATATGGTTCTGAGGATCTCACACATGCAAGGCGAGTGCTCTACCGCTGAGCCACAACCCCAGACCACTATTTTAGTCTTTAAACTCATTTATCCAGGGCTGTGGCTGTGGCTGTGGCTCAGTGGCGGAGCGCTTGCCTAGCATGCATGAGGCACTGAGTTCGATCCTTGGCACCACATAAAAATAAACAGATAAAATAAACTAATTTATCCAAGAAGTTTAGGTAATTCTCCAGGATTCATAATACTTCTGTGTATTGTTGACTTATTTAAGGAAAAAAGCCTTTAAAAATTCTTATCTACACATGACATTACAATGATCTTGGCAATTCATACATTTGTATCATTGGGGTATAATTTCTCATTTTTCTAATTGTACAAATTTCAGAATCACACTGGTCATAGTCACCTATATACATACATCAATCATAATGTCTATTCTGCTGCCCTTCTTATCCCCCTACTCCTCCCCTCCTCTCCCATCATTTCTCTCTATCCAATCCAATTAAAAATTCTTTTTAAATTTCCTTCAATGTCTTTAAGTAAAACCTCTGAGATGGTGCATCTAGTTCATGGGTAGCCCACCAGAGTCCCCAGCGCCACTAATCTGGCCACCACTGAAAGGTCTAGGCCCATTAGGACTTTATAGTCTTCCAAACTAATCAACATCCATGAGGATATGCTCAGACTTGGATAGTGGATTGCTCTGCTCATGTCTTTATGGCTGAGAATTCTGCCTGTCAAGGATGAACATGACCTTCCTATAATTTGGGGCAGAAGATTGAATTTTTTTTCCTAGAGGTACAAGGTTGGGAGAAAGCAGAGGCGGGCCGAGATGATTTACTGGTTCTGTGACCTTGATTCTTCCAGGCTATTGCAACTGTAAAAAAATGAACTCATAGGCCTTGCCACCTGCTCCAAAGGCTAAATGACAAAGCATCCTGTGCTCTCTGACTCTGATTGTTGCAACTGTTTCTTATCCTCCCTAGATGAGGCGACAACAGAGGATCATTGTCAGCGTGGAGCTTCGGAAGGCCAGGAAAGATGAGCAGGTCTTAAAGAGAAGGAATATCAATCATGTGGCTGCTGATCCTGCTTCTGAAAAAATAGCCAAAAGGGTACGTCAGAACGTGGCATTGAGAGCAGATGTGTGCAAAATACATCCTTGAGAGAGTTTCTCTGGCTTGGGCGTGTTTAATAGATTCAGGGCTTCTAGACTGATTTAGGGCCTTTCAAGGAAGGAGTGAAGAAATCATGGTTCCAGCCAAAGTGCCTTCCTCAGAATGCTAAGGGTCTTTACGCATGGTGGTGAGTCTGTGGGATCCATGTCTGATGGGAGTAATTGCCACTGCAAACTGGAAACTCGCTTGCTGCACTAAGTCTGGTGGGTTAGGAAATGAGGATTCATGGAGGTTACTTCTAAGTAGAGGCATCTAGTCCCTGGAGATGACATCTTTCCTAAGACTTGAACACTATCTTTCAGCCTCCATCCTCCCCAACTCCACTGTATATAAATCCTGGGTTGACTTTAAGGCTATCCCTATTTTGTGAATTTTGAATTTTGATAACATTATATGTGTTTTTATTCATATTCATACATACCTTGGGTTCACTCTCAATATGTATCCTACCACTGAGTTACAGTCCCACCTGTTTTTGGTTTTTTTTTTTTTTTTTTTTTGGTACTAGGGAATCCAGGGGTACTTAACCACCGAGTCACATCCTTAACCCCTTTTATTTTTTATTTTGAGACAGAGCCTTACCAAGTTGCTTAAGGCCTTGCTAAATTGCTGAGGCTGTCCTTGAACATGCAATCCTCCTGCCTCAGTCTCCCCAGTGTCTGGGATTCCAGCTGCTTAGGGCTCTTTGAGGGCAGAGATTGTTTCAATTTTGTCAAGTGGATTCAATAACGCATCCGCTTTCATCCATGGTAATGAATGATCATTCTCTGAATTGCCATAGGGACAAGAACTATATATATCAAGTTAACTTCATTAGTCTAGAGTAGTCCTTGGGGTTCTTCCCAACAGAGGAAGGTGTGAAACAATGAAAAAAAATCGTTTCCCTATTTATCCTATATTAGCATATTTATTTTTTAAAAAAATAATTCTGATCTAATATACATATCTCCAAATTCACCCCTTTAAAGTGTAAAATAAGTAACTTCCAGTGTTCACAAGGTTACACAACCATCAGCACTAAAACATTTATCACTTCAAATAGAAACCCCATGCCCAACCAGGGGTGGTGGTGCACACCTGTAATCCCAACCGCCTGGGAGGCCAAGGCAGGAGAACTTCAAGTTCAAGGGCAACCTCAACAACTTAGATCCCGTCTCAAAATAAAAAGGACTGGGGATGTAGCCCAGTGGTAAAGCATCCCTGGGTTCATTCCTGTCCACTCCCCCTGAAAAATAAACCCCATGCCCATTAAGCAATCAGTTCCTATATCTCATTCTTCACAGCCCCTGGCAAATACGAGACCACTCTCTGTCTCCATGAGTTTACCTTCTGGACTTTCATATGAATGGAGTCCTTCAGTATGTGACCTTGGGTGCTTGGCTTCTTCCACTCGGCATAGTTGTCAAGGTTCCTCCATGTTGTAGCACATATCTGGTTCATTTTTTTCTGACTGAACACTATTCCATCATATGGAGAGAGCACGTTTTGTTCATCCATTCATTAATGGTGGACATTTGGGTTGTTTCCACTTTTGGGGCTGTTAAGATTAATGCTGCCATTAACATGTGTGCACACGTTTTTGCTTGGGCAAGTGTTTTCAGCTCCTTTGGGAGCATACTGAGGAGAAGCATTGCTGGGTTATATGCTGATTCTACGCTTAACTCTTTGTGGTAGGCTGAATAATGGTCCCCTAATCTCTTGTCTTTTAAGCCCTAGAATCTGTGAATGTTACCTTACAACAAAAAGGAGTTTGCAATTTAAGTTAAGGATCTTAATGAGATTTTGCTGGACTATCTGGGTAGGCCTACCATAATTACATGGTCCTTATAAGGACAAAGGAGAAGTCAGAGAAGTTGAAGATGGAGGGAGATGGGCAGGGTTGTAGCTGAGTGGGGGAGTGCTTGCCTACCATGTGTGAGGCACTGGGTTCTATCCTTAGTGCCACATAAAAATAGGTACAATACCTTTATTTTACTTATATTAAAAAAAAAAAAAGATGGAGGGAGAGGCTGCAGGCAAGGAATCAAGTGAGCCCACTACAGGTTGAAAAAGGCAGGGAAATGGATTCTCCGAGAGCCTCCAGGAGGAATCAGCCTTTCTGATACCTGAACTTTAGCCCAGTGAAAATGACCTTCCGAACAGTAAGAGACCAAGTTCCTTCTAAGTCATTGGGGCTGTGATAATTTTTGCAGCAGTAATAGGAAAGTAATATGCTGAACTATTTCCCAAAGTGGCCACACAGTTGTACATTTTCACATTCTTAATAATATTTGTTTTCTGGGGTTTTTTTTAAGGAAAAAAAAAACAACTCTCTAGTGAGTGCAAAGGAATATCTTGTAATTTTGATATGTTTTCCTATTGACTAATGGTAATGAGCATCTTTACCTATGATTGTTGGCTGTGTTTTTCTTTAGAAAGATGTCTATTCAAACCCTACAGCCATTTTTTTTTAAGGTCAAGTAATTTATATTTTTTATTGAGTTGTAGGAGTTCTTTCTCTAATTTGGGTACTAGACCCATTATCTAATCACATAGGGGTTTTTTTTTTTTTTGCCTATGTTTTTTTCTTCTAAGAGTTTTCTAGTTTTAGCTCTTATGTTTAAATCTTTGATCCATTTCAAATTAATGTTTGTAAACCATATGACTAAAGGTTCAGCTTCTTTCTTTTGTGTGTGGTATCCAGCTGTCCCAGTGCCATTTTTCTTGAAAAGACTATTCTCTACCCGTTGAATATTTCAGCACCCTTGTCAAAAACCTAATATGGTTATCTTTATGTCAGTACAACAGAGACTGGATTGCTGCAGCTTTGTAGTAAGTTTTGAAAATGGGAACTGTGAGATTTCTTTTACAAGATTATTTTGACTGTTTTGTGTCCTTTATATTTCCCTATGAGTTTTAGAATCAGTTAGTCAATGTCTTCAATAAAGACAATTAAGATTTTGATGATAATCGCATTGGATCTATAAAACAATTTGAGGAAAATTGCCATCTTAATAATAAGTCTTTCCATTTATTTAGATGCTGTTTAATTTTTTTAATAGTTTTCAGCATGTGAGTCTTGTACCTTTTATTCCTAAATATTCTATTGTAAATTGTTTTATTTTTATTTTTGGATTATTCATTGCTAATGTGTAGAAATATAATTGATTTTTTTTTTTTTTTTTTGGTGCTAGGGTTAGAACCCAGGGCCTTGTGCATGCAAGGCAAGCACTCTACCAACTGATCTATATCCCCAGCCCCAAAATAAATTGATTTCTATTTATTGATCCTGCGATGAAACTGAACTTGTTTATTAGTTTAGGATTTTTCTTGTTGCAATTACTTAGGATTTTCTGAATCTAAGATCAAGTCATTTGCAAGTAGAAATAGTTTTATATCTTCCTTTCTTATCTAGATGTACCTTATTTCTTTTTCTTGCCTAAATAGCCTATCTAGAACTTTTAATACTATGTGAGTACAAGGAGCAGAACAGATATCCTGTCTTAGTCCTGATTATAGGGGGAGAAATTTTCAGGCTTTCACCATTAAGTATGATTCTAAGTTGTGTGATTTTTATAGGTGCTATTATCAGTATAAGGAAATTCCTAGTTTGTTTTTATAATGGAAGGGTACTGAATTTTGTCCAATGCTTTTTCTGAACGTATTGAAAAGATTTGTGTTTTCCCTTTTATTCTAATAGAGGGTATTACATTGTTTTTTGTGGGTTTTTATGTTTTGTTTTTGTGTATGTGCTGGGGATTGAATTTGGGGGCACTCAATCACTGAGCCATATCTGCAACCTTATTATGTATTTTATTTAGAGACAGGGTCTCAATAAGTTGCTTAGCACCTCTCTGTTGCTGAGGCTGGCTTCGAACTTATGATCCTCCTACCTCAGCCTCCCAAGCTGCTGGAATTACAGGCATGTGCCACTGTGCCTGGCCTACATTGGTTTTTATATGTTGAATAATGATTGCATTCCTGGGTTAAATCTCATGATGAATGTTTCATATGTTGATACATTTGGTTTTCCAGTATTTTGTTGAGGACTTTTTTATACCAAGGAATCTTTTTTATTCAAGTGTAGATTACCAGTTATTTAAAAATACTTGGGAGCACAGTGCGGTGTCACATGCCTGTAATTCCAGCAGCTCCGGAGGCCGAGGAAGAAGGATCGTGAGTTCAAAGCCAGCCTCAGCGACAGCAAGGTGCTAAGCAACTCAGTGAGGCACTGTCTCTAAATAAAATACAAAATAGGGCAAGGGATGTGGCTCAGTGGCTAAATGTCCCCGAGTTCAATCCCTGGGGAAAATATAACATAGAAAGACAGTGTCTTACAACTAATTTTTAAACTTGATACTATTGAAATATAAAACAATCACTACTCCCAAAAGTCACTTTGCCTACAAATTGATTTTTAAGTTGATCTGCAACTTTATTCACTCAATTTTGGGTATGAATGTTACTGAGTGTTTTGGTTCTACTCTATATCAAAAATCCATTTTTAAAAATGTGTTTACTGCTCAAGTAGTATAGAGCCATTTCTTGCAATTAATGTTAACAACTATAGGTAAATTCCCTAAGTTGCAAGAATTTAATATATTTGCTATTCTAGAAATAGTTATCATTTGGGGTTATTTACACTAAGACTCACATATTTAAAGGCAAAATATTAAGAAATGATGAGAGTTGAGAGCAGGAGGACTAAAAAAGACAATACTATCTTTTACTGCAGACCTGCTTTAAAAAAAAAAATTCCATTACTTACTTTGGTATTATTGTAGAGAAGCAGTTTCTGCAGACCATGGGTATTTACATAGTTGTCCATTTTATATTTCCTTTTTTTTTAGAATAACACTTTACCAGTTAAGTTGCTCAACCAAATAAGCAGACACCTTTAAACTAACACATGCTTTAGCTGCTTGGAATAAATTATTTTCTTAAATGGTTTAGCATCCTAGGGTCTGGAAAAGAAAGTGAAACCCTCTCGGTTCCAAAATACTGATTCAGAGGCTGCCCACAAGATACCTGGCTGTCTTATGTCCCCAGACTATCACGAGGGTGGGCTTTGAGGAGCTCTGTAATATCATAGATGCAAAAATCACTTCCTTTCTCAATACACAATACTGAGCCAGCACAAAGAAACACACTCACAAGGTTAAAACTGGCTTGCATAAAACAAGAGGGTACGCACAACCATATATTTTTCTCTTATTTCATATAAGATATTAAAGAAACCTATAATAAACTTGTATAGAGATGATCCTGGTTTACATGTAAGTCTGCTTAAACAGACTATGACTGAATGATTGGAAATTTTCTTTTCCTAACCTAATACCCATCATGTAAGCCTAAGCTGGTCCTCGATTCTTACAGATCTTATTTCCTTGGATTTATGTACTATGTTACCATGAACTTATAAACTGGGCAGGTCTGCCCAGGCTACTCTGAAAGCCTCTTCAGAAATATACCAGATGCATTAAACAGTGATATGTTTAGTAGAATTCTGCACTTCAAGACAGCATATGAAAAACCAGCAATTGATCTTCTGATGTTGATACCTCCTATTTCACATTATCACGAACGCCGTGCAGTTTACCAACTACTACTACCTTATAGGAAACTCGGTAGCTGTAAAAGTTTCTGTTCATTTTCAAAACATTTCAATATTTATTAATTCCAAAGATCTGAATGCCACGTAGTAGTGGCATTTGGGAATAAATGCACACAATTTTAAGGATTTTTTGCATCTATAGTGATACGGGATATTGGTATGTCTCTCTCTTTTCTCATCATGGCTTTGGTTGTTTTGGTATTGTTAGGGTTTAAATATGATGTGAGAGTGTTTCCCACCCTCAAAGGTTTATGAACTGGAAGCTTGTTCTTTCCTGTGTGGTAGTGTTGAGGTGGTAGAACGATTCAGAGGTAGCGCCTCATGCAATGTGATTAGGTCACTCGGGGGGCCCTCACCCTCTGAAGGGATTAATGTAGTTTTTGCAAGATCATGGTTCTCACAACAGTAGATAATTATAAAGTAAAGCTAGTACATGAGCTTGACCTTTTTGCATGCCATTTGTTCTCTTTCCATTACTGTGTCATGTTGTGATGCAGTCAAGGGGCCCTGACTGGGTTACCAATACCATGGGATGTTGACCTTCTAGCCACCAGAAGCATATGGCAAATAAACTTCTTTACTTTGTAAGTTACCTGGCCTCAGGTATTTTATTATAGCCACAGAACATGTACTAATGCAGTTATCAAGGTAATGCTGGCCTCAAATAATGACTTAGAAAGTTCCCATTCTTCTATTTTTCTTTTCTTTTTTTTTTTTTTTTTGCAGGGGGGTGGGGCAGGGGAAGAATTTGTAAAAGTTTGTATTTCTTTTTTGTGGGGAGGAGGGTATGGGGATTGAACTCGGGAGCATCCAACCACTGAGCCACATCTCCAGCCCTATTTTGTATTTTATTTAGAGACAGGGTCTCACTGAGTTGCTTAGCTCCTCACTTTTGCTGAGGCTGGCTTTGAACTCATGATCCTCCTGCCTAAGCCTCCCAAGCCACTGAGATTATAGGCATGTGCCACCGTGCCTGGCCAGATTGTGTTATTTCTGATGTTTGGGAAATTCACCATTAAGCCATATAGGCCTAGACGTCTCTTTAAGGGATATTTTCTAGTTCCTAATTCATTCTTTTTAGTTGTTATAGCTCTATTCAGATTTTCTATTTCTTATCACTTTTGGTGGTTATGCATTTTTAGGAATCTGTCTACTTCATCTAAACTATTTAATTTGTTGCCATTGCTCCTATTTCTCTTTTGTTAATTTCTATAAGTTCAAGAGTAATTCCCTCACTTTAATTTCTGATTTTCAATGACTTGGTTCTCTTTTCTCTCTTGGTAAGTCTAGCTAAATGTAGTTTTGTTGATATTTTCAAGAACCAACTTTTACTTTTGTTGACTTTTCTCTATTTTCTCAATGTCTGTTTTTAGTCTTTATTATTTCCTTTTTTTCTACTTGCTTTGAGATTGTCAGTTTTCTCATTGCCTTTACAGAAGATGGTTAATTTGAAGGTCCTCACTTGCTATTTGTTTTTCTGATATCCACTATTAAGTTAATGCACAGAGTAAAAGGGTTCGGAAGATCCAAGTGAATTATTCCTCCCTTAAGCATAGAGAGTATCCACTATGACCTATGACCTATGCACCAAAGAAGTTTTACCCCCTTCCCTACTATAGACCTGCATGCACAAAGGGGCATCCTGTTGAAACCAGGATAGATGAGTAGACTAGGTGATATTTATTCTCTCTTTTGGCAAAGACTCTGGCCTGACTGTGTCTCTCTTTTGCAGGTCGACCTCACTCTGGATGAAATAATCAAAAGTGTGAATAGTTCTGATCCAGTTGTATGTTTCCAGGCCACACAGGCAGCCAGGTATCACCAAGCAGATTTTTGCTATTTGCAGGTTTACAGCCTGAAATGAGCTCTCATGACCCCTTTGGATTCTTGGCTTTGAGAAAATGCTCATAAAACACAGGAGAAGGCTAGTCCTTCTAAAAGCAAGACTAAGGTTCTATGCTATACTGTTTAGAGGGCAACAGAAAAGATGCAATATGTTATCAGAGATGAATTGCTTAATTTACTGTAGCCTCTACAGGACCTTTAGCTCACAGATAAAATATTCAAAGAGAATATTGCCTGGTGGCTGCACAGTGCTATAGGCTGAGTTAAGTGGCTGTGGGATCCTGCTGTTTGTTTTTTGTGATGTTAGAAATGCTAAGAACATCGAGAAGGAGGTCCTGAAGGTCTCCCTCCCTGTATTCCCCTCTCTTTCCTTTCATAGGAAAATGTTGTCCCGGGAACGGAACCCTCCCCTGAAATCGTTTGTTGCAGCAGGACTCATCCCGAGGCTGGTAGAGTTCCTGAAGTGGTCACTCCATCCCTTCCTGCAGTTCGAGGCAGCCTGGGCTCTCACCAACATTGCTTCTGGGACTTCGGATCAGACCCGAGCCGTGGTGGAAGGGGGCGCTGTCCTGCCCTTGATTGAGCTCCTGTCTTCTCCCCATATGACCGTGTGCGAGCAAGCTGTGTGGGCGCTCGGGAATATTGCCGGTGAGGCTCTGTTCTTAGTGGGCTAAGACATGTGGTGTGCGACGTGAGCTCTTTGGGTAGTACGGTGCTCTCCATGTTCTGGAATCCTTCCCAGTATGAAAACCTAGAAGTTCTGGGAAAGGTACCATATGCTCTTTCAAAGTTCAGAACCAAGTTCAGAGACCAAACATTGACACTGAAACTAGATGACGAAGTGCATGCTAATGTGACAGGCTGCAGGGACCTTTGCCAATACTAGGATCACACAGCTTCAAATCTTACTTTTTTTTAATAGTGGTTGATGGACCTTTATTTAATTAATTTATTTATATGTAGGACTGGGAATTGCGCACCCATGCTAGGCAAGCACTGTACCACTGAGCCATAACCCCAGCCCAGCCTCAAATCTTAATAGCTTCAGGAACTAAAGCCAAGTCTTTGGCCCATGCAGTACTGGGGTTTCTGTTGGATGCTTGAATGATCCAGGACCCTGAAAGAACTCTTCCTCCAGTGAAAGCACTAAGGTAGAAAAAGTCTCCTTAGCTTGGGGTAAAACCTCTTCCCCAAAAATGCAGTCCTAAAACTGTGTAGATTGAGGACCTCTGGCTATGGCTGCATGTCTGAGAAAGCACAGGGTAGAGAGTTAGTGCTGTAGGACTGGAAGCCCCCCCCCCCCCGATTCCTGGCTGAAGTAAATCGACATGCTCTCTGGTTATGGGGGGGACCTCAATTGGGTGCCTCAGGATTTTGACAAATTAAGATCAGCCAAATATTAGCAATTTCAAGTTTGGAGAAGGAGCAACCCACCATGACGGAGTCTGCAGAAACACAAGTATGATTAGATCTCCAAGGACTTCAGATATTGGAATTAGCAAACAGAATATAAAGTAACTGCTTTAACAAATGCTTGCAGAAATGATGCATCTATTTCAGATGTGTTTCTCATTTTTCTGGGTCTTGTCAAGTACAGGCCAGCCTGGGTGGTATAATGTGACTTCTGCCTTGCCTCAATGGTAAGACTCCTAGGGACACTACTCAGAGATGCAGATGGCTGATTGCCAGCCTCTATCGATTCCCAGATTTTGTTCTGAATTGCGTTTGTAAGTTTCTGCCCCTGCTACCTGTATCTTCTGGGTCTGCATTAGGTTCAATCTTCCTGAGAATAGCACTATGAAAGGCTGCCAGCACTTATGGTGTGCCTCCTGGACCAGGCTGGCTCTCTCCTTTGTGTCCAGAGCCTCCTCTTTTAGCAAGTGGTACTGTGTGGTGCCTGCTTGTCATATCATGATTGTTCACCCAGTGGATACCTTGGTGACCTCAGATCTAGTCCATGACTATACTACCTACTTGCCAAACCCCCAAGAATGTGTTTTCGTGTCTCGTCTTTGCATAAACTTTTTAAAAGCATATCACCCACTTTGTTCTCTTTGAATGTCATCTTCTGATCTATTTGTAGGTGATGGCTCAGAATTCAGAGATGTCGTGATTGCGAGCAATGCCATTCCACATCTGTTAGCCCTGGTTTCATCAGCCATACCAGTGAGTGTCTTCAAAGGAGAAGACCTAGCTAGGTGACCAATTCTCAGGGTTGGGAAATTGGGGAAGTAGTTCCTAAGTAATGCCATATCATGTGGCTGCTCCCTAGTCCCTTATGATAGTAGGGGTCTAGGACAGAGGTTCATTTTGGTAAAAGACTGACCCAAAGTTGTCCTTAGGGACCAGTAGCACTGATCTTTCTTTTGGGGGTATTAACAGAGGTCCATTAAAATTTTTTCAAAGCTCATCATCCTGCAAACATTGATGACTAAGAGGTCCCACAAAGGGACCACCAAAAGATGTGATGATGCTCCAGTTCTGTACATGGGTGATAGGGTCTAGGTTTGAAGCTCAGTCAAAGTTGATCAACATGTAACAACAGAAAACTCCTGGATTTAGGAATTGGGTTCTCAACTTGCCTCCAACAAAAATGCAAAGAAGCAAAGGGAACAAGTACAAAACCCTCAAGATGGGAGAACACAGGATGTATTTGAACTTGGAAAAAGGTGGCCATGACCTAGGGAGTTTTCAAGGAGAGAGAAATGTAAGATGGTGGGTAGGGCAAAGGAATTGGACGTCATCCTGGTGGCAAAGGGAAGCCACCAGGATGAGGATGTCAAAGCAAGAAGGAAGGTGGTCTATCTTTCAGAAAGACCCTCCTAGCTGCCTGGGGTGGGATTGTAGCAGAGGAAGCTGGTGAGGCAGATGGACAGGGTTGCAGTGACACTGGACATGGAAGACGGAGGGAAGCAGGGGTGCTCCGGGCTTCTGGATAGGTTGTTTGGATGACTGTCCTCCTAGAGAAAGGAAGAGGGAGAGAAAAAGGAATCAGAACTTTCGTTAGACATATAGCAGAGGTTAGTCAGAGGGGACCGTGACAGCAAAGGCAGGTTCATGGATGTGTCATTCTAGATGATCATACTCATATGGGACATCCAGTTGGGGGTCCAGCTAGGCAACACCAGTTACCAAACTGAACCTGGCTGATGCTTGTTTTGTAGAATTTTACAGTCCCATGCTGTTCATTTCCATATCTTCCGTGGCCATGGTTGTAAGATGAGGGCAGATTTGAGTTGTCACAGTTAGAGACACATGTCCTGCAAGGCTGAAAATGGTTTACTAGGCGGCTCTTTACAGTTTGCCAGGCATTTCCTTTTGAAAAAGTTGTTCTTGGCACTGTGACACTGAACCTGGTTTTCTATTGTCAAGTGAGCCATTTCTTCCCCATCCTCCTGCTGGGCTCTGCCTGACTCCTAAATGTTGGAACCCCCAGGACTTGGTCCCATCCCTCCTCATACTGTGGTATTCAGGAGCTGGAGAAGAGCCAATGGCAGGATTGAGGAGCAGGGTGTTGAAGGCCCTGGCACACGTTTCTACCCCAGAGGGAGCAATTCATCAAAGACAGATGATGATAGAGGCTGGATTTTTAAAAGCAGAAAGTGATAGGACTCAGAGATAGGGTAGGGAAGACTGATTTCAAATAAAAGATCAGAAATATGATTGACAGGCCAGTAGAGCTTTAGATGGGCAAAAAGACCAAATGATTTGTGTTTGATTTTTTTTTTTTAACCAATGAAAAACAAATTAGATCATCCATTGCCCCTAGAGTGGGTAAAGAATACTACAACTTTTTTTTTTTTTTAAATAAGAAACCTCCATCTAACATTCAAATATGAAATAAAAAGCTGGTTCTTTTTGTCTCCAATATACACCACTGCCTAGAACAAGTTTCTATTTGAAGCTCAAAAGCTTTGGTTCATGCTAATCAATAATATTGATCAAAGATGGGAAGGGAATGCTGTGATTTGCATTTTCTCTCCTTTGCACCTGATGCTGGAAAATCTCCTCATTACAGATCACATTTCTGAGGAATATCGCATGGACCTTGTCCAACCTGTGCCGGAACAAGAACCCATATCCTTGCAGTGAAGCCGTGAGGCAAATGCTGCCTATCCTCTCCCAACTGCTGCAGCATCAGGACAATGAGGTTCTCTCAGACACCTGCTGGGCTCTGTCCTACCTCACCGATGGCTGCAATGAACGCATCGGGCAAGTGGTCCACACAGGGGTCCTGCCCAGGCTAGTGGACCTCATGACCAGATCGGAACTCAGTATCTTGGTAAACGTCTTTCTGGGTCCCAACCGTCTCTGTAAGGGCCTTGAGATTCAAATTTGAAAGCCAGATTCACTTTGTAAGATTCTGTTTCCCCATTCCTGGTCTCTCCACAGTCGGCTCTAATCCTTTGCTTGGAACAAAGAATGTCATCTGCATTTCCCTGGTCTTTGCCATCCTCTAACCAAAGATTTGGGTCTATTTTGATCTAAAAATAATAGTGGTTGTTAAAGGGCCTTTCTCTTGTGGTACTGGGGATTGAACCCAGAGGCATTTTGCCACTGAACTACATCATCAATCCTTTTTTAAAAAATTTTATTTTGAGGTGGGGTCTTGCTAAGCTGCTGAGCTTGCCTCAAACTTGCAATTCTCCTGCCTTAGACTCCCAAATTCCTGGGATTATAGGCATGTACCAGTGTGCCTGACTAAACGATTTACTTTTTAACCTGATAACTGGAAAAAATATAGAAAACCACCAAGTGAAAATTGCTTATAACCTACCATGCAGGGAACTGCTTTTATGTCTTTCCTTCTAGGGGTCTGTACATGTGAATTTAAACAATTTGGTTTGTACTGTGTGTGTGTGTGCGCACGCATGTGCGTGCGTGCAAGCGAAGTTCACTGTATAATTGAATTTCTTATACAAATATAAAAGAATTATTCCCCCCAATCCATATTCTTAGGTTACCTTGATATAGACAAATGGCAACTAAAACTATTAGCAAACACTTTGATAGGTTATTAAACATGTGCCACCTATATAATATACTGTTTTGAGAGAGGTGGGTATATTCACTCACCTCTACTCTGCCCCTCTTGATTTTTATACCTAATATTATAGATTGTGCAGCCTTAGCAATCATGTTCTGAGCGTGGTAGTGTTTCTCAGATGTTAAGATTGGTTTGGGAATAGAGCTGGGGACACAGTAAAGAGAATAAGAAAAGAAGCAGTTCTTATAAAAGTTTTGGGACTCAACTGGAGCTGTCCTGGCAAGGCTGTGATTGGCCAACAGTCCTGCTTTGGCCTCTCACATGAGTAACAGATATGTAGCCTAATAGGCTAGGAAAACTCTAGAACTCTGGATGGGCTTTCCTGGGGACTGCCACTACAGTGCAGAGAATTCCAGAGAAGTTCAGTCAGTCTCTCTAGGAGAGTTGCTGCCTTGAGACCAATCATTGACCTTTACAATTATCATGAAGTGGGTACATGAATACACCAAGAAATGCCACCATAATCTCATTTGTTCCACTTAAATATATAAAGAAGCTTGATACTAGGGCCAAATACAAATGCAGTGGAAGTTATGACATGATCAATGCTATAATCAGTTTAGTGTTTTCCCCAGTTGAAAGTAGAAGGAGCCACAGCATTTCCTGATAAAGGTATCCCTTGACCTCTATCCTACTTAAGCTAGACCTTTTAGGAAACTGGCCAGTACCTTGAAACTGTGTAAGAACAGCCATGGATGTGTGGAATTAATAAGAATTGTGGATTTAATTCTGGTTCATGAGCTTTCAGAGAGCTCACTCCCTAGCATGACTGATGTTTGGGAGGGCACAGAACCGGGTGTGACTGTCACTTTCTACTGTGATAGATTTGCAATACCGGTTAGACTTCTAACTTTGTTCTTCCAGATCCCTTCTCTCCGCACGATGGGGAATGTTGTCACGGGAACAGATCACCAGACCCAGCTGGCCATCAATGCCGGCTTGCTAACTGTGCTGGCCCCGCTCCTGAAGCACTCTAGTATCTCCATCCAGAAGGAAGCAGCCTGGACCCTGAGCAATGTGGCCGCTGGGCCTCACCAGCACATCCAGCAGCTGATTGCTTTCAACATGCTGCCGCCATTGGTGGACATACTAAAGGACGTAAGTGGCACATTCAAAGTCCACAGCAAGAGAGTATTTCCTATGGCCCTGATTCCTTCAGGGATGTAGATGCAGGCTGAAAAGGAAATTGAGATCACAACCAAGCTATGAATCTGTCTGGAAAAAGGAAGGGGGCTTCCATTGTGAAGAGCCTATCAAATATCTGGAAGACTAAACATTGTTCCATGAAAAGGTTACCCCACAGCTCACACATCCATAAAAATCTTGAGCTAGTAAATAATGGCTTATCTCTAATGGCATGGTCAAAGAATATGCCTGCCAAGAGGGAGGAGATTTTGCTTTGTTTTAAGAGGAAAATCTTATCAGGCTATGGTGATGTCATACAGTGGAAAAAAAAAGGTAGCTTTTCGGTATACAAATAAAGTTGATGAAAGAGGTGATCTAAATGGAAAATGGAAATGCAAAAGTAGAAATATAATAAGGCTTCCTTCCACCTCCTGATTCCTACTTCCCTGGAGCAATTATTATCAGTGTTTCATTTCGCAACATTTAAACCATCTATAGTCAGGAGTGGTTAGCGCCGATTGGGGGTGAGGAGGCAGGAGTCATTGCATGGGGAAGAGAAACTTCTCTGTTCTGACATTGGATGTTGGGTTCCCAGGTGCATGTCAAGTAGGAAAAGGTAGGCAGGTGTGCAGTCTAGGTCATGGCATGTTCCAATCATTTGAGCACTACCTGTTCTACATCATACCTGAATCTGTAACTGTTTTAATTTTAAAAATCCAGTTATGAATCAGATAGTACTCATATTTCAAGCCATGTCTTTTGAAATATAATTCATTTGGCACCATACATTATTTATTTTTGTTTTTGTTCAATGCTGAGGCTAGTTTGCCTCAGCCAAAAACAAACAAAAAAAGAGCAAGTTCTTCTCCCTAGGAATAGAAGGATCCATGATAAATTAGGTCCCTATTTCTGGGCCAAGTGCTTTTTAGAAATGTAAAAGATTCATTGAGCTGGGCAGGGTGGCACACACCTGTAATCCCAGCGGCTAGGGAGGCTGAGGCAGGAGGATTGCAAGCTCAAAGCCAGCCTCAGCCACAGTGAGGCGCTAAGCAACTCCGTGAGATCCTGTCTCTAAGTTAAATACAAAATAGGGCTGGGGATGTGGCTCAGTGGTTCAGTATCCCTGAGATCAGTCCCTGGTATACCCACCTGCTTAAAAAAAAAAAAAAAGATTCATTGAGTAATATTTCAGTGGTCTTTCTCTCTGCCTCTGGGCTGATTCAGTCCCATAGATCACTTTTGTGTGACCTAGTACAGAATGTGTCCACAGTTTTATTTGGTCAGGAAGAATTAAAACATAGAGCTGGGTGCAGT
Source organism: Ictidomys tridecemlineatus (assembly GCF_052094955.1). Lineage (NCBI taxonomy): Eukaryota > Metazoa > Chordata > Mammalia > Rodentia > Sciuridae > Ictidomys > Ictidomys tridecemlineatus. Next base: position 110,305,780 of record NC_135486.1, on the reverse strand, counting down.
GCAGCATGCCTTTGATTCCAGAGGGTCAGGCGGCTGAGGCAAGAGGATCACAAGCCAGCCCCAGCAACTTAGAAAGACCCTGTCTCAAGATTAAAAAAAAAAAAAAAAAAAAAAGGCTTGAGTTGGGGCTTAATGGTTAAGTACCCCTGGGTTCAGTCAGAAAAAGGCCACTATCATCTACAATTCCAAGCACAATTCCTAATCTATGTAGATTACCTGGATTATGTTGGTTCTAGTTTCCTTGTAGCCTGACGTAGGGAAATGAGTCTACTTGACCTGAGAAACTACCCCCAAAGGACCCATTGGAACGGTTTCCTTTTTCATGGTTTCTTAGATGCCATCTTCTGATCCAGAACCAGAGGCAGGTAGCCAGGGCATTCTACTAAATTGCACATAAAGTCCTGACTGTCACCATCCCACCCAGAAAGTGAACCAAGTCAGCATCGCTGTATTTTGGTTCTTTGGGATAAGTAGAGAAGGTCAATGTTCTGTCTCTGCAGGGAGAGTTTAGAGTTCAGAGAGAGGCCGTGTGGACAGTGGCTAATTTCGTCTCGGGGGCCACAGTGGACCAGATATTTCGGCTTGTCCACTCTGGAGTCATGGAGCCACTGTTGAATCTGCTCAGCGTCCCGGACGTGAGGATGGTTAACATCATTCTCGATGTCATCGCTTACATTCTCCAGGTGAGCTCTCCTGAACAGGATGGTGTGTAAACGGAAGTCTCTAGTTTTAAAACATTGAATTAGGTGCTTCAAACTCAAGTAGGATGCTCTTTCCTCTCCACCCTTCCTAACCACATGTCCTGTGGACAACACAAAACCAAGCCGCTCAATGGAAGGATGACTGCCTTCATTTTCTCAAATGAATGACTTTGTGCCAGGCGCCATTGGGAATACTCAGAATATGCCAGTGCCAAGTCCTTATTCTGGTAGAGTTTATATGTTAGTGAGGTGGGGGACAGACACACCAGGGAGGGAGTTCTAGATAAAGTCTATCAGATCAGGGATAGTCACTAATTGCTCAGGGTCGGGAATGGATGTAGCTGTCCTATGGGCTGTGGTCAGGAGAAGGAATGCATTTGAGTAAAAATCGAAAGATCCTTTGCCCAGATGTGGATGTCTTGGGCAAAAGGAGTAGCAAGAAGGAGGTGTGGCCAGAACAAATGGATGGAAAATCATAGGCGATCAGGCTGAAGGCAGGCAGGGGCTGGGTCGTGTAGGGTCTGTGAAGATGATGACTTATTCTGAGTGAGGCCAGGAAACTAGTGGAAGGTTTGAAACGGAATCAAAGTCACAAGTTCTTTATTTTAGAATAATCAGTTAATTGTATTTTAGAAGTGCTAGACAATTCTACTCAGTGTTTAGAAAGATTAAAACATAGGATATCCTGGAAAAGGCAGCAATTTATCAGTGGTCAATCTTGTGGGGCCACCCTGAAGTTCCTGTCCCATTCAGCTATGTCCTTAGGGAAAGGGACTACCAAGGATGGAACTAAAATTCTAGAAAAGTCTTAGTTCTGAAATAATAAAGCAAAAATTAAGCCAGTGTTTATATGTTATTTGTGTTAGGTCTATATTGCTGCATAACACATCGTTCCTGTGTAGCTTAAATCCAACATGGAGTATCTCACAGAACTTTCTGGAGTTAAGAATCTGGGGCCAGCTTAGTAGGATGGTTCTGGCTCAGGATCTTGCATGAGGTTCAGTCAAGATGTCAGCCTGGGCTGATATCATCTGAAGGCTTCCACTTGGATCAGTTTCCAAGTTGGCTCGCTCACCTGGCTGGTGAGTCACTTACCTCTCCATTGGGCTGCCTGAGCATCTTTACATCATGGCAGCTGGCCATCTATGAAGCAAGCCAAATTAAAGCAAGCTGGAAGTCCCAATGTCTTTTATGACCTATCCTTGGAGGTCACATGCCATTTCAACAGCACCCTGTTGCTTACACAAGACAGCCCTATTCAATCCAATGGGAAACTGCACAGGGCATAAATACCAGGAGTTGGGGATCATTTGGGGCTATCTTGGAGGCTGGCTATATTCATTTGATTAAGCTCCTTTTATATATGGCTAAGCCATTAGAAGAGCTTCAAAGTAACACCAGGAAATTCCTTTTAAAAATCTACTTTGAGCCTTCTTTTCATGTAACCATCTTAAAATGAACAGACTTCAGTGGAGGCCAGATTTGAAACCTAGCCTAATTACATCCTGACAGTGAGCAAATCATACAGATAAAGGGTGGAGAGACAGCGGCCAGTAGACAAAGTTGGACATGAAAAGTTTATGAAAACACATTTTCTTGATACCAAGGCTCAGACACGTAGCTCAAGCTCTCATTGAATGAACGATGTGGCTTGCATTGTTTGATTTGATCCATACATCATTTTTTTTTTTTTTTTGGTCACTGCTTACAACCTTCAGGCTTTATCTCTGTGTTCCCCAAATATGGTATCTGGCTGAACGACTCTTTTCTCATATGTGGCATTTGCCTTCAAAACATTGTCCTTACTGTCCCTTCTTTTAGGAATGCTATTATCCCCAAAGAAAAGATACCTCTGACAAAGGGCCATTCATGACAGGATCTGTGATCCCTTCGAAGCCTGCCCTATGCATTTTCTATCACTCAACCCTGATTGTTTGACATTGTAATTTTTACTCTAACAATTATTTATTTACTGGCTGCCCCCAACAGTGAGTTATAGAAAGACCTTCTCTAAATCATCTCTGTATTTCTAGCTTCGTGAGCCTCACCCATAAGATAAACATTTGAAGGAATGAGTAATCTTGGATGAATAAGCCAATGACTGGCGTTGGATTAAATTCACTCATGTTGTCTACGCTCAACGTAGACAACAGTGAGGCTTCTGTGACTAAGGGTCTTGATTTATCTCTTAAAGCTTTCTAAGGAAATCGGAGCAAAATGCTTGCATTTACATAGCATTTCTAGAACATTCTTTCAAATTGTATTGAAAACAACATCCATTAGAAGGGAATATCTACTAAACAGTGATAATGTTGTATTTATGGACAGTAATATATTCAGCCAAAAAAACCCCCCACCATCCCTTATGAATTGATAGTCTAGAAATATTGTATTTTGGCAAAGAAATGCAGAGATTTTATGTAAATGTTTTATATAAACACATTTATATATGTATTTATGATATTATATACCAATATATGATATGGTACATTTACAAATCATAAATATCTGAAATGGTAAGATCATGCCATTTCTTTTTTTTCTTTTTTTTTTGGGGGGGGGGCAGGTTCAGGGAATTGAACTCAGGGGCACTTGACCATTGAGCCATATCTCCAGCCCGACTTTGTATTTTATTTTGAGATGGGGTCTGAGTTGCTTAGCACCTCACTTGCTGAGGCTGGCTTTGAACTTGTGATCTTCCTGCCTCAGCCTCTCCAGCTGCTGGGATTACAGGTGTGAGCTACCATGCCTGGCTAGATCATGCCCTTTCTAATCAATCTGGGGAACATGAAACTTTGCTCACGCTGGACCAGGAGCTTTTGGTTTTATTCCCTCCAGGGACACTCCCATGAGGGCTGGCAAGGTTCTACCTCCCTTGGACACTGCCCAGGGTCTCATTATCTTTTGTGTGGCCTCCAGAAAGCAGAGAGAATATGTGAGAAGGAAAACATGTGCATTCTGATAGAAGAGCTGGGTGGGATCGACAGGATCGAGGCTTTACAACTGCACGAGAACCATCAGATCAGCCAGGCTGCTCAGAACCTCATCGAGAAACACTTTGGTGAGGTAAGTGACTTCCAAGAGGAAAGAAGTGCCCGTCCATGCTGGCAGCCCACGTCTGCTAGTGACCACCCTGCTGCTGATGCTGCTATGAGTCAGGTGACCAGGCAGATGGGCTTCCCTCCTGACCCTCCTCTGAACTTAGCTTGGTGACTGCTTACCATTGCTGTCTAGTTGGCCTTGGAGTGTCAGGAAGCTGGTCTAATACCAGAGGGGCTTGTCCTGATGCCTCTGGCTTAAAACCATTTGCCTGCGTTGGGGAGGGGTGGAGAGGGAGAACATGGGGTAGGTACTAAAGAGACTTTCTACTGAAGAATGCAAACAGTGAAGTCGGGTCTAACTTCTGAAAAGCCATTTTGTCTCTTTCTGGAACACAATGTTGGGTGAAGCATTCAACAAAAGGCTTCTAAATTTTCAGCAACTGCAGAGAGTAATGATCAGATATTAGATGTTTTTAAAAGGTTTTATGGTAGAATGTTTATAATATGAAGTATACCCCTGTAATACCAGTGTAGCTTAGTGGTGTTATGTACACTCATGTTATGTACAACCATCCATCTTAACCCATCCACCTTCAGAACATTTTAATCTTCCCATACGGAAACTCCATACCCAGGGAACACTAACTCCCTGGTCTCCTATTTCCAGCTCTTGGTAGTTGCCATTCTACTTTGATTGTAGATTTGACTACTCTTGGGGCATCATTTATGTAGAACCATAAAGTATTTGTTCTTTTGCACTGACTTATTTCTGCTTCTCAGGATGTCTTCCAGTTTCATTCATCTAACAATCTGTGTCAGAATTTCATTCTTTTTTCAATGCAGAATAATATTCCATTGAATGTATACCCCATGCTTTGTTGTAAGTCTTCCACTAATGGACCCTTTGGGTTGCTTATGCCATTTAACTTCCGTGACCCATGCTGCTATCAACATGAGTGAGCAAATATTGATTAGAGTCCCTGCTTCCAATTCTATTTTTTCAAGGTGGGCTTTTAAGAAAATTCTGTTTTATTGGTGCGTTATAATTACGTATACTAGTGGGATTTGTTTTTACATATTGAAACATGCACACAACATAATTTGGTCAATTTCATTCCCCAGTATCTTCTGCTTCAAATTCTTTTGAATAGATACCCAGAAGGAGAATTGCTAGATCACATGGCAGGTCTATCTTTAACTTTTAAAGAACTACCATACTGTTTTCCACAATGGATGTCCCATTTTATAGTCTTGCCAACATTATACAGGTTTTCTAACTTCTCAAATCTTTGTTATTGTCTGATTTTTTTATGTATTTTTTTTAGTTGTTGGGTGGACACAATACTTTTATTTTACTTTAATGTGGTGCTGAGGATTAAACCCAGTGCCTCACACATGCCAGGTAAGCACTTTACTACTGAGCCTCAACCTTGACCTTTTTTTTTTTTAAATCATAACCATCATAATGGGTATGAAGTAGTATCTTATGGTTTTGACTTGCATTTATATTAGGTACTGTTTTGTGTTGCTATAACAAAATACCTAAAGCTGGGTTCTCACAAAGAAATGAGGTTTATTTAGCTGACCGTTTTGGAGGCTGAATGCCCTGGATTGGGAAGTCTCGTCTGTATGGCCTCTGGTGAGGGCCTCCTTGACTACATCAGAACATGGTGGATGGCATCATGGTGGGAGCACATGATGGTGGGCCAGTCACATGGCAAGACTTGAGGCAAAAGGGATTCAGGGACCAGTCTTGCTTCTTTTCATAGCAACTTTCTTTTGTGAAAACTAACTGGGGTCCCTTGAGAACATTAAGGATCCTAGGGTGAGGCCTCTAGTGACCTGACCACCTTGCACTGGGCCCATCTCTTAAAGGTTCCACCACCTCAACACCAGCACACTGGGAACAAGGCTTTCAGCACGTGAACCATGGGGAGCATGGGACACACTTAATGACCATCTTTCATCTTTGTGGGTTAAAGATTCTTAAGAAAACCTCACAAATAGGAGACACATCCCATATGGCTTTATATCTCTGGGACTCATCTAAGAGCTCTAAAAGTAACCGCTACACCCATTATATCCATTTTCATGGTTTAAGGTTAATGTTCTATGTATATTAAAACTGCTTTTAAAAATAATCCAGGAACAGTGGCACATAGTAGTCCCAGCTATTCAGGAGCTGAGGCAGGAGGATCACAAATTTGGGGCCAGACTGGGCCACTTACTGAGATCCTGTCTCAAAAAATAACAGCAAATTAAAAGAGCTGGGGCTATAGTTCAGCAGTAGAGCACCCCTGGGTTCAATCCCCTGTACTTCAATAAATAAATTAGTAAATAAAAAGACAAATGTGATTTGATTTCACTTCTAAGACATCTTTAGAGTAGTCAAACTGATAAAGACAAAATAGAATGGTACATGCCAGGGTCAGAGTGGAGGGGAAATGGGAAATCAGTGTTGAATGTGGGGAGTGTCTCAGATTTGCAAATTGAAAAAGTTCTGGAGGTGGATGGTGGTGATAGCTATATAACCAAGTGAATGTTCTTTTTTTAAAAAATTTTTAGTTGTAGATGGACACATTACCTTTATTTTTATGTGGTGCTGAAGATTGAACCCAGTGCCTCATGTGAGTGAGGCAAGCACTGTACCATTGAGCTACAATCCCAGCCCATGAGAATGTTCTTAATGCCACAGAACAATCTGTGTATACATAGTTAAGATGCTAGAGTTTGTTGTGTATACTTTACCACCCATGCACAACTGCTTTCTAGGCCCACTATGAGAAGTGGTTCCATGCTTCCCTCCTTCAGCCTCTACTCTGAGGAAGCTCAAGGCCTCCTCACCTGAGAACAAACTCTAGCCCACCCTTGATGTAGAGTCAAATGTGCAGCAACACCACACTGGGATCTGGAGTTATAACTGTTTGTGTTCCCTGAAGGAAGAAGATGGCGTACTGTTCCCAAGCCTGGATCTAGGATGTGAATGTGTGAAGAATATAACAAAATAATAGCAGTACTCCACAAATCCTAAAGCCCTTACCCACGCACTGAAAGAAAATGTCTTTGAGAAGCGGCACTGCTGTTTCTTAGTGTATCACAAATGTAAAGCTTTTAAAACTTAATAAAATGTTCAACACTTTCACCTCTCGCTGTGGTTTGGAGCTTAAATGTCACCCCAAAGCCTATATTCTGGGGGCCTGGTTGCCAGCCTGTGGTGCTATTGGGAAGAGAGAGACCTTTGGGAGGTGTGGCCTAGGGGAAGGAAGTTAGGTCATTGGGGGCGTGGCCTTGAAGGGGATGGTGGGACCCCAGCACCTACCTTTTTTACTTCCTGGCCTTAACAAATTTTCCTCTGCCACATGATCCTGCCATGGGTCCAAAAACAATAAGATCAAATAACCCTGGACTAAACTCACTGAAACAGCCAAAATAAACCTTTTAAGTTGATTGTCTCAGTGAGATTGTCTCAGATATAGTCACTGACACCTCTAACATCTCTCTATCAAAAGGTCATTTATTTACTTATTTTTGTAGTTGTATATGGACAGAATGCCTTTATATGTTAATTTTTATGTGGTGCTGAGGATCAAACCCAGTATCTCATGCATGCTAGGCAAGCGCTCTGCCACTGAGCTACAGGCCCAGCCCTCAAAAGGTCATTTTAAACCACTTGCATCCTAAAGCCATGTGGAATTCATGAGAACATTGTAAGAATCTTGGAGTAAGAACTTCAAGTGTCAAATGGTCTATTCAGATAAGCTTCGACTTAAGTTCTCAGTGCAGCAGGGATGTTGGAAGTCTTGGCTTTCTTTCCTCTGGTAATTAGTCTCCTGGCACTGTAATGAGTTCTAAGATGATGGTCCTCTGTCGAAACTCAGAATCCCTCGTATTTTCCTAAGATATTCAAGTATAATTTTAATGCAATCATTGGTTTAGGGCAGTGTTTTGAGATTTATCTGTACCCCAGGGATTACTTGTTAGATCATATTAATGGCCCCCATCTCAGAGGTTGAGTAGAACCTGAGAACTTACATTTCTAAGGCACTTCCAGGTGACGCTGATGCTGCTAGCTCAGGTGCCACACTTTGAAAGCCACTGGTCTGACTTGGGATGTAATTCAGTGGTAGAGCATGTACCTAGCATGTATGAGGCCCCGAGTTCAATTTCCTAGCGCTGCAAAAAAATAAAGTTATGAAAGTTACAAGTCTAGGCAGTGGTCAGCAAACTATAACCAATAGGGCAAATTCAGCCCCTTGCCTGTTTTGTAAAATTTACTGGAACATAGCCTCGTTTAATTGTTCATATTTCATTTCAGAGCCACAGCATCTCATGCTACAGTAGCAAAAATGAGTAGAATGAACCCATATCTGCTATCTGGTTCTTTATAAAAAGTATTTGCTGACCCTTTATCTATCCACCAGTGTGCCCTACTTTGATGTGGGTTATGTAGGTGGATCACCTTTCAGAAAAACTTATATCATGCAAACGTAAAATGTAGGAAGCTACAAAGCTAAATGATCTAGTTTGACATGTGATCATGACGGAGCCAGAGGTTCATAGCTTAATCTCTTTCTTGAGGTCTCTCCAGTTGTCTGAGATCAGACAAGATTGAAGAGCTCTACTACCCAAATCCAGAGAGGTCAAGTGCTTTCAGAAAGCTGCTCTTTGTCACTTTAAGCAGGCCAGGAGAGGAGGAAGGTGTTTTAAAAGATTTAAAGTAAGATTTGCCACCTGCCTTAGACTGTTTTACGATAGTATAACAGAATACCAGAGACTAGGTAGTAAATAAAGAAAAGAAACATTTCTTACAGTTCTAAATGCTGGTAAGCCCAATATCAGAGATGCTGGCATCAGCAAGGGCCGTCTTGATGTGTCACAACATGGTAAAGGGCACCACGTGGTAAGAGTGAGGGAATACGTGTATTCAGGTTGGTTTTCTCTTATAAGCTACTAATCCCATCATGGAGTCCACTCTTGTGACACCAACTTACCCCAATTACCTCCTCAAAGCCTCATGTCCAGTTACCTACTATCTATAAATTCAGGGATTAAGTTTTTAGTACATGAACTTTGGAGGAAACAGCCCCACATAGTTACTAAGGCATGTGGAGAGCGGATAGATGGTATACTGAGTCCAACTCAGAAATCTGATCTTCCCCTCCCAAGGAATAAGAATTAAATAGTTCAGAAAAGCTTAAGCAACTTCATATTCCAAATTTTGCATTGGAGCAATGCTTGGGACAAGAAGCATTTCAGGTTTCAATTTTTTTTTTCAGATTTTGGAATATTTGCATCTACATAATGAGATATCTTGGAAATGGGACCCAAGCTTGAACATAAAATCCAATTATGGGTCATAACACCTTATACACATAACCTGAAGGCAATTTTACACAACATTTTTAGTGTGCCTGTGTTTTAACTATGACCCCATCACAAGAGCCTCAGGTATGAAATGTTCCACTTGTCGTATCATGTCAGCATCCAAAAAGCTTCATATTTTTTAGAGCATTTTGGATTTTCAGGTTAGGGATACTCAACCTGTAATATTCTTATCAACTTGAGGCTATTTTTTGATTTCTTTCATGCCTAATGTAAAGTTAGTTTTTGGGTCACTACCCCTTGTCCTGTCCCTGTTGTGTTTAATAGATGTAATACTCTTTGACTCTCTCATTTGTTACCTTTTTTTTTTTAAACAATATATTTGCCCCTGCGTATTTGGTTTCATTGACCTTAATATTTTATTTTGTCTTGGTGGTAGATGAATTGAAAAAGCAGTCCCAATTCTGTGTCCTTCTCCATATCCATCCTCTTTGCAATGTGACCTTACAGATTTCCCAACCTCATCCCCATACCCACCCATCAAAGAGATATAGAATCTGTTTTCCTCCCCCTTGATTCTGGACTTGGCCTGAACTCGCTCTGGCCAGCAGAATGTGGTTGAAGCAGTATTATCTGAGGCCTAAACCTCATCTGCTTCTGTTTTCTTGGAGTTCTGCCACCACCACGACACAAGCTAGGCTAGCCTGCTGGGCATGAGAGACCACATGGAGCAGAGACCAGCCACCCGCCAGCCAGCCCCCAAAACAAGTGTGAACCCCACCAAGATCAACAGAACTGCCCCTCTGACCCACAGATGCAGGAGGAAGCCTGGATGAGCTAAGAAGAATGGCCTAGCTCATCCTTGCACTGGTGACCGCATGCTGATCATCTGAGGGTGGTTTGTTATTCTACAGTAGTTGATGGTAGTGAAAGGGTTCAGCCTTCATCCTCTCTGCCTTTCTGTCCTGGATTCTCACAGATGATATTTTACTTTCATATTGTCACGGATAATGTCTGACCTGCGCTAGACATCAACAAGGCTCTATGCTCTTCAGAGAGATTCCAATTGGAAAATAAAACACCATTTACAATGTCACTGTTTGGTACTGGGCCTAGTAGTGCCTCTAGGGCTCAACTTCCAGATCTGTGACTCCAGTGTTATGACTTTGGGGTTGATCAAAAGAAAACGTTCCCAGTCTCAAAAATTAAATGTATTTCTGTGGTCACCCAGAGGCTAAAGTCATGTCGTGATCCCTTCTTAACCTGCAGGGAAGCACATTCTGAGACCCCCCTCGCTAGTACCAAACCCTATACTATGTTTTTTACCTATACATATAAACCTGTAGCAAAGTCTAATTCAGAAATTAGGTATCGTAAGAAGCTAACTCCTAAATAATCAACTAAAACAATTATAATAAAACTTACGTGAATGTGATCCCTGCCCCCTCCCAAATCTTATTGTACTTTCACTTAAAGAAGGCACTTTGTGGGGGGGGGGGCTGGGGTTGTGGCTCAGTGGTAGAGCGCTCTCTGGCATGTGTGAGGCACTGGGTTTGATCCTCAGCACCACATAAAAATAAATAAATAAAATAAAGGTATTGTGTCCGACTACAACTAAGAAAAACAGAAGGCACTTTACAGCTTTTTCTGTGGCATTCCCAAATTGCCAGCAACATTACTTTTGGCCTCTGGAGCCATTATTGAGTAAGATCAGGGTTATTCGAGCGCTGCACTGTGGTATTCCCACTATTGATCTGATAACCTAGATGGCTACTAGAGACCAGAGGGTGATAGTGTATAGAGCATGACCACATGGAACAAAGGGATGATCCAACTCCCAACTGGAATGGTGCAGGATGAGGAGAAATTTTATCCCATTACTCAGCATGCTGAGTAAAACTTATGAATGGTTTACTTCTGGAATTTTCCATTTTATTATTTATTTATTTGGAAGGGTACTGGGGGTTGAATCCAGGAATGTTTTACCACTGAACTACATTATTATTTTATTCTGAGACAAGGTGTTACTAAGTTGCTGAGGCTAGCCTTGAACTTGAGAGCCTCCTGGGTCCCTGGAATTACAGGTATACTCCATCATGCCTGACCCATTTAATATTTTCAGACTACTATTGCCTGTGGGTGACTGAGACCATGCAAAATAAAACCAGAGGTAAGGAAAGACAACTATAACTTTTGACATTTTTGTTTAGACCATGCCTTTCTTCTAAAGCTGTTTTCCTAATTTAAGTGGTCTGTGATAGTATCTACAGATTTGCTTTAAAATCATTAGCTATGTAAGGTAGGAGGGCAGCACCTACCTCTCCTACCTCCTCTCCATGTTGTGTGTCCCTAGAGACTAGTACTTCTCACTCTCGGATCTATGTCTTCTAGAACTTGCTTTCATATTTCTAAATGACGTGCTTATGCTGCATTTAAAGATTTTCAAATTTGTAGAAGAGATTCCCATTCTTCCCCCACCTCCCTGTTCTCCCATAATAAACACCTACTTTTTCTTAGTTTGATGTTCGTTTTTATCCCGATGATGTAAATTCTATTCGGAACTGTGTCTTCCTTAGAATAAACACACATCTTTGCCTGTGTGCTTTGTTTTCCTGGAATTTAGCAGGGAAAACCAAACTCTCTGCTCTAGATGTAAAGCTCTTCCTGAATATCTGTGATCCATTGATGTCCTTGTCACTCACCTCCAAAGCAGAGCCCCGCCCCCCCTTCTGCTACAGCCTGGAGTCATTACCCCTAATCCTTGGAGCACATCTGCTGTCCTGAAATCCCCTTTTCCACCATCCTGGGTACTCCTCTCACTTCTCTGGGGTTGCCTTCACTGTTTCCTGGATCCCGTTCTTTCTTGATGTGCTAGCCAGCTTTCCAACACCGTAACAAAATACCTGAGCTAATCAACTTATAAGGGGAACAGGTTTATTTTGGCTTATGATTTCAGTTTCTAGCTGCTTTGGCCCCCTTGCCTTTGGGCCAAAATGGCACAGTATATCATGTGGGGAAATGCATGGCTGAGAAAGCAGCTGAATTCATGGTGGCTGCAAGAAAAGAGAGAAAGAAGGAGCTGGGGGTCCCAGTATCCTCTCTAAGATCACACCCCCCAATGACCTAACTTCCTTTTGCTAGGTTCCACCTCCTAAAAACTCTGCCACTTCTCAACAGCCCTGGGGACCAAGCCTTCAACTCAGGGACCCTTTGGAGACATTCCAGATTTAAACTATAACACAGACTTGTTTTCCCCTTTCAGCAGTGTGAATCCTCTGATAACTTCTAATACAGAGGGTACATGGAGGTGAAGTTTCAGCCATTACTCCTCTGAAAGCATGTTCTGCATCCTCAGATTCAACCAACCTCATGTTGAAAATATTTGGGAAAAAAAAATTTTCAGCTGTGCAGAACATGTACAGACTTTTTCTTGTCATTATTCCCTAAATAATACAGTATAGCAACAGTTTACACAGCATTTACATTGTACGGGGCATTATAAATAATCTAGAGATGGTTTAAATAATGCAGAGAACTGTGAAAATACTATGCTGTATTAAATAAGGGACTGGAGCACTCTGGATTTCGTATATCCATGGAGGTTTCTGGAACCTATCCCTCAGTGAGACCAAGGAACATCTGCATTTTACTTTGATACTTTGGTTGATAATCCAGCTGGACCTCCAGCTCTAGACTAGAGATTATTGCCTTCAGAATGTTGCACACAGTGCTCAGTACTTTCTGATTTTTCACTGTTGGGATCAGTGAAACCAAACCACCTAATATTTCTATTCAAACCATCAAATATTTATGTATGAGCCCCTCCCGGTCCCCAGTCCCACCGACTGCAGTTTGTAGATCCTGTCTCTAGTATTCTGAAATGTGCTGCAGTTGCCTGTATAAAACTGTTTTCTATTCATCCAAGCATGTGCCTTGTGGTCTAGAATTGCATCCTTCAGTACTTCTAAAAAAGCATGATTTTTTTTTTTCCTGGAACTTCTGTCACTGGCCTTCCTGAAATGATTCTTTAAAACTCTGGTCCTGTTCTTGCCTATTTTCCATCATCGTCTGTCACTTTCTGTGTCTTTCTCCCATGCCTTATCTCTCCTTCTGGGATTTTTATTTCTGCAGCCACTTCATCTAAGGAATTTTGTTGACATAGATTTGCCTTGTAAAGCCTTTTCTTTTGTTAATGCAAGATCTCATCTCTGAGGTGATCAACCCTAGCTTATCCATGCATTGGTCCTCTGAAAAGTTTGGGTTTGCTCTTAATTTGACATGCTCATGGCAGAAGGTTCCACCCAACTTCTGGGGTCTTTGCCTCTCTGCTCATCTTAGAAAGGTCCTCAGGCTGTTTGGAATTGAGGGAGAAGACATTGGCAGCCATCTGTGGGGTGACTGTGCAGGATCCTGGCCATTCCCAACCGGTGATCCTAGTATCAGATCTGCAGATCTTGGGCTGCAGTGTGCAACTAAGTGTTAGAGCACATGCTTATCATGGGCAAGGGCCTGGGTTTGATCATATACATACACACACAAACACATCCACATGCACACACACACACATATCTGCAGATCTTCTGTCTTATGTTGGTTAGTTTCCCTGGAGATGAATCCTTCAACCTCTGGGAGGTTTATACTTATCTCCTTCCATTCTTCCATTCACTCAGCAGAGCCCAGAAACAAGGTCAGGTTGTCCGTGTTCATGAGGTGAAACATTGCATTTTCTTGATCTGCATTTTCAGTGTTACTCCTCAGCTGTGGTGCTCACCAAGTTCATAGTCATTGCAGTCCACCCTCCAGAGGAGCCTCCAAGCTTTCAGTCTAGAGATTAAAAATTTACAAGTTTCAGATGACATTATGGGGGATTATTATTGACTTCAGTATTAGCTGATGCCAAGTGCTAGATGTTCTTTGAGATGGGTGGCTGCGCACCCGTATTAAAGATAAGGACCAAAGTTCCAGGGGTAGAGATAAACACTGAGTAACAGCAGAGTCAGGATTCACCCCACTGGGCTGACGAAGCTCAAGCTCTGTGTGTTAGGGAGAGCGGTTCTGCTCAGTGGGGAACACTAACAACCTGTCACTGTATCCCTCAGAGTTCTGGCTGGGGCCACTTGCCTGAGGGTCATTCAAAATGGCAAAAATGCAAAATTCTTGCACTTCAACCAAGACTCAGGTTGCACTGGTATTATTGATTTTTTTTTTTTTGAACAGTTTTCAGGAGTATTTGACATTTGCAATTTGGAAGAAAATCTTAAAAACAGATGAAGTTCTGCCCTCAAAAGTTTTATATCCTACTCTATTTGGTATGTGTGGTACTAGGAATTGAACCAGGGGTGCTCTGCCACTGAGCTACATCCCCAGCCCTTTTCATTTTTTTTTTTTAATTTTGAGACAGGATCTCACTAAATTGCCTAGACTGGCCTCAAACTGGTAATCTTCCCTCCTCAGCCTCCTGAGTAGCTGGGATTAGAGGCATATGCTTCTGTGCCTGGCTGCTACTCCAGTCTTAACTGACATACATGAACACCGAAAAACTGAATCATAACTCTGATTATTTTTCAAATCCAAAAGTTCTTGTAAGTCTAATTTTTTCAAGATAAAAACATTTAAGTTTTAAAATAAAAATACAATGTTATAATATAAATCTCAGGCTGAGGTACGGGGATCTTTTGAACCCAAGAGTATAGTCCAGCCTGGGCAACATAGCAAGACCCCCATCTCAAAAAAAAAAAAGATATATATATATATAAATTATTTTTATAAATATAAAAAGATATAAATTATTTATATACAGAAGTAGTGTGTGTGTGTGTGTGTGTGTATTAATTTAAGGCCAGTCTCCACAACTTAACAAGAACTTGCATCAGAATAAAAAATGTATAGGTTGGGGCTGTGGCTCAGTGGTAGAGCACTTGCCTAGCATGCGTGAGACACTGGGTTTGATCCCCAGCACTAAATAAAAATACTAAATAAACAAAATAAAGGTATTGTGTCCATCCAAAACTAAAAATACTTTAAAAAAATAAAAAATAAATAAAAGTGTAGAAAAGGGCTAAGGAGGTAGCCTACTGATAGAACACCCCCCTATTCAATCCCCAGTATCATAAAAATTTTTAAAATATATTAATATATAGTATGTATATAAAATATTTATCATGTTTGTCTATTACATATAGCATTAAAAATACAAAATTCTAAGTGGAAAGAAATGATCCTACCACAACTATATTTATGTTTGTGCTTTCTCTTGCAGATTGTATCCACATACACGTTTGTACAGATGTCTTCCAAAAGGCTGAGGAAAAGCAATTCACATATATTTTTAATCTGATTGGGATCAGATTTTTTTTATCATTTTAAAGCATCACTTTTCCCCCATCAGTAGACAGAAATTGAGAAGATGAGGTAGTTTACAAAACTATGTCTGTAAGAGAGAAATGTCTTTAAAAAGTTGGAGACCCTGTTGAACTTAGTCACTATTGCCCAAGTGGCCTAACTTCGGCTTATCATAGGGTGAGCCTCTTTTCCTGTCCTCTCACAGTCAACCATTCTTTACTCAAATTGCAAAACAAAGGCGCATTTGTAGTTTGAAGTCACTGATACCAACCCGTCTAGCAAGGTTTAAAAAAAAGGAGCTATTTGCCTTTTGTAAATGGTCTGGGTGCACAGAGATGGTGTTAGTCACCTTCTGGCTGGGTGCCCACACTTGGACTCGGCCTGTTGGGATGGCTGGCGGGGTACCAACCACAGGGAGGCCTGGTGACTGGCATAGGTCAGCTTATAGTGTGAAAGCTGAACTGGAACAACTCTGACCTTGCACTTGCCCCCAGATCTGTAATGTACCATAGAAGAAAAGCAATTCTCTGGATTGGGCAGGCACAGTAATAACTTATCTACTTTTTTTTTCCTGAAACATGGAGTGGCTGTTTGACAGTAACAGCTTGCCCCAGAGGGCAGCACGTGGTACTGGGAGGGCAGGGAAAAACTACTTGAAGCCTCAGCCCTGGATTCTAGTCCTGAGTCTTTTTCTAAATAGTTTCTAAAACTGGATCCTGCTTGTAATTTTTCTGCCCAGGAAGTACCTTATCTGTCAATTATTTTCTTTTCTTTTCTTTTTTTTTTTTGGTTTTTAAAATAATTTTTATTTTTTAAAAGTAAATTGTACATTACAGGAAAAAAAACACAAGCAAAGAACAAAGTCAATTATTTTCTGTCTATTCCTTTGGGCTTCAGTTTTTCATCCATAAAATAGTCAAATGTCAATTCTATGTGAGGCAAAAATGGTTATCCTTAACTCGTAAGAAACTAGAGCTCATGAGGTTAGTGTAGTTGGCTGTTTTGTGTTACTATAATACAATTTCTGAGGCTGGGTTACTTTATAAAAAAATATATTTATTTAGCTTATAGTTCAGAAGGTGCAATGATCTGTATCCAGAGAAGACTTTCTTGCTGAGAGAGTCCCAATGTGGCACAGGGTGTCACATGGTAAGAGACAGAGAGTACACGAGTATGACTCTCAGTCTCTCTCCCTCTTCTTATAAAGCCACCAGTATTCAATCATGGGAACGCCACCCTGATAACCTTATCTAATCCTAGTCAGTTCCCAAAGGTCCCGCCTCTAACCACCATAGTTGTAATAAGTTTCCCTCCTCTTAACACCTTATAATGGGAATTCAATTTCAACACACAAGCCCTTGGGGAAACTCACTCAAACCACATCCAAACCATGGCAATCAATCACCTTTCCTGTGTCTTTTGATGAGTGGTACATCAGGGACTTGGGTACAAAGCCCCATGTATTAGTTGTCTGCAATGGAACTAATTTCCAAAAAATATTAATGGCTAATGGGGTTGTGGCTCAGTGGTAGAACACTTGCCTGGCATGCGTGAGGCACTGGGTTCAAATCTCAACACCACATATAAACAAATAAACAAATAAATAAATAAAGGTTCATCAATAACTAATAAAAATTTAAAAAATAATAATAAATATGGGAGTCAGTTTCTGCAGGCCAAGAATCTGGGGACAGTTTTGCTGGGTGTTTTGGCTGCCAGTCCCTGATGAGGTTGCACTCCAGCTGTGGTCAGGACTACCGTCTTATCTGGAGGCCCTGGTGGGAGAGGATCTACTCACTCCTGAGTCCCCTTATATGGTAGGCAGGGGCTTCTCTTCCTCACTGACTGGCTGTTGGCTGGTATTTCAGTTCCCTTCCACGGGAGCCTCCCCATAGGCTGCCTGAATCTCCTGATGACCGGGCAGCTTGCCTTTCCAGAGCAAGGATGTGTGTGAGAGAGAAAAAGAGAGGGACCACCTGGAGGAGAGTATGCCCAAGACAGAAGCTACAATCTTTATAGCCTAATCGTGAAGTGGCATATCATCATCCAGGGCTATGGTATGTGTTTGTGAACCCAGTGACTCAGGAGGCTGAGGCAGGAGGATGACAAGTTTGAGACCAGCCTCAGCAATTCAGTGAGACCCTCAGCAAACTTAACAAGACCCTGTCTCAAAAATAAAACAAAAAGGCCTGGGGGTACACACACACACACACACACATTCATTGAATGTGTATGTATATTTATATTGAATGTCTATATATATTCACTATATATATATTTCATATATATATATGAAAATTTATCAGAATTGAAGAAAATGAATCTCTAGGCTAAAAGGGTTAGCAGAATGACAAGCAAAAGAAATGAAAAAAATATCAATTACTGGATTCAATGCTGTGAAATTTTAGAATACCAAAAATAAACAGAAGATCCTAAAAAAGTTTCCAGAGAGAGGGAAGGAAAAAAAAATAGGTTACCTACAAAAGAATGATAATCAGACTGGCATGAGATTTGTCTGGGAACACGAAATGCTAGAAGATAATGAAACAAGGCTTTCAACATTCTGAAGGAAAATTATTTAGAACTTGAAAGTCTATCGCCCTATAAGGCAGAGTAATCGCATTTTTGGATATCAACTCAGAAGGATTACCTTTCAAGTGCTAAGTAAGTTACAAGAGATTGTTCTCCTCAAGAAGATGAAAGCAACCTGCGCCCTGCCCCATGACCTAAAAGAGAAAGACATAAGATACAAGGTCATGGTAGAACCTGCCCAGGAGTCCACCAAAAAGCAATCCCAGCAAAATTGTGGATGTATAACCAATGTGATTCTGCAATTTGCATTTGGGGTAAAATTGGGAGTTCATAACCCACTTCAATCTAATGTATGAAATATGATATGTCAAGAGCTTTGTAATGTTGTGAACAACCAATAAAAAAAAAAAATAAAGAAAAAAAAAAAAAAAAAAAAAGAACTGTGTGGAAACCCAGGAAAGTGACTTTTTCCAAGGACAGTGTCAACTGACGAGAAGAATGCAGTCAATTCCAAGCCAATAGGTAGTCAACAGACAAATGACCAAGAAGTCACATGACATGCAGGAGGATGGCAAGTTCAAGTCCAGCCTCAGCAACGTAGTGAGGCCTCAAGTGACTTAGTGAGACCCTGTCTTAAAATTTTGAAAAGCGAACTGGGAGTATTGGCTCTGTGGTTATGGGTTCAATCCCCCCATACCAAAGAAAATAAAACACAGGAACGTCAACTATGTATATAGAAGTGAATGTTGTCATCCTTGAATATGTGGGAAGAAGGAGGTTTATGGGAACACAGAGATATGAAACAGAGGGTTGGGTACCAACATCTTCAACAGGGAGGAACCACAAGTGACAAGTTGGCAGAAGAGGAAACAGGTGTCAAACAAAGTATTTAAAAGTACAAATAGAAGCACTGAAAATATGAACACCAAAAATGGATTCAGGAGGAGGGAAGCCGTATTACCTAACTCCTCCTCTTTCATAATGGGGAGTCAACAAAGTCTAAATTGGTTAAATTATTAAGAAATAACAGTGCATATATATTATTAAAATATCAAGTATATATATATATGTAAATATATACACACACATATATGCAGGTGTTTCATATATACATATATATATATACACATACATATTTTGTATATATGTATATATTTTGGAATACTTTTTGCCAAGCTGACTGGGAGATTGAGGAATATCTTGATTTTTGTCATCGATAGGTTTTTAGTAATGAAAAAAAAAGTTACAGATACATTAGAATTCTGTGATGTCATGGTATGTGACAGGCATATGGTTCTGAACCCACGCGCCTCAAGCATAACTACCTGCAGAAGTCTGACAAAGAACTGGGGAGGTACCTGGAAGGGGTTTCTGTGTATGAACTCTTCTCCCCCAAAGTGAATGCTCTTTTGCTCACTTTGGGTGACTCACAAATGGAAAGATATTCCATATCCCTGATTTACTGTCTTTGAAGAAGGTGATATGTAGAAAAAAAAAAAACATTGAAGGTATTCTTGAGTTTTGTTTTCATTTTCTTTTGTGGGGCAGGGAACATAACATCGAAGAATTAATTTTAAGTTCTGGGAAAGTTTTATTTATTTTTATAAAGATCTGGTCAGAAGCTATGCATTCAGTTGAGTAAACATATAAAAGAAACAAAATTTTCTCTCTTTGGAAAGAAAAGCAGGTGTAGGTACAAACACTCTCAGGTCAGGAAATATTTAAAAGACCCCTTTGCAAAGTCCTTTCACAGACACCATCTTCTGTATCATTAATGCTTATAATAACAGCATGACATTGGTGTCACTGCTGTTTTATACGTGAGGAATCAGAGGTTTAAGGGAATCACCCAATATCCCATAACAAAGTGGGAGGGAGAGCACCAAAGTCCATTCTGCTCCTGCCCACCCACCCCAGGTTACATCCCTGCCATGGAAATTGCCAGTAAATTCATTGCTCTGGGGTCCCTCCTGGCTCTTACATGCCTTGAGTTTTTAGCCCTCCATGTATTTCCTGGGAAGGAAATTCTGGTGTTTTTTGACTTTTTACGAAAGAGTTCCTGCTCTGCCTCTAGGTTTGAGAAAAAAATGGGAAAAGTAACATTTGAGTTACTAAGAAATCAGAATCCAAGGGAGAAGCCAAAGCTAGATGTTTATGGGACACCTCATGAAGGATTTCCAAGGGATCTACTCACCGCAATAACCCTAGCATACCGTTGGCAAAGGCTTCTCTTTGTGTATAGTTATAAGTCCAGTTTTCTGACTTACAGGTACTATCAAAACCCTAGGAATCTTGTGAGTGACCTAGGGTCAAGGTGACAACCTTTCCTTTTAAACTGCTAGGACAGTTCTTTTTGATCAAACACCCTAGTGCTACCTAAATAACATATCCTAGGCAACTGGTTGGTTCATAACTTTCCAAGTTATTCATTGTCGGGGCAAGTCCTGCCCCCAGCTCCATCCCAGTCTTCTCCTCCCACTTCTATAAAAAATTATTCTGCAAAGGATTGCATTCAGACAGCGGAAAGTCCTTCAGGGAAAGAATGCATTCATCCAACGGTTTTCATGAAACTGTCCCTAGTGAAACATGGCCCCACCCTCTTTCCAAGACAAACCTCCTTGGCCAACCCATTATTATCCAAATATTCCATTCAGATGTACTGTGGCTTGTGACAGTTAACATTCAAGCCTTCTCTTAGTTTTTGTCTATGAGTTGAAAGCCCAACTATACCCATATACTCAATGACTGTAAGTCCAGTCTTATCTCTGAGCAGCTAGGACTTTCCTTAGTGAAAAATAAAGCCATTTCCCCATTTCACGCTGAAGACTCTCCCTTATTAAAGAGAGGCAGAGCCACCCTGCTCCCGGGCTGAGTTAAGACATCCCAGATTGCTCTCTGAGCAGATTGCAATGTCTAAAATGATTAGATCTCTAAGTGACAACCTAAGATGAAAACTCACAGCCGAAATAGAAGTGAAATATAAATACAGAGCTGCTTAAGGCCTTTTAGAAAGCAAAGGCTAGAGTTTGCCTTATAAGAAATTAAGTTACCAAAGATACATCCTAAGAACATGGCATTGAAGTTGGTGATGCTCCTGAATTAATCACTACTAATTTCTGCACGTCTTAAGAAACTTAGATATGTTGCAAAAACAAGGTATGTAAGTGTCCACAAAGAATGAGAAGGCTTCTTTCTAGCTCTTCTATCATGTTTATATATTGTTTTTTGCTTTTTTTTTTTTTGGTACCAGGAATTGAACTCAGGGACACTGAGCCACATCCCCAGCCCTATTTAGTTTGTATTTTATTTAGAGACAGGGTCTTGCTGAGTTGCTGCGCCTCTCTTTTGCCGAGGCTGGATTTAAATTTTCTATCCTCCTGTCTCAGTGTCTATATATTGTTTTAATGATTAGCTCGGTGTGCTTCCATTATTAGGTGTGAGCCCAAAACCCAGCATCTGTACCTCATGGATCCCTTAAAATTCCTTGCATGCTAGCTTATTGCCTGGTCTCAGGAGGTTCTTAATAAATGTTTGCTTAATAATCTATGGAACAACAAAGAGAGGAAAAAATGAAATATCATTACCAATAGTTGCATACAAATGACAAAATGTGTTTTCTAAAAAAGAGTCCTGGGAATAAAAAAAACAAAACCCTGAAGTCTTAAAGCCATTTCCCAGACTAAGTTCCATTTCTCCAGAAAGGTCCAAGGCAGGTAGAGGGCTAACACAGGTTACAGGGGCACAGAGAGGGACACAGTATTTACTGTAAGTATACTACCGCGCTCTGAAAGGCATTGAGGAAAGAGGCTGAGCCTGGATTGGAAATATCAATCCTTGAAAAATCTTTATTGTGTTCCCTAGGCAGAGAGAGTAGCTGTGGTAATTATATAGCATCCTCCCTCACACAAACCAGATGTTATTAAACCCCAAATTAACTTAATTTGTTTATATTAATGCCTTAAAGTAATGAGGTGCAGCTTCCACCCCTTTCTGGGTACTAGGGGAAATCTTTGTCACAATTATCTGCACTTGCTTCTATTTTTGCACAAACAGGGTGAGATTTAAGCTTTGTTGGATCTCAGCAGACAGATGAGTTTGATTTTGATATTGTGGGCAAGGCAGACATGGAGCCAGGATTCTGTTACCAGTTCTGCCCATCTGCAGGATGCCAGCAGAAACTACGGCTAATTTTTTGCGACAACTGGTACCTCCTACAGCGCCTTTTAATAATCTGTCTGGTTCATGAATTTTCCAGTTTGCTTAAAATCATAGACTTCTTTCAGCCTTTTCTCCATCTTCATATTAGTGCCAGTGTGTCCTTGAGGAATCAAAAAAACAAACTCTAATTTAATTGCTGGAGTTTAATCCAACCCCAGGAAACGTAAATCTGCTGCCCTCTTTCCTGCATCATGTAACTGAGACAACCATCCACCATTAGAGGGCTGCTCAGTCCCTTTCCTATTGGGGAAAAACTCCTACTGTGTGTATTGATGGCAGAAGGTCATATCCAGTTCCAGTACTAAAGTAAAGGGGACTCATGTTTCTCCCTTGTAGTTCCCAGGCAGCCTTTGCTGTTGAGAATGAAATCTGCAAGGATCCTATGACTCCCCTGAAGTTCTTCAAATGCAGTCCATTTTTGCTTAGGTTACCTACAGTTGTTAACATCTGAGCTTATATATCTTTGCTTTGGATTTTGTTCTCTCTTTTTTAAGTTAAAACAACAGAAAGGTAACTGTATAGTTCTTTTCTTTAAAAAAATGTAAAAATTGTAGATACACACAATAACTTTATTTATTTAAATTTAAAACAACAGAAAGGCAACTGTATACTTCTTTTTTTAAAAAAATTTAAATTGTAAATGCACACAATACCCTTTATTTTATTTATGTTTATGTGGTGCTGTGGATCTGACCCAGTGCCTCACACGTGCTAGGCAATTACTCTACGATCCAACTGCATAACTGTACAGTTACACAGTTACTTCTGATTGTGTTTCTCAAATACAAGCTTGCAGCAGAATCACCTGAAGGGCTTGTTAAAGCACAGGCTGCTGGGCTCCATCCACTGCCCTCTTTATTCATTTATTTTTATTTTTTTTTAATTTTGAGACAGGGTCTTGCTAAATTGCTGAGGCTGCCTTTGAACTTGTGATCCTCGTGTTTCAGCCTCCCCAGTTGCTGGAATTATAGGTGTGTGCCACTGCATGAGGCCAAAATTACATTTTAAAATGAACAACAGTTCCATAACCTTCTCATTTTTCACTCATGATCTTAGCTGTTTCTGAACATAAATTGTGGAGTGCAGCTAGGATCTTTAAAGGAAAAGGCTTTGGATGTATTTATTTATTTATTCATTCATCCATTTTTAGAATTGTCCCTGAAGATCTGCCTGCATATGTTTGAAGAAATTGTATCTCACATAATTCCATGGCCATAAAATCCAACAATGACACAACTATTAGGATGGCTAAAATAAAAAAAATAGCGATAACACCAAATGCTGGCAAGTATGCTGAGAAACACTGCTGGTGGAAAAGTCAAAGGCTACAGCCACTTTGGAAAACAGTTTGGCAGTTTCTTATAAAACTAAACATGCAATTTCCATGTGACTCAGCAATTGCACTCCTGGGCATGTATCCCAGAGAAATAAAACTGTGTGCTCACATAAAAACCTGTACAGAAATGTTCACAGCAGTTTATATGCAATAGCTCCAAACTGGAGTGTCAGCCCAGGTGTCCTTCAAAGAATGAACGGTTAAACAAACTGCCAATGCTTTGGTAGATACACACAGAGGCGGAATAGGAGGATCAAGCAATGGTTGATCTGTGTAACAACTCAGATGAATCTTTAGGCAATTATGCTCCAATTTTAAAAGATTACACCCTGTATGATTTCATTTTTATGATATTTTTGAACTGAGTATAATATTTTTGAAATAAGGATATTTTAGAAATAAACGGCAGAATTGTGATTGACAGGTGTTGCAGGGTTGGGCTATAAAAGGGCAACATGGGGGATTGTATGGATTTGGAAGAGTTCTGTATGTTGATTGTGGTGAATACAGGAACCTACACGTATTAAGGTTGTACAGAAGTTACGCACACACCCCAGTACAAGTAAAACTGGGGGAATCTGAGTAAGATCAGTAGATTGTACCAATGTCAGTGTTCTGGTTATACTATACTATAGTTTCGCACAATGTTCCCATTGATTGAAACTGGGCAATAGGTACAAGGGATCTCTTTGTATTATTTCTTACACCAGCATGTGAATCTGCAATTATCTCAATAAAAACTTCAGTTGAAAAAAAAACCTTGGATCACTCCTTTTATCAGGGGGAAATGACTTGCATCATGTTCTTCATAATCCTTAGTTCATATTTTGTTTTGTTTTGTTTTTGAGAAAGGGTCTTACAACATTGCTTAGGGCCTTGCCAAGTTGCTTAGGCTGGCCTTGAACTTGCCATCTTTCTGCTACAGTCTCTCAAGTTTCTGCGATTACAGGTTGGTTCTTATTTTGATCAGTTGTATATAAGTACACACTCTTGTTGCTTTTGCTGTGCCAGTTAAAAGTATGTATGTATGTATGTATGTGTATATATATATATTTTTTCTATAAAGCACTTCCTTCTCCTAATAAGCTTGATTATGTATACTTTGCTTAGTTTTTTTTCAAAAATAAAATGTTAGTCTACTTTATAAAAAATATGATGAAAATTTTAAAAACTAAGTTATAAACCTGATCAATAATAATATAGCAAAGCTTACATAGTGGTAATATTTAGTTTCGGTTTAATTCAGAGGAAAAAGCCCAAAGACCTCTGGGAATAAATAAATGAAGGGCTAGGAATGTAGCTCACTGATAGAGTACTTGCCTATAATGTGTGAAGCTCTGGGTTTTTTGGTAGTTCAACCCTCAGCACCAAAATGAATAAACAAAAAGAAAACAAGAGAATAAATGTGCTCATGTGTTCCAATTTTCTACATCCAATTGCTTAAAAATTTGATGTATAGGTGAAAGGCAAAAGAAGCCTAGATCCTATTTGTGGCTGTGACCTTAAAGGCTAATTTTGATGTGGCTGCAGGCTCTGAGGCTCCATCTCAGGTACAGAAACGTGTTCTCAAGAGGCATTTGCTATAGCTGTTCAGTCCCACTAGGGATCCTCTGTGAAATATCCCAGCAGATTTCCTCAGGGTAATAGCACTAGTAGGTTTTGGAGCAAAGCCTGCTCCACACATTTTAGATGCGTTAATAAGAACTACCATTTACCGAGGGCCTGCCGTATTAGACTGTTAAATCCACATCCATGATTTAATTTAAGACTCACCAGTAGCTTTCAAGGAGTGATAGTATTATCCCCATTTTACAGATAAGCAAAGTAAAACATGTAGAATTTCATTAACTTTCTTTAGCATTAGCTGTGGTGGTAGAGTCGGGGAGAATGTGGGTCGTGTGGGTCACAGCTGCTCAAGTTTTAGCACAACTAATACCTGTATACGAGAGTCTATTCCTGATCTGGCTCCCGAACATGTACATCTGGTATACTCCCAGTGTTATTTGCTTGATCATTTCCTTTAGGGTAGGAATTCTTAGTCTAAGGTTTATGGTCCCGTACTAGATCCACAAATTGGTTTCAGGAGATCATAAACCCACTGAAATCAGGTGAAAATTTTCAATTTTTCTTGGGGAAGGGTCTAGAGTTTCTATCGGATCCCCTCCTTTGGGATTCAAAAAATAAGGGTTAAAAATTATTGCAGAGGTTTTTTTTGTTTTTTTTTCTCTTAAACTGGAAAGTGTTTCAAATGCCCAATAACTCTGACACCGGAAAGGGATACATTTCAGGGAAATAAAATCAGCTGCCAAGTCCTACACAGAAACCAGGGTCAAAACTGCTGTTTGTAAAGCCATTGCAAAGAGGACATTTGAAGAGACTCACTGAGTGCCATTTCTGTCTCAGTAGAATTGTTTGACATTTTGTATCTATTTATTCCAGATAGTTCTAGAAAAAGAGTATGTTTGATAGATTTGATACACGATGAACGTATAGACCTTAAAGTTAATGAGGGCCAGGCTCACAGCCTTGTAATAAAATAGTGGTTGATGATTTTTTAGTGAGCAAATACCTTTTGTCATCTTTGTCAACTTTTAATGGAGTCAAGTGTATGGACTGAGCATAGAGCTGCTACACAATGGTACTTCTACTGAAAACTGAGCTGGAAAATGCTCTTATTCTCATGCCTTTGCTTAAGCTGTTCCTCCTGTCTCTAACGCCCTCTCCCCAGTTCTTCAGCCTGCAAACTTGAACATTGTTTTTAAGGCCCCAGACCAAGGCTTTCTGTGATTCTTCTGAGATATTCTCATTTCTCTCAGGCAGAATTATTCTGCAATCCATGTTCTAGTCCTCTGTACACATCCCTATCGTGGAATCACTGTCAGCTGTTCATGTCTGTTTCAGTTAACCGAGTCTTCAAAATGCTGAAGCTGTGACTGATTTGAGTTCCTTGTCCCTAGCCACATAGTAGGTGGTTGATGTTTGTTGAATGACTAAAACATTAGCTTTCACCTAGGAAAGTCCTCCTTGATCAGGATGTTGTGAAACACGGTTAGGTGTGTATCTAGTAACATGACAACATGAACTATGTGTTAATGAATAAAGGAAATGACTTTCAGTCACCTCCAGAAGCAAACTTGTGACTCACAGGTTGAAGAAACAACCAAGCAAAGAAAGGCCTAGACACCTTGGCAGGTAAGTAAACAATGAAGTGAAGCAAAGAAAGGTTTCAAGGTCAGGAACAGCTGGGGACAGGAACTGGAGGCTGGATTCCTATAAGCAGGAAGGGGAAAAAAGAAAGGGAGAGGGAAAATGCTTTTCAAACAGGAAGTACTGACTGGATTGAGAGAAGAATAGGAATTACTTGGAGGCATTAGAGACCCTGGTCAGATTCATATAGTTACTAAAGGCTCATTCTAGCGACAATTGCCCACAAATGGAAGCAGAGCTGGATTTGGATCTACTACTCTGTTGCTATATTCTTGACTATTTCACTAGGATCCTTGAAAGTCTGAGCTGCAAAGGGCCTTAGAAATGGTCTGGGATCAGTCTTTTATTTGATGGACTGAGGCTTTAAGATAGGACCTCTTGAAACCAGCCCACCAGAGACTGCTTTTACTGGGCTTAGCCTGAGACAGGGAGGCATGTCAAAGTGCTCTAGGAAGTGGTTTCTAATCTAAAGACTGTGACCTCAGGAAAGGCTCCAGGCTTCATAGAATACAGCAAGGGCCCCTTGTTTCCTTGGGACACAAACCAAATAAAGGCACTCCAAGAATTTGTAAGTTAAATGAATTAGGAAGCAGATCAAGTATAAGTTTGATAAACAAACTCAGCTTTTCCTAATAACATTTTCTTTATTTCCTCTCTATAACATGTTACCATAGAGATGAATTTGTTTGCATGAGAAAGCATTGCTTTTAGTTTTTATCTGCAACTCTGGGAGGAGGGGAAATGTAGCAAAAAGCAGGTGAACACAAGGCCTATTGCTCCTGTTTAGTTTAAACATCTGTAGATTGCATAATAGCGAACATCTACCTGTCAACTTTATCTTTCTCATCTGCTCACCTTGTCCATATTTGGTACTTCCTGCGTTTCTGGCAACTTTGGTTACAGGTCAACAAAACACACTGGTTGCACAGAGTACACCTAAGTGTTTGTCTCTTTGGGAAGTCCCTCCCTTGAACTTGCAGGATCTAAAAGCTCTTTACTCAAAAATGAAATCGCATGCCCGTATGCAAGGTGCTTAGTGTAGGTACAGGCCATCGTCTCACGCAACTCTCCCTTTCATAGCTCTTTAGGACACTGGAGACCTGGAAAGCAAATTCATTCCCTGAACCTCAACAGCATCTGCAAATCAGTTGTTCAGGAAATGTGGTCACGACCAAAGCCGACGGTGCGCGGACAGCGCCTTCCTACCCGCGCCGGGGCACAGGTGCGCGGTCCGCTCCAGCTCCAGCTCCAGCTCTTGGTGTACACACCCTGCGCAAGACGCGCGAAGCCCCAGGCCCGAGCTCCTGGACCGGCGCGCGCCAGGCAGGAGAGCTGGCGGGCGACGTCACGGCGCGCCGCGCCCCGCCCCGCCTCGGCGTGGCCCGCGGGCACGCGCACGCACGCAGTCGCGGGGGCGCACGGCGCGGGGACGCGCAGGGCCGGGCCGGCACGGCGCCGGGCACGCGCGCGGCTCCGGGAGGCGGCGGCGGCGGAAGCGGCGAGGGCGGCGGGCGTCCGGCTCTGAGGAGGTAGAAGCAGCGGCGGCGGCTCGGAACTGGGCTCAGCTGGCTGGAGCAAGGGTCGGAGCGCCGGGCCGAGCGCCGATCTCCCGGCTGGACCACCCGCCCGCCGCCCAGACGCCTGGGCCGCGGAGTTTGTGTCCCGGCTCGGACCCCGGCGCCCAGCCCGGAGCCGTAACCTTGAGGCGGCGGCGGCGGGGCCGGGCCGGGCCGGGCCGGGGGGCGGCGGCGCTGGATCCGCGGCTGCCGGATCGTTGGCGGGAGATGTCGAACCCTGGGACGCGCAGGAACGGCTCCAGCATCAAGATCCGTCTGACAGGTACGGCTGGCGGGAGGCCCACCCGCCCCTCGGGCGCCCCCTCGACCCCCGCACAGCCCCGGAATTCCCCGCAGGGCGCCCTTGGAAGTGGCCCTCCCCCACGCCGGCCGTTGTCCCAGGACCTCGTCACCCCCCTCGGCGTGTGCCCCTCGCTTCTCCCTCCCGGCCCCGCCCCCTCGCCGCTCCCCGGCCCCGCCCCCTCGCGGTCGCCCCCCCTCCGCGTCCCTCGCTCTCCCCCACACCTGCCCCCGGCTTCTCCCCGGCCCCGCCCCCTCGCGCTCCCCTTTTGCTCTCTCGCCACCCCCTTGTCTTCACCCCCTCCACCCTCCCCCTTGCTTCCCTTTCTCTCCCCCACCAGCCTCCTCGATTCCCTCCGGCTTCCCCCATCTGCCCCCTCGCTTTCCTCCTCTGGTCCCGACCCTTGCTTCCCACTACCTTTCCATCCTCTCTTTTGCTTCCCTTCCTCTTCTCCAACCTGCCCTTTCACTTCTCCCTCCTCGTACCCCGTACCGCTTCTCTTCCCCTTCCACCCTGTCTTTTGCTTTCCTCCCCCCACCCCACTTGCTCCCCTTGCTTCTCCCCACCTCCTCGCCCCCTCCTCTCCTCCATCCTTCGCTTTCCTTTCCCCCAGCCGCCTTCCTTCTCCCTCCATGGCCCCGCCCCCTCACTTTCCCTAAGCCACGCCCCTCGCTTCTACCTAGTCCCGCCCTCGCTTATCTTCCAGCCCCGCCCCCTCGCTCTGTCTCGCGGCCTCCACCCTTTCTTTCCTTCAGACCCGAATTCCTCAAGCCTGTGTAGTAGCGAGCGTCACCCAGTCCGGTTCTCCTCGCTACTCCCGCGGTCCAGTGCTTCAGTCTAGTCCACTTCCGTTTTCCCTCTGGCCAGGCCACTGTCTGCTCCTGACTATGCTTCTTCTGTTCTTGGCTTTCTGTCTTGCACTTCGCGGTCACCCCAACTCAACACCCTTGAGCCCCGGTTGGGTGCGATCCCCCTCCCACACACTGGAGGCTGTGGTGCTGCACAGGCGCAGGCTCCTTGATTCACTCGCATTTAGTCTTCAATGAAATGCCCATGTTTCCTAGGTGGCTCTGTAGTGCCACCTTCAAGGGTGAGCGCGAATCTCTGCTGTGGGCCTGCGACGTGGTGGTTTGGGTACGTGGAGATGCGAGCTTTCTGTTACAGCAGATCCTAGACCAACCTGCAGCCTTGTCTTGCCTCCTCCCTCTCCTCTGTACTTGCTACTGCTTCTCCTCTCGGTTCACCCCCCAGGGCTTCAGATTCTACCCTAAGACTGGACTGGAGTGTTGCAGATAGGGTTCTTCTTTGGGACTTTCCAAACTCGAATATTTTCAGTTTGAGAAGGAAATAAAAAGTTCATTCTAATGCCTGTCAGGGATTTTTTTCCCCCTGGATTTTTCTGTTTAGTAACCAGTCCGTTGACTCCAAAGGCGGTCTAGTCAGGTTCTTTCAAAGGCAAGAGTGAGCATTTTGAAATTTTATGGCACATGCGTAGCCATAAAGTCAGTGGTTAAAAAAAAAAAAATCCGTAAAAACAATAGGTAATTTTTTTCAAACTGAATTTACTTTGAAAGTCTGTAGTTGTTGAGTGATCTGGGTTTACTTTTAAGAAAAGTGTTATTTTTGTATAAAGATATCAGATCAGATAATATGAACCCAATCCCAGACCTTGGTTTTGTAAAGTGACAGGTATATCCTCTGGATCTGTGCTTCTGGAGAAACCTACACCTTTTATAGCAGGGCAGACACTTCTGTGTATACATAGTTATTTGTGGTTACTGTTAAAGCACATTTTTTGACATTGTAGTTGTGACAACATTGGTTCTGACTTACAATGTAACCTGCAATTGATACCAGATTGTTTTCAATTTTCTTGTTAAAAGAAGTATCTGATTTGGGAAGTTTTTGTAGAAATAAGATGAATGTTTTAGAAGGAATAGGTTTTAATTAAGGTGTTTTGTGTCAGGTGGATATATATGTTAACCAATCTTAGTTGACTGGTCTGGGTCTTTTCCTTGTGAAAGGGAGAACTTAGTTTAGATGTTATGGATGCAGAAATGCTTTAGAGTTAGGGTGGCCTTTGACAGGGAAGGATCAGGTGATAAGTGTTCTTTTAGAACCTTTTCCCTTTCCCCCAGTAGGTGTTATTAATGATTTGAGAGGGTCTGAGTGTGGTGATTGTGTTCCTATGTGATCCCAGTAGTCTCAAATGTGTTGAAGGTAAGGCAGACTTTGGCCTCATGTTTATGGCTAAAGGAAATTTGAAACATTGGGTGGTCATCTTTCAAAAGTTGAATACTTCAGTTATAAGCTTTCAGAGTTTATTTTCACATTTGATATTTGAAAAAAATAATGTAAAATGAGCAATATTGTAATTAGTTAATGAATATCACAAAGAGCATAACGGAATACAAACAGAATAAAAACATGGGGGTTATTAAAGAACATTTATTGTATGGAGTCCACAACTGTATTTGGTGAATAGAGCATTAGATTTCGATTAGGAAACTTGGACTGGTTAGATCTATCATTAACTGCATGATATGGAACAAATTATTTAACCTTTCTGCGTCTCAGTTTCCTCATTTATCAGATAAGATTCCAACTCCATTATAACATTTCTTGAGCCTCTTTTTCACAAGACGTATCAATTTGGCTACTCACTTATTTTTAATTGCTGTTGGGTGTGTACACTTTCTGTTGTTCTCACTCCTGATATTCAAGAGTTTGTGTTGAGGGATTTATGCCACACATTAATTTTATATATTGATTACATTTATGCTTTTTTCCTTTTTGTTTTGAAAACTATTGGGCAATATGGTGAGCGCTTTGGAAATCTGGTCTGAACAGTAGAAGAATGAGTTTTATATTTAAAATAATGTAATTTTAATGAATGTCTTTGTGGTATTTTAGTAGGAAACTGGTTTTAAAATAATTTCATTACTTTGGGGGGGCATAGTATATAAAAAAATCAAGTGATTTTTGTTAAAAAGTATTACCTTGCAGACATCTTACCAGTTCACTGACAAATCAAACACTTTCAGGAACATTTTAGTTTGAAGTTCAAGCAGGATTTGCAAAAACTTTGTTCTTCTGTGGTATACAAATGAACCCCAGATACATTATTTGCATCACTTTGGGTCAAAGAATGGAATTTTGAGCTCTAAGGGTTCCACAGTGCTCTTCAGAAAAATATTAAATTTTATTCTGATGTTAACCATTTAGTTGAAAGACTTTTATGCCTTGAAATACTGTCAGATCTCCTTGTGTTTTTTATGTCTTTTGGTTGTGACTGTATATTGTGAAGAGAAAAATTCTAATTCCAAGTAGAGGAAGGGGAACAAGACCTTCATTGGTCGTATATGGAAATGCAAGGATATTTTAAACGTTGGAACATATGCAATATAAGGTGGTTTGTGTTTGGCATTTGGATTTTGCAACTTGGAGTGAAACAGTTGCTAGTAATAGCTGTTAAAATTTGAATTGATTGATAATAGGTGGCCTAATTGATTCAAAATAGTTAAGCTTCTCTTAAGATAATTTTGAAGAGTAACAATTGCACCAGCAAAGAACCTCACTTAATAAGGCATACATAACTTTATTTCAACAACTGTGATAAAATGGACTAAGTGATCTGTTTAGTTTTTAGCCTAGCTCTGTATCATAGTGTACTTGACATTTCCCTGGAGTCTGCCTCAAAGTTAGGAGGGTACAGGCAAGGAATTTCTTTGTACTGAATTATCTAAGCTTGAAGGCTAGGTTAAATCAAATGTTGCTGCAGAGCTTACTTTTATATTTTAAAAGGAATCACCTCTGCCAAATACAGGTTCTATCGACGATTTTGTGATTTAATAACATTTGTGGGTGATGTATGTGTGTGTGTGTGTGTGTGTGTGTGTATGTGTGTGTGTGTGTGTGTGTGTATGTTGGTACCAGGGATTAAACCTTGAGGCACTTAACCACTGCATTATATCCCTATCCCTTTTTATTTTTTACTTTGAGAGAGGATTTGCAAAGTTGCCCAGGCTGGCTTTTAAACTTGGGATCTTCCTGACTCAGCCTCCTGAGCCTTTGGAATTAGAAACATGAGCCACCATGCTGGGGCAAAATCTGTCCTATACTTTATTTCTACCTTCATTTGAAAAGTAGTTCTAATCCATCAATTTACAGTTTTTTACTCTAGGTTTATTTCTCAGTCCAAAACTTGTGTATTTTTGCAACCATGAAAGTTGTTTCTTGAATGTTGGATTTCCCCTTCTCTTCTATGAATTTTCATCCTGGTTCAGTGGAGGAGAGGTTCTGGGGGCTGGATTACTCACGAAGTAGTTTCTTATGAATTGAGGGGGAGCGGAAATTCATATTTCAACATTAACTTAATGATCTGTTAACTAGACTGGTTTTGTAACACATTTATGGGCACTGTTTAAAAGCTAGAACAGCCAAATTCTGCATTTTATTAAGTGGTTCCAAAAACTCAGATGGATGAAATATTACTACATCTTCACAGTGCTCTGATGTTCTGGTGGGGAACCTTTGGGATTCTTACTTTGGATCAATTTTTTTTTTTTTTTTGTAATTTCAAAACCATTCTAGAGCCTAAATATTTTTAAACAAAGATTTTTTAAAAATCTGTTTTTATTATTGAGCAACTTAAACCATTGCTTAGTTTATTGTTTGGTAAGTGAATTTTATCAAGAGAAAAACCCTCAATTTAAATTTGTTTGTTGTCCATAGTACTCTCTGGTTCTTTCTCAGCTGACTAAAGTCCCTAAGGCCATTGTAGTTAAAGGAGAGCAGTGGAGCTGTGTTGTAAAAACAAAAGCACCGAGCCATGTGGATCAGCATATCTTTTAAAAAATGTTAGAAT
This sequence comes from Ictidomys tridecemlineatus, assembly GCF_052094955.1. NCBI lineage: Eukaryota > Metazoa > Chordata > Mammalia > Rodentia > Sciuridae > Ictidomys > Ictidomys tridecemlineatus. The sequence goes on along the minus strand of NC_135486.1, from coordinate 110,272,357 downwards.
TACTGTTGTGTCTACAGATGCAATTTAACCCATTTGGATATTTAAACTAAATGGAATGTTGTTTCCACATTTCTGGATTAACGGAAAGAAAACCTTTTATTGTTTTAAAACAAGGCTTAAGTAATGTATAATCAATGCGTCTGGTGCTGCGCCCCGCTCTGCAATTCCAGCTGTGTGCACCTCCATTGCAGCTGAAAGGAATTCTAATTGGCTGAGGAATGTCGGCAACATCATGTATCACTGAGCATGAACCTATTCTGCTGGCTGCTGGGTGATGCATTTCAGATGTTTTAAGCTCCTGAATCCAAGTTGGAGGTTGCTTTCAGGAGTCTGGAGGAGAATATTCGAAGCTTCAGTTGTAGATGGCAGCCCGCTTTCTTTGTACTTTGGGCACTGCTGAGTTCTCTGAAGGCCATGGTGCTTTCTGGTGGCCAAAACACAGGCAGGGCAATCAGAGCCTAACTCACCAAGTAGCACAATGAAGAAAGGGAGGGGGCGTGTAGAATGACAACCTTTTCATGACTCTGCTTTCCTCTCTGTAATGTGAGGTATCTGCCTTTTTATAATGCGTAAGATGTGATAAAGATGGACTTACCATTTTAATGAGCAGTTATGAATTATTTATGAAATAGCATAATGTGATTGCAAGTCATAGATTTGATGTTAAGTCTCCTCCCCCCACCCCAACCTGGTCCTGGGATTAAAAACCCAGGGATGCTTAACCACTGAGCCACATCCCACCCCTTTTTTTAATAAAAATTTTTATTTAGATGCAGGGTCTTGCTGAGTTGCTTAGGTCCTCACTAAGTTGCTGAGGCTGGCTTTGAACTCTCCATTCTCCTGCCTCAGCCTCCCGAGCCACTGGGATTGTAGGCATGTGCCACCATGCCTGCCAGATTGGTATTATTTCTTTTGCCTGAACAACCATGTAGTTAAAGCTGTTCTTCGATACTGAAGAAAAGTGATGGAACTGATTGATAAGCATGGGAAGATAATACTCAGAAATGAATTGTTCAATTCAATGGATTCAGAAACCTCTGAAGAGAAATAGTTACCACACAAAGGCGGCTCCATTCATCTTTAATGGTGAACACTTGGAAGCATTCTGTTAAAAGCAGGAGCAAGGAGGTGATCTAACCAGCAGAATTATTATTAACTAGAGAAAGACTTCAGAAAGCAGGAAACCAAACTGTTATGATTTGCAGATGATTTGATTATACATCTTTGAAAAACCCAAAAGATCAGTTGAAAACAATTATAAACAATAAAGAAATAGCTGGATAGAAAATTTCTCCATGCTAAAAATAGAATTAAATCTGTATGCAAAGGTAAATTAGGAGAAACAATTTGTAATACATATGAAAACGAAAGTCTGGTTTCTTAATATATAAAGAGCTTTTAAAAATCAACTAGAAAAAGGGTAAAAGCCTGAGAGTTAGAGAATATGGACAGTTCACAGAAAAGAAAAAGTAGATTTCAAACATGAAAATATATTTCATTCATTTTCTTTTATTAAAATTTTAATTTTTAATAATATTGTCTCATTCATATTAAATGAAATATACATTTTAAAACTAAGAATGAACCAGTTCTTCATGTAGCCAGAGAGTTTGAAATATTCTATGATATGGAAAAGTTTGAAATATTCTATGATATGGTGTGGAAAAGCAGCTTTTTTACACTCTTGGTTTAGAGTGCAAATTTATTTAGTAGATGCTATCAAACAAGAAGCATATGTATACTTTGATCTAGCAAGTCTGCCCCTAGGATTTCTTCTTGCAGGTATATTTATACATTTATTTAATATCATGGCAAAATATTTGCAACATTGTTTGAAATTACAAAAGACTGAAATCAATTATCAGTCAGTAATAACTTGTTTCATCAATACAGAACTAATTACATAAATTATCAGGTATCCCCAAGGATGGGTAGATTTTCAAAAGCATAAATAGTGCTTTTATTGTGATGTGAAACATTCTCTAAGATATATTACTGAGTGGAAAATAAGCAAAATTCAGAAGAGTGAATAGTATACTTACTATATGAGATACAATTTATATGCATATACCATAAACATAAAATATATCTCAAATAGTATTTGAGTATATTTATGTATAAAATAATATTTGAGTATACTATGTTACATATATATAAATTTATAAACATTTGTATAGGATGTCACTGGAAGGATAGTATTGTGAAAGTATTGAATGTGGCTGGGCGTGGCTGTGTACGCCTGTAATCCTAGCTACTCTGGTGACTGAGGCGGATTGAGAACCACAAATTCTAAGGCCATCCTGGGCAACTGCAAGACCCTGTCTTGAAAAATAAAAAGGAGCAGGATACAGTGGCACATGGCTGCAATTCCAAATACTCTGGAGACTGAAGCAGAAAGATTAAGGATCACAAGTTGGAGGTCAGCCTCAACTTAGCCAGATTCTGTCTCAGAATAAAAAAAAAGGATGCAGCTCAGTGGTAAAGTGCCCCTGGGTTCAATCCCTATGACCCAAAATAAAAAAGGCTGGGGATGGGATTCAGTGCCCAGCATGCCCTAGGTCAGTCCCCAGTGCTGCAAAATAAAACAAAACAAAACTCAAAAATCATTTAAAAAAAAAAATAAAAAGAATCTACTCTTTAAGAGTTTCTTAGTGCAACTGGCACATTAATTGCCAGTAGCAATGGTTTTAGAATGAGGGTGTTCTGAAAATTCAAAATAATTGTATCAAATGTATTTTAAAGGCCAAAGAAGCATATTAGCATATACCCATGTTTCCAGGTGTTTTCTCACTGGGAAGGCTCCTGGGTTTTGCAGAGTAAAATACTTTGCATGTTTGTCTTATAGCTCTGAAATGTTTCCATAGAGTATATTTATTCTGATATTCTGAGCTCCCCTTTCCCCAAAAAAAGCTGTATCTAAATAAGCCTAAATTATTTTTTCAGATCCAGAAATTTGAAACTCCTTAGACCTGGTTCATAAGTGAGTTTTTGAAAAACTGGGGTCTTGATTCTGAATAATCCTGCTGTTTTATGTCATTTATTTGGAATGTCATTTGGGGGTTACCTGTGACTAAATTTTTTAAAATAATCTCATCTCTAAAGTGGATGTGTAAATGCTAACTTGCACAAGCTAATAATAATAATTTAGTATTTTCCAAGGTATTTATAAACAATATGTGTGCTCTGAACTTCTTTAAGGGCTTGTTTTTAATTTTAACTATGCCTAAAAAGGAAGTTTTGATATCTGACTCTAGAAAAGTAGAAAATGTGGTAATTCCATTTAATATATTGCATACTGCCCTCATCCCTTAGATCTCTGGGATTAAAAAAAAACCCAAAGTTTTTGTTTTATTTAGAAAGTTGTCTTTCTGAATGTATAACCTCCCAATTATATATTTGAGAATTATTTGGTGCTTGTTGGTACATGTCAGTGATACTAATGCCTTAGACCTGTTTCATAGTTTCCAAAGGGTTCTCATAGACAATTCTTCTTTTGAGCCAAGACATCATGCCAAGCTAAAAAAAAAAAAAAAGACTTTTTTTTTTTTTTTTTGGTCTGTGTTTTATTTCTGGGTTAAAAAATAGCACACAATTTGTTTTATTCTCTAAAAACAGATTGTATAGGAGAGAAAAAGGATGTTCTCTTGTCCTAAATGGAAAACTATCTCTTGTGCAGGTGCAAAATACTCAAAGGCATCTCTAAATTCACATGGGAAATCTACTCAGGGGACACTGATTTAACTCCTCTTAGGCTGTAGTGAAGATAATCCACACTTAGAAAATTGCATGAGATTTTTTTCTGTTTTGTTTTTTGCTTTACGTCAGGGCTTTTTTCCCCCTCCTGTAATTATGCCAGATTGGAAACTTGACATTCTCCTCCTTTACACTCTTAGTAGTCAGCTCAGGCTTAACCTGTCTCAAACAGTCTTCCTGACCCTCCCCCCTGAAGTCTCCCTCCTCACTTCTTTTAATCTACCCACTTGTTCAGATAAAAAAATCAGGACCCATTGTCATTTGTCATATCTGATTTACCCTAAGTGATCTTGTTCCTGTCACCCACGCTTATCTGGACTTGGTCTTCTTCTTCTTCTTTAAATAAATTGTTAAAAAAATTTGTTTTTAGTTATAGATGGACACAATACCTTTATTTTATTTGTTTATTTTTATGTGGTGCCGAGGATCGAACCTAGTACCTCACATGTGCTAGTTAAGCCCTCTACCACTGAGCCACATCCCTACCCTTGATCTTTTCTTCAGGCCCACTGCCAATCCCCAGCCTAGTTCAAGTTCAAGTATAATCAACTCTTGCTCAGACAGCCCCATCTTGCCATATTTTATTTAGTTGCCAGTTGTAATCTAAATCACCCTGCTGGAGTGTTATTTTCTGTTTCAAAGATGTTAAAAGAGTGGTTGTAGAAGTCCTGTGAGCTGGTTCTGAAGATGGAAGGAGATTTGCTGTAACCTTGCTTTTTCTCTGGGCTGGTGGAACCCCCTTCACTTGCCTCCAGCCTCAGCCCCTGGAGCTCTGGGGAGGTTGACCTGTCCTCTTTGTCAGGATAAAGTGGTGCTCTTCTGGTCTGATGACTTAGAGATAGCCAAAGACAAGTTAAACCAGGTCCAAGTCAGCTTTGTGGAGGGAGATCAGGAAACCAGACTGCAGGCTTCTGTTGGAAAAAGTTGAAAAACGCATCTAGAGCTCTCATGTTCTCGCATACACGACATCATTCGGTTTCCTCTGTTTAGCTCATGATTTGATCCCTCACCCCAGTCTTTCTCAGAATTCTTTGACTCTCTTCTGCCTCATCTTAGTGTCACCAAACGTCACTTAGACCACACGTTTTGCTATTTTCCTGATTTCTGTGTTCCCTGGAAATTGTCCTCTGTCTCTCATAAACCCTACCCAGATCTTTCTGGTTTTCCCCATCTCCACATCACCCCTGGTCCTAGGCATTGTCACCACTCACTTGGATACCTATAATAGTTTCCTAAGTGGTTTCCCTGCTTGTGTGTGTTGAAATGTCACTTATCTACAGAAAAAGGGTGGCGAACAGAGTGTTGACATTTTATAAATGGAATATACCTGTGTAACTAGCATCTAGATCTGCAGTTCTTGGGGCACGGGGGACATTTAGCAATGTCTGGACACATTTTTGTTTGTCATGGCTTTGTAGGTGCTTCTGGTCTCTTTGTGTAGAGGCCAGAGGTGCTGCTAAATGTTCTCCAGTGCAGACTCCTACACAAAGAATTATCCAGTCCAGAGTGTCACTAAGGCTGAAGAAAGCTGGATCTAGATCAAGAAGTAGAGGATTACTAGTACCAGGAATGTTCCCACAAAACTGGTACTAGTGGGAAGTAGCTTCTGTGCCCTCAGTCCCTAAAGATAATCACTATCCTGACTTGCAACAACCTGTTTTTGAACTTCATATTAATGGAATCATACTGTATGCAGTCTTTTATTCAACAGTGTGTTTGTGAAATCCATCCGTGTTGCTGTGTGTGGTTGTAGATATTTATCTGCTTTGTTGTTCAGTATTCTGTTATGGGAATATCCCTTTACCCGCTGAGGGGCATTGGAACTTCTTAGTTTTGACTTTTATGAATAGTGTTGTTAGGAATGTCCGTGCATATATCTTTTGGGTAGTATTTGTATGTATTTCTGTTGGGTATATACTTAGAATGGAGTGAGTGAGCATATGTTCAACTTTAACAAAACTTGCCAAACACTTTCCCAAAGTGGTAGTACCATGTTGCCAGCAGCATAGGAGAACTCTAGTTGCTCTAGATCTCTTTCACCCTTTTTTTTTTAATCCTTTTCAGTTTAACCCTGTTATTGGTGGTGACTTGGTTTCACACTGTGGTTCTGCTTCTACTTTCATTTTATTTTGCAATCTGTACTTTAAATGGAAGCCTTAGGAATCCTTGCTTCCTCTCCTCCTCCTCCCCGGCTCCTTTTTTTTTTTTTTTTTTTTTTAAATAAACATCTTATACTTGGCTGAGTATGGTGGTATACACTGGTATTCCCAGGGATCTGGGAGGCTGAGGCAGGAGGATCTCAAGTTCAAGACCAACCTCAGCAATTCAGCAAGACCCTGTATCTATCAATCAATCAATCAATCAATCAATCAAAAGATCTGGGAATGTAGTTCAGTGGTAAAGCATTCCTGGGTTCAATCCTCAGTACTTTACCCCTCAAAACAAAACAAAACAAAACAAAACAAAACACCTTATATTTGGGGAATAGTTCGAGAAGGGGAATAGCTGGGTCAATTGGTGGTTCCAGTCCCAGCTTTCCCAGGAATCTCCATACTGCTTTCCAAATTGGCTGCACCAATTTGCAGTCCCACCAGCAATGTACAAGCGTACTCTTTTCCCCACATCCTCACCAGCACTTGTTGTTTGACTTCATAATGGCTGCCTTTCTTACTGGAGTGAGATGGTATCTTAGGGTGATTTTGATTTGCATTTCTCTGACTGCTAGAGATGGTGAGCATTTTTTCGTGTACTTGTTGATTGATTGTATGTCCTCCTCTGAGAAGTGTCTGTTCAGGTCCTTGGCTCATTTGTTGATTGGATTATTTTGTTTTCTTATTGTTTAATTTTTTGAGTTCTTTGTATACTGTGGATATTAGGGCTCTATCTGAAGTGTGAGGAGTAAAAATTTGTTCCCAGGATGTAGGCTCCCTATTTACCTCTCTTATTGTTTCTCTTGCTGAGAAAAAACTTTTTAGTTTGAGTAAGTCTCATTTGTTGATTCTTGTTTTTAACTCTTGTAATTATAACCTCATAGGAGATTGGAATAAGATGTACAGGGAGGGTCTGTGTGCCTTTTTTTCTGCCTTCCTAATTTAAATTTATTTTTGTTCCTATTTTTAACATCTTGTATAATATGGCATCATCAAAACCAGGAGATTGACAGTCACCATCAGCACAGTCCACAGAGGTTTTTCAGATTTTACCAGTTATATGTACAGAGTGTGTGTGTGTGGCTTTCTGTGCAGTTTTATCACATGTACAAATTAATGCAGCCACTGCCACAATGAGGATTCACAACTGTACCACCACTGCCAAGGGTCCTCTGCACTCTCCCTTACAGCCACACCCCCTTTCCTGGCTGTAGCCAGTCATCTACTCACCTGTTCAGAATCTTTTCAGAGCATGAGTCCCATCATACTCTTCCTTTCTTAAAGCCTTTAGTGGGAAGTCACTCAGAATAAAATCAGAGTTGCTCCAGATCCTGCTGGTTGCCTCCTCTGTGCCACTCTGCCTTATTCTCTAGGCACAGCCACCCTGGTCCTAAAACATGGCAAGCTTCTTCCTGCTTTAGCATCTTTCGTGAATTATTTCTTTTTACCCCCTTTGGTGAAATGCTCCAATGCTCCTCCTCTTGACTTTTTTTTTTTTTTTTTTTTTTTAGCTTCTTGTCATTCAAATACCAACCTAAGTGTCCCACCTCAGAGGACCTTCATTGAAGTCACTCCTACACTCTCATGTAGCCTGTGCACACAGCACTTGTCACTGTGTGGTATTTTCTGGTTGTTCAGCCACCTGGCTGGCCAGTCAGTTTGCTTTTCTGTCTCTGCTCCTATCATGTAAGTTCCATGGAGCTGGGGGCCTCATGATCTTTATTCCTGTGTCCCTGTGTCCCCCCTAAATATTGCCTGGCACCTGGTGGAGTTCACAAATGCTAGTTGAGTGAAAGAATTAAGGGCCTTCTTTTCGACTGGGTTCCTTGGCCACCTCTGGTCAGGCACTGGAGGCCACATCTCTCAGTAGGTCACTTTTTTATTAAGGAATTTTTAAATTCGTTTTAGTTATACATGACAGTAGAATACATTTTGACATATCATACATACATGGAGTATAATTCCCATTTTTGTGGTTGTACATGATGTGGTTATACTGGTTGTGTATCCATATAAAAGCATAGGAAAGTTATGTCCAGTTCATTCTACTGTCTTTCCTATTCCCATCTCCCATCCCTTCCCTTCATTCCCCTTAGATAAAGGGGAATGAAGGGAAAGGATTCACAATAAGGGGCCTCTAATTACTAATTCACAATAAGGTACCTCTCTGGTCCCTTATTGTGAATTAGTATCCACGTATTGGAGAGAATATTCGGCCTTTGGTTATATTTTCACTTATTGTGATAAACTCTATTTCCATCCATTTATCAGGAAAAGCCATAATTTCATTCTTCTTTGTGACTGAATAATATTCCATTGTGTATATGTCCAACATTTTCTTTATCCATTCATCTGTTGGAGAGCAATTAGGTCACTTCTTGTTGTGTGTTAGGGGCTTAGGGGCTGGGTGATCACAAGCTGTCATCAGCCAGGCTTGGGGTTTCTTTGACTATGTGACACCTAAAAACTTAGTTTACTTTCTCCTGGGCAGCTGTACAGTTCCAGGATTTGAGCTGAAGCCTGACATTTTCTAAGTTTGGCTTTGGCCCATCTTTATTACCTTTGGTTTCCTGGCCTCTTCTAAGGGCTGTGGGAACCGACATGGGTGCCTGCGACAGCACCCATTTCCCTCTTGCTCAGTCTTCCTTCACTTGTCTCCTTCTGGGTCCTTCCTAAGTGCTATGAGAAGTAGGCACACCTCCAGCAGGGCCTTTTCGTCATCTCGAATCTCTCCTACAAAGTTCCTTAATGTGCCTTGTCATCTCCGTTTCACACCAGGCCCCAATCTGGTCATCTGTTTCTCAGAATAAAAACAAAAAGTTCTTTGGCTGGGGTAGAGGATGCTCATGGGCCTTCACCCTGCCTTCTCCCTGCAGCTGATTGCACAGTTTTAGTTCTGTCGTTCATTTACTATGTTGGTTTTTTATTATCTTTAAAAAGCAGGATACTTTTAGATTTAAGCAGCAAACCTACCCTAGATAGGCTCAGTAGAGAGAATTTTATCCAGTTAATTAACTTAAAAATCCTAAAGTGGATCTAGGGGCCTGTTCCTCTCCATTTCCTGGTGCTGTGACCAGGAAATTGTTGACCACTTCCTGCCCCTGTGCTCAAAAGGTGGTGGCCAGTGGCTCCCGTGACTATTTGCTTCTCGCTTTAGAGCCAGCAAAAAAAAGGAGGAGCGATTCAAGATGACAAAATGGCTCATTGAAGATGTGCCAAATTCTCAGTTCAGTCTGGGAATCGGATCCTCTTGTCTGGTGGCCTAATTCGGGTCAAGTATTGTCTCTGAATGATCCACTGTGACTACTGATGGGATGTGCTAGCTGGACAGTTGGGGTCCATCTTGGGATCCCAGTAATGGGGTTAGTCCCATCCAAAATACGGGATGGGAACCTTTTGGGGGACTAGAAAGTAAGTGCTGGCAAGGCAGGCAACTTATAACTAGATAACATCAGTGGTTTTCTTCTGAAATTTATTACATTAGCTTTGGGTATGTTAGTGTGGAGATGGTCAAGCTACCATTTATTTTGAAAAAGAAGCCTATCATATTCTTAGTTGTACAAAGTAAAACATGTATTTTTGAAAAAAAAAATGCCAAGAATTTCTGCCAAGGGTGAGGAGTGGTATTTCTATTTGTGAACCTACCCCCGTAAATTTCATTGTCTTTTGTGTTGTAGAACGGTCCTGGATTATTGTATAGTGCTGTTTTACTTGAGATGATTTTAATACTAAGTTTTAAACAAAATTAAGGTACAGAGTGTAGGAATATACTCTTACATTATTTCTCTAGAGATAATAGGGCATTTTTTAAAAAGAACCATATATATATTTTTATTGTTAGTAAATTGTATTCAGAATGTATAGAAAGAGAAAGATAATTTAGTTTTTATGCAAAAATATAATTTTTTGTAAGGCAAATGATTACCAACCATTCCTCATAATAAATGCTTTGAATTGATGTCTGTTCTTGATATTTGGAGGCTTTCTTTTTTTAATATTTATTTTTAGTTATAACAATATCTGTATTTTATTTTTATGTGGTGCTGAGGATTGAACCCAGTGCCTCATGCATGGTAGGCGAGCCCTCTACCTCTGAGCCACAACCCCAGCCCTGGAGCCTTTATTTTTCATATATATATATATATATATATATATATATATATATATATATATATATATATATTTTTTTTTTTTTTTTTAAAGGTGCTTATAAGACCATTTGCTGAGATTTCAAACCTGGCCTTGGTCAGTGATGGGCTGTCTCAGACCCCAAGCTCTTCCTCTGTGGAGTCAGCGAGGTGGGTGGCCCAGAGCTGGGTTGCAGCCAGCCTGAGTCTTTAGACAAGTGACAGCCTTTCTTAGTTTCCTTGGCTATAAAAAGGGGGGAAATGATTGGAACCACTTCAGAGTGTTTCTGTGGGTATAAACGAGATAATCCACATGCACTGTCTGGGACATTGTAAGTCTGCTAATATTAACGTTGTCTTACTTCGGTGACTCTCAGATGACTTTGCCTGAAAATCACATCATTGTTTAGTGTACCATTAAAAAGTGTAACTACAATATGGGATTCACTTGAAGATTTCAGAGATGTTACAACATGAAAAAATGTGTCTTAGAATCTATGAGATGTGGTGTGATGGGCCTTTAAGTTGAAAGGCCTGGAAATTGTTTGCATACCCACAAATTAATGCCATGTGTCTTTGTTTTAAACATAACACAGTGTGATCTAAAGTTTCTTTTCATTTTTTGTTTTGTCGGAAACTTACATTGGATTCGGCCATGTGTTTTGCAATATTGGAAATTTAATCATCACTAATTTTAAATTTAATCATCTAAACTAAATTTAATCATCACTAATCATCTGTAGGTTTAAATGATGGATTACAAGAACCAAGATGGGTTTGACAACTTGGCTTATTTGCTTTTCTTTAATGGTTTAGGATAAATAGGAGCAGTGTTTTTGGAAGTCATTGCTATTGGTTGGATAGATCTGTTTGGAAGCTAAAGGCAGATTAAATACAGTGCCCATAACCTTTTAGAATAGCAGTTATGGGCAGAGAGACTGCCTAGGATAATGCCTTAGATACATCCAGTTTAGAAAGCATAATATTGATATTTGAAAGCAATGTGTGCTAGTTGATTTTCCACTAAAATTTAAATGTGGATAGTATATTGTAGAGCTTGAGTGATAGTCACAGCTTGATAGTGGCAGCTTGGTATAATAGAAAGTTGCTATGTAATATTCTTATCATAAATGTAGAAGTAAAACTCCAAAGATATTATATAACCTCAATAGAGCAATAGTTTCTCTTAAGAGAAACTGTTGTTTAAAATGATGTAAATGAGGTGGTATAAGCCTATCTTTTTTGTAAGGTCTATTTTTTATATTAATATTGCAATGAATTATGGAAGTCTTTTTGGGAACTTGAACTGTTATTGCATTATTTATGGTTCACCTCATCCCTGAATGTTGGTGGATTCTACTGTTGTTTGAGACAAGCGTGCGAAAGGAACAGATGTACCTTTGGGTTACCTTGTCCTGAGCCCCAGGAGCTGCTCCTTGGCACATCTGGCACATGACATATTTGAATATTATTTGAGGATGTTGATCTTAATTTTCTAAAAGACTGTATCCCTGTGCATTCCATGTTTTATTATATTCAGAAATAGCAGTGTCTTCTTTTCAGAAACCTGAGATAGTCTATTCATTGTATTCTGTGTAGGGTGGAGTTAAACAGTGCCCAAAATACCTTTATGTTGTAGAAAAGGAGTTTTGTTTGGGAAAATGGTAGCTAAGTTGACATAAAAGAAAAATTATTCTCCAGTGGAGACAGTTAATCACCTGAAGTGTTTCTTGCATCACCTGCGTTTTGATGCTGTGGATGTTTAGAATAAACAGAGGCCAGCCTGTGACCTCCCAGCAAGACTGTACAGAGGACATGGTCGTGCCAGTACTAGGCCTGTTCAGTTTCAAGCAGAATGAGTCAAGGATTCAGTCTTTCTTCTACTAGAATAGATTGGACTTTATTCAGAAAAGAAAAGCTCATTAACTTCAAGTGCACACCTCATAGCTTAACATTTATTTTAGCTGCTGTTTTTAAATAGATAATGCATGCCTGTGATATAAAAGGATAGCCATTAAAAGTCAGTCTCCCTCCCTGAGCCTGGACAGCCAGCCTGTTCTCACATGGATTTACTCCTTTCCCCTGTGTTCTTCTAGAGATTTTTCTACGCTCCCTCCTCTCCCCCTCCCTGCCTTCCTCTTTTAAGGCATTTGATAGCACACTGTATGCACTGATGAGTACCTTGCTTTCCCCATACCGTAGATCAGGGATGGGTCCATTTTCCAACCTCCTGGGCTGCTCCCTTGTGTGTAGGCACTCTTCACCTTTCCCAGCTGCCTTGCAGGTAGATGGGACCATGTGGCTAACTCTGGCTAATGACTTGTGAGAGGTGACTTGTCCCACTCCAGGACTGAGGCATTAAGTGCCTCCACTCTGACCATGCAGCCTGCCTGAACCTGTGTGACCTGTGCTGGAGCCTCTATCAGCCTGGGTCCCTGATCGGTTCCCTGGAGCCAAGGATGCCCTTCCTTCCTGTCTCTTTCAGACCTATCTTGCATAGGTAGTTTCAGCAAGGAATAAGCCCCTGTTAATTTATTTCTGTACCATCTCAGCCTCTCCTGATTGATACAGCATATTTTTTTTTTTAGCTGCTGTGAAGTGTATAACATTTTGAGTGAGCCCCAGATTATTTGATCGTTTGTTAAAGAACAAAGGAGCAACTAATTAAAGAACAATAATTTTAAATAAACAAATACCACATATAATGTACTTTACCCCAAAATGTTATCACACAAAGAGATGTACATAGTTTTTAAGAAGAATTTCTTATTGAAAAATGCAAAGGAGAAATAAGTTATTTTAATGAGACTTGATTCTTTAACATTATTATTTATCATTTTTGAATTAAAATTTGAGAATGATTATCTAGTCAAGTTATTTCTAAAGGAAGATGAACACCAAAGCTATATTCACTGTCTGCACTCGTTACTGTGATATATAATAATTAGCATCAGGGTGAAAAGATTTTTTTAAAAAAAGTTTCTACCAGGAATTTTACAGCACAGAGGAAGACAGTCACTAAAAACAGTAAAGTGACATTAAAAAGTGCCAGATTGAAAGGTGAGTTCCTTGTGGGTCTCAAATTTGACTACTTGGGAGGCCCAATTTGAAGAGTTTTCTGGAAAGATCTGGATGGTCAGAAGGACTGTGTAGTAACATACAGTGAAAACCAAGCAGAGCAAGAGGGTGACAGAAGTAAAAGTGACAGCAGGTAGAGCCATCCGAGGGCACATGGCTTCTGTGACAGGCTGAGGGGTCTGGGCTGGAGTGTGATAGCAGAGGGGATTGTGGGAGATGGGAGCAGGAGGTGAGAAACCTACTCTAACCTGCACAGTTTTTTTTCATGCCCAGAGGGCACTACAGGACCCAGTGATCCAGTAGCAGGTAGGGAAGGCCTGAGGGGCTGGAGGCAAGTTGCCTGGGGTTCAGTCCTGGCCTTGCCACCTTCTAGCTATGGAAAGAGCCAGGAAGGGTACACAGAGTCAGTGTTGAGGATACTAGAAGTGGGGACTGCTGCTGCTTTTGCTGCTGCTGTTACTTGCAAAGGACCTTGGCGACAGTGCTCTAATGAGGGAATAAATTAGTTCCTTTCTCGAAGTGGTGAGTGTTGTGTTATTGTGCTCCCGCCAGTGCTATGTGGACGGTCTCCCCAGGTGTTTTACAAGGACTCCTTTATTGTGGCTAAGTTAGACTAAATGGCTTATGAAGATTCTTAACAAAACAAAACAAAACACTGACATTTATCAAATAAAGTTGCCTGGAAAGTAGTGTCCTGGCTGTAATAAAGGGCAGAGAGGAAGGGATTAGTTACAGAGGTAACCTCAGATCCCTTTTTGGCCCTTGAAAAACCTTTCCATCTAGAGGGGATGAGAAGAATCTGCAAGCAAGTTCACTGTCAAGTGCTCACCATGCCGCACGTCCAGATGCAACGCAGTAGACGCTCAGGGAAGCGCAGTTACTGTTTTATTGTAATTATTTTCTTCAAACCTTAGAAGTCCTAATTGGAGACCAATTGGGAAGTTTGTATTTGTGTGGCGATTTTCGCCTTTCTTTTGACTCTGGGCCTCCTTCCATTTACTGTGGGCAAGGGAGGTCAAAGCTGAAGTGCTCAGTGGGGAGGCAGGTCCTGTGGAAGCCCCATCCTGTTTCCCTTCCTTTAATTCTGTCCTGGATTGCCGAAGCTTGGAGCTTCCCTCCAAAGATTCAGAATCAGATGCTATCGAGGACTAGCTTAAAGCTTTAGGATTGGGACATAAATCTTTTTTTTTTTTTGTGGGTCTGAGAATCGAACCCAGGGCCTTGTGCATGCGAAGCAAGCACTCTACCAACTGAGCTATATCCCCAGCCCCAGGACATAAATCTTTTGAATGCCCCTTCTGTCCTTTGGCCCTTTTTTATAGAAATGAGGTCAGGTTTGCAAACTACACGGTAGTGGGGAGAGGATGGGTTTTCCAGCGCAACTGGCCTGGGTTCCATTCCAGCTTTGCTGCCCAGTAGCTGGGTGACTTTGGACCATAATAATAAAGGTTTTTGCCAATCTTGGAAGCCTTTATGCTAGGCAGGAAGTGTGCTAAGCACTTTCCATGAATTGTCTTTCGTCTTCTCAGTAAACTCATGAGGTAGGTACTATTCTTGACTGGAGTTAGCAACCCAGTTCTACCACATTCTAGTGGCCTTGGGCACATCAAAGCCTCAGACAGTCGCCACCTCATTGGCTTGGATGAAGTAACCCAGCTGATGCCCAGGGCCTGGTAGTTGCTGGCTTGCCAAGGCTTCACTGACAGTATTTTGTAAGTAGACTTAAGTTGAACTGCTTTGTGAAGTTACTGAGCTTCCTAGCTTATAAGTTAATGATGGCTTCTGAATCTTTTGTCTTTTTCATCTCCAAATTAAACTCTTACCATCATAAAGTTTGGAGCTCCCATGACCTTTCCAGGAAGCATATCAGTCCAAGGATTGTGCGCAGAGGAAATGGCTCTGTCTTAATGGGGACACAGATGAGTAAGAATATAAGAGGAAAGGAGAATATTTGTTATCCCCAAATGTCCACCCTCTTTATCAACCTAATATTTTTTTAATTGCCATTTACAACTTGACCTATACCCTAATTGATTACTTACTAAAAATCAGAATAGACTTTTCCTTATTATTACTTATTGCATCTGTTTTTGAAATGATACTTTGTAATTATAGTTCCACTAAAAAAATTTTCAGTGATTTCCCAGAGTTTCAAGGTTCTTGGTTCAGCTGTGCTCTGTGTTACTGTTTGGCTCATTCCTCCAGCATTTCCCTGTGAAAGAACTTTGCTTTCTATTTGATTGATAGTTGTCACTTTGAGATGGAGCAGTTTTGCTTCATCAGCCTGTGAACCCGTGAACCAAGTCTAGGAGAGAATTTTTGAGTCTCCGTCATTGCTGGATCTTGGAGACACTTTGAATGGTACCCAAATACAACACCAGTAGTTGCCTAGGAGAAACCAGAGAAATAATGTGAAATTGTGATTATGTAAAAAACAATGTTTGGCAGGATAGTTGATGTCAGTTGAATTGAGTCAGCCTTTAAGGACACTTAACATTTCAAAAATACTAAATCAGGTTCTTCTGGTACTTTTTCTCCTGTCCAACGTCATTTGTTGCTAATGGCATCCAGTAGCTCCTGAGGTGGCACAGTGAAGGTAACCCACGCAATGGCAGAGGATGGAGGCCTGGTGACCCCTGGCACCTCTGATTCTTGCATGGAGTCCTGTGGGTACTGTCTGTACAGTGACTTTCTGCAGGGTTTGAGGAGCTTGTCCTGGGTGCGGTGCTATGATTTTATGTCTCAGCAATGCTCCAGGAGGTTAGAGTGAAAATATAAAACTGCCAAACCGCCTATCAAACAGTTTGAAAGAGACCTCTTGGGATAGGGTAAACAGAATATTCTAAGTGGTCTGCGATCTGAAGCATTTCCTGGACCAAGTGTCTTTTAAGGCTGAGCTTAAGTTCCAAACTAAGCTTGAGCAGAATCTGGGAATGTTTCCCAGCTGACTGGGGGTGGGGAGGAGAGGAGAATGCAAATCTTCAAGAACAAGAGAAAATATCACTCTTATTCATTCATTCATTTACTTATTTATTTATTTAGTTGTTGCAAGGGATCAAACCCTGGGGTACTTTATCACTGAGCTATACCACTAGCCCTTTTTATTTTTTATTTTGAGACATGGTTGCCCAGGCTGGCCTCAAATTTGTGATCCTCCTGCCTCAGCCTTCCAAGTAGTTGAGATTACAGGTGTGAACCACTGAGGTTGGATCTCTTCTTTTATCTTCTGAAAATTACCTGCTAACATCTGTATGCAGATGTGGCCAGCAAAATAGAAGCTTCTTTGGAGTAGGATAGATGTACTAAACATTAATTTAAAAATAATATGTAATATTTAAATTTTATTTTGCAAATGGAACACTCGATACGGTTAGCTTTTATATGGACCAGCCTTAGTCTTCAAGATTTAAAAAAACATAGAATATAGCTTTTTCTCTCTCTTGTTATTAGTCTCAAGTTACACCAGTTTTTTGTTTTGACTCTTATTATCTCCAAGTTCAAGGTCTTCCTTGACACATTTGGGAAGAGCAGGGTGTTATGGAAAAAGATCAGGTAGGCAGCTGGTTTCCTCTCACTCCTGACTCAGTGTTAGGGAACTCCGCTTCGCACAATGTGTCGCTTCCTGATCTTGATTATGCCAGCGCTGACACCCTGGTACACCCAGGAGTTTGTTGTTCTTTTCAAGTCTTATAAAGATGATCTGTCTTCCTCACTTCACTGTCGTTCCCTAAAAGTTTTTGCAGGTCTTTTGTACCCTTTATTGAGAATTAAGATATTGGTAATGCCAGGAGAGAATCTTTTTGGGCTGAATAGTGCCAGCTTCACTTCCTCAGTGATGACACATTTATATGTATTTTAAGGTTGCTCCCCCTTTCCCCCCACACTGCTGTGTGAGCGGGTTCCCTTGCTGCAGAGGCTGGCATGGCTGGTGAAAGACTTTAATCTAAATTTAGACTGTCTTCAGAGGTTTCGCAGAATACTTCCTCAAATTAAGTCTCAGGCTGCAAAATCTGCTCCTAAGTGGGGCTTCCAGTGTGGTTACTTATTTATTTATTTTGTTAGTTCTAGACCTAAGGAGACAGGGCAGGAAGCGCCGGCTCTTCTCTCCAGTCTCTTGGGGGAGGTTCTACCATTGTAGAATTGCTGGGAGCTTCTGGAAAGAATCTTAAGATTCGGAGAGAGGATTTATTTGGTGGTGATCTGACAGGAGTGGAAACGATCCAAGTCTGAGGGAGTGTGGGTGAAACTAGTCACTTTGTTTGGGTTGTGTTGTAGATCATAGGTGGGAGTGGTAATGATGGGACTTCCTTTTGTCTGACACCTGCAAGTGTACCTGCAGTATTCACAGCCTTGAGTTAAGCCATATTTAAGTTTTAGGGACAGTCTTCAAAGTCAAGAGTTGAAAATGAGGCTTGGACCGTAATCATGAGAATCTTATACACCCTTTCCCATGCATCATAGAAATAGTGTGGTCAGGCTGCTTTCAACATGGAGGACTGACTGACTGTCAGGGAGCACCCAAGGCCCCAGGTTGGAGAGATCTGAAGTGGATGCAGGCAGAAGGGAGGGGAGGGCAGGTTTTCTTGACCCTAGAGACCTGGGTCCATGGACTGCCTGCTGGGGAGCCTTGTTGCCAGTCGGGCCTGTTGTCACATACTCAAACAGCCTTCTAGCTTCACACTGTTTACATAGTCTTACATTGGGGAAATGCCTAATCAGATTCTTAAAAATCATTCCAATGTCCATCACTGTTAGATAAACACACAGAGACTCTCATTCCCAGTGCTTTCTCCCCAGCATAGGTCAACAACCTTCCCATGAGCAAATTTTCATTATATAACTACCCCTTTACTTAAATATTTACTCTTCTAAAAAAGGTTAATTTGTTTTTTGGGGGAAGGTAATATATACACAGCGCAGCATTGAAACTGTACAAGACGGGATGTTTGGAAAGGAAGTCTCTTCACACTGGCCCCGGTCTTCAAGCTCTCCCCAGGGGTACTCACTACTTCCCCAACCCCTCCCCTTTTTCAGGGAGATTGAACTATGCACAATTCTGTACCTTGATTTTTTTCACTCAATATATCTTGGAGATCTTCCCATATCAGTATAAAAGAGCTGTCTCATTTTTCAAAAATTGAGATAAAAACTCATGCACCATAAAATTCACTGTATAATTAATCCAGTGGCTTTTAGTGCATTCCCAGTGCAGTCTAGCCATCTCTACCGTCTAACTCTAGAATGTTTTCATCACCCCCAAAAGAAACCTAATACACCTTAAGCAGCCATTCTTCGTTCCCCCACCCCTGACCTTGGCTGATCTGCTTTTCGTCTGTATAGATTGACCTATTCTGGACATTTCATAAAAATGGAATCGTGTTATGTGGCATTTTGTGTCTGGACTCTTTTACTTGGCATAATGTTTTTAAGATTCATTCATGTTGTAATGTGTATCAATATTTAACTACCTATTTTTTTTTTTTAATTTTGCTGTTGGGGATGGAACCCAGGCCTTGCTCCATCTGTGAGCTACACCCCAGCCCCTTTTATGAATGACAGACTGATTTGTTTATCCATTCATTGGTTAACATTAAGGTTCTTTTCCTCTTTTTGACTAAAATATATAATGTTCATGGGCAAGTTTTTGTGTGAACCTGTGTTTGCATTGCTCTTGGGCATGTACCTAGGAACAGAAATACTAGATCATATGGAATTGGATGTTTAAAATTTTGAGAAATTTCTGAACTTATCCACAGGTGCTGCATCATTCTACCATCCCACCAGAAAGTTACAGGGGTTTCAATTTTTCTATATCCTACCCAACACTTATTTTCTGTCATTTGGACTTTGTTTTGTTTTCTCTTCAGTTATTACTATAGCCATCCTAATGGGCATTAAGTGGTATCGTATGATTTTTGATTTGCTTTCTCTAATGACTGATAAGAATGTTTTCACATGCCTGTTGGTCATCTGTGTACTTCTTTAGAGAAATGTCAGATGATTGAGCTGTCTTTTTGTTGTCTGTATTTCTTGATACCAAACTCTTATAATATGATTTATCATTTCCAAATATTTTCTCCCATTCTGTGGGCTTTCTTTCTTTCTTCCCCTCTTCTCTCTCTCTCTCTCTCTCTCTCTCTCTCTCTCTCTCTCTCTCTCTCTCTCCTCCCTCCCTCCCTCCCTCCCTCCCTCCCTCCCTCCCTCTCTCTCCCTCCCTCCCTGGATTGAACCAGGGGTGCTTAATCACTGAGCCACATCCCCAGCTCTTTTTTATATTTTGTTTAGAGACACTGGGTTGTTAAGGTCCTCGCTAAGTTGCTAAGGCTGGCTTTGAACTCACCCTGCCTCAGCCTACTGAGCCGCTGAGATTAAAGGCCTGTGCCACCATGCTCAGCTAATAGTGCCCTTTGATGCACAAAAGTTTTAAATTTTGGTGAAGTACTTAATTTAAAAAAATTGTTGTGCTTTTGGTACTATATTGAAAAACAATCATTTCTAATTCAAGGTAATGAATAACTTACTCCTGTTTTTTAAGAGTTTTAATTCTTATGTTTTTAGTTTTTAACTTAGCTTTAATGTGGGTTTTTCCTTTATTCTATTAATGTGGTATATTACATTGATTTTTGTATGTTGAACCACCCTTCAATTTCTGGGATAAATCCCTTGGTCATAGAGTATAATAGTTTTAATATAATGCTATATTCAATAGTTTTAATATAATGCTATATTCAATTTGTTGGTATTTCACTGAGGATTATTTATTATGTTCATAAAGGATATTGTTCTGCAATATATTTGTCTGACTTTTATGTTAGGGTGGTAACTTGCTATAGAATGAGTTAGGAAGTTATTTTTTCCACCTTTATTTCTGGAAGAGTTTATGAAGGATTTTTTAAAATTAATTTTTAAAAACATATTTGATAAAACAGCTGGTCCAGGAACTTTTCTTTTGGGGAATTGTTTTGGCTACTGAATTGTGTTTTCCTTGTTACAGGTTATTCAGGTTTGCAGTTTCTTCTGGAGTCAGTTTGGGTAGTGTGTATGTTTCTCAAAATTTGTTCATTTCATCATCTAGGTTACATAATTTATTGGGATACAATTGTTCCTAATGTTCTCTTATTTCTTTTTATTTTTGTAAGTTCAATAGCAATGCCTCCGTGTTCGTTCCTTATTTTAGTTATTTGAAACTTCTTTTTAGTTTGCCCTTTTGGTTGCTCTTTTTAAAGAAGCAACTTTTGTTGATTCCTTAATTCCTATTGTATTCTCTGATTCACTCATGCCTGCCCTACTCTCAATTATTTCTTCCTTCTACTTGCCTAGGGCTGTGTGCTATGGAAACAACTGATAAGTTGTTCCGATCAGCTACAACAACAGCTTAGGGGAGGAAATTTTATTCTGGCTCACCATTAGGGTTTGAACCCACAGTCATCTGGCTCCATCTCTTTGGGCCTGAGGTGAGGCAGAACATCATGGCAGAGAGGGCATGGAGGTGGAAAGCTAGCTACTCAGCTCATGAACCCTGGGAAGGAGAGAGAGAAGAAAGAAGGCAGGGAGAGGCAGGCCAGGGGGAAGATAAACACTTCCGGGTCACCTCTTTCCCACAACTGCACTCCCCCCAGTCCATTCAGCCTCCATTCAGCCATTTGGTGGATTAACCCACTGATGAGCTCAGAGCCCTTATGAGCCAATCATCACCTAAAAGCCCCATTTCTGAACCTTGCCACATGGGGGACCAAGCTTTCAACACAGGAGCTTTTGGGGCACGTTCCTAAACAGATAGTTTCTGTTTATTTTCTCCTCCTGTTAGTGTCCTAGTCTTTGCAAACGGGGTGTGTGTGTGTGTGTGTGTGTGTGTGTGTGTGTGTGTGTGTGTGTGTGTGTGTGTTTTGAGGCAAACCTTCAAACTCAGCAGGCAGGTATTTTACAACTGCTCTTTAGTCTTCACTTCCTTCTTGAAGGTCAGCCAAGGTGAGAGCACTAGGGAGCGTCTTAGGTGTTTTTCTGAGCTTGTGTCCAGCCTCAGCATACATGTGGCCTTTTTTTGTGGTGGTGGGGAATGGGGTACTGGGGATTGAACTCGGGAGCACTCAACCACTGAGCCACATCCCCAGCCCTATTTTGTATTTTATTTAGAGACAGGGTCTCACTGGGTGCTTCGTGCCTCACTGTTGCTGAGGCTGGCTTTGAATTCTTTTATTTTTTTATTTTTTAGCTGTAGATGGACACAATACCTTTATTTACTTATTTATTTTTATGTGGTGCTGAGGATTGAACCCAGTGCCTCACACATGCTAGGCGAGCACTTTACCGCTGAGCCACAACCCCAGCCCCTGGCTTTGAACTCTTGATCCTCCTGCTTTAGCCTCCTGAGCTGCCAGGACACGTGACTCACAGAAATATGTGGGAGCTTTTTCAAAGTCCATATTCCCTGAAGTATCTCATGCCTCAGCCTTTCCTCTGAAGCTTTCACATCAGATTACTGTTTGCTCCAAGTGGTTGTCCCTCGTCCCAGGAGATAACAGCTAATACATTGGCCTTTAAATGTTTTCACCAGATATAGATGCCCCCAGTTCAAAGACTGCCATGGGAGAGCCCTGAATTGGACACAACGAGGGCATGCCCTTTGGGCCACTTCTTCAGGGGGCCATTAGACAGGTCAAAACAGCCAACCATAGTTCTTTGAGGATAAAGTCTGGATTCTTCCCTCTGGTACTGGGTACCTGTCATATCAAGGATGTCAGCTGTTGTCTTCAAGGCTGCTGCCTAGGCAGGGTGTAGGATGGGACCAGGGTAAGTTAAAACATCACAGGGTTCTTTTACTGAAATTCAAATATTTTTTTTTCTTAAATGTTCCTTTGCTTGTGGTAAGTTTTTGATTATTTTCCAGAGTTCTGAAAAGTTGATTATCACAGGTTTTGTTGTTGTTTTTGTTTTGCTAGTTTGTCATGGAGTGACAGGCTTTGGCATTCCCTACGGTGGCATTTTCACTCTTCCTCCTTTTTAATAACTGCATAGTGTGCCATGGCATGAATGTGCATTAAATCAGCTGGCCCTCTTTGATGGACATGTAGAGTGTTTCCAGTGAATATGCTCCAGTGAATATCCTTGGATATATGTAATTTTATACATAGGCAAGCATATCTGTGGGTAAGCTTTTATAATATGTTTTTAATTAAATTTGCTAAATAGCTTTCCATAAAGATTAAATTAATTCATACTCCTATCAGAGTTGTATGAAAATCAACACTGTGCTATCAAATTTCTTGATCTTTGTAAATTAATAGATAAGAAATGTTGTCTTTTTTTAATTTACTTGCCTATTATTTTGTGATTATGGATAAACTTGGTGGTTTTTTTTTGTTTGTTTGTTTTTTGTTTTGGTACTGGGGATTGAACCCAGGGGCATTCTACTACAGGTACATCCTTAGTCTTTTTTAATTTTGTATTCTGAGACAGGATCTTTCTGAATTACTCAGGCTGGCCTCAGATTCGTGATCCTCCTGTCTCAGCCTCCCCAGTTGCTGGGATGACAGGTGTGCACCACCATACCCAGATGGATAAACATATTTTCTTGTGTCATTTGTATTTTTTTCCCTCTATGAACAGCTTTTTAAATATAAGGCCATTAGGTCATTGGCCTTTTAAATTTATTAATTACAATATTTTGTGTTATTACCTCTTGACTAGGTACTCTGTTTATTTGGTTCAGAAATCAAAGTGTTGTTAAAAGGAGTGCTTGCTCAGTAAGTCTTGAACTTTTCTTTGCTTCTTTCATCCTTTCTCTTCTTGCTTCACAGGTCATTTTGTAGCTAAAATTATTAGTTTCTTATTTATCCTTCCAGTGGTCTTCAAAATGAGAATAGAATAAACAAACACTAATATACTTTTTTCCATCTCCCTCATTCAGAAAAGGTGGCACGTTGTGTATTCTGTTTTGTAGCCTGCTCTTTGTCACTTTTTGTTTCCCTGGAGAGCTCTCTCATCCAAGAAGTCTGTGGCTGCACCAGAGTTCACTCAGGCAGCCCAAGTTGCCGGGCCACTTGGTCTTCAGGGACATGCTTGCTGGTAACTCCAGGCGGAAGTCATTTCTGTGCATGGACCAGTTTGTCTATGGACGGTGTTCCCAGAGAAGATTGCTGAGTAAACAGGCGCATATGTTTTTAAAATATGACAGATATGGCTGGATTTCCCTACGTGGGTGTTGAACCATTCTGCATTTGAGCCAGTCTGTTTCCTTCCAGGCTTTTCAATAGATTGTTTTATCAGGCTTGGATTTTTGCCAGTCTGATGGGTGAGAAATAGCATCTCAGTGTAGCTTTAATCTGTGTCTCTCTTAAGTGAGGTTGAGTATCCGTTCAAATAGTCAGAGGCTATTTAGATTTATTTTTTGAGTTATCTGTTGATATCTAGTTCCCTTTTCCCAAGAAAAATCCCAAGGATGTTTCAACAAGATCGCACTGTTTCTGTAAACATCTGTAAACTGATGTTTACAACATTGATGATTTCCACAACTCATTATGTTTTCTCATTTGTTCAGTTCTTCATATAATTTTATTTATTTCTTAAGTTTATTTCTAGGAATTTTAATCTTTTTTTGCCATTACTTTCAATGAGATTTCCCTGATCTCATTATTCTAATTATGTTCCTACTTATATTACTGAATTATTCTTCATAACAGTTTTCAGTTGATTCTCCTGATAACCATAGCATTTAAAAATAAAATATGCCGAAGGACCTTATGTTTTATTTCCAGTGCTTTCTCTTATCCTGTTGAGTCATTGGCGCCTCCCAAACACTCCTCAGCAGTACTAGGAGTAGTGTTGGTGGGCTGGGGATGTCCTTGCTTGCTCCTCACTGACTGGTGAAAAATTTTTCTGGTGTCCCACAAAGCCTGATGCTACCTTTTGAGTTGCAATGTGTATCTTTGATCATATAGCATTTACATCTTTTATGGGCATCAAGTTTAAAAAAAAAAAATCATGAATGGATGTCAGATTTGATCCAATTCTTTCCGGTGTCTTTGGTGATCCTGTCAACACAGGGCAGTGTGAGGACAGCCTGTAGCTCCGCCCCTGCATGCTGGTGTCTTGAGGGGGCTGGCTAGGCTAGTGCTAGAGAGGAGAGAAGGTGGAGGCTGG
Source organism: Ictidomys tridecemlineatus (assembly GCF_052094955.1). Lineage (NCBI taxonomy): Eukaryota > Metazoa > Chordata > Mammalia > Rodentia > Sciuridae > Ictidomys > Ictidomys tridecemlineatus. The sequence continues at coordinate 110,248,110 of NC_135486.1, read as the reverse complement.
AGCTGCCATCTGCTGCTGCTTGGGTGCTATTGGCAGAAAGAGGAAAACAGGAAGGCAGCCCAATTTCTCTCCTTCCAGCCTCTCCAGGACTTCCCTTGGCAGCAGGGAGCCCACCATCCAGGGGTCTGGGGTGCATAGTTTTGCAGATCTCTAAACAGCACCAGGAGTAGAGCGAGCAGCACAGTGGGCTGGGGAGGAGAGAACCCCGGCAAATAACTCTGCAAGGAATCGTGCTGTTGCTGCACATGTTATTTCGAGATGAACAGAGTGATGCTCAACATGCTTCTGAGTATTAACTTCTGAGTGTCTCATTAGGAGAAATCAGTCTTTTCTGAATTACAGTTCACGTCACAAGTTGGTTCATCTTGTACCTGCTGCATCCATCCTTGCCTCCTCCTGGGCTGTCCCCTGGAATTAAGGTGTGCATCCTGCTTCAGCCTGGCAGCTCTGTCTCTAGTGATTGAATTGAAAAAACGGCTCTGCAGCATTGTTGTATCCTTGCCACGTCTCCGATGAGCAAGACTGCTGTCAGTTCCCACATTAGCTTATTGTAGGGACCCTGTATCTCAAATCTTAACCACATCGTGCCTTCCTTTTGTTCCCAGTTCCTATTACGCAGCCGACATCAAACAGTGTGCCTGATAGCAAGCCTTGGCATAGAGGATAGGAGAAATAGCTCTTGGAAATAGGAAAATTTTGTCTGGTGGGCATATTCTGGTGACCATATTTTCTGCTTTTGCCTGGAACATTTCTGTTTTAAAACTATTATCCTGGCATAATTAATAGTCACATCCCTTGTTTTTCCAGTTGCCCTGATTTGGTTGATAGGGTCACTTTCCATAAAGCCTATCTGACCGATGGCCAGGCCCCCTCCTTTGTATAGCCCTAGTTTTAGAAATTCTAATAGTTAGCCTTTCAGATGTTTAGCTCTGTTCCCTCACCAGGTCACCATGTGAGAGAGGCAGAGGTTAACTTATCTGGACTGGGGTGACACCAGGGCCTGCACTGTCAGGTCACATATGTCTATATAGACCTACATATGCAGGGTCTTGAGGACAGATGCTTTCCTAGGAGGGACATGTCCCTTGCATCAAACATGGGTACATCTCCAAAGAGATTTTTTTTTCTAAGTGTTTTTTTTTTTAATTAAAAATGAACTTTACTTTTTAAAAGATGTTTTTATTAGTGCATATAGTTATACATAGCAGCAGGGTTCATTTGGACATAATCATACATGCGTGGATTATAATTTGCTCCACCGCCACCCCTACCCTACCCACTCTGATCCCCTTCCTCTGCTCGACTGGTTTCCCTTCTATTTATTTATAGTTTTTTAAATTTGTGCTTTATAGAAGTGCATAAAGGTGAGTTCTCTGTGGTATCTAGTATTGTCATTCTTTAATGAAGGCCTGATTCTTTTCAAGATGAGGGATCCTATTAGTCTTTTAAAGTTACAAGTCTTGAGTGCAAGGGCGTAACAGGGAATGCCTGGTATGGCCAGTTGCTAAGACTGCATTGCAACAATGGCTGAGTGTTCCTTAGGTCATGCGCAGGGTGTGGGTTTCATCACTGTTTGGTTAGGTTTGCTCTTTTTTTCTGGTTTTCACATACTTCAAGTGATTTTCTTAAACTTTTGAATTTGGAGATGTCTGTTATGCATGAGTTTCCAGGAAGAATGATTTTTGAAAGTGTCTCACTGGCAAATTAGGTCAACAACCCCACTTTTCACACTTTTGGGACATTTGTCACATATTTTCTGGGACAAGTGTGTATACATGCAAATAGGTTTGCCATTGTGGTGAACAAAAGATTGTCTCATTACCCCAGTGTTGTTACTACTACTCCAAAGAACAAGGTGACATTTTATTAAGGGTTAGCTCTTTTCTCCAGGAATGCCACTCGATGCCACTTCAGAGCCAGCTTCAGGAAGGTTGGGTCAGCTTACTATTTCTTGCTTCCTGTAACTGTGCTGTTTGAACAGAAGGATCACTTTCTTTGGGAATTGCTGGGGCTGACACCCAACTTTCTCTATCCAACAAGAGTCGTCCCCCATTGTTAGTCAGCTGGGGTACAATGGGGTTTCTAGGGAGGCCTCATGTACCTGAGTTGTGAGGACCAACTGAGTCCCATCAGAAATGCCTTCCAGTTGGTCAGTGTTTTCCACCGTGAAGCCTTAGTGTCCCTGAAGAGTGCTGTCCTCAGATGCTGCACTGGCAGGTTCCTCTGTGGGACACCATTGTTGCCACCCACCCCTTCCTGCCCGGTAGCTTGGGAGGGCTCCTCCTCCATCGGGTCTGGCCATGGTGTGCACAATGAGATGTCTTTGTTAAATCTTTATTTCTTCTGGTGACACAAAACTATGCCTTTGCCAAAATCTCATCACAGAATCTAGTGTGCTATTTCCTTTTGGTTAATAATTATAATTCCATTTGAATTTCTTCCTCCCATCGGTCTACATTTACTTAGGGGGAGTGCAAGGTCATGTTCCGTCTTCACTACAGTGCTGCTGCGGATGAACTGATGAACAGGTAGCTCAAAAAGCAAAATGCATCTGAGCTTTGATTTAACTTGTACATTGCTTTAGGAAAACCAACTGAGAGGGAAGGAGGTTTGCAGAAGGCCATGGATATCTGAAAGTGAGAGTCTGGCTGTCTGTCTGATTGGCGTGGCCTGCAGTGATTACTTTCACTGCTCGCTGCCCTGGCAACCAGAGTCTAGGCCCTTTTCCTTGTGGTTCATGTGACCTTGTGTTCCCAGTATTTACCAAATATTTCAAATAGTTTTCCCAAAAATTCCCTCTTTCATTTGGCACTGTGCTCAGACCATAAAAGGACCTCTATTGAGATAAATGTTAAAAGTCCACAAATCACAGTGCATCTCAATGAGAGATTTTTAGATTTAGATTTACAGTGTGTTTATAGGAGTTTCATGATAAGCCGAATTTCTAAGTCGTTTGATATTTTCCAGTTTGCTTCCTTGGGACCGCGTCTGGTAGAGAAGTTTCCACACCTTGAGTTCCTTAAGTAGTGATTAATTGAGCACCTACTTCTTATAATAACTGTTTTCTGTATAGTAGATAACACGAAGTAAAGGAAGAGAATTTGTCAGATGTAGTCCCTGCTTTCTAGAACTTTACATTGGGAAGGGTGCGGTCAGGAGAATTGGCATTTGAACTTGGCTTGCATGATTGGTTAAAAGTAGTTAGATTGGTGGTGGGTTGGGAGGGCTTTTCCGATAAAGGAACTAGCTTGAACAAAGGCTTGGAAGTAGAAAGCGCTTGTCATTTGGGGGACTGACAAGTCATTTTGTGGGCCAGAATCATAGTCCAAGTGGGAGAAGCTACAGTAGAAGATGAGGCACGAGTTTATGGGAGTCCAACTCAGTGGTAAATATCCTCTCGCCATTTAAGTGCCATCTGTGACACAATAAAAGTTTACCGTACAGTTAAGGGCTCAAAAAAACTGTCCTGATAAGTCAAAAGTCAAGCAGCACAGATTTTGTAACTGGATTACATGGACTCAGATCCTTAGTAGCACTGTGACCTTGTGCAGATTATTCAGTCTCTCTGATGCCTCAGTTTCCTTACATACAACATGGGGAGAATATAGTACCTTACAGGTTAACTGCAAGAATCAGATTGTTAGTATGAAAAGCATTTGCAGCAGAGCCTGAAGAATAGTAGAACGCTATACAATGTTAGTGATTAGCATCAGCAGTAGCGGTAGTTTTAGTATTTGTATTTGGGAATAAAGGGCAATTTGATTTCTTCTCTGAGAAAGATTAGTCTTTTTGTGGCTTAAATATTCTATAAGTTTATATTATTGAAGTAGATTATCCCGAGCATGTATGTATGTGCATGATCCTCACAGCAGAGATTTCCCTAGGATGCAAATGTCTGTGTCTTATTAGCATTGCAACTACTTCCTGGGTCACGGTGGAGTTTGAAGGTAGGCTGGTAGTGGAGCTTATCATTCATATATGTGGGTGTGCATATACACACACATGTACAAGTTTCCAATGAGTTACTTTTGAAACTTATAGGATCTTATGGAAGAGAATGATATCTTTCAGTAGGTGTTTTGGTGGCAAGCCACAGAAACTGACTTTAGCTAACTTAAGCATAAGAGAATTTGTTTGGAAAGTTTTTGGTAGCTCTAGAAGGGAGAGAAGGCAGGACATAGACTTGGGAACATGAGAGAACTGTGGTAGCTTGAGGGCTGGGTCATAGGCAGAGAGCCCGAGCCACTTGTAGTCCTTGTTATTGTCCCTGTGATTTAGGATCTCCACCTTTCAACTCTCCTTGTATAATTGCTCCATTGTATAACAGCAAAAAGTTGGGGAGCAGTTTATACACCTAGCAGTAGGTACCTGGATTCATTGTGGAATAGGCACGTAGTGACAGGAAAATGACAGGGGAAAGTGTTTGGACATTCTATAAAGTGAAAATGGTAGGTTGTGGAACAGCATGGGAGAATTACATTAAAATTTTGATGAAGCAGGTGCTGCTGCTATTCCTATTTTTACGAGGGGACATGGAGATATTGACTTTTGCCCAAGGTCACCTGGCTGGTCAGTGAAGGAGGAACTTTTGAACCTGGGGGTTAGGCTCACTCTCTGACAAAGACAGAGGGCTCTACATAAAAAGCAGTTACAGCTAGATGGTGAGGTTATTGGTGCTTTTGATACTTATTTTATTCTAATTTCTATAGTGAGCTTACATTACCTCTGTCATGACTAAGGTAATTTGTAAGGCCAAACTGTAAAAAAAAGAAAGTTTAGAATACTTCCAGTGGAAAGTTATTTATCCAGATATATATCCACTGGAAAAAATAGTTTTCTATGTATGAAGAATTCCCAATATCATCTCGATTAATATAGGAATATCCTCTTTGAGTTTGTGTGTCAATTAGTGTGTGTTTATCATTGACAGGACAAACAGTCGCCATAACCCAAACCAGAAAATGTAGTGGAATTTTAAGCTCAATGTTGCTGCATATTCAGGATTACATAAAAGCATTGATAAAATAGTTCATGCTTTAAATGTAAGATTTACATCTGTGAAGCTTTTTAAGATTTGTGTTTGTCACGTCTTGGCACGAGTTTCTTATTTGTGAAGTCTGGTTATGAAAAGATTCTGGTTTCCATATGTATATTTAAAATGCTCTGAGTCATGGATTCAGATTAGGATTTGACATAACGTCTCTGTCAGATTTCTGCTTTGTCATACCTTGACGTGAGGGCAGTCTATTTCATAATTAAGAGCAAATACGTTTAATAGGCAAAATGGTATTCATTTTAAGTATTCTCTCCCAAGGTCTTATGTGATTGCCCAGAAATTACTTTTATTGGATCCAAAAAATTTGTGTGTGTGGTTTCACAGGAAGCTTAGGGAAAGGGCCCTCACGTGACACTGGCGCTGATATGTGGTTTTGTGAGTGCAGAAGCAGAGTTTGGAAAATGAAAAAGCTTTATGTCACTGTTTCCTCACTCTCGTTAGGAAGTCTCAACTCACATCTCAAACGGCATCAATTGTAAGATGTACAATTTTACACACCACTAAATCAGAAAAAATGCTGAGTTAAATGATAACAGTACTTTCTATGTTTCTATAGGTAACTTTTATACTACTAAGAGAGCCACTTATTTAAGTATAGGGTTTCATCAGGTATTGTTCTCAGGCATACATAAATGAAAAGGAGAAAAATAGATGAAAGAGTTCCTAAAATATCTTCCCACTCAGTGTCTATTTTGGATCAACTGACAAAGTCAATATTTGTGTTCCCATAGAACGTCATCAAGGACTGGCGACCCAACTTTTTTAGAAGGATGTTGTGAAAGCTTTTTTTTTTTTTTTTTTTTTTTTTTTAAGAGCAACCTCTTTAAGAGAATTCATATACTATATAAGTCACCCATTTTAAAGTGTCAAAGTCAATGGGTTTTGGCATATTATTCATTTTTAAAAATTGTGATAGAGGCCAGGTGTGGTGATACATTCCTAAAATCCCAGCAGCTCGGGAGGCTGAGGCAGAAAGGATTGTGAGTTCAAAGCCAGCCTCAGCAAAAGTGAGGGGCTAAGCAACTCAGTGAGACCCTGTCTCTAAATAAAATACGAAATAGGGCTGGGGATGGGGCTCAGTGGTTATGCCCCTGAGTTCAATTCCTGTTATCCCCCAAAACAAACAAAAATTGTGATAGAATATATATAGCAAAGTTTGCCATTTTAACTTTCTATGTATACAATTTAGTGGTATTGATGACATTCAGACTGTCATGAAACCATCACCACTATTTTAAAAATATTTTTAAAATAACCCTGAACAGATACTTTGTAACTGTTAAGGGATAGCTCTCCATTTGTAAGTATTACATCTGTAAGTTAGAGCTGGATGTGGTCTCTGCTTCATTAGTGAATTTCTGGAGGACCTCATTCTGTCTCTTGGTTTCCTTAGTGAATTCAGGAGTAATCACACACACACACACACACACACCGCCACCTCAGAGCATACCTTTGTCTTGACATGGATGGGATTATTGAATGGAGAGATTCTGAAAAACTCTTTAGAGACAGATGTATTGGGTATTATTAATATGTATAAAGAACAGAAAAATATTGAGATGATTGCATCAAAATGCTAGTGATATTTTAGGATGTTTGATACTCCCAAATCACTGCTCATACGGTCATATTTAGCCTGTCTTCTGTATAGAGCGCAGATTTAAATGGAATCAAAATTCATAATCCTACGATGGCCTAGATGACCAATTTATGCCTTGTTCTTATTTCATATGTGTACCATTTCATATTAAAAGTCTTTGGACTTGGCGTAGACATGGAAGCACAAAATATGAAAAACTCAATTATTGTGTATTTTTGCCTATTTTATGTTTTCCCCCTTAGGGTAATATTGAAATGTCTAGACTTTAAGATGTGGAATTCTTTCCTCCATTTACAAAAATTGATTGCATATTGTACAGTAAATTAAATATGCTTTCTGTGTTTTAGTTTAAAATTTAATTGTGTACGTCTCTTGTAGTGTTTAAATCTGTGCTCCAAATATGATCGAGGAACGCTGTATCTCAGGTGTTTTGTGTGTGTGTGTGTGTGTGTGTGTGTGTGTGTGTGTGTGTTTGTCTGTCTACAGAACTGGGGATGGAACCCAGGACCTGTGTAGGCCAGGCAAAGGCTCTACCACAGTCCTATACCCCTAACCCTGTATCTCAATGTCACATACAGTTTCCACTAATTTAAAAATTTAGGGGGTATTCTTACACTATTCTGTACTCCCCAGATTTCTTCAGAACTTAATAACATTGCTTCATGTCAAGATTCAAATTCATAGGAAGTTTTTTTTTAGAAAATTAGACTGAATTCTGAAATGAAAAGAGATAGCTCAAAAATATATTGAGTACAATTGAAGATTTATTTTGTTTCAAAAAAGTCTCAAAATCACTTGACATTGTATAGTGTCCTTTTCCCTGCCCTGTTTATCTCTGGGCCATCTTTTCTTGGATTTGGATTTAAAATCCATTTAGAATTATCTTGTGTCTCTCTTCAACTCTGCATATTTTTGCTGCTTTATAGGATGTGTATCTCTAAATTCCACTTCGACTTCCCTCCAATCATGAATCTTTCTTAAGTCTTTTATTTCAAGCTTCAGTTTGATTATCAATAGACTGTTTCTGTTAACTTACAAGTTGTGACTATGAGTTAATGATTGTTGTTCTAACAAAGAAAGAAAATGTATTCAAATAAAACTACTTGACATTAGTTCTCTGGGAAAGTTGGATATATCAATCTGTGATGTTGAACTTGGAACTCGGAACTGCGTTTTTTGATTGAGGTCAAGTGCTGGCTGCCCTGTCACTTTCCTGCTAGGTGAAGTACTACGCCTTTTCCATTCTAAATTCATGCATTTCCTCCCTCTGGCCTGTTATTAGTTTCAGTGTATATAAATGAATGCTTGACTATTAATTATAAGACTTAGTTCTCAAAAATGATTTAAAATTGTTCACTGTTTTAAAGAAAGGCAGAGAGAATCTTGTAATTTCAAGCATAATTTGCTTCAAACCTTCTGAACATAGGAACAAATGCCTGTATTCATATATTCATATTCTGGTTGATTAAATTGTTATGGCCCATATATATTTACTGTGTATTTTGTCCATGTTTTGGGGGAGTACATTATAGTTGTATATAATGGTGATATTTGTTGCTACATATTTGTACACACATATTTATTGTGTATTTTGTAGCCCAGATGCCTGTGAATAGCTCTGGACTTTGTAAAAAGAGGGACTGCTGATCAAACTGAAGAGATGAACTTGACAGTTTTTGTTTTATTTTGTTTTTATGGGAATACTGGGGATTGAACTCAGGGGCACTTGACCACTGAGCTGCATCTCGAGCCTTTGTGTGTGTGTGTGTGTGTGTGTGTGTGTGTGTGTGTGTGTGTGTGTGTATTTTATTTAGAGACACGGTCTCAATGAGTGCTTAGCACCTTGCTTTTGCTGAAGTTGGCTTTGAACTCATGATCCTCCTGCCTCAGCCTCCCGAGTCACTGGGATTGAAGGTATGCGCCACCATACATGGCTGACAGGTTTTAAATAGATCCTATTCTGTATAGGAAATCAAAAATGTATTGATATTACTTAAAGTCAAAATCTTTTATAGCACCTTATCTCTATACTGTTGGCCATCATTGCTTTTTTGATGATTTCCTGGTTCATCATTTTTCCAAATAATTTGTTTATTTTTTTTGGTGTCAGGATTGAATTCAGGGATACTTAACCACTGAGCCACATTCCTAGTTACCCTTACCCTCTGCTTTTTAGACTTTTGAGAAAGGGCCTTGCTATATTGCTGAGGCTGGTTTTGAACTTGCTGTCCTCCATCCTCAGCCTCCCAAGCTGCTGGGATTATAGCCACCCTGCCCGGCTCTAAATAAATTGTAAGCTGATTGTTTGTCGAAGAATAAACAAACAAAAAAGAGAACAACAACGACAACAACAAAAAAAACCCCACTATCACAGGTAACCATATTTTTAAACATATACATGAGAGCTTTATTGAAATATATTTTACATCCTTTAACATGCAACTTTTTAGAGTACACAATTCGGTGGCTTTTAGTATATTCAAAGGTTGTACCACCAAAACTACTCCCTTATATTATAAACATTTTTTCATCACTCTGAAAAGAGATCTCTGCACATTAGCATTCACTCTCCATATCCCCTGCCGTAACCTTGTGGATCACAGATTTACCTTCTCTAGATTTGCCTGCCATGTGTATTTCATATCCATGGAGTCTTATAAGGTGGTCTTTTCTCTCACCTCACATAATGTTTTCAAGGTCCATCCAAGTTGTAGCACGTGTCAAGAGTCCAATTCTTTTAATTTTTGAATAATATTTCATTTTGTAGGTATGCTATATTTTGTTTACTCATCAGTTTTTAGACAATTGAGTTTTTTCCACTTTGGGAATTATAAATAATGCTGCCAGTGAGCATTCCTGAACAAGTTTTTAATGTCTACATGTTTTGAGTTGTCTTGGGGTATCTATCTGGGAGTAGAATTGCTGGGTCAGTTCCTATGACAATGATGTTCAACTGCCAAGCCATTTTCCAAAATGGACAGACCATTTTACAATTCCACCAGCAAGGTTTAAGGGTTCCATTTTTTTTATGTCCTTACCAATACTTGTTATTGTCATTTTTTTTTAAAATTTTATCCAGCCCAGATGACACAAAGTAGGATCTGCATTTGATTTGCATTTTCTGATGACTAATGATGTTGAACATCTTTTCATGTGTTTATTACCATCTGTATACATTCTTCTGAGAAATGTTTCTTTAGCTCTTGTGCCTGTTTCCCAACCGGGTTGTCTTTTTATTGTTGATTTGTAAACATCACCAAATATCTACTACTGATTGTGTTCAATTTTTGGACCAAGGTGTCCGCCATGGGTCTGTGGATATGCATGGAATCCTTGCATCTCTCTAGATAAATTAGTGAGTGCATATCCAAAACAGAGTATTTGAAGAACCACTGGACTGACATAATCTACCTATTGAACCCATTGTTTAGTTTACATTATTAAAAATATATGTATAGGGCTGGGGCTGGGGTTCAGTGGTAGAGTGCTTGCCTAGGTACATGCATGAGGTACTGGGTTCGATCTTCAGCACCACATTCAAAAAATAAATAAATTAAATAAAGGCATTGTGTCCATCTACAACTACAAAAAACAATTTTTTAAAAAGTATATGTATGGCTGGGCGTGGTAGCACATGCCTTTAATCCCAGTAATTTAGGAGGCAGAAAAGGCTAGTCTCTGCATCTTGATAAGACCCTCAGCAACTAAGCAAGTCTATCTCTCAAAATAAAAAGGCTGCTGGGGCTGAGGATGTGGCTCAAGCTGTACCGCGCTCGCCTGGGTTCGATCCTCAGCACCACATAAAAATAAAACAAAGATGTTGTGTCCACTGAAAAATTAAAAAATAATTATTTAAAAAATGTTTAAAAAATTAAAAAAATAAAAAGGCTAGGGATGTACCTCTGTGGTAAGGCACCCTGGAAACTCCCTTGCCCCCCTGGCTTGCGTGGCCCCCTGTGGTCAGGGCATTTGCCTTGCTAATTTTTGTTTTGTTTTGTTTTTCCTTTTACTTTACCTACTAAGGTTTTAAGGTCTGTGGAAATGTAATGAAACATACAAGGAAAATCTGTGAGAATCAGGGTTCTTCAGGGGCTATTTGTAGATTGGAGTAGTGTGAAAGGATGTTGGTCCTAGATATGCTCTGGCCAATTTATTCCCTTCCCTGTCCTGGGACAGAAATCACTGCACATACTTTAGAAAACAGGTAAACTGCTCCGTAGGAAGTTTAGGTATTTTCCACTTGGTATCAACTCAGTTTAGCATTTTTTTTTTCTTTTTTTATGTATAAGGTCCTGTGTTAGATGCTGCAGGGTGAGGGCAAAGCAGGCAAGACCTCCCTAGACTATTCAAACAGCCTCCAAAGAGGTCAGCCTTCCTGCCTCCTGCTTCTCCCCATTCCTTCTCCTTTTCTACTCCAGAGCCAGAATTTTCAGCTTTCTTAAAAAAAAAAAAAAAAAAAAAAGTACCTAATCGTGTTGGGCTCTATATTGTTACAGGGAAAGTCTAAGTTCATTAGCATTGTGGATAGACCTCCTATAGTCTTTCCTGAAAGTCTTCTCTAGCTTGGGAACCAATCATCCCAGAGGAGGGGTGCACACTAGCCTCTCTCACATGCCTGTAGGGCTGAGGATAGAGCTCAGTGGTAGAGTGCTGGCCTCCACATGCCAGGCTCTGCACAACCAAGAATAAAAAACACTCCAACACACCCTTTGCATGTGTTCTGAGGCTAGAGGGACCTCTCCCGTCACTCCTGGTCTCTCTACCACAGCATCTTCATAAACCTGTACGTGTTATTTATTTCTTTGTCTTTGCTGCTGTAGGGTTAGAGGCTGAATCTCAATCATCTCTACTTCTCCAGTGGCCCAGGGCCTGGCACAGAGCAGTTATTAAATGTAATTTTGTTTTGGTGCTGGGGACTGAACTAGGACTTTAGCAGATGCCAAGCATGCGCTCTACTACCGAGTTGCCACCGCAGCCCCCTAAATATTTTTCTAAATGAGTGAGGCTGAGTACCTCCTTAAAGAATCTTAAAACCTAATGGAGAGAGGAGATAATCAAAGGGCTGAAAATCACAGATATGGCTGAACAGAAAATAGTGTATATTGTTCAGCTTAATTCTGCACTTTCTCTTGAGTAGATATGGGACAAATATAAATCTGTCTAGTTTCATTGGCTTTCAGAGCTGAGTGTTCTGTGCCTTTCTCAGCGCACTGAGTGCTGCTTTCCTATTTTGCCCTTTGAGTAGCGCTCCAGGGAGAGTGCCGAGAGGCAGGGTAAAAAGGGGACTCTTGGGCCAGGCGTGGTGACACACGCCTGGAATCCCAGCAGTTCCGGAGGCTGAGACAGGAGGATCACAAGTTCAAAGCCAGCCTCAGCAAATTGGTGAGGTGCCAAGCAACTCAGTGAGACCCTGTCTCTAAATAAAATACAAAAGAGGGCTGGGGATGTGGCTCAGTGGTCGAATGCCCCAGAGTTCAATCCCTAGTGTCCCCTTACCCCCCCCCCCAAAAAAAGGGGAGTGGGTTCATGATGAAGTGCCCTGTTCTGCATTATAGACACAATCTTGTCAGGTTAAAAAATACATTATTTTGCTTCTAGCCAGTTGACACACCCACACACAGAGGTCCTTCCAAGCTAGTTGCTGTTGCTAATGTCTGGGTGAAGATGCTCATTTTGGGGTTAAAATGCTAGTCTTCCCTTACCACTACCACAGTTTCTTTACCTTAGCTGAAATATAGGTTTTTTGTTATATTTAAAATTCCAGGATCAGATTTAACTCCTGAAGATATGAAGAATATAGATCATTTTGTTTATCCTGATATTAAGTTTAGTTTTAGAGTATAATTACCTTATAAAATCCCACAGGGAATTTTTTCATTTTTTAAAAATGTTTGTTTTAAATAAAAGCAGCTTTTGATGGTAACAGTGAAATTTTGTGGATGGCTAACTCAGGATTCATTTGTCAGAAAAGATCTTTATTTCCTCTTGACTCTTGAAAGCTCTTTTGGCTGAGCAGCGAATTCCAGATTAATAATTATTTTCTTGAAGATGTTCCTCTGTCTTCTGATTCACATTGTTGATTTTGAGAGGTTGGTCCCAGTACTTGGAAGGTAATTTTCCCTGTTTTTCTGTGGTGGCTTTTAGGATCTTTCTGTTTTTCATTTTCTACAGTTTCACTGTGATGCAGCCAAGTTTGTCTTTTTGTTTATTCTGCTTAGGCTTTTTGAACTTCTGAATTGATGTTTTTCATCACTTGAAAATCCCCCACTGTGACCTCTTTCATTGTTGCCTTTGCTCCATCTTTTCTCTCCTCTCTTTCTGGGACTCCTGTTAAATATAAGTTTCTCACCATCAGACATGAATTTGCTTTCCTTTTTAAAATATCTTCAAGAATAAGTTTAAGCTTTTGATTTGTGACTTTCCATCTTTTCTGGTTGAAAAAAAAAACATTTAAATCTTAAAAATTTCCTTCTAAGTACTGCTTTAACTGAGTCTCACAAATTTTTATTTTTTTTCCATTTTCTTTCAGTTCAGAATATTTTGTTTTTCCTTGAAGTTTCCCTCCACCCATGGATTATTTAGAAGTGTGATGTTCAGTATCCAAATTTCTTTTTGTGTGGTTTTCTAGTTTAGTTCCATGATGATCAGAGAATATACATTATATGATTTCAGTTCTTTTCAAAAGTTGGCTAAGATTTGTTTTATTCATGTTCTGTGTGAAAAGGATGTGTATGCTGCTGTGATTGGATGATCTATAAATGTCAATTTGGTCCAATTAGTTGATGATGTTCAGTTCTTCTATATCCTTCCTGACTGTCTGCTGGTTCTGTTGATTACTGATTGCAGTTTTGAAGTCTCCAGTTATAATTTTGGATTTGTCTATTTCTCTTAATTGCATTAGTTTTTGCTTTATGTATTTTTATGCCCTCTTGTTAGGTGTGTATACACACAGGATTGGTGTCTTCTTGATGAATTGACCCTTTTATCATTATGTATGTAAGTTGATGTCTATCCCCCATAATTTCTTTCTTTTTATTTGCTCTGAAATGTATTTTGTCTAATATTAATATAGCCATTCCAGCCTTTTTTATGATTAGATTTTGCATGGCATAATTTTTTCTCCCCACGTGAGTTGTGATTGCCCTGGTTCTTCATATGCTGGGTGACTTTGGATTATATCTTAGACATTTTGAAAATTATGAGATTCTGTGTCTTGTTTAAATGTGATGGAGAATATTGATGTGTTTGTTTGAGAGGCATTGACCTAGATGGATTCAGGGCACGTGTTCTAACCAGCCTTCTGTGGGTTGCTGATTTAGTGTCAGTTCTGTTTTCAAAACAGTCCTATTTGTAGCTAATTCATCTATGTGCTGCCAAGTAGCCACCTGGTACCTGATCAGTGGTTATCCATGGTTCAGCCATGGCTGGTCATTTATACTTGGAAGTTACTTACAGTAGTACAGAACCAAGGCTAGGAATTTCCTTCCAGATGATAAAAGCTGGACTCCTCTCTGTGCCCTTCCCCCAGCTGCTACCCTTTGGAGGGCCAGCCCAATCAGAGAGAGGATTGACCAGGAGCCCCATCCTTAGCAGTCAGAGGACTCCAGCTCTCATCCTACAAGCCCTAAAAGGACACCCTTCTGTAAATGACTGCAGATCAAAAGCACCTGGGCTTCTGGGTCCTCTCTAAGCTTAGGTGCTGTCTTGGACCTAGGCTTAGTATGTCCTCACTACTTTGTTGGCTCTCTGGAGCTTTTAGGAAGATGCTTTTTTGTATTTCAGCTTTTATTGTCTCCATCAGAGTGACTTATCTCATCCGACATTACCAGGAACTGGAAATAATGATTTAAAAAAATATTTCCCAGTTGGTACATTAGAGATGGTTATAGGTTGAACTTGTGTCCCTCCAAAATTAATAGGTTGGAGTCCTAACTAATCCATGGCGTTTCAGAATGTGATCTCACTTGGCAGTAGGGTCATTGCAGATGTAATTACTCCAGATGAGATCATGCAGGAGTAGGGTGGACCTCTAATTTAACTGCAGTCTTTGTTGAAGGGGAAAATGTGGAAGCAGATATACACACAGGAGAATGCATGTGAATGTGAAGGTACGGATCAAGGTGGTGCTTCTAAACCAAGGACACCAGCCCCGGCAAAAATCACAAGAAGCTGGGAGGGAGGCCTGGAGCAGATTCATTCTCGCTCCTCAAGGAGGAACAACCCTTCATCTCAGATTCTTAGCTCCAGAATCAGGAGACAGTAAATTTCTGTTTAAGCCACTCAGCAGATGGTACTTTGTTTTGGCAGCCCTGGCAAAGGAATGAGAAGATTCCTTTCTCTACTTATCTTCTCCATGGCTAAGTTGAGATCTAAGTTGAAATATTCTTTTAGGTTCTTAAGTTTAACTTAAGTACCTAGCCCATTGCTGGTACATAGTAGGTAGGCACTCAATAAATATTTATAGGTGATTCTGATGTGATGGAATATCTGTTTCTGAAGAAGTTTGTATTCCTCATAACCATGCACTAAACAAAGTAAGTCTCTTATGAGAAAAGTAAGATTGTGGCAGATCTTTCACAATTAATACAGTTTGATAACTCTTAATCCATATTTCTGGTGATAACTTGACCACCAGGCAAGCATCTTGGTGTGGCTAGATTTGTAAAAAATAGACACAAAAAATATACTAAGCCAGCAAAGTGGAGATTTGGTATATGGGTGATGAGACAAGGCAAATCCAGGGGAAGCTCAGAGCCAGTAGGGCTATTACAATGGCTACCAACAGGAGCCGGTGGGGACAAGTGGGCCCTATGCCTGGCAGCAGGGGCCCATCTGGGGAGGAGACCAAGCTTGTGAACACACAGCTTTCTGCTGGGGCCCAGCTGGCTCTTTCTTGCCTAATATTTCAGGGACCCCTTTTGCTACTTTGAATCAGTGTGACTTCCACACCATGAGGACAACCTTCCCACTTACCAATCATACCTGAGCTACACAGACACCTGGCAGAACAGGTGGAGTTGGATTTGAATTGAGTTCTCTTCTTATATTCCTCAAATTCACTTGCTCCTCTCCTGAGCAGCTGCTTATGTTCAATTCCCATGTCTTCACATTCATCGAGTTATTAGCCGGAGCTGGATTTTTAAAATAGACTGTAAAGTTATTTAAAAATTAAGTTGATGTATATTGCCCTAAGCTTGTTCAGTTTTAGCACTGTTTCCAATTAATAGGAGACATTCTCTGCCTGACAGAGAAGCTATTCATTTTTCTATTGATTTTCTTTCTTACAAAAGGGGTTATTTATGAATTTTTAGTTTGCTCCTAATTGCATTTCTACTATTTTTAGTTTGCTTCCCTGAAGTATTTAAGGCTACTTTTATGCAACAGTTATTGGATTTTAATTTCAAGATTAACTCACATAATTTATATGTTTTAATTGTTCTTGGTTTTGTTAATCTTCTTGTACATAAATTTCAACTGAGCTATTCATGCACACTCATAAGTGGACCTTCATTATTTCTTATTTTTGAAAATTCAAATATTATAACTAAAAGTTTGTCAAATCTCTAATATTTAGACTGTAAAGCTTTTTATTTTAGCAAATTTATAATCAGTTCATAATGGAAGGATTGGCTTCTTATCTCAATTCAACCTGGGATATATAATTAAAAAAAATTTTGTAGTTGTAGATGGACATAATGCCTTTATTTTATTTGTTTATTTTTATGTGGTGCCGGGGATAGAACCCAGTGCCTCATGCATGCTAGGCAAGCTCTCTACCACTGAGTCAAAACCCCGGTCCATGGTATATATAATATTTTTTTCTCTTGAAATATACATATAGGAAAGTGCATATCTAGAGAGCAGTAGACTCTGGAGCAGTTAATTTTTTCTAAATAAGTAATATTTCTTAAAGAGAACCACTCCATCTGAAGAGAAAAAAAAAAGCTCTTCACTATACAGTAACTTTTGCATGAAAATTTTAGGCATGAAACTCTAAAAACTGTTTAGGATTTAAGTGCCATTTCCATAGGGATCGGGCAATTTGGCAGTAATTTAATGTCATTGGAGGGTGGTTGCTTTGAATATTGGGCCGTATATTCTAGGAGAATATTTTCTAAGACAAAATTCAATATGGTGATAATCCTTTTTCATATTCTCACCTAACTTCTGTAGCTAGAGATGGAGACAGAATGGGAGAGTTGCTTTTAAATGGGAGGACAAACTGGGCATGGTGGCACTCACGCCTGGAATCCCAGCTGCTCAGGAAGCTGAGGCTGGAGGATCACAAGTTCAGGTTCAACCTCAACAATTTAGTGAGACTTTGTCTCAAAATCAAAAACAAAAAGAGCTGGGGATGTAACTCATCTGTAGAGCACTCTTGGGTTTGATTCCCCAGTTCCACAAAAGAGGAGGATGGGAAAATCAACATTTATCAAGAATGCCAGGTAGAAGGCAGCTTTTAATTTGACTGGTTAGTTTATAATTTGCTTTGGATGAACATTTCCTAAACATAATTTCAGAGAACACCAAAGCTCACAATTTTGGAGTGAGAAGGAGGAGAGAGTAACTGTTTTTAGGGTGTGGTTTGCATTCTCTCCTGACATCCCTCTGAGCAATATGATTATTGGACCACCACAGAAATCGCCTCCCTTCTTCCTTTGATTCGTTCCTTCCTATGTCAGTACTCTCCTCTCTGTCGCTGTCTTAGGGATGATGTGATATAAGCCATGGGAGGGGAGTTTCTAGGGGAGTCTGTGCAGTGCCCGCGGTGTGGTTAAACCGGCCCTGTTATTCGCAGTAATTAGGTTCCATCAAATCGCCCCAAATGCTGAATTAGTGAATACTGAATCATCGCCCCTCTGGGATGCCAGATTGGGCCCCTGTGAGCCTCCCAACATTTTCACTAGCTAATTAATACATAACCTGTTTTATATGTGCTTTTGTTTAGAGACCTCTGATTTTCTATCTATTGTTGGTTTATTAATTCAGAGGTCATGGTCAGCAGCACTGGAACTCATGTCTGGCTTACGTGTAGCAAACACTCGTGTCTTCCGGTGAGGTTCTGCCCAGCCTTCTCCTGCTTAGACAGCACTTTGCCATTGGAAGCTTGGAGTGTGGAGGGGTGCACTTTAAAAGGAAAATCACCGTGACGAAGCCCAAACATGTGAAAAACATGACACTAATAGACTGAGAAGGCCACTTGTTTACAGTAGGAAAGCTGAACAAGAAAGCATTGCCTTGTTTGATCTCAGCTGGGCACATGCACTTGGGATGACTCAGTTTTTGTGGCTCCGCACACATCTGTGAATGCCCAGAGAAGTGCCTTGAGCATAAATTTTACCAAGAAGGTGAATTCACCACTGCCGAATCCACCAGTAATGAGGGTCAGCTGTACTTGAAAGACTGAGCCCGGAGTCTTGCTTCTACCACTTAAGCGAGTTCCTTAACCTCTCTTAGTTTCCACATTTACAGGCTGGGGACAGATACTATGTACATCCGACATTTAAAAATATTATTAAGATTAAATGAGGAAAGTAACTAGCACACTGCCAGCTATTTGTTGGTCCTTAGTAAGTGGAAGTGCTGGTTGGTGGTAGTAATATTAAAACAAGTTAAAAATAACAATAGCAGCTATCTTCCTTGAGTGCCCAGCCTGATGCTCACAATAACCCTGAAAAATAGGAAGTAGTATTGACTGTATGGCACAGATGAGAAAACTAAGGCCCAGAGAGGTTGAGTAATTTTCTCCGTGTCACCTATCAGATAAATAGTCAAACTGGAATTTGAACCCAGGGTTTAGTGATTTCAAAAATCTACTCATCTTTTGGCCTGGTTTAGAGAAGAAAGCTTATATATGGCTCAGGTCCTGGAAAATCAAGAGCTGGGTGAGGGCAGAGGGTGGGTAGGGAAGAGGAATGTGTTGGGGGTGGGAGGGGGTGCTGCTCGTGCTTGCCAGGCCAGAGGTGGCAGAGTCCAGAGTGATCCAAGGGCCCATCTTGGGATGCGAAGACAGAAAAATCCTAACTCTGGGGTAGAATCCAGGGGGACTAGCTGGAAAGGGGGACCTGGGTAAGGGATATTTTGTATCTGAGGGAGGTGATGAATTTGAGGCTCCTTGTTGTAGTTAGTTTTAGTGGTTATCTTCCTAGCCGCCCCAAACTGAAATTATGAAAGGCAGGTCTTACATCTGTGTTTTTGTATTTCTGACCTTTGGAAGTCTTCACATCTGTGGGAAAGTTAGCAGTTTGTGAGAGCTGTTTCTCCAGTCCTCCAAGGACTGGCTAGAGAGTGTTCTTTTCATCCAAGTCTTATTCCAGAGATGGATCCTTTCTTAGGGTGGTCTTGGGGAAGAGCTTGGAGTAAATTGGGAACCTTCCCATTTCTCATGTGGTCCTAACCCTCTGGGACATAAAAGCACTTGCCCTCTCCCCTCTCAGCGGTTGCATGGAGACTCTTCTGAGCCACAGCTGCGCAGTTGCAAAGGCCCAAATGCTTCGAGAGACATGTGGAAGTTTTCTATTATTTTCTCCTTGTTATTCTGCAAATATTTTTCAGTGGACCACAGCATAGCAATTTGAGAGGAATGCTTCATGAGGTTCTTGTGGAATGACAACTTCTTACATCTGGTTCAAGTTTGGTGGATATGCATTGCATGAATTTTACCAAATTGTGTTGGTGTTTCAAATCCATGTACATAAAGGAATAAGTAGTCCAAAGCCAGGGTAGTATTTTGGGACTGTGTTTTTCTTACTTTCTTGGGTTGACAAGCAAACTCCTGAAATGCCCAGATAGTAAATATTTTATGCTTTACGGCCATATGGTCTCTGCTGCATGTACTCAGTAGCCATAGATACTGAGTAAACTGAGGAGCATGGCCGTGTTCCAATAAAACTTTATTTACAAAAACAGGCAGTACTTTGCCAAGCCCTGATGTAGAGCAGTGCTGTTACTTTAAGATCTGCAGATTTCTTTGTAGGGTTGCAAACTTCTGTATGTGTGGCATTTTAAAGTTTGCATTATAACCTTGTGGGTCGAGCAGTGAAGGTAATGTGGTATGGAAAAGTTATCTCTATGAATTTTGCATTAAGAAAAGTATTTTAATACTAAAGTTTTCATTGAACATTCTTTTATTGGTGGCTAGAAAGGAAAATTGAAATTAAACACAGGACTTTCCAACATCTTACTTACATTTTACTATTTTTTTCTATTGCAAATTGAGCATGTTGTTTTGTTTTGTTTTTGGTACCAGGGATTGAACTCAGGGACACTCAACCACTGAGTCACATTCCCAGCCCTATTTTGTATTTTATTTAGAGACAGGGTCTCACGAAGTTGCTAAGAGCATCGCTGTTCCCCAGGCTTGCTTTGAACTTGGGATCCTCCTGACTCAGCCTCCTCAGCCGCTGGGATCACAGGTGTGCACCATGGTGCCTGGTCACAAATTGAGCATTTAATAATAAATGCTGGGATCCAGTAGTTCCTTCTGATCCACATGGCATATGTTTTAAGGTCCTGAGTGGATGCCCATAACCAAGGGTATTACCAATCCTACATAAACTGCACTTTTCCCATACCTGTGGTCAATGTTAACTTGTAAATTAGGCACAGTGAGAGATTAACCAGTGATAATAAAATGAAGCAATTATAATGATATTCTATAATAAAAGTTTTGTGAAGATGGGCTCTCTCTCAAAATACAGAATTTTGCATTTAGCATTTTGGGGCTGTGGTTGACCTCAGGTAACAGAAACCTTAGACAACAAACCTTGGGTAAGTGGGGGTTGCTATATTTAATACTTCAGAACAGAAGACAGAGTTGGTTAATTTTATTTTCCTCCCCAAATATAATGCGTTCTCCTCCCTTCCGCCCTTGCCCTGGTCTTTCCCCTCTGTAATTGACATAAGGGTGTGGATTCATGGGGGAGGAAAAGATGGGGTCCCCACAGCCTCTGCCCCACTCTGCTATGGGGAAGGGAAGGGACAAATACCCAGCTCCTAAGCCATAATCAACTTGTTTGACCTCCATGATAGTCTGATCTTCATCAGTTAGTGGAGGATCCCTTTCTAAAGAGCTTTGGTTTCATGCTTCTCCAAACATCTTTGATTGTACCCAGCACCTTATGGTTTAGGCCACAGAGGGCAAACTCTGTCACAGCATTTTTGCATGTTTCTGCTGGAGTAAAATAGTGCATGTGACAAACATCAACAGTTTCCCACCTGTTTCTATCTCTTTCCAAGCTGACTTTCACAACTTCATTGTTTTTGAAACGGTTTTTCTGAAGTTATGAGAATTCATAATTTCATGGTCCCCCGTCCCAGGACGTAAGTCCTTTTCTTTTAAATGCTGTCCTATGAAGGCAGTATGTGCTTTTTGGCCTTTGTGATATTTTATTAATATGATGAATGAGCCCCTTTCTACCAAATACATTATCTATTTGGAGGTTCAAGTTAAGTAAGCAGAAAATAGTCATATGATAAAAGGTCTATGTAGGAGGATTTACAAAGTTAACCCAATATCCTATTATAAGTGAGTAACAAATGGAAAGCTTGGACCTCGGACTCTGCCAGTGCAAACCTCCAACTGAGTGGATCATGCTACTTTCCAACTTGATTTTGATGAATCGTATAACATTTTGAAAGGCTTCTGAAGACAAAATGAGTTGGTTTTATTTTAAAGATTGAGTTTGTCAGTGTCTCCATCTATCCGAAAGCAGGCAAGTGATTGACACTTGAGTCCTGGGATGTGCCATGCTGTCCCACCTGCCCCTGGAAACCCAGCCTGTCTTATTAGCTCCACCAAAATACATAAATAAATAAAAAATAGGAAAAAAATCAAACTTCCTAATCATTCCTATGATAATAATATTTCTCTGAATTCTCGTAATCTGCCTGGGCTGCTCATTTTGAAATTTGGTTGCATATGTCTGTTCATTATCTTGGATCCAACCCTGTCATTAAAATCTTTTTGGAGAGTTGTCTAGGTAACTAATAATAATAATAATAAAAAAAAAAGTGAAGAACTTTTCATGGCAGTAAGGGACAGGAGACAGTGATCAGAGAAGAGAGACTCATAGGCCTGGGTACCAGGAGGGTGGGGATGGAGCTCTAAGCAAAGGAGCACGTAGAAAATGCACGTGGGAGCTCTGGGGACATGCACATGGCCGCCTGCCCCAGGCTTTTGAGGATGATGGGTGATGAGGTCAGAAAGAGGGTGGGATAGCATGAGTCGGATTTTAAGTGCTAAATTCCAGAAGTTTATAATCTTTTCAAAAACATTGCTTATTTTAGGAATTTCTGTTTTATTTTGTAAGTGATGCTGAGCTCAGAGCCTTATGTATAGGGGAGTTATCTAATGAAGAGTATTTTATTCATTTATCCAACAAATAATTATTTCATGTTGAAAATGAATTAGAGCAAAGAGAAGACAGCGCCTATTGTAATAATCCAGACACGAGATGAGAGTTGCCTGGAACTGAGCAAATAGCAGCGGGACTAGGAAGAATAGACTTAAAAGATATTACAAAAGATGAATTGATAGGACTTAATGAGTAATTGAGCATGGTTAGCAGAAGCAAGCTGCTATGCACTATTGTTTGGTTTTCTTGGCAATGATTTTTGGTCTGTCTAGCTCAACTATAAACTCTCATAGGGCGGACACTACGTCGTCTACTCCTTTTATAATAGATGACTGTTGTCTTTTTATTCCTGTTTAAAGAATTTAACACCTGTTATTCCATATAGCGAGACATTTGAACCCCATTAAGGTCAGCTAAGATTGATGGGGTTTGTTGTAAGAGAAACAGATGCTTATGATATTAGTTTTCAGATTATTGTTACATTTGATTTTTTTATTGATATACAATGATTATGCCATGAACCCATGGTACTGGGGATTGAACCCAGGAGTGCTCAACCACTGAGCCACATCCTCAGCCCTTTTTATTTATTTTTTTGGTGGGGAGGATACTGGGAATTAAACTCAGGGACACTCAACATCCCCAGAGCCACATCCCCAGCCCTGTTTTGGGTTTTATTTAGAGATGGGGTTTCACTGAGTTGCTCAGTGCCTCGGCGTTGCTGAGGCTGGCTTTGAACTTGTGATTCTCCTGCCTCAGCCTCCTGAGCTGCTGGGATTACAGGTGTGTGCCACCACACCTGGCAGTATTAGCCATCTTGATATTTCATTGTAATTTTGGTTCACTTTGCCCCAGTGGCTGATGATGTCAAACATCTTTATGAACTTATTGGCATCTGTATATCATCTTTGGAGAAATGTCTGTTTAGATCTTTTGCCTGTATTTTAATTCAATTATTTGTCTTTTATGTTGATTTGTAAGAATTCTGAGTGAACAAAGGCTATCTGAAAAGGTTGTATAGTGTATATGTCCAACTGTGAGTCATTCTGAAAAAGACAGAAGTATAGAGATAGTTTAAAAAAATGGTTGTCAAAGTCTTCAGGGTAAGGGAGGGATGACTGGGTAGAGGCATAACCCACAGAATGTACCCCAAGAGCGAACCTTAACATTAACTAGGTAGTTGGCATGATCATGATGTGTTGATTGTGACAAATGTACCAGCTGGCGTGGGCTGCTGATGGTGGGGGAGGCTGTGCTTGTGGGGGCAGGCAGTGTGTGGGCACTCCCTGTACCGTCTGCTCAGTTGTTAGGAACCTAAAACTGCCCTAAAAAACGGAAGTCTACTTAAAGTATTCTAGGTAGCATAGATTGATGTGTCAAAGACAGGAAGTACTTTGCGTAGCATTTCAGGGAGAGAAGCCATTGTTGGCCCTCAAGATCAGGCAAGAGATAGAATTGGAGCTGGAACCTGAATGAACAGGATTTCAGACACCAAAGTAGTGGTTCTGTGTGAGCAGGTGACCCTCAAACCTTTGGTTTCTTCAGTGGGTTTGCGGAGGGGGTGTGAGAGGTAATGCAGGTGAGGTGCTTAGCAGAGCCTCGAGCAGGGCAGCAAGGAGCATGTGCTGCAGATGGTGATCAAGT
The DNA here is from genome assembly GCF_052094955.1 of Ictidomys tridecemlineatus. Classification (NCBI taxonomy): domain Eukaryota; kingdom Metazoa; phylum Chordata; class Mammalia; order Rodentia; family Sciuridae; genus Ictidomys; species Ictidomys tridecemlineatus. Next base: position 110,224,454 of record NC_135486.1, on the reverse strand, counting down.
CCCTGTCATGTGCTGTGTGCACACATGGGCTAGATGTCATAGAAAGGGACAACACACAACACAAAGGTCCAGAGGACAAATTGCTATGTTGTGGTCTATGAACTGTTAAGTAAACCACATTTGGATGATGAAGTTGGTAAAACAGATCCAGAGAAATTGGATTTTGTGCTTTAAACTCCAAAAAAAAAAAAAAAAAAGCAGTTTATAGACAGTGAGGTCCTTGAAAAGTCAGAAAAGATTTTGATAACGTTTGAAAAATAATTCAACATGGGAAACAGGGATTTTATTTGAGAGACTCTTTCCGGAATTTTGAAATCATTGCTCAAGACTTTATTTGGTTTGCTTAATAGGCAGGTTTTTTTATTTGTCAATCTAACATGTATTGGATCAACGGTCCATTTAATAATTTACAGCAGTACAGGCCCCGCCCCCACCGCTTCCTCTCCTAGTTTAATATCATGGCAGTCACATCAAACTTTGTCTCAGACTAATGTAACAGGAATGAATGCTCCTGAGTAAATCACCAGTATCTTCTTAGTGTCTTCTTGACATTTGACACTGGTCTTATAAAGTGGAACCTTTTTCGCACTGAGGTAAATGCAACAGTGTGAAATGCTCAAGAGTGCTTCATCTACTTAACAGAATGCTGACCTTTTTATTGAGATAGATTTATCTACATATCTGTCTATATCTATCTACACATCATACCACAAAAAGTACCCCGTTCAAGTACCATGCGGTCCTTTTTTTTCATTATTTAAAAATATTAGTTTCTGTAATCAAATTCATGAAGATAAGACCATGTACATTTAATGTAGTGCATTACCCTGTACAAATGGAAAACAAATAAGTTTAATGTTTCTAGACCAATATGGCTGTTTATTTCCGTACCATGCCAGCTCAACACGGTAAACTGGGATACTTTTTCCAAAGTTGACAGCACAGCTAAAGTTTCCAAAAATTCAAATTTTATATATATGTATATATACTTATATTTATATAAAAATACCAATAATAGCAGTATGTTATGTATCAATAGCAGCAACCAGACAGTCTTTTTTGGTATATTCTAGAATTATCACCACAGTCACAGATCATTTCATCACCCCCAAAGAAAGTCTGTATGTAGTTGCGGGGACTTGGAGTAACAGCACATAATAAGCTCTCAATAAATATTAGCAATTATTATCATTAGTTATTAACCATATCTCTAGATACATGTGTCGCCACTAGAGACATTGCTTCCTACTAAAAACTTCTTTGAAAAAATTGAAACTATTTTGAAAAATAAATCAATCCTGCTTATTTTCACCCTAGTTTATAATGAAGATAAACAGGGAAATATGCAACAGTAAACAGGTTAGTCTCCTAGGTAGCAAAGAAATCATATTGAGAACTCTTCACTTTAGTAAGATTCTGCAAATGCTGTGAGATTCTATCCTCAAACTGAAAACTTAGTTCATCTTTCTGGATTTTTAATGAAGGAATTTTAAGCCTGTACATTTTAATATAGAATTTTTCATTGAGTTCTTAAGTTGCTCATTCCGATTTTGACTTTTTCTTTAATCCAAGAGCTATTTCAGGCTGTTTAAAATTTTCCCATTGTGTGGATTTATTTTGAACATATATTTGGTGTGGATTTTTTAAAATAATTATATTTAGTGAATGAAGGCAAACTGTTTCTCAGGTTGGGAGATTTGTTAAAGCTTCCTTTGTGGTTTGATATTCGGTCAACTTTTCTCAATTTCATGAATGTTTAAAGAGAATATGAATTCTCTGTTTTAGGAGAAAAACACTTTTATTGTTTATTTTTCCCTTTCATGATGTGACTTCCTGTAGATATTTGGTGACTCTTAGTTCTAAGTTCATTCTTATTGCCAGAATTTCCTGCTTCTCAGTCCAGGTGTAGGGGATGCAGGAGGAGGTAGAAATGTCCTGTGGTGGGGCTGTTGCTCCATGTCCTGGGCACTCTCTGTCCCTCAGATACCCTACTGCCTAGGACCACTGTGCTGTGTCCCAGAATCAAAGTTCTGGGCTCAGTCTTGGAGCTGGATTCAAAACCTGGCCCCAGGTTGCTGGCCTTCACGGGGTGAATGTGCCCAAGGAACTAAGATCCTGGCTGCACCTGATGTTGTATCTCTCGTGCTCCAAACCAGCACTCCAGTGGCCTCTCATGGGTCTAGTGTCCTCTCCTGAGCCTCAGCGTGCCTGCTTCCACCTGGAGGCACCAGGAGAGTTGGTGCAGAGCAGAGTTGTGTGGTTTACCTCTCACTCCTCTTGGGATTGCAAAGAAGAGACGGACTGCGGCAGGTGTTCAGTTTGTCAGTCTTGGGCTCCTCATCTGTCTGTTTTGTTCAGGTTGGAAGTCAGAAATTAGGCTGTCAATGTGATACTGCCATTTATTTATTTATTTATTTATTTTGAAAGGCACAAGATTCCAGGTAGCAGTGCAGTTAGCAGAGGAATTGAACACACATTTTCAGGGCTCTGTGAAAACTATTTTGTGGATTGATTTTTGAAGAAGTTCATGTTCAGGACTGTATTTGAAGCTTTGTATTTCATGCTTTGGCTGACTTCAGTTGTTTGCTTTTTAGTTTGTTCCTTTCTCTGCTAACATACTTATGTACCTATCTGGAAAAATGCCATGGTCAGCCGTGGTGAAAACCACAAGTGGCATGTTAATATCTCAACAAGGAGTGGAAGGTGAACACCAGCTCGCATCAGCCACTGTGCTGGGAAGTGCATTGAGAGTCCCTGCTGCTGGCGTCACAGTCTCTACTGCACAGTCACTAGTATTTCAATTTGCAAAGTAAGATTTTATTTTTCTTCCTCAGTGTTTTTCATATCTTCATTCTTTGAAGGAAATTTAAAGATTACAGCTGGATGAAGGAATAAAATAAACTTTACCATATTAGCATCTATATTGCCCTAGATAATACAATTAATCTAGGCTCACGGGCATAGTTTTACCAAAAATGGGGTCACGCTGTACATAGTGGGTTTTTTAAAACCTTTTTTGTTGTTGTTGTTTGTTTTAATTTCTTATCAAGAGGCTTCCTTTTTAGAACAATTTTAGATTTATAAATTATGGCAAAGATAATATAGGGAGTTTTCCTAGTACCCTTACACACACACACACATACACACACACACACACACACACATACACACACACACACACACACACAATTTCCCCAGTTATTAACATCTAACATCAATGATGTACATTTGATAAAATTAATGGAGTAATACCAATATGTTGCTGAAGTCCATATTTTATTCTAGTGTTCTTACTTTTACCTGATAACTTTTTCTGCTTCACCATTCCATCCTGGATATGGCATTACACTTAGTTGTTGTGCATCTTTATGCTCCTCTTATCAGAGACAGTTTCTCAGACTTTCCTTGATTTTGATGAACATGGCGGTTTTGAGAAGTCCTGGTCAGGTAATTTGTAGAATGTTCCTCAGTTGGCATTGTTGTTTTTTTCTCATGGTTAGACAGAGGTGGAAAGGAAGGTCACAGAGGGGGAGTGCCATTTTCATCACAGTATATCATGATACATACTACTGATGTGACTTAACACTGTTGATACCTTGATCACCTGGCAGAGGCAGTGTTTGTTACTTCTCTTCATTACAAAGTTATTCTTTTTTGCCCTCTGAACTCTCTGGAAGGCAGTCATTGTGATAGCCCATAGCATAATTGATTTGGAGTTCTCTGCACATTGGCCTTGTCTCTTCTCCGCCATTATTAATTTACTCAGTCATTTGTTAATATCAGTATGCACTCATGGACATTGATTTTTATATTCAAGTTATAGCTCAGTATCACTTTGTTGTATTCATCAGAATGTTCCAGCATTGACCATTGGTAGCTCTATCAGCTGGCTCCTGTGCCCTTTGGTTCTTAGGCTTTGGCGATTGTGGACTGTGCTGCCGTGACCCTTTCACTACAAGGTGAACATGTGAATACCTTCCTAGGGGTAGAATTGCTGGGTCATGATTTTTTTTTAATTAATTTTTTATTTATATATGAAATGATTGATTTTTTAAAGTTTGAATGATTAAATGAATTCATTGTTGGCCACACTGATTTGGACATTTTAATGTTGTTATACATTGTCTTACTCTAAATGCTCAGTGGTCTTGATGCGGTAGCATAATTCACTCAACTGTTTTTTCATTCTTGAGACTGATCATTTCTTATCCCCATCACTGACTTTGCTGGATCACCTTAAGCAGTTGCTTATTGTTTCTGAGTTGCTATTTTTCTCCACTAAATTGAGCCTTATTTTACCCTGACTTTATACCACTCCCTGAATGATGATAAATAATTACAAATTATTTTATGATGAAAGCATGCAAAAACAACATCATTAAATACTTCAGTGTTATAGAACCTAGCACTATACAGTAATAAATAGGAAAGAAATAAGGTCTTTGTTTTAGAAGACTATGTATTTTCTGGGTTTTTCACTTTAGATTTTCTGTTGATCTTCCCACATGTGACATTAATAATGTCTTATTTTGGCAGGACAGGGACCAAAAGAAAGAAAATACTAATAGTACTTATTTACTTCTTCTTTCCCTCTTCTCCCCTGGTCTCTTTCCTTCACTCTACTGGCTTTCCTTTTATTTATTGATTGATTTTTGTTAATTGTCGATTTGTAGATATACATAAAGGTGGAATTCACTGTGGCATGTTCACATATGTAATAGCATGATTTGGTCAAGTTCAATCCGTGGTTTCCTCTTTCCCATCCACCTCCCTTCCCCTTGCCTGCATGTTTTGTCTGGTCTGATTATTATGACTTCTTTTCTCAATTCTAGCGTTTTCCCCACTAAATCCTCAGCTTTTCCTTTATTCATGGCTAAATCACCTTGTTTAAAGTGGCTGAATCTTAAGAACGGAGCTTTATTTATATGGATAAGTCTTTTAAGAGTGAGGATGTTTGGATTTTGTAGAGTTCTTCTCCCATTCACTCTGAATTATTTCCTGTTGATAGATTTAATTCAGTTCCCTTCTAGGGTGAAGATCAAATTCAGTTTACCTAGTAGCAGACTTTTGGGAGTTACAGTTCATTTTCTTCTGGAAAGGTTTAGTTTTATACTGTACAACCTTGGGAGGATATTCTGAGCTTGAGAAGTCAATTTCAAGCAGTTAGGAAAAGTTAAAAAGTAAGTGATGTTTGTTCAGTTTGCCAAAGAGCCAAACCCTCCTGCAGGGGCACAAGCTTTTGTTCCTGTGCTCCTCAGCTTAGAACAGAGCTCCAGGAGTGGTCGGTGATTGGTAACTGTTGGTTAGACACACATGGTGGCACAAGCCTATAACCCCAGTGGCTTTGGAGGCTGAAGTGGGAGGATCGAAAGTTCAAAAGCCAGCCTCAGCAATGTAGTGAGGCCCTAAGTAACTCAGCAAGACCCTTTCTCTAAATAAAATATATGAAAAAGGGCTGGGGATGTGGCTCAGTGGTTAAGCACCCCTGGGTTCAATCCCCGATACCAAAAAAAGCACAAATAGATTCACTACCCAGAAGCAGCAGTTTTTTTCTGTAACTGTAGTTGGTCGTGTTTTCTCATGAATATCTAACTATCTCATGGAATTGTGATGTCAAGTAAACATGGTCATGCTTATGTAGTGTCTGTTTACACCATAAGAATTTGGTGAATTTTAGCTACTATTATTAGTTACACTAAAGGTAACTAGATTGCATTTAAAATTTTTCATGAAACAAAATTTCCAAATTTATCAATTGATAAGTTTTATTGAGTGTTTCTAGCAGATGCCTGTGCCCACAGTGGTGTGGGAAGTTCTGCTCTTCAGCATAGTGTTGGAGGCTCAAATTGCAAAATGCTTAGTTCCTGGTGGTAAAGTTACCGTGATATTTTCAGGAGATACTTGGAGAAGGAATTGTTGGAATTAAAAAACATTGTCATTTATACAGCATTTGAATAAGGGACAATAGAAAGGGAAGATAAACATATAGGGAGACAGCATTAAAGAACTAAGTGACATAGGAACTGGTTGCTTGTGGATTGTAAGTATTTAGGCAAAACTTTGTCAATTCAAATCTAAATTTTCCTATGGTTCAAGACGAGGGAATATTTCCATCTGTAAAATGGCCCTGACCTTTGATGGCTTGTTCTACTCCAACATGGTTGAGAAACATCCCATCAGGTTTATGTAAAAGAGAAACACAAAGAGCTCAAAATCTCAACAACAACAAATCCAAAATAACCCTATCAATGAATGGGCAAAAGAACTAAACAAACATTTCTCAAAAGAAACACAAATAGCCAGGGGCACAGTGATGCATGCCTGGAATCCAAGCAGTTTGGGAGGCGGAGACAGGAGGTTGGCAAGTTCAAAGCCAGCCTCAGCAACAGTAAGGTACTAAGCAACTCATTGGGACCCTGTCTTTAGATAAAAAATACAAAATAGGGCTGGGGATGTGGCTCAGTGGTTGAGAATCCCTGGCTTCACTCCCTAATACTCCCCCACCAAAAAAGGAAACATAAGTGGGCAACAAATATATGAAAAAAATATTCAACATCTTTAGCAATCATGGCAATGCAAATCAAAACGAAGATTTTCACCTCACACTCACCAGAATGGCAGTTATCAAAAATGCTGGTGAAGATGTGGGAAAAGATACACTCACATATTGTAGGTGGGACTGTAAATTAGTACAACCACCCTGAGAAGTCGTATGGAGATTCCTTAAAAAAACTAGGAATGGAACCACCATATGACCCAGCTATCCCACTCCTTGGTTCTTATCCAGAAGAATTAAATCAGCATACTGTAGTGATACAGCCACATTTTATAGCAGCACCATTCCCAGGAACCAATTATGGAGCCATCCCAGCTGCCCATCCATAGATGAATGGACTAAGGAAACACGGGGTATATACACAGTAATATTATACTCAGCCAGAAAAAGGAATAGGATTATAGCATTTTCTGGAAAATGGATGGAAATGGAGAACATTATGTTAAGTAAAATACACCAGACTCAGAAAATCAAGAATCAAATGTTTTCTCACTCAGTGGAAGCTAGAGAAAAATAAAGGAAGAAAGGAAGGGATCAGATATCACAAAGATATAGGGAAGGTCAATGGAGTAGAAGGAAGAGATTGTGAGAGAGGGAGGAGGTGAGGGAAAGGGGAGGGAATGCAAAAGGAATTTGACAAAATCATGTCATGTGCATATAGGAATATTCCACAGGGAATTCCACCTTTATGTATATGTAAAAGGCACCAATCAAAAATAATAAAGTGAGGGAAGATCAGCAGAAAGAGGAGGAAAACAGGGAGGGAAGGTGGAGGGCAGGGACTGAAATGGAGTGAATCAAATCTATGCATGTATGACTGTCAAAACTATCACTGCTAACCCAACTACTATGTATAGTGCTTTAATTAAAAAAAAAAAAGTGCTGGGGTTGTAGCTCAGTGGTAGAGTGCTTGCCTAGCATGTGTGTGGCACTGGGTATGATTCTCAGCACCACATATAAATAAATGAATAAAATAAGGATTTATCAACATCTAAAAAATAAATATATAAAAATATATATATATATTTTAAATCAACTGTCCTATAGAGATGGGCTCTAAATGGGACACATTTCTTATCTTCCAGAGTTAAGGTGTTGGTTGGTGGTGATACTTGGGAAGAAATCAAACAAGGAACAGCAGCCTGTGGGGCCTGCCTTCTGTCTTCACCAGGAGGGCTCACCTGCTGGAGGCGCTGTGGAGTCTGTGGGGGCAGATGGTGGGTGGGGAAGCAACATTTTTAAAGTAAAATTGGGGGGCTGAGGGCATGGAGTATGGTGGTGGAGTACTTGCCTAGCAGGCCTGGGGACCTGTGTTCCAATCCCTAGCCCTGCAGGCAAGACAAAAAAGTACGATTTAAAGATTAAGTATGAACCTCAGTTATAAATTTTCTTGGACTGTAATGGCCTCACAGATCCTTGGAGATTCTCCCTTAAGATGTAAAAATGACTTTATCCACTCATGACAGTTTATTAAAATAGAGTTCCAAATGTCTGTAGGACTTCATTACTTCTTTTTGACACATATCTCATTTCCCCCTCATTGTAACAGGACCTCTAGTTTGAAACAGCAGAGCATTCTTTTTCTTAGTGCCAAATGTCACTAGGATACCTTGTGCAATAGCATCAAGTTGCTCTGAAGAGTGACTCTGCCAGGCAGCAGCGTCTTGGAGCAGCCATAGCAGGCAGATCACAGGGGAGGCGCTGGCAGAGCAATCGCACTCACTCTAGTGGATTAAGCAGTTATTCATTGATTTCAACACACATTTATTGAGCACTCACTAATTTATGGCAGGCCCTGCTCTACGGTGGGAGTGTAATGGCTGAGCAGACCCTCTGCCTTCTTGCAGTTTATATTCCAGGGGGGAATTGGGTAGTTTTAAAAAAGCTGTTACCTAATTCATATTCAGCAAATCTTTTCAAAGTCATCTCTATGTGCCACATCCTAGGGATACAGTGTTGAGCAAGAAAGAGGTTAAGAAGGCATAGTGGCTGGAGGTGGGAAGGAGGTACCTAGGTCAGATTCTGAGTCCTGTTGATTCTTTCTTTCTTTTCTACCTTCCCCTTCCTCACCTCTCCCATCCCCTCCCCTTTCTTCTCTCCCTTACTCTCCCCTCCCCCTCCCTCCCTCCCTCCCTCCCTCCCTCCCTCCCTCCCTTCCTTCCTTCCTTCCTTCCTTCCTTCCTTCCTTCCTTCCTTTCTGCAATGCTGGGGATTGAACCCAGAACCTAGTGATGCTAAGCACATGCTCTGTCTCTGAGCACCACCCATCCCCCTGCTTTCTGAGCCATCATACTTTCACCCATAAAGTGGGAGAAAAGGACACCTGCTCTGTACGTCCACTTGCCCCATCCTGAGAGTAACTAGAGGGTGATGTATATAAAAGTGCTTTTTAGCCTATGCAGAAGCACAGGTAATACAGTATTTGCTGCTAGAGGTGACATAGGGATAAGTGGAGGGACAGGCACCTTAGCTCAGTCCTTGGAGCCTACCCTTCGTGGCTTGGGGTATGATTTGAACTCTGTCACATCTCTGGTTTCCAATAATTCACATAAATTTGTTGTTTATTTGGAATTAAATACACTTATAGAAGATGAGCATATGACTTCCATATTTTAAGCAAGCATGTATTTTGGAAACCCATCTGAGGATTGTTACTCACTTTACCAGAGACTTCACCAGAGACTCACCCCACCCTCTGATGTCAATAGGGTGGGCTGTTGATTGCTAGACTATTTTGTTAATATAGACAAGTTTCCCCTGAAAAGGAAAATAATCTTATCGTGTAATGGTGCCTGAAGAGTTGAGAATGTGTGTAGTTGTGGATTGAGAAGGACCGGAAAAAAGTGTTTTAGTGAGCAGATAATAGAATGCAGTTTAGTTCTGGTACAGGTGCATGGGCTTGAGTTCTTTGGCATTTCGAGTCTATTGATATAACTGCAGTGTTTTTTTTTTCTTTTTAATACAAATCTGAAGATTTCCTCACTTGTACCAGAATGGACAGATCAATGGCTATGAGCCAGTGGTCTTGAATGTGGCGTGGTAGTAAAACTCATAGGCAGAAAATCCCCTTCTTTAGCAGGGATTCTGTTCTTACCCCTTTTTGTATCTAAAAGGATTTTTTCCCCAGAGAAAATTTTAAAAGTGAGTTTTAGACCTAAAAGCTAGATCAAGTAGATAGCAAACACATGTTCACAGGTCTCCTGGGTGAGTAAGTTATATTTTCTAATAAATCAACATTTTATTTAGATGTTTAAAGCTATGGAAGTAATAGCATACTTTTTTGTTGCTATCATTGTTATTCTTTGGCTTATTTTCTGTTTTTAGTTCATTATCAAATCCCCATGGTCAGTGCCACATTTATATGTGCCATTTATATGTTTTGAGGTTTTGACTCCTCCCGCAGAGGACTTTAGTTGGGGTGACAAGCAACCTGCATGGAAAGTTGTTGAGTGTTAAACTCTGTGGTTCTTAGAGTAAATTGCACTAAAAAGAAGAACTAGATCATCCATGGTTAGGGTAGTAATTTTCAGATCATCCCAAACATTTAGATGTGGGTATCAATATAATATTGCGAACTATTTTATTTGGCGAAGTTATTGTTAAAATTATCAACAGGTTTTGTTACCTCATTTCTTTAAAGAGAGGATATTTTAACATTAAAAAAAAAAAGGAAAGATAGAACCTCAGGAAAAAGGTCATTTACAAGTCATTAGTTCAGTCTTGTGAAAATTCCACTACAGTGTCCTTATTTTTTTGTCTGGCCATAGTAGAAACGTGATCACAGAGTGTCATTTGGGAAACATGGGCCTGAAGGAGGCTTCACTAGGTGTTGTCAGGTGGGTTAAGGAACAAGGCTAAACCTCTGGGCTAGACAGGAGGGGGGAGTGAATCCAAGTAGACCATGAGGAAGAACAGGAAATAAAAGGGATAGTTGGGAATGGGAAACCTTAAAACCCAGGCAGAAATTTAGATTTCAGAGTTTCAGAGATCACAGCTATTAGATCGTTTTTTAAGCCTAAGAACATGAAAATTGCTCCACTGGGTGTGATGGTACTGGCCTGGAGTGCCAGCTCCTCATAAGGCTGAGGTGGGAGGATCCCTTAAGTCCATGAATTTAGACCAGCCTGGGTAACAGGGAGACCCTGTCTCCAAAGAAAAAGAGAGGGAGAAACAAAAAATGATCCGGCAGCATGGAGACTTGTGAAGCTTCAGGCAGAAGGGCCCTGTTTTGAGTAGATGAAACTAAGGAGAGTAGATATCAAGATAAGAAAGGACAAATTCAAGAGACAGAGGAAAAAAATAGGACACATAAATAGGGAAGAGTAAAAAAAATACAGCAGAAGTTTCTAGCAGGTGGATAGAAAAATAGTGAAGTATTGACTGAAATTAGGACATTTCTCAAGATAGAATAAAGTATTAAATTTCTGTCATTGTGGCTCATTCTGGGAGTGTGTGATGCCACAGGTGGCACTCTCACGACCCCATCTTTTGTGAGCAAGACACTTTCCTTCCATGATTTCAGATGTTTAGTGAACATTGTGTAATTTGTTCTTGTATCTCCAGTGTTAGGAGAGCTATGGTGGTAGTTAGGAAATCATGGGCTGCAAGAGACGGGATGTGGCCAAGGTCAAGGGGCACTTCAGAGATTGGACTGAAGCAACCGTGCAGTGATCTCCTCTGGAAAATAAGCTTCATTTTCTCTAAGAATAAATATCTCTTTTATTCTTTGTTGTATCCCCAGAATCTCATGCATAACTGGTACCTAAACTTATTTGTTTAGAAAGGAGTGCTAGATCTAGATAGAGTGGAATTTTATACTGTCTAATGAATTATCTTCTATTATTATAACCTCCTAGAGCAGACAAAGATAATTATATCTTAAGACCACAAAATTATTTTAGTAGGCGGGATCATATGCCTTTAAACAAGTTTCAGAATGACCCTAAATGACCTTTACACAAAATTGAGGCAAAATTTTCTTTGTGCTAATATTACTAAGACCTTCTCCATTTTATGATGTAACCAAATTCCACTGGAATGAGCATTAAATTACAACATCACTAGCCTTGTAAACACAAACACAGAATAATGTTTTTGAAATGTGGAACCGGAGTCGTTGCATTCAGAGGCAGTGTGGTATCTGCTCTTACAAAAATGAGGGCCCAGAACTGGCCGATATAGAAATGCAAAATTCCTTGACAAAATACTAGCAAAATGAAAACAGCAGAGTATTAATAGGATTATGAATTACTATCAAGTAGAATTTCTCTCAGAATTGTAAAGTTGATTCAACATATGAAAATCAATTAATGTAATAACACTATCAATAGTTAAAGGCAAACACTGAATGAAAGTCTTGGTAGATGCAGAAAAAGCACTTGACAAAATGTCACACCATTATATGGTTAGAACATTTAATACTGACACTAGGAATAGAAGAAAAAATTTTCAGCCTAATAAAGGGCATCTATTGAAAACCAATAGCTCACACATGCTCCACTGATTGAAAATTTGAAGTTTAAGATCAAGAATAGACAAGGATTTCTACCAGTTGTAATCAGTATTGTACTGAAGGCATTGTGCAATTAGGCAAGAGAAGAAAGGCATTCAGATTAGAAAGAAAGAAATATATTTTCAGATGACATGATTTCACATGTAGAAAATGCAAAGGAATCCACAAAGAAGTGTTAGAGCTAATTAATGAGTTCAGCAAGGTTGTGAGGTACAAGTTAAATATACAAAAATCAATTGTTTCTCTGCACATAGTCAATGAACAGTCAGAAAATGAAATTAAGAAAACAATTCATCATGCCACAGCATAAAAAATAAATAAAATAGGAATAAATTTAACAGAGGTGCAAAATGGATACTCTGAAAACTACAAAACAAAGCTGAAAGTATTGAAAAAAAAAGATCTTAAATAAATGGAAGAAATTACATGTGGATACAGAGATTTCATATTATTAAGATAATAAGATTACATGTTATTAAGATAAGTGCTTCCAAAATTCACCTACAGATTTTGTCCAGTCCTTATTGAGTTCCAGATGGCATTAGCTGATTCTAAAATTCATGTGGAAACTCCACAGATTCAGAATAGCAAAATCAGTCTTGAAAAAGAAGAGCAATGATAGAAGATCCATGCTACTAAAAAGTTATAGTAATTTAGAGAGTGTGGACCCAGCATGAGAAGAGACTTATGGATTGGTGAAATATAGAACTCAGAGACCACAACAAGGATGCCAAGACCAGTCAGTGGGAAAGAACAGTCTTTTCAACAAATGGTGTTGGTCCAACTGGAGATTCCCTGGCTAGAGAATGAAGCTGGACCAGTTCACACCCTTAAAAAAACAAAACAAAAACCTCAAAATGGATCCTAAACCTAAAGGAATAGTTAAGAGCTAACAGATGAGTCCTATCTGTCAGCTAATGAGCATCTGGGTTATTTCTGCTTCTTAGCTATTATAAATAATCCCACACAAGTTATTATTTAGACATGATTGATTTCTCTTCATTATAAACATGAGTGAAGTTGCCTGGGGACAGTAAGGTAACGGCATGTTTAATGTTTCGGGGGCTGCCAGGCTGGGTTTCCACAGCACCTAGACCATTAAACTGTTACAAGAAAATATAGGAGGAGTGAATCTTCAAGACCTTGGGTTAGGCGGTTGCCTTAGATATGACATCAAAAGCACATACAACTGAAGAAAATAGATCAATTTGATTTAGTTAAAAATTAAAAACTTGGGTGCTTCAAAAGATATCATAAAGAAAGAGATAACCTACAGGATGGGAGAAAATAATCTTATAGTTGATAAGGACTTTTAGAAGTGGAGAAGAGAATGGACAAGTAATTTCTCCTAAGAAGACATACCAATAACTAATAAGCACATGAAAAGATGCTCAAAGGCTTCAGTTATCAGAGAAATGCAAATCAAAACCACAGAGATGGAAAATCACCGAGACACTAACAAATATTAAGGAGGATGAAGAGTGAGTGGGGCCCTCAGACACAGCTGGCAGGAACGTAGCGTGGTGCAGACTCTGGGGAACAGCCTGGTAGCTCCTTAAAATGTTAGACATGTGGTTACCTTATTGTCCCTCCAGGAATTTCACTCACAGATTTATAGTGAAGAGAAAACATGACTATAAAACAGCAGGTACAGGATTATGTATAATTAGCCAAGAAGTCGAAACAACCCAATGTCCATCTGCTAATGAGCAAAAAAGAAGTTGTGGTATATCCATACAGAGGATTACTCAGTTATACAGAGGGATGGCCACTGACTCATGTTAGGGGGGCAAACCTCCAAGACACCCTGCTGAGGGAAAGAAGCCAGTCAAAGAAGCTTGTATAAGACCTTGGGTTCAGAGTGCCTCACTTAAAAAAAAAAAAAAAAAAAATCATCAGAACACCAAAAATGCCTGGTTCCTTTTGCTGTTGTTAGCAATAGCTAGCTATAAAGGTAAATGTTTCAGGTCTTTATTTCCTTATTTGAATTGGTTTTTATGGGCTCCTATGTAGTTTAAGAACATATTGATAAATCCAGCTCTGTTTAAGTATAATTTTAAATTTAAACTAAAGCATTTTAGATTAGTTATAGTTGGTCTCTAATTTGAGGAGAAAGTACTTTACGTTTTAGGTCGTTGCTGGGTTTTTGTTTAATGTGGTACTAAATTTGAAAGACAAATTATTGGCAAAGATGATCTTTAAAATCTTTGTTTTTCTATTGCAAATACAGACTAGCGATGGTGGAAATCTTGTCCATAAATGTTAATCCTAGTATTTTTTTGTTTGTTTTTAGTATTATGTGCCAAGAACCTTGCAAAGAAAGACTTCTTCAGTAAGTAAACACCCATTTTTGCTCTTATAATATCATGCATTTCTGAAATTTTAACCTTTATAAAAAACACTGGGTGTATTCTCCTAAAAGCCTTGGAATAAAAATACATGGTTTGAGAAATTTGGTTTCCCAGTCAACTACCACGCAGGGGCTCCCTTGCTCAAAAACACAGAATTTTAAAATCATACCAGAAAAACTGCATGTCATACCTGGGCTCTCTGCCTCCTTATTTAGAGGGTTTTGCTTTCTGTTGAACAAAGTGTTTTCTTCCCAAGAATAAATGAGACATTTTCCTGTAAAATAATTGGCTTGAGTAGAATTATTAATCCAGTTTTCTAAATTAAATCACGTTTTTAAAGTCCCATAATTCAAAGCATTGTAAAAAATAGAGAGTCCTAAAGGAAGAAATCACTCCTTAATGTAAGAAATTCACCTACTATCAAGTAGATGCCTGCAGTGTTAAATTCTTCACACTCTGATCCTCCTAAGATCACAGCTCAGCTCTTAAGTGGTATTATTCACACTTTAGAGATGAATCTTAGACTCAAAGGCTTTATCCAAGTATCTGGGAAGCTCCAAAGCCGTGGCTCACTTCCAGGTCTATCTCCAGAACCCTCACACTTCACCACCTGTCTGATCCCATAAACCTGTCTGATTCATACGCTGATTTTTAGGGACTTAACCAAATTAAAGTAGGTAAGACATTCCATAGGTAAGACAGACTGAGATTTCTGGGTACTACTATTTTTAGAAAGCATAAATACAATGAACTACAGATACCTTTCCCTCCATTTAATTAACTCCCCTTAGTGGTCAGCAGAGATGGAAATTTATTTGAATTTAAACCCATTTTTATAGTTTTCTGTCCTCTAAACATCAGAGAATGAAAGCACACAGGGTCTCTCTCTCAGAAAGCTAAATAGCAATCATTTACTTTGCCAGTTGAAACTAATCTTAGATCAGAGAATAAAGTCCCAGGACAATCTTCTGCCCTGCTAACTGACCTTGTAGCTCCCTCTAGCCTGAAAGAGGTGTCTGTGACTCTTCTCATCCCGGTGTGGCTGTCCTCTCTCCTCTAGGACTCCCTGACCCCTTTGCTAAGATTGTTGTGGATGGCTCTGGGCAGTGCCACTCAACCGACACTGTGAAAAACACATTGGACCCAAAGTGGAACCAGCACTATGATCTGTGAGTTGGAGGCCTGTGAGCCACTTAGGGAAAGCAGGGAGTGGGTGTCTCCATGGAAGAGGAGGGTTTAGGGAAGAATGTTGGTGTGTGGGGGTGGGGGAGTTGCTAACTTGTGAATGATAACAAGTAAATGGTGAAACAAATACATATCACCAAATTTTACACTTTTAGTACTTGGGAGGTCTTTCACTTTGTGTTTGCAGAGATTTTGATGGTTTCTTACTGTAATGATGATCCTCAGACTTTTCAATCTCCTGGTCATTTTAGCAGGAAAGAGCATGTTTTTCAGTGAAACCCTAAATCTAGTTGTAGTTTTTAACCTAAAAAAAAAATGCATTATTAGGATCACACAGTTCTGTTGATTTTAAAAACATTTTGCTTTCTTAATACAGAGAAATTTTCTGCAGAATAAATTTTAGTTTTTGCATAATCCAACGTATATAAGCCCATGATCAAACATATATAAGCAGACAATTTTGTATATTCACTCAAGAATGGAATTGCACTTTGAAGATCACTATTTTATATGTACCTGTGTTTGCGTTTTCATTAAAGTGGCCGACCACCGAGGTACACACCTATAATCTTAGAGACTTGGGAGGATGAGGCAGGAGGATCATGAGTTCAAAGGCAGCCTCAGCAATTATTGAAGCCCTAAGCAACTCAGTGAAAATCTGTCTCTAAATAAAATATGAAAAAGGGCTTGGGGGTATGGTTTAGTGGTTAAGCGCCCCTGGGTTCAATCCCTAGTACCCAAAAGAAACTTTCATCAAAGTAATACTGATTTTTTTTTTTTAATTAGCAAATTGTACTGTGTATATTTGGGTCAGATTTTTAGTAGTAGTTATATCCTAAAGTTTAGTTTCAGTTACTTGAAGGATCCAGAAATTACTTGGAAAGTGATTGTCACCTCTTGTCCTGAAAGTTGGTCTCTATAGTTGACTCACACTGAGAATGAGAGGGACTTTCATGTCTTAGTTTACTTTTTGTATACTTTTGGTGGTTTATAAGGAGTGCCTTGTTACGAACTAGTTTTATTTGTTATGCCCAATTGGTGAGTACCTTTGAACATGTCACTGTCCTATGGAAGTATTAGAATACAGTGAACCTCTTTTATAGCATTATAGGAACATAGGGTGATCTATACCTGCTTCTCGAATAACTGGGCATGACCTTTCCCTCCACCTTCTTATAGTTAGTAGTGGGTATATTTATCGAATATCTGTCACATGCAGGCTATAGAGTCAGCTTTATTTTATAAGAATCCTTAAATCACATAAAATTTTAATGATATTATCATAATTCAGAAATACAATTAAAACAAGTTTGCATTTTCTTTTCAGATACGTTGGGAAAACAGATTCTATAACCATCAGCGTATGGAACCACAAGAAAATTCACAAGAAACAGGGAGCTGGCTTCCTGGGTTGCGTGCGGCTGCTCTCCAATGCCATCAGCAGATTAAAAGATACTGGCTGTAAGAACCAAATGCTCTTCTGCCTCTTATTGCAACTGAAGAAAGCTTAGGAGGCATCTTTTTTTTTTTTTTTGAATGCTGAATACAGAATTCCTGCCTCCCCCTAGTTAACGTTCCTTGGGTTAAGTTTTGAATTGTTTGTTTGCAGACCAGCGTTTGGATCTATGCAAACTAAATCCCTCAGATACTGATGCAGTTCGTGGCCAAATAGTGGGTAAGAACTTTCTCGTCTGTATAAAGGGATGCTCTTACAGAACATAACACTCAGCTAGTCCTCAGAGGAGCACATGTAGGCATTGACGTACTTCTAAGGACAGACCATATATGGGCCATCTCTGAAAGGTTGTATCGTGTGTGGTGTTGTTTATTTTATCAAACTGCCTTCATCCTATTGTTTACACATGTACAGAAAGATTTGGAGTTATAATTTTAAATGTAATTCTGATCATTACAATAGTGGATAATTAATATGTCATTGCATAATTCAAGGATTGAGAATGGTGGCCACATATGCAAGAACTGGGACCATAGTTTCTTCGAGAAGCCTCCCCCTTATATGTAAAAATCAAAGAGGATTTGTGATGAATTTCATATATAATGTAAATTATAAAGTCAAGGATCAGATTATGTGGAGAGAAAGATTTAAATGTGCTAATGCTACAGTGTTGACTCTTGGCATTCTGTAGGAAGTGATTTATCTCTTAAGAAGCTTATTCTATTACATACCCTATTTTTATCATTATTTTAGGTAAGGCTGGTGTTGACTGTTTGCATTTGCAAGGAATCAAAGAAAATGGTCTCACAGCAGCAGAGTGACTTTATGACTCCTGTCTTTTGAATTTTGTCTTAGGTAGACTTGAGCCAAGTCTAATGAACAGTGCATACACGTTCCAAACATGATTATAATGAAAAAGTTCTCACTTAACTGCTTTTCCATTTGCAATTTTTTCCTTTATTTGGGGGAGGGATGTGCCAGGGGGAAACAACTGAAAACGACTTCATAAATGTTGTGTTGTTCATAGTAAAGCAAAAGTGTAAATACTGAGGTCCAAATTTTGCAAATAATGAAAGCGCGTTGTCCTTATTAAACATGAGTCATAATTCCCTTAATGGATAAAGTGCATTAAAGGAACTGAATTTTGCGTTGTTACTTTATGGAGAACTTAAGAACCCCATCACCTTTTCTGCTGTACATTTTCAGGGACTGTCCAGATGGCATGTGGTGTATGCAGCTACTAGAGTAAAATCTGGCATATTGAAAGCACAGGGCTCTGTGTGTGTGTGTGTGTGTGTGTGTGTGTGTGTGTGTGTGTGTGTGTATACACATGCCTTGTTTTTTTTTTTTTTTGCTATGGTACCTAAATTATAAAGTTGCAATGGCTCTTTGTACTACCGTTGTATAAAACACCACTGGTTTTAATGAAGGCCGTTCTTCTCTGTTTTAGTCAGTTTACAGACACGAGACAGAATAGGCACTGGAGGGTCGGTGGTGGACTGCAGAGGACTATTAGAAAATGAAGGGTACGTATGACCGCGGTGTCACCAGCCAAGCTCTCTGCTCCCATAGGCTGTCAGCCTGCAGGAAGGGAACCTTCCTCTTTTACTTCACTGTGCTAGACACAGCTTTTGGGATAAAACTATGATCCAACTGACTTGTTTCTGGAGTTGTGCCCCGAAAACTCAGGATCCAAGTTGGGAGCCTCTGTCTGGCCAAAGAAGGGACAGTTTGAGCATCAATAAGAATTATAACTACGATGAATCAAAACATATCAAATCTATTAAAGATTCGTGAGTTCACACTTGACACTAAGGGGGAACCTAAAACACACACACACACACAAAAAAAAAAAAACCACCCAAAATATTTAAAAACTCATTAGTCACTGTCACAATTTTCCTATCCCCTGTCAATTAACAGACATAGGCAACAATCCTCAGTAGTTTCTGACAATATCACAAAGGAGAGATGATCTCACATTAACATAATTCTTGGAAACACAGGGGACAGGGAATATGTCACTCTGCCCTGAGGAAATGCAATAAGCAAATCCAGAGTGGACATTCTGTAGGGCAGACAGCCCAAGGTCTTCAGATATCCTGCAAGAAAAAAGGAGGGAAGGAGAACCTATAAATTAATGATAAAAAGAGACATAGAGACATTGGTACTAAATGCAGCATGAGGACTTTGGATCCTGATTTGAGACAATTGAAGAAATTTGAATGCGGGTGTTTGATTTTTTTTCAAAATTAACGTGTAATCATGATAATGGAAAAAGTCCTTACCTTTGAGAGGTGTATGCGGAAATATTTAAGGATGAAATGATAAAACATTAGAGGGGAGGAATCAGAGAGCATCCCAGAGATGGCTGTTGTCACTGGTTGATGGACATGGAATTGGGGGGAAGGGGGGAGAGGGGACTCATAGTTCTAGTCTCTCAATTTGTGTATATATTTGAAATTTTTCAATATAAGAGGTTTTTTTTTCTCAAGTACTTATAAGGGGAAAATAGCCTCTTAAGGTAAATTGTCTTCAAAATTGCCCAGGGGGTAAAAATTTATATTTAAAAAGCACTTAGAATCATTGCAGTATTTTATGTAACCAGGAATTCCATTAGAGAATAAAATAATAAGCGAAATGGAGGATTTAGATTTGATTTTAAACCCAGAAAAATGCAATCTCATTCCACAGGCTCCTTATAGTGCAAAGTAGTTTTTTTCCCCCATCATTCAGCTCTACCATAAGCTGCACTGTATGGGTGGCCCTGGTGGCACTTTCAATGTGGCTCCTTTTGGCCTCCTGTTCTTTTGAAAGAGTCTGCCCTGCTTAATTAGGACATGATGGAGTGTGTAAAACTCAGCACTCGGGGTGCTCTCTCTCAATTATTAAAAGAAAGGAGAACCCACACGTGTGACAGTATTGGGTGGAATTTGAAGGCCCAACTCTCGTGACACTGCCACAGGGTTCCCACACCTGTTGTGCCTTTCTTCCTTCCAGAACCGTGTATGAAGACTCGGGACCCGGGAGGCCGCTCAGCTGCTTCATGGAGGAACCAGCCCCTTATTCGGATGGTACTGGTGCTGCCGCAGGTGGAGGGAACTGCAGGTTTGCAGAGTCCCCAAGTCAAGATCAAAGGCTTCAGGCACAACGACTTAGAAATCCAGAAGTCCGAGGTTCACTACAGACGCCCCAGAACCGTCCACATGGCCACCAGTCACCAGAACTGCCTGAAGGCTATGGTGAGAGGACACTGCCACATCCCTCGTATTGAGTTCCTGCGGGAGCTCTGCTTTTGCAAGTGTTAACGTGGCTATGCCACTCGGTGGCTGTGGCCGTGTAAAGACCTCTGGGAAAGAGGTATGAGTATGGCTGACAGGGAGTTCTCAGTAGTCGCTCTGGTCTCTCAGTTTAGAAACTGGAAATTTTAGGCACATTAATGCCAAAGAGAACCCAGGCATTGTGTAAATAGATGAGGAATCAGCTGTGATCTGTGACTGGAGCATGGGAAGGACAGCAGGGGATCAAGGGCAAGAAGAAGGGATCCCTTGACCACCCCATGAAGAGGACAAACATGAAGGGGGATGTAGTTTAGGCTTGGCAGATTTTCCAGAAGCGAGATTATCCAGAACCTAAACCACTTGCTTAACAAAAACCAGCTTGAAAGCGAGAGCGCCTCATCCTGTGCAGCACACAGAGAAAAATGAAAGTGAAAGGTCATTCTCAAGGTGGCAGAGAAGTGGCAGATGTGCATAAAGGCCTGTCCTCCAACTGATGGCTCAGCAAGAGGAGTAAGACCCGCCCAGATGTTGAGACAGGGCTGTGTCCTTTCAGGTCCTTTCCCAGTAAAGTTAAAGAATGGTGAAAGGAAGTGTAGAATTGCTGTGAACGGACTAGAGGACAGAGTGACCACTCCGTGGAGTTGGACTTTTCTAATTCTATCCCCTAATTTCTTATGCAGAACAGAGAACGACAGTGCAAGGACAAGTTTACTTTTTGCACACACAGACTGGAGTTAGCACATGGCATGACCCCCGGATACCCAGGTAGGTTTGCTAAAATGCACATCCTCCAAGCTGGTCTTCCAGCGGTTGCCGTGCATAGCCAGTCTCCTTCCAGATGGGTTGCTATCAGTTTAAACTAAAAATAGGGATGAGTGAAATGAGATCTCCTTCAATAAGTTGGGTGTGGAGTGAATGGGATGTATTCGAAATGAGGTTAACTTGAGTTAGTGATTGTCGAAGTGGGCTCATTGGCGATTTCATTATGGGCCCTCTCAACTTTCTTATATGCTTAAAATGTTCTACAATAAGTTGAAGAAGAAATATAAAGACTCTCTTACCCCTTTTCTCTTCTGCTTTATTATTCCTCTTGCTTATTCCCTGAGGGCCCATTTGGGGGAGATGAAGCTTTTCTGTATGAATCCCTTCTACCAGGCCATACAGCTGAGCCTAAGTCTGAGCTCCTTTCCCCAACATGCTCCACAACAGAGTTGAGTTTCTTTTTTAAAATAGCATTACTACCTAATAAGATTTTTTGGTAATGTTTATTTCCTTTTTATGCATAATTTGTTTCACCTGAGAATAAGCTTCCTGTCTTTGATTTTCCAAGTCTTTGTTGATTTTATGATTCAGTATCTATAATTACAATGGAAATATTACCTGCAAATGAATGAGGTTTCTCTCCAGTACTCGCTGTAGGAAATGATAGGCTTTTGTGGTAATTACAAAAGCATCTCTATCAGAAATGCTGTGCCCCCTGCCCCCCATCTTCTGTGGCTTGTATTGAGGTGATTCATCAAGAGCCTAGAAGGGAGACCACTTGCTTAACAAAAACAGCTTGAAAGCAAAACTACTGGTCCCATGCAGCTGTTCAGAATTTCGAGTTTTCCAGTGCACATTGTACTTGACCTTGAAACCCCCCCCTCCCCCCCAGCCCTCTGGGAGCCTTTCTGTGAAGAAACCTTTCTGACTAGGAGCATTTGATTCAGCTTGTGAATGCGGTAGCTTTGTGACAGCTCTCAGATCCCCCTGACTGTGCTGGTCTCTCTAAGAAGTGGTGTTCCTGGGGTAGACCTGGTCTTCCTTCTCTGAACTCAGTTGGATAAACCTCCCTGTTTCTTCCATTTTGGTAGAGACCTTAACAGTGTGAATTGTGATGAACTCGGACCACTGCCACCAGGTTGGGAAGTCAGAAGTACAGTTTCTGGGAGGATATATTTTGT
This sequence comes from Ictidomys tridecemlineatus, assembly GCF_052094955.1. Lineage (NCBI taxonomy): Eukaryota > Metazoa > Chordata > Mammalia > Rodentia > Sciuridae > Ictidomys > Ictidomys tridecemlineatus. The sequence continues at coordinate 110,202,170 of NC_135486.1, read as the reverse complement.
AGATCATAATAACCGAACAACCCAGTTTACAGATCCAAGGTTACACCACATCATGAAGTAAGACTTTCTAAAAAATCTTTGTTGACCTCTTCATTTACAACTGAATGTTTTCTTCCATTCACACTTTTCTTGATTTATTTACTGCATTGTTTGTTGGACAATAACCATGAGCAAAATAGGGTAAAATATTTGATGAACAACTGCATAATTTTAAATTCTTAAATTAGCATGGACACTACTGAGGCCATATTTTGTTGCTGCTCTTTTTCTATATGCAATCTGAATAAAAGTCACCAGGATGACAATACTGGCAGCTTCGTTAACAAAGCTTCAGCACGAGGTGCTCTAATGGCAGGCCTGGCCCAGAGAATGAAGAGTAGAGAAATGAGTTTGGGGTTGACCTTGTGTTCTACATTCAGTGTTACAGATTTGTGATGTCCTCAGGACAAAACATCACACTTTGCTCTCCTAAGTGGCAGCTGACACTAATGGCAGAACTTGAACAAGGCAGATGCCACTTTGTCACTCCATGGGTCCTACTGCTTTGATTTTACTGATACTTTGCCCTTAACGAGCAGGTTTCAGAATCCCTAGGCAGTTGAAAGAAGGGATGCTTAGCATTGGATTTCACTGAGTTGTTTGCTCTTGTATGTGTGGCCGCCCTCCGGGATTATCTCCTTTAAATAAAAATTCCCATCAACTCGGTTTCATTCTGACTACTGAGGTGCCGCTAGCTGTGTGCTGTCTCATCATTATGTAGTTGATGCAAGATAAACGAGAGCAATTTCTATTTCTATTTGTAGTAACAATGTGCAAGATAAACAATTGCTTGGAATTGGGGAATCTCTTTTATTGTGCCCTAGACCTATATTGAGGTGGATGGTGGCCACCAGCAGTTGTTGCACATCTTAGTACCTTGTTATGTCACCAGAGAAAAGAACTCTACCTGAAGTTGCGTAACAAGTTCTTCTTGGTCCCTGCCACATACGGGGGGCCTTGCTTGCAACTCCTGGCCTTTGCTTGTGGTGTGACTCGTCTCATTTTCTTCTCCTCTAGTCACCAGTGCCAACTAAAGGAGCCCAGCCAGCCACTGCCGCTGCCCAGTGAAGGCTCTGTGGAGGATGAGGAGCTTCCTGCCCAGAGATACGAAAGAGACCTAGTCCAGAAACTCAAAGTCCTCAGACACGAGCTGTCACTGCAGCAACCCCAGGCTGGCCATTGTCGCATTGAAGTTTCTAGAGAAGAAATATTTGAGGTACAGAATTCATCAGGTGTAGATGGTCAGCCTTGGGGATAAGCAGGGTGATGTGGGCTCCTTGGTTTTAAGTGAACTGACCTGTGGGCGGTTTTCCCTCTTGAGTGAGCTCTGCTTTCTGGTTAGTATTTCAGGTATCGATTCTGTTGCTTGGTGAAATTCAGGGCTTCTCAGGACCAAGGCCTACGTGGAGAGAGGGACTATATTTCCTCAGATGCTAACAGTTGAAAAGCTCGGTAGCTGGCCTCTGGGGTGAAAGCCTAGAAATAGGTGCAGAAGCTAGCCCTCCGCTGCCTAGGGGCGCCTCTCTGTGTTGTGCAGATCACATGCTCTCAGTCTATTTTCCTCTTACCCAGCTGCTCTGACCCCTGCTGCTTGTATGGGGCTCCATCTAAGAGCATTTCCTTCTCAGAGAAGTTTGGTGGCCGGGGGTCTCCCTGTCATTTCCTCTGGTCACAGGAAGATCAGACAGTTCCTGGGAAGGACATCATCAGAGTCCCTAAAGAGACAGGACCCTTTTCTCAGGAAAGAGGATCATGAGGCCAAAGCTCACCTGGCTTTAGGTCATCTCTCAAAACAGTAGGGACAGTGGCCCAAAATGACCAAATGAGACCATTCAAGAAGTGCACATAGCTCCTCTCTGGGCTCTGGCAGCTGAGGGAGTCCCTGGAGTGTGAGACCCACCACTGTGGGGGGCGTGCACCTTGCCCTGGGGGAGAGCATGGCAGGAGAAGGCCAGTGTGGGCGGGACACTGGTGCAGCGGTGCTGGAAGAGTTGGGGGACTGCAGCGACCTCCTGCCCACCGAGCCACCGGCAGTGATTGCCTGGAGTGGGAAAGACCTGAATCACTACTTCTAGCTGCTGCTCACTGGCACCCCTGTGCCTCCTGGGATGGGTAGAGTTTGAACAGCGCTGCACTCAAGGCATGAAGAGATTCTAAATGCCCCTTCACCAAGAGTCGGTGCCAATAGCTAGCCACTTGCAGTCTGCGAGCCGAGTGTGAGGGACCACGACGCTGTGACCTCACAGGGTCTGTGCTGCGGGCAAGCTGCTTTTTGTCTTACTTAAACCCTTTCTACCTTTTTCACTCTGGGAAATCACATGTGATTTTTCACTTAAAACAGGCCCAGAATTCTTGGAACATACAGACTCAGTGACATCTTCATTTGGGTTAAAGTACATAAATTTTTATAGGGCACATTAAAATTAATTTATGTAGAGACAAATCAGCCCTAATGAGGACATTTGTCCTTAAATTCTTAGTGATTATGCTGACCACACATTTAGGTGTTCCCTGGACTGTGTGTGTTTGCTGTTTCTGGAGGGAGAAGCTGTGGCAGAGGAGATGGAATGTGCTAGACAGAGGCGGGGCCCTGCCGTAGCAACCAGAGGAGACTCGGGGGTCAATGGCTGCTTCGTTAACCATGACCTCTGGTCTTTTAGTACCTTTAGGAATCAAGAAAGAAAAAAATAGTAAACCAAAAATAAAAAATTAAAAAAAAAAAGCAGAGCCTTTCTTTCTCAATCTGCCATATTGGTGATACCTAGGAGTCCTATCGTCAGATCATGAAGATGCGCCCTAAGGACCTGAAGAAGCGACTCATGGTGAAGTTCCGTGGGGAGGAGGGCTTGGACTACGGTGGAGTGGCGCGGTGAGTGGCTATCGGTGTGACTGCAGCCCTAGCTACAGAGAGGGTGGCATGCCACTACTCAGTGCCTGGGCAGGTCCCTGGGGCTTCCCCTGCTGGCCACAGCTGGCTGTCTGCGAAAGGCATCAGAGCACAGGTCACTTCAGTAGAGCTAGAATTAAACTCGCCCTCTTCAGCTCAGGTGTCTGAATCTGAGCAGGGGGGCGTGTCCGTTGCATTTGTATCATAGGACTTTTGTAAAATACAATTTGGGTGAAAATAATTCAAGCAAATCATTAAACACACACACACACACACACATACACACACATACACACACAGAACAGGATAAAAGAGCAAAAATCCACTTCCTGTCCAACCTCTCGTCTCACCTTGGAGACACCTGCTTCACTCTTGGCTTTTTAAACTGATTCTTCTAACAGGCATCTTCGTATCACTTGGTGGACCAAGTTCAGACTGTTATGCTCTGTGCCCAGAGGCACAGTCCCTTCCTTGGTGGCAAGGGCTTCATTGCGTGCTCTCACCTCCCAGTTTAGTAGCATCGATCTTTCTAGTCTGCCATGATCTGTCCTGGGCACTGTATGTAATGGGCTCACACCTTTGTTTTTTGGATCATCACTTAGAAACACTCTCTTTTGGCCTCTCATTTTCACTTCCCTCAGCCTTCCCTCTCCCTTAAATTCTGTCATCTGTGTGTTACATTTCTATCGTCCATGTTCAAATTTACATTCTTTCTTTAATCAAAAATTTAGTTTCTTGTTCTTATCTGCATAGTAATTATAAGGGTTAAAATCAATTCTGTTAATATTATGATAATCTAACTATTGTTCACCAAGGGGTTAAACAGTCTTCTATAATTCATCTTCTTAAACAGATTTTAATTTTTCAAAGAATTTCTGCTTTTTAAGGCTTTATTTGTCTTTATTACCCCTTTAAATTTAAAAATCCTTCAGGGGATGGGCACAATGGCACATGCCTGTAATCCAAGTAGGAGGCTGAGACAGGAGGATCACACGTTTGAGGCCAGACTAGGCATTTAGTAAGACCTTGTCTCAAAATAAAAAATAAAAAGGATTGGGGGTGTGGCTCAGTGATGGAACACCACTATGTTCAATGACCAGTCCCCTGCCCCGCCTGAAAAACATCTCAGGACAGTGTCACACGTTGTGTCCTTTGACATCCTCCTTCCCTTCTCTTCCCTGCCCTTGTCTGTCCGAGAGGTCTCTGTGCTGTCTGTCAGTGATGCACCAGGCCTCCTTCTGCCCAGTCATTGGGATGACCACTCATCTGCCATGGTTTGAGGTTTCCTCCCTCAGCTCAGTCCCTGTATCACTGCCACCACCTGAGGGCACATTGTGTGATGTCTCTTGCCTGCAGCTCCCAGCAGACATGACCTGCACTCAGCAAGGGGTGTCAGCCTGCAGCCCCCATTCCTAGAGCAGCTGCTGACGCTAGCACGCTCACCTTTCCATCAGTGCCTGCTGCAGGAATGGCTGCACCTCTCTTTAGGTTTCTCTCCTCCAGTTTCTTGCTTCAGTCCTTCGGAATTGCCCGTTACCTGGATATTGGCTCCTAGCCTGATCCTCTGTGTGTCTCATCTTTTTTCTTTCCCGTGTCTTTCTCCCACCCACCCCCTTTTCTGGAAGATTTCTTTAACTTATCTTCCAGTGCTTCAAAAAATTTTGTCTTGATTTTTAAAATCACCACAGCATAATCGTCTATTGAACTCCATGGTGATCAAATAGAAAACAAAAGAATGAAGCTAGTATACGTCACATGATTGCATCTTCTCCTGGGAGCTCCCCGTGATTTGTATGCCGCTGTAGGAACTGTATCTGCTCGCCAGCCAGCAGAGACTGGCCTCCTCCCGCGTGCTGGGTACTAGAGACGCAGCAGAGCAAACCAGGCCTCCTCTGCACTTGCGCACTCCTCCCTCACGCATTAGTTAAAGAATTATGCCTGTGAATATAAACCCACAACTGGCCAGGCTGGGGGGGAAGCTGGGTGGGAGAGCTTCATGCCTCTGCCATGTTTTGGTCTGACCATTTTTTAATCTTTTCCCAATTTTCTTGCACAGATGATTTTTTTATTTGTGCTTATTCCTTCCTATTCTGTCTCATTTCTGTCTTTTCTGTTTGGAAGAGTAAGAAATGCCAGAATAAAATTGGGGGCTGGTGTCTTAATGAGGCTTATCTGAGAGTTTTGAAGGAAAGGATAAATGGCTAGGACCGGCTGCAGACCTGCAACGGTGTCTGTGCCCCCCAGCCCCCATTCCTGGGTGCAGAGTGACCCAACCACACAGCTTCTATCTAAAGTGCTTTGTTTGACTGGTTTTGATTTTGGTTTTTATTTTAAACAATAAAATAATTCCAACATTAAAGAAATTCAGCAAAGAATCTAACTCATATATCCCATCCAGATTTAAAACTCTTAAAATTTTAAAGATTTTAAAATATATAACTAGTTTTATAAGGAACCAAAGTGATAGATGTTTGTCGTTTAAAAAATAAATAAATAAAAAGAAGAAAGAAAAGAAAAAGAATTGAACAGAAAATTGCAAAGGGAAAACATCATTTTTTTTTTTTTTTTTTGTACTGGGGATTGAACTCAGGCGTGCTTAACCACTGAGCCACATCCCCAGCCCCCTTTTTTATATTTTATTTGGAGACAGAGTCTTGTTTAGTTGCTTAGAGCCTCACTAAGTTGCTGAGGTTGGCCTCTGGAGCTGCTGGGATTATAGGTGCGCACCACTGTACCCCGCAAAAGTCATTCTTGAACAACTCCTCTCCTATTTCCCTAGACTTTGAAATGTTTCCCCCTCTGTGAAACATTTTACTGTGGAACATTTAAAAACTAGAAATAAGTAGAAGAAAATGACTCTGATTCTTAATACTGGGGTGAACTATTGATAAAGTAGAGTCATGCTACTTTTATGGCATTTTTATCAGCTATCATCACATCATGAATGTCATCACCTGAGAGTTTGGTCTTTGCAGAGTTTTAGAGAGAACTTTAGCTTAGAGGCAGGAAAGATGACAAGTGCACTGCCGAGAATGCTATCCTCTTATGGGGACTCTAATTCTAACCTGATCAGATGCAGCTGTGTCAGAGTTTTGATCACTTGGTGATGATGGGTTGCCTCAGGGCGCTCTCCTGGGTGCTTTTCTGGGTACTGTGAACTTTACTAGGCTCCTGGCCTGGTCCTCAGAGCAAGTGTCCTTTCCCACTTCATGTTACCCTCTGGGCTTCCTGGGGCACAGTGAATGAATCCTTAGGATAAGATCCGAAACCAGAAATGGTAGCACCTTTGAGATGTGTTGTTGTCATTCCTAGGGAGTGGCTTTATTTGTTGTGCCATGAAATGTTGAATCCATATTATGGACTCTTCCAGTATTCGACGGATAATATTTACATGTTGCAAATCAACCCAGATTCTTCAATCAACCCTGTAAGTATCTGTGAGTAGAGGTCGGGCGTGTCACTGGAGGATTTTTAAGATGTATTTTCAGTTTCAATCTCTGTCCATGGTTTACTCATGATATAGGCTTAAAGACTAAAATAAATAAAACATGGAAAAATAGAGTGAGGACTGAGTTACAAAGGGTGATTCCCATCCTGGGTTTTTAGCCTGGGGTCATCAGCATGTTGTTTTTGAGGAGAATACAGTGAAATCCAGCTGTTCTAAAAGCAGAACATTTTATTGCCATTTGAGGGATCTCTGATTTGATGACCATGTTGGTTGAAGGTGACCTTCTGAGAAGTGGTTTAGGACACTCTTAGAGTTGGAGAGCTCCAAGCTTGGACCATGGGCCATATTTGCTACATGGGCACTATCACAAGGCCCCTGAGGGGAAGCCAGGGACCAGTTCTACTTGAGCATTCAGATGTGAAAGAACCTTTAACCAGCGTGGAAGTGTCGACTAATTTTCTGAGATAATTTTAATTCAAGCCTGAAAGTAGAATTGTGAGGTTGCCTAGTTAAAAACCAGCACAGCTTTGGTTTTGGAAAGATTCCTTTTTCTCTTGGCCATTTGTACTTATTTTCCTCCGTGTCCACATCCCCCGCCACCCTCTGAGGATTTTTTTCTTTGCTTTTTGTGTGGGGAGGGGTAGTGGGGGAGGGAGGAAAGTCACTCTTGGCTCTTCCTTTCTTTTGAGCAGATACAAGGGAAGGGGGGGCAGGGTGGCTTCCTGGGCCAGTAGGTGCACAAGGCCACTGTACTTGGCTTGCTTCTCTGCTGTCACCATGGTGACATTCTCAATTTCGGAAGAAGGGTCTTGCCTGTTCCTCTTGCACCAGCCCTGCAATTAGGCAGCAGCTCTGAGGACGGGTGCTAGACTTGAACATATAAATGTCCTGCTCATGTGTATGAAAGACATGCTCTGAATTTCAGCGACAAGCAGCCTTTATTCTATTTGGCCACGAGTATAAGCTGGGGGCAGTGGAGTCAGTGCTTAGGGTCTGTGGGACTGTCTCCCAAGAAGTTTGGAGAAAGCAGGAGGTGCCCATGTTGTCGGATCATCTTCCTAATAAACTCGTGTTCTCTGCTGCCCCCTGCAGGACCATCTGTCTTATTTCCACTTTGTGGGTCGGATCATGGGTCTGGCTGTGTTCCATGGACACTACATAAATGGGGGTTTCACAGTTCCCTTCTACAAGCAGCTTCTGGGGAAACCCATCCAGCTCTCTGACCTGGAGTCAGTGGACCCAGAACTGCACAAGAGCTTGGTGTGGATTCTGTAAGTGTCTGCTCACTGCTGAGCTAACTGGAAGTTCATACCTAGTCCCTGTGAGGGTGTGCTGCTGTGTCTGGGTGTGGGCATGCACACGTGTGTTTCAGGGATGGGGATGAGACTGAGGAAGAGAAGGAAAGAAGTCTCTGTATACAGCCAGAAATAACAGTAGATTAACAAGAACACTGACTGACTTTCCTTGTGAGGCTTGGTCAGTTTCTCTTCATGTGCTAGTTTCTCATTGTTCCCTTGAATTACTAAGTCTAATTAAAAATGTCAATAGCCATTCCTTGCCGTGTGTGTGTGTGTGTGTGTGTGTGTGTGTGTGTGTGTAAAAGAGACCAAGACCCCACAGTGTCTCCAGTTAATATGCAGAGGTCCTCAGAAAGTATCAAAACAAAATGAACACTTAGTCCCCACTGCTTTAGAATTATCCTAAACACTCTTTAGAGTGGTGGGCACAGGAACAAAGTGACCAGTAGGCGTGGCAGGTCCCTGTGAAAGACCCAAGCCCTGGCATGGCAAGAGAGCTGCTGTGTGGAATGGCATTGAGTCTTGGCCACCTTCTGTCTTCATAGGCTGCACCTCACAAGGGGCATGGGGGAGTCGAGAGCATCCTGTGGGGACCCCTCACTCTGCCTGTGTGTCAAGCAGTCGGGTGGATTAAAGAGCCAGTTTGCATTTTCAAGTGCTTTTTTTGCTAGAATGGATTCCCGTGTGGCTTCCTGGGTGACCTCCCTTAGACTGGGCCCCTCTTCACAATCTCTCCCTTGTCCTCCCAGACTCATTACAAAGCAGTTGGGACACAGGTCTCATAAAATCATAGAGCAAGCCACCACCCTCTTAGTCAAAGATGAGGACCCTGGCACTGGAGCTGTGGCTTCCAGCTCTTTCCAATGCTAGTGTTCCCCACGACTCCACAGGGCCGCGTGTCCACCAGCTGTCTTTCTGCCACCTCTGTCTTCGGTGCTCCCCTCTTTGCCGCAGGGTGGCAAAGGTCTCGCTGACACTGGCCTCGTATCCCCTTTTGACAGAGAGAACGACATCACCCCGGTGCTGGACCACACCTTCTGCGTGGAGCATAATGCTTTCGGGCGGATTCTTCAGCACGAATTGAAACCCAATGGCAGAAACGTGCCGGTCACGGAGGAGAATAAGAAGGAATATGTCCGGTAATGTCCAGAGCAAGCCTTAGTGGTGGCGGGAGGCAGGTGCCTGGAGCCGTCCTGGGCACAGCTGGGTTCATGTCAGGGGTGACATAGCTTCTTGATGCTTGAGGCTCACCTGTGCTTGACAGCACTCGTGACCAGTGTCACATGAACAGAGGCGACTCTCAGGAGCTCTCAGCTGGGGATTCTGCTAGGAGGGGACCCTGATGTGGTTGGAGCTGGACTGTCAAAGGGACAGAGCCCAAGCCCGGGAGGATTTCCCTGTGACTGTCCAACTCTGGGTACAAAGGTGGTGAGCCCAGGGGAAAAGCAGTGGGCCAGGGGCTCCACGTGGGGAGCCTCAAGGGAGGCCACTCCAGCCCGGCTCCCGCCTCTTCCTCAAGGCAGATCCACACAGGAACCAGTCACTTGCTTGGAAGTTCCGAAACATGGGGCTTGTGTGGTCACATTGCTGCCAGTTTCTCACGCTGACCCTGATTTTACTGCCAAATGCACTTCTTAATGATGGCAGTTACAAATATCTTTGATGGTGAGCAAGGCACCGTGGGAAGCCAGGCTGCCTGCACGGTCCCAGCTCGCCACACTGTCCCCTGAGCCTGTCGCTGACCGCCATGGGCCTTCTCTTGGCCCGCCTGCAGCTGCTCCTGACACGTGGGCTCCTCTTCCAGGTTGTACGTGAACTGGAGGTTCATGAGAGGGATCGAGGCCCAGTTCTTGGCGCTCCAGAAGGGCTTTAACGAACTCATCCCTCAGCACTTACTCAAGCCCTTTGACCAGAAGGAACTAGAGGTATGTGCGTGCCATGCTGCCGCCCAGTCCATAGGCACCAGGTAGTCATCTGTCGGAGAGCCCAGCTGTGAATGAGGCCTCTGTGATGATGACAGCGAGGTATCCCCTTGGCAGCAGTGAGCCTGAATGGTTCTGGGGGAGTCGTTCAAGGTGCTTGTGATTTCTGAATCTCTGGCATGGAGACTCTGCAGCCCCTCTGGTGTGCCCCCTATTTTGTGCAAATCCTCCCATAGGAGCAGCGTCTCGCTTTTTATTCTGGCTGATCACAGACTAAGAGCACAGTGTTACCATCTTCTCTGCTCACACTTTGTGGACTTGACAGAGATTCATTCATCCCTTATCCATCTCTGCCTGGTGCCAAGGGGCCCAAGCCTTCCAGATTGTCCTTTGTCTTTCGGCCACCTGTGAGAAGCCGAGAGCTTGTGAGGCAAGAGCGCCTTTGGGTGGCACAGGAGTGCTGTGGCGGGCTTAGTCAGCAAGTGAGGAGACAGCTCCTCCCTTCACCCCGTGCCACGTGCTAAGTTCCCATCCCTTCAGACCACACCGTGGCATCTCCTCACACATTCTTGAGAGACACCACAGTGGGGCCTTGTTTTACAGTTAGCTCCGTGGCGTGTTTCCAGAATGTTCTAGCTGCTCACTCCTCCCCACCCCAGAGCAACACCACCAGCCGGGCTGTAATCAGGTCACACTGGTAGCTGTGTGCCTTTGTCCTCAGGCTGGAAGCCAGCAGGAGGTGGCTCCACGTGTCAGGCCTGTCCGTGTGCAGCTTTCTTCTGTCCAGACATCTATCTGTCTGGTGCATTTGGTCAGAGTTGCTTGGTGGTTTTGGAGATCAAGTTTTTAACTCCTTTCGTGTATTGAGAGCCGAGGAGGCATATCATGGTTGAGGCTTATATGTTTTTGAAATGACACCTCAAAATGCTTTCCCAGTTGATAATAGGAGGCCTGGATAAGATCGACCTGAACGACTGGAAGTCCAACACGCGGCTGAAGCACTGTGTGGCCGACAGCAATATCGTCCGCTGGTTCTGGCAGGCAGTGGAGACCTTCGATGAGGAGAGGAGGGCCAGGCTGCTGCAGTTCGTGACTGGCTCCACGCGAGTCCCTCTTCAGGGCTTCAAGGCTCTGCAAGGTGACTGACGGGGAGGCAGGGCCATTACCATGAGGTGTCTTTTGAAATGTCACCTGCTAGAGAACCCCATGGCCAACATTCAGAGCCATGGAGGTGCACAGTTGGCACATGTAGGTCCCCATGGAGCCTTGGCAAGGCCCAGTTCCCACAGCCTCACTGTGGTCAAAAGCCAAGAGGGCCCCAGGCGGGCACCTAGGAAGAGCATTGCTGGGAGCCACCCATAGCCTCTGGCCCCACACTTGAGACTGTAAGTGACCCCCGTTTAGCCACAAGGCACATTGAGGGAAGATGGTGTCATGCTCACTCTAAGCCACTGAGGTCACTATGCAGGCCAGGGAGTTCCATAGGAAGGGTCCCCGGCTGTTGGCCTTGGGCATGTGGCCCAGTGTGTCATCTCACACCCAGGGTTTGAAGGGTAAGTGGCAGATCTGGAAGGAGCAGGTGGAGGATGTGAACATACCGAGCTTAGCAGTTGAACTTCAGTGTGGATAGGCATTTGGATTTGTTGCAATTATAGAATCTTCACTCTGACTTTTAAGAATCTTTGAGTGAAAGGAGGGTCGTCCAGGGTCCCTCAACTCAGGGCATAAGGCACTTGTCTTCTCCACAGTGTTGTCTACATGTAGGATGGCTGCAGGGGGCCCTGCAGGAGTGAAGGGGGCTCAAGACTATCCAAGCACCTGGGGCCCTCAGCTTCTGCAGGTTGGGATCCCTGAGTTGGCCTGGATTTATAGCAGCAGCTGTGACCAATGCTGGCCAGCTTGATGTCACTGGGGGCTGAGTCTAAAAAGATTGAAGCATGGATGAACCCAGTGGTTGGCAGGCCTGCTACTAGCAAACAGTGGGTACAGACAGATCCCAGCCCAGACACCCTTGGAGCTGCTCATGACCAGGGGATTCTGAGCCTCTGGGTCCTGTCCCTGGGTTGTTCTGAAATGTCTTCTTTCTGTCATTCAATGGCCACTGCAGGCATCTCCTAAAACTGGCCAGGGGCTTACGTTGCTGGGTGACCATCACAACCCTCCGGCAGGACAGCCTGCCTGGGCACTGGGGCTGATGTGTGTGGTAGCCGCCACTGGGCAGCTCCAGGGCTTTGCCTGCGAAGTGCATTAACTAGAGTGTCGTTCTGTAAGGTTCTACAGGCGCGGCAGGGCCCCGGCTGTTCACCATCCACCTGATCGACGCAAACACGGACAACTTGCCCAAGGCCCACACTTGGTAAGAACCCACCACGGAGCCGGGTGTCCCAGCAGCTGGCTCCAGAGGCTGTGTCCTTCACCTTGTGCTCAGCCATCTGTCTCTCATAGGACTCTGTGACTCATTTCTGCAGAACTTCCCAAAGACAACTCAGGTGGGGCTGGCAGCAGCACTTGTGTCCAGTGGGACAGCACTTTGGAGGGGGCCTTGTGCAAGGCTCTCTGAAGGCTATTCTGACATGTAACTAGTGGACACTGGTATTTTGCCATGTAGGTGGCTTCTGCTTCTCAGGCTTGAGTGGCCTTCTTTGCTGTGTCTTTTTTTTCTTTTTTTGGCTCTGTGGATTGAACCCAGGGATGCTTAACCACTGAGCCACACCCCCAGCCCTTTTAATACTTTATTTAGAGACAGGGTCTCACTGAGTTGCTTAGGGCCTCAATAAGTTGCTGAGGCTGGCTTTGAACTCACAATCCTCCTGCCTCAGCCTCCCAAGCTGCTGGCATTACAGGTGAAACAGTTTTTACTTTGGATTTATTGCTCTTCACTTCGCCTGACATTTCTGGGTCTCTACTGTCCTTCATGTAACTTTGCCTGTGACCAGTATCTCTTGTCTATTGAAAAATGTTTTCTCCCCACATTTTAAGCTTAAAAATTAATATTCTTGGTAGATCATTCCATTGTGTTTTAAAAGTCCATTTCACGCATACACTTTGTCTCAGAACCATTTACCTCTCCTTCAAGTTCCAAACGGTCCAAGAGTGTTACGTGATGTGCTAGAATGTTCCTGATTTGGAACCCAGTAGCATGGGTTCAAATGCTGACCATGATACCTTTTAAAGATGGGCTATGAGGCAAACTGCTTGATATCTTGACCTGGTTTTCCACCCCTGTGGATGGGCTAATGCAGCTCTCCCTGAGACTGTTGTGGGACAGGAAGGCCCTGCTTGACCGTGGCTGCAGCATCTATCTGGGCAGGAATGCGCCATGTTGGCACATGGTGCTGCTCTCCGGCTCACAGGGCTCCTGGCCTCGAACATTTTAGCACTGGTATAAAACAGACATAAAAAATGTCTTCTGATATTAACACTTTAGAACAAAGGAGGCCATACCACTCAACCCAACTCCTTGACAAAACTGCTTCAGCCGCTCGGTCCCAGTGACTCATAGCTACTGTGTCCCCCGGGGGGGCGGTTCTGTTTTTGTTTTGCGTCAATAGCTTCCTAAAGGATGTCTTCTTCTTTGCATAAATACTGGAAATTAATTTCCCATGGAAATATTGAGTCAGAAGTTTAATATTCACCTCATCTTTCAGGGATTTTACATTTTACTAGCTTTAAAATATAGTTTGTTTTACAGGGAAATTTCCAGACTGCTTTGTTTTGGTCTCAGAGCAAATCCCAGAGGAACAAATAGACATTCGATAAACTGTTAGGGATGACATGACTAACGGCCAGTCTAGGTTACAGGAGTCAGCAAAGGGGTAATTCATGGTGTGGAGAAATAATATCTTCCCAAAGACAAAAAACAAATTATGAGCTTTGTCGTAATATAAGCAATAAGGTAATAATTTGGTTATGTTTTGGTTTTGAAGGTCTTGATTTATTTTGCAGTGAGTTCATTGGAAAATCTTTGTGTTGGAGCAGAAAAGCACCAGGGGAGGTGGAGACCTTGCTAGTGCCCCCCACGCCCCGCCACCTCCTACATACCTACGCCTTGTCTCCTGCCTATCCTTGACCTTGCAGGTGGTCCCAGGGCTGCGCTGCCCCAGCAGTGACTCTGCCTCCTTTGTCCTTTTGCAGCTTTAACCGAATCGATATCCCACCGTATGAGTCCTATGAAAAACTCTACGAGAAACTGCTGACCGCGGTGGAGGAGACCTGTGGGTTTGCCGTGGAGTGAAGAGCATCCCGAGGCAGCAGAGTCTCGCTCATGACCACCAGACCAAAAGCATATGGCTTCCGTGTGCCTCCTGCAAGGCCGGCTGAGGCCTGGAGTCCTGGACAACCTGAGGGAAAAGGCTTGTCCCCCTCCTTCTTGTTGGCAGAGGGAGGGGGCAGGGGACTTTCGTAGGTGGCTCTCACCATATATCCCTCCTTTATTATCGTCCTCCCCCCCATCACCCATCCAATAAAACAGCCAGGTTTTGCCCGTGCCTCGGTGACACATGGCGAAAGGCTCATGGCCCTGTGCTCTTTACAAGAGCACTGACCCCAGCCGGGGGCTGGGCTGGGTCCATGGAGGGTCTGCCTGGTAGTGCTACCAGCTTGTCCCTCTCACGCAGCCTCCAGGCCCCTTTCAAGTTCAGCAGTTGCCCGATACCCAACCAGAGCTCAGATCCCAAATTTCACATCCCAGCGGCCTGTTCTGCGTAGCAGATCATTTCCTACCTGAAAAATAACTGTACAGTGTATGCTTCTACAGAGTCTGTCATGGCAGGAAACTTGAATCGTTATGTGTTTTCCTTTTGAAAGTAAAGGAATCCGCGCAGTTTTCACTGAGGCCCAGGGTTTTATTCAGGGTATCCTGGCTGAAAAGTCTGTTTTGCACAGAGAAAAAAACTGTTTTTCCTTTCAAGAGTCCCTTTTGCTGCATCCTCTATCCTGTCTGAAATTCTTTCTGGTGAAAACCCCTCATAACAGAGCTTAGTAAAGAACAGACCAAAATCAGCCTCAGATCCAGCCGCTGGGTCCGGAGCTGACTCCGTCCTGTGCCTGGTTGTGCGTGGAGAGGCGTCACTGTGTCTCCTGAAATGTTAACAGACTTTCATGTGGTAATTGCTAAGAGCTAAACTAACAAAAGAATCCTGTTACCAGAGCTGCTGGCCCGGTGCAGACTAGCTGAAAATGGAGAGGGGACGGTGGCCTTGCTGGACCAGGGCCTCGGAATTAGTGCCATGCTGGGAGGAGGGCGTGGGTGTGTGCCTGTTCCAGCAGGTGGGTGCAACTCCACACAAACTGGTTGGCCTTTTCCTCCGTGGCCGTGGTGACATTAGCAATTGCACTTGATTCTCCTGCCCACGTGTCTCGACGTGATGAACAAGGCCCAAGCCAGCCCAGACTCGAGGCTTCCAACACCATTTCCTATTTGCACAAAAGTTCTAGCAGAGTTTGATTTCAGCACAGTGGCCTCATTTCAGATGGCTCGGCTTCTGCGGAAGACAGCAGCAGCCCATTTTCCTATGTGGCTCTGTGGCTGTTGCTTTGGTTTGGGGGGGGGGCGGGGGCAAGTACAGGGTAATTCATTAGCAAGACATTTCACTGCTGTTGAAGTGCGAGTTCAGCCCTGGGCTCCAGCTGTGGTCTGCGGTGGAGCAGGTTGGAGCTCGTGGGCACTCATTGTTCTGTTTCTGTTCCCCTTGGACTGGTGGGTGTGGAGGAAGGTGTAGCCCCCCACAGCCCGCCCTGATTCCTTTGCTCATCCTGAAAGCAGCCTGGTTCCATGTGGGGAACATGTGGATTTCTTAGGTCACAGACCCGTCCATCCCAAGAGGTTTTCCCAGTTCCGCAGCCGCACTTTGGCCTCCTGAGGTTCTGGGACAGAAAGGACACCGGGTAGGATTCTCTGCAGAAGGGAAGTTGAATCCGTGCAAACGTCCAGGCCAATTTGTGGCCTTAGTCTCTTTCAATTTTCTGCCTTGCCCCAGTAGGGCTCACCCTGTGTCATTCACCCCAATGCTTTTGAGGGCATTTTAGAAACTGGTTCCAAGATGACGCCATCCCGTCTTCCCTTTCAGTATCCCTCTGAACAGGGAAGTGAGACAACAGGCCCCCCCAGAAAGACCTGGTCTGTGACCTGAGCCCAGATTCTGGGAGGCGGACAGATGTGCAGAGTTCAAGGGACACTCCAGAGGGAAGCAGGGTCTGTGGTGTGAGAACATGCAGCAGGAACTTGGCCTTCGAACTACCTTCTTGCTGTTAGGAAGAGCAGGGGTGATCCGTAGATACTGCAGCCCTGTGCCATTCAAGTTGGTGTCCCTGTGGCCACCATCCGGAGCTTCCCGAGTTCCTGTCCCCTGGGGCTTCTGTTTGGCTTTGCCACTTGCACGTGTGTGTGGGTTTGTCTCAGCCCTTGACGCTATCATCAGCCACGTCAGACCTCCCAGAGCTCTGCTCTGTCTAAGCCTGTTGGTGGCATTTGCCCTTCTAGAATCGGAACTGTCTACCATGGCCTGATCCTCTGAACCACCCCAAAGGACAGTGTGACAAGCTCCTGGCTGCCCCACTTAGGGTCTGTGTGAAGCCCTTGTATGTGTGACTCGTCTGTCATCCCTCCCGGTAGTCCCAGGTGACCCACCTGTCCCCCCTTGCCTCTTGCCTCCTTGCCCAGACGCTTCAGGGGCCCAACTTTCCAGGCTCGCCCTCACCAGCGGCCGTCAGCCGACACTCAGGGATGTAGTGAACCACCACTCTGCAGCGCTGTGGGCAGGGGAGCGGGCAGCCGTGGGCAGCCTGGGGCGACAGGGCGACAGCAGGGCGCCCTCTTGATTTCTGAAAGGATAATCTGCCACTAGATCGATTTTGACCCCTAAGCTGGCTCAGCTGCATGGGCCAAATTCAGGTGAGGTGGCCTCAACTCTGAGACGTCAGGAATGGCCTTCTGCAGAGAACACGCCCCGGCCCAGCCACCTGCAGCAGGTGTGTGCCACACGGCAGCCTTCCCGAACATAGTATGGATTTTTAAAATTTGTTTATTTTTGTTTCTCAACCACTTTATAATGTATTTTTTAATTTATTTTGTAATGTCTTGTTTTTAAGTATTGCTGCTATCCTTGTTACTCTTCCCACTGTTTTTATTGCTGATTTATTTTGTGAAAGTTGTACACTAATGTTCTGTTTTATGTCAAAATCAAAAGTATTTAAAAGAAATACTAGTTCTATTTAATGTGGGTATGGAACCAGCTGGAAGCAAACAGCGATCACACAGCAGGCTGGCCCCGGGAGGTTCATTTTGTTACATATGCAATAAACTCACAACTTTACAGTTCTGGTGTCTGCTATTTTGATGTGGAAATGAGATTCCAATTTCCTTACAGCCTCACGAGGAAGGAGGTCAATGGCTGGAAACAGCGGTAAGGACACAACTTAGGACAAACTAATGTAATGGGCCGAGGGGGTTCTGTGAGCTCCTACTGGGCTCGAGGGCAGTTGGCAGCTGCTGACCACCCACACTGGTCGTATTTGTTTTTTCTTTCCCACATTTCTTTATTGTGTTAAAATGGATATGAGACTGTGTCATATGTCATTTCAACACTGGTTAGAATCCTCCTGTTTCCCTGGAGGGTGCTGGTGTATACTCTGGTCCTGCCTTTTGGCCATTTCGAATAGGCTTTTGTGAACACATACCTGTTGGGAGCCTGCTGTCCGTCCTTCTGCAAGCACCCCCTGCAGTGGCCCTGCATTCCACAGCAGCTGCAGCCACCCTCGGCCTTGCCAGTACTTACCTCTTTTTAGTCTTTCTTTTGCCAATGGCTATCCCGGCAGGTGTGAGGTACTAGCTTGCTGTGGTTGATTGGCATTTCCCTAGTGATGTGGAACATGTTGTCATTGCTTATTGACAATTTGTATATTTTCTTTGGAGAAATGTCTTCTCAAGTTTTTGCCCCTTGTTTATCCTTTGCCCATTGTTGAATCAGGTCATTTTAGTTATATATATGAATTCAAGAATTGGATTTTCTGTGAAAAAGACTGTTGGAATTGTGATAGTCAGGATGGCATTGACGCCATGGATCATCTTCACCAGGTTAAGTCCTCTAACCCATGAGCATGAGGGGTTTTTCCATTTGCTTAGGATTCATTTTCTTTCCATGATGTTTTACTAGAGGTTCTCGCCTCCTTGGTTACCTGTACTCCTAGGAATTCTTCTAGATGCGATTATAATCCTGTTTGGAGCATTCACTGCTGATGTATGGAAACACTGGTGTGTTCTGCGCTGGCCAATCCTGTAACTTGCTGAATCTATTAGTTCTACTGGCTTCTTATGGATTCCTTGGGGTTTTCTTTGTAAAGGATCTTGTCACTCATAAACTGGTCCTTCTGACTTGGATGCCTTGACTTCCTTCTCTTACTTGACAGACCTGCTCACACTTTCCAGGGCAACGTGGAGGAGTAGTGTGGGGAGGGGCGCCTTCATCTTGCTCACTGTTGAATGTCTGCATCGATTAAGCCACGTTTCATTTCCCCCTGTCCTTTTAGATAATGTGTGACAGCAATTGATTTTCTTATACCGAGCCACCCTTCCATTCCTAGGTAAATTCCACCTGGTCGTCGTAAGTAATTCTTTTTAATATGCTTTTGGGCTCCCTTTGTTAACACAGTGTTGAGAATTCTTCCATCTCTCTTCATAGGGATATTGGTCTGTCCTTTCTTCATGTCTTTGGCTCTGGGGTCAGAGTCATACTGGCTTCATGAAATAATTTGGGAAGCATTCTCTCCTCCTCAGTTCTTTGGAAAGGTTTGAGAATTAGTGTCAACTCTTTAATGTTTGATAGAATTCCCCAGTGAAGCCATCTGGTCCTGGGCTTTTCTTTGAGTCAGTAATAAAAAAATCTCCCACCACTCCTTTTCCATCAGGTTTTGTCTGATGCCATCTTGGTCCAGGTGAGCCATTTGTTGGCACGTAGTTGGTTCACAGTACCCTCAGCTTTGTTTCTGTAAAATTGGAAATAATGTCTTTTTTAATTTTAACTGATTTGTTTCTTATCTTCGTCATCAAGCTAAAGCTTTTCCAATCTTGTTGATCTTTTCAAAGAATTACTCTGGACTACGCGGACTGCCGCAGTCTGGCTGGGAATGAATAACGGAGCCGCCACATAGCCTTGTAGGTTCAAACAGCAACTACTTTATTTAAACTCTCACCAGCACTGCACACACGCTTTTCCGCCAACGCCACCCACAAGGCCCTTCCAGAAACCCTCCACACTGGAAATCCCTCCTCTAGCACTTCCCCAACCAATGGGAACTCTCCAGGAATCCCCACGAGAACTCCAAAGTATCTCGAGAGAACTCCAAAGTAGTGGTGCCCAGGCAGCAAGAGCCACCCCATTGCCCAACAGTAAAGGTCAAATATACAATACAATCAATCCAGCATCACAGCAATTATATATAGCTTAACTCAAATCATCATCTCAATGGTTGATGGTCACCTTTCAGACATTCCCTCTGGCAAATGCCAGGCGTCATTCTGACTGGCCTTGGCTCTCCTCAGTTTTCTACTTTCCTGCTCACACCCACCCGCACTCTGCTAGCTTTGGGTCTAGTTTTTTCCTGTTTTTTTTTTGAGGTGTAAAGGAGGCTCCTCACTTGAGACCTTTCTGCTTTGCTGATATACACATTTTGGTGCAGTTGCTTTCTCCCCACTGCCATCACTGCACCCGTGCATTCTGGTGGGTTCTGTCTTTGTTTTCAGTTGTCTTCAGGTGATTTATTCTTTGGCTCTTTGTTTTATTTTTATATATTTCTGCATTTCCCAGTTTCCTTCTTAATTATTTCTAGATTTATTCCCTTGTCATCGGAATTGAATACTTCATATGATCTCAGTCTTCTAAAACTCAGTGAGAGTTGTCTTATGGTCTTTTCTGGAGAACCTTCCATGTATACTAGAGAAGGTGGTGTATTTTGCTGCTGTTGATGGGGTGTTGTGTATGTTAGTCCAGTGGGTCTGTGGAGGTGCTCAAGACCCACATTTCTGTACTGACTGTATCTGTCTAGTTGTTTCAGTCATCATTGGAAGTGGGTAAGAAGCCTCCTACTGTTGTACAGCTCTATTATTTCACACTTTAATTCTTCAGGGTTTGCTCTAGGTCCCTTTGGGTTTGCCTTGGAATTCATTGAGCTTCTTTTGTATGTCCATTGCTTTTGTCAAATTTGGGGAGTTTTCACCCATTATTTCTTTAAGTGAGCACTCTGCTCCTTCCTCTCTGTTCTCTTTCTGGAATTTCCATAATGCCAAATTGGTCTTTTTGGATGGCACCTTGGGCTCTTTTACTTTTCTTCTCTTTTTATTTTTTGCTCCTTCAATCTCATGATTTCAAATGAACTTCTCAAAGTTTACTGATTCTTTTATATATATAAACCTGCTTTTCAACCACTATATTGAACTTTTGAATTGTTACTGTATTTTTTTAGCTCCAGAATTTGCTTGTTTCTGATTAAGAATTGCTGTTTCTTTGTTGAAATTTTTTCATACATCAGTATCTTGATTCTGTAGTTCTTTGTGGTCTCCTTTACCTCTCTGAGCATATTTAAGATCATTTAAGTCTTTTCCAAAAAGTCTGATGGTTTTGTTTTTCTCAGGAATATTTCTGGAGATAAATTTTGTCCCTTTGAATGAGCCATGTTTTTCCCATTTCTTGGGATTCCTTGAGATCTAGTGTTTGGAAAATGAGGCACCTGAAAAAACAGCCATGTCTTAAGTCTGAAGAGAGGTGTGGAAACCTTCACTCATTAGCAGGGGGTGTTCTGACAGGTGGTATCGCCAAGGTGATGGCCTAGTCTAGGGTCCTTTCTGGACACATGCTCTGCTTTGGGCCTCTGTGTCAGCACCCTCTTTCGCTGGTACCCGTATCCATAGCTGCTTTTAAACATATTAATTTCTCACCTGCACTTCTTGAGGTCCTTTGCCCAGTCTCCTGTCCCAAGTACCCAAGCTCTGCAGCCCCCTGGCAGCTCTTAGGTGGTGGCGCCTGCCACTGTCCTCCGAGGCATTGCCAGCCTGCAATCTGAACCATGCCATGTTTCCTGGCTAAAGTAAGTCAGGAAACAGAAACCAGCCCCTTGGGAAGCCCACAGAGAAGCTGAGACATTGCAAGTAAGTTCTGTTCCCTTCCTTCCTTGTGGTGCAAGAGAGGAAGCTAGGAATTGGGTCAATAAAAATGCTACAAAGTTTCCATTTTGACTCTGGCTGGGGTGCTCACCTCCCTGTGGCAGGCCTTGACTTTCCAGAGCCCCTAGGAAGGCGTTTGCATAGCGGGAATGAAGGCCTTGAGTTTCCCATCTGCCATCTCCAGTCTCTTGACTGGAAAAGTTTAATCTACTTCAGTAATTACGGGTAGGGGCAACTGGAGATGGGTACGGGTTGTTTCTCTCCATCATTTTTTTGATCTAGTTCATTTTGTATAGTGACATGGAGATGATATTACACCTAGCATGCTAACATGACACACTCAAATCTGAATTATACCAGCTTAACTTCAATAACACACAAAACCTCTGCTCCTAGCATCTCCCCTTACTGCTAACTGATGTCACTAATTACTTTATAATGCACTGCGTCACCAGTAACATGTTAGCACTTGTTAATGCATTTGCTTTGTAAATCATGTATAAATGAAAAAACCAAAATTATAGTACTAGCATTTATAATTGCCCATCTATATACTGCAGATTGTTATTTTTTCTTACAGCTTTGAGTTACTGTCTAGTGCTGCTTTTATCTTTTTGTTACCATAACTCTTTAAAAAAAAAATTAGATCTTTATGGTTGTACATAGTAGTATTAGGTTCATCCCGACAAACTCAGGCACTCAAGTTGATTTCAGCTGCCTTCCCCCCCACCACCCTCCGCCCTGTCCTCCCCTCTCCCCTTCTTCTCTACTAGATAGACTTCCTTTCACTCATCTGTGAATTTGTATTTGAATTAGGTTCTTTATGAAATCTTGCCCTTATCTGCTCCTCTCCCGTATTTTATTCTAGCTTCCGCATATGAGAGAGAACTTTCAACCTTTGAGTTTCTGAGTTGGGTTAATTTCACTTAGAGTAATAGTCTCCATTTTTATCCATTTACTGAAAATGCCATATATCCTCCTTTTTTTTTTTGAGAGAGAGAGAGAGAATTTTTTAATATTTATTTTTTAGTTTTCGGTGGACACAACATCTTTGTTTGTATGTGGTGCTGAGGATCGAACCCAGGCCGCACACATGTCAGACAAGCATGCTACCGCTTGAGCCACATCCCCAGCCCCAATAATATCATTCTTTTTAATGGCTGAGTAGAACTCCTGTGTGTGTGTGCGTATACACATATATATATACGTGTATACACACACATATGTATATCACAATTTCTTAATCCATTCACCTATATCTGGGTTGATTCCATAATTTAGCTAAACACTAATGTGGCTGTGTCACTGTAGTATGCTGATTGGAGTGGGATAGCTGGGTCACACGATGGTTCCATCCCTAGTTTTTTGAGGATTCTCCAAACTGCTTTCCAGAATGGTTGTTGGTAGGACTGCAAACTAGTGCAATGTACACGTGTTCCTCTCTCCACAACCTCGCCAGCATTGTTGTTTGTGTTCTTGATCATTGCCATTCCAACTGGATCGAGAGGGAATCTTAATGTAGTTTTGAGTTGCATTTCCCTGACTGCTAGAAATGTTGAACACTGTTTCATGTATTTATGGCCTTTTGCGTTTCTTCTATTGAGAAGTTTCTTTTTGGTTCTTTTGCCTACTTGTTAGTTGGGGTATTCATTTTTTGTAGAGTTCTATGTATGTTCTGGATATTAATCCCCCATTGGAGGAGGAGCTAGCCAAGATCTCCTCCCATTCTGTAGGCTCTCCTAATCTCCTGTTTCCTTAGCAGTGCAGAAGCGTTTTAGTTTAATGGCATCTCACGTATTGATTGTTGATTTTATTTCTTGTGCTTTGGGGGTCTTGTTAAGGAATTTCTGTGTCAGCACCTATATGGATGAACGTTGGCTCTATGTTTTCTTCTAGCAGTTGTAAGTTTTCAGACCTAATTTCTAAATCTTTAGTCTATTTCAATTTGAGCTTGTACAGGGTAAAAGATGGGGGTCTGATTTCATTTTTCTACATATAGCCAACCAGTTTTCCTAACAGAGCACCATTTGTTAAAAAGGCCATCTTTTCTCCAAGATATTATTTTTGGCACCTTTGCTGAATATCAGATGGCTCTAGGTTTCTTCCTGTCTTCTATTCTGTTCCACTGGTCATCATGTCTATTTTGATGACAGTGCTGTGTTTTGTTATCACAGCTCTGGAGTGTAGTTTTATATCAGGTGTTGGGATGCCTCCTGTTTTGGCTATTCTGGTTCTCTTATTCTTTCAAATGAATTTAATAATTGTTTTTTGATATTTCTGTGAAGAATGTCATTGGTATTTCGATGGGGATTGCATTGAATCTGTATATTGCTTTTGTATATGGCCATTTTGACAGTATTAATTCTGCCTGTTCAAGAACATGGATTGTTTTTCCATCTTCTAAGGGCTTCAGTTTCTTCAGTGTTCTATGATTTTCATTGTAGAGCTCTTTTACCTCCATGGTTAATTTCCAAGTTTTTTCTTTTTGTGTGTGTGTGGGGGGGCAGTTTACTGTGAATGGAATGGTTTTCCTGATTTCTTCCTTGACTGAATCACTCTTGGAGTATAGGAAGGCTATTGATTTATGGGTGTTGATCTTATGTCCTACTTTGCTAAATTCATTTCTAAGCTCTAGAAATCTGGTGGAGTAATTGGGTACATCAACATGTATAGGAACACAATTGATTTATGGGTGGTTAATTTTATATCCTGCTACTTTTCTTTGAATTTACTATGGTTTTATCTTCTTGTTGGACTGTTCCCTTTGCTAAGATGTAATGTCCTCCTTGTCTCTTTTATTTATTTGTTCATTCATTCATTCATTTTAGTTATACATGCCTGTATAACTAGACTTATTTTAACACATCATAATACATGAAGTATAACTTCCCATTCTTCTGGTTGTACCTGATGTAGAGTTATACTGGTCATGTAATTATATATGTGCATAAGGTAATAATGTCCGATTCATTCTACCTACCCCCATACCCCTCTCCTCCCTTCACTCCCCTCTATCTAATCGAGTACCTCTATTCTTCCCTAGCCCACCCTCTTATTTTCAGTTAGCATCTGCATATAAAAGAGAAATTCAGCTTTTGATTCTTTGGGATTGGCTTATTTCACTTAGCATGATAGTCTCCAGGGCAATAATTTCATTCTTCTTTATGGCTGAGTAACATTCCACTGTGTATATATAACACATTTTCTTAATCCATTCATCTATGGGGGGGCACCTAAGTTGGTTCCATAGCTTTGCTATTGTGAATTGAGCTATTTGAACATTGATGTGGCTGTGTCATTAAATATGCTGATCTTAAGTCCTTTGGGTATATACTGAGGAGTGGGATAACTGAAATGGTGGTCCTACTCCAAGTTTTCTGAGGAATCTCCATACTGCTTTTCCTCTATACTGTTTTTCAGAGTAGCTGTACCAGTTTACAGTCCCACCAGCAATGTATGAGTGTACTTTCCCCCAAATCCTTGCCAACATTTATTGTTACTTGTAGAGTGGGATGATATTTCAGTGTAGTTCTTAATTTGCATTTCTCTAATTGCTAATGATGTTGGACCTTTTTTTTCATGTTTGTGGACCATTCGTATTTCTTCTTCTATAAATTGTCTGTTTAGTTCCTTTGCCCATTTATTGACTGGGTTATTTGTTTTCTTTGGTATTAAGTGTTTGAGTTCTTTATATATCCTGGAGATGAATGTTGTATCTGAGGTGCAAGTCTCAAAGATTCTCTTCCATTTTGTAGGCTCTCTCTTCATGTTGATTGTTTCCTTTGCTAAAAAGAAGCTTGGTACGATACCATTTATTCTTGATTTTACTTCTTTTGCTTTAGGAGTAAGTATTGTTGAGGGAGTAGGTTCCTAAGGTAACATGATGGAGAGTTGGCCCTACTTTTTCTTCTATTAGGTGCAGGGTCTCTGGTCTAATGCCTAGGTCCTTGATCCACTTTGAGTTGAATTTTTGTGCAGGGTGAGAAATAGGGGTTTAATTTCATTTTACTACATACAGATTTCCAGTTTTCCCAGCACCATTTGTTGAAGAGGCTCTTTTCTCCAAAGCATGTTTATAGTTCCTTTGTCTAGTATGAGATAACTATTCATATGGGTTTGTCTCTGTGTCCTCTATTCTGAACCACTCATCTTCATGTCTATTATGGTGCCCAAACCATGCTTTTGGGGGCCGGGCAGGCACTGGGGATTGAACTCAGGGGCACTCACCCTCTGAGCCACATCCCCAGCCCTATTTTGTATTTTATTTAGAGACAGAGGTCTCACCAAGTTGCTCAGCCCTTGCTTTTGCTGAGCCTGGCTATGAACGTGTGATCCTCCTGCTTCAGAGGCTTCCAGAGTCACTGGGATTACAGGTATACAGCACTAAACCCGGCCGATGCCAGTTTTTTTTTTTTTTTGTTTGTTTGTATGTTTGTTTGTTTTAAACTATAGCTCTGTAGTATAATTTGAAGTCTGGTATTGTGATGCTTCCCGCTTCACTTTTCTCTCTGAGGATTACTTTGGCTATTCTGGGCCTCTTATTTTTCCAAATGAATTTCATGATTGCTTTTTCTTTTTCTATGAAGAACATCATTAGAACCTTAATAGGAATTTGCATTAAATCTCTATAGCACTTTTGGTAGTATTGCCATTTTGACAGTATTAATTCTCCCTGTCCAAGAACATGGGAGATCTTTCCATCTTCTAAGGTGGTCTTAAAATTACAGAACACTAAAGAAAGTAATTAAAGACCATTTAATTGTAGGGGTTTTTCACCTCTTTTGTTGGATTGATGTCCAAATAATTTATTTTCTTTGAGGCATTGTGAATGGGATAGTTTTCTGGTGAAGTTTTTTGGGTCTTTAAATATAAGCTCATGTCATCAGCAAATAAGGATAGTGTGAATTATTTTCCTATTTGTATCCCTTTAATTTCTTTCTTCATCTATCCCAATAAATCTTAAAGATGGTCTTTTTGGGTTATTCCATATTTCTTAGTCTCTCACACCTTTTCTCCATGGTCATCTTTGTTTTCAAGATTATATATTTTGTCTTCATTGCCTGAAACTCAAGTGACCTAGTCTGTGGTGATACTTGATTCCTTCATTTCCAAGGATTTCTGCTTGTCTTTTTCCTCCTAGAATCTCTATTGATCTTTCACTTCCTGTATTTTCTGATTTCACTCTTTATACCATCCTTTACTTTGCAGGTCAGTTTATCTCTGTGTGTTCTGAACTCCTTATCTGACATCTCTTCCACTGTGGTGTTGATGGATTCTGTTATTGGAGTATCTTGATTTTGGGGGGTGATTTGTTCCCTTGCTTCTTCCTGTTGTTTGTGTGCTAACCATCTCAACAGTATGGAGCTGAGGCAGTAGAATTTCTACCGTGGACTTCATGTCCTTGAAGGTTTCTAGGACCTCACTTGCTGAGAAGCTGCCTGTCTGCTTTCTTGGTTTTATGCCTTGGAACATGCAGGAAAGTGGCCTCCTCTGGTCCGCCATCTTGAAAACATCAGCCTTTCTTTGTCTCTTCTGATTAATTTTTGCTTGAATCTATCTACTTTGTCAGATAGATACTCTTGCTTGTTTTCTTGGACCATATGCCCAGAATATTTTTTGCCATCCTTTTTACATGGGTCTCTTATAAATCTTAATAATTGGACTTTGTTCTTTGATCCAGTCTGCTGATCTGTGTATTTGATTCAGCATTATTAGTATGGACATGTGTTTGTGGTTTCTTGTCATTTTGGTTTTTTGTTATATTTTATCCTGTCTTGATTCTCATTTAGTGGATTACTCTTCTGTTGAACTTCCTGTGTGGGCTTTGAGAATTTTTTTTCATTCCTCTGCGTGAAGTTTATCTTTGTAGTGCTGGTTTGCTACTTCTGAGTTTTTTTTAGTTTATCTTGCCTTGGAATGTCTTTATTTTCCCCTTAACTTTTGCTAGGTATAGTAACCTTGGCTGACAGTTGTTTTCTTTTGGGGCTTGGAATATCTCATTCCAGGCCCTCCTTGATTTTAGGGTTTGAGCAGAGAAATCAGAAGAGAGCCTTTTTGTCTCTACATGTGAGCTGTTGTCTCTCTCTTGCAGGTTTTACTATTCTCCCCTTGTTAGGCATTTTGATCATGCTGGGTTTCAGTGAACTTCTTATTCGGCCTAGGAGCTTCCTGTATGTTGATGTCTACCTTGTGTCTGATATGGGAGAAGTTTTCTGTAACTATCTCATTGAGAATGTTCTTTACGCTTTTAGTTTGTATCTCCATGTTCTCTTCTATCCTAAGATTCTCAGGTCATTTAAAGTTGCCCCAGAGTTCTGATTTCTGGTCAAGTTCCATAATTTTTTCCCCTTTACAGCCTATCTTCAATGCCTGAAGTGCTGTCTTCAATGCCTGAGGTTCTGTTTTCTACACCATCTTGTCCTTTGCTGATACCTTCAGGTGAGTCTGAAATTTGATTGATCTTGTCTTTCATTTCCAGAAGACCTGCTTGGTTTCTCTTCACTATTTCTATTTCTTTATTAAAATGGTCTATCATCTCCTGTAATTGTTCTTTTCATTGAACATTTGATAATCAGTATTTTATAATCTTTCTCTGGGTTTTTGTCTACCTCACTATCAGTGAGTTCCCTTGTTGGGGGATTTGTTTGCCTGTTTTCTCAGGTGTTCAGAGTTCTTGGTCTTGTGTGTCAATTGGATTCCTCCACCTCTTTTTTTTTAGGCACATCTTCAGTTGCTCGAGTCCTGGAGTGATCTAGATTGTGATCCCCTTGCCAGAGTGGGATCCACAGTCTTTGTGTTATTTCCCCATTTCTGCTGTAGCAATGGATGTCTGTAGGCGGGACCTGGGGGCCCACCCCTAGCTCTTTGTACTTGGGGCCTGGTCATTAGTTTGGGTTTTTGTCTCTTCTACTCTGTGTGTTAAAGTACAGCTGAAGATTGAGTGTAATTAATTTGTGTGTAGAGCAGGTGCGCTGTCTTTCAGTTTAGTTCAGCAGAGTTTCTACCCCGTGAACTTGTAGTGTTCCTGTAGGTTTCCAGTATCTCTCAGATTAGGGGACAACGAATAACTGCAACAACCAACTCAAACAATATAAAGCATTAAACTAAATTCTTGGTTCCTTCTGACGTCTACAATGTCAATTACCACAAAAAACAGAAATGATAGCAATTGCCATAGGTAACCATGTATAATATGTGGCATTAAATCAAACAACGGGTGTCAACTCTGGCATCCACAGCAGTAATGATGGGGCAGGCACTATGTAAACCAACTAGTGCTAAAAGACGGCAAGAATTCAGTTGATTAAGAGAAAATGTGACAGGAAGGTAGAAAGGAGTTTAACTTCAAAAAATGAACCCAAGGAATGCAGAAGAGATGTAGGATGTGGCTATTATAAGGAAGGAGAAAAACTTGAAGTAAAAAAGAATGACAGAGCAATAGAATTTGACTGTTAGCAGAAAAAGAGAAACAGATGAAAACCAGCACAACACAAAACCAAAATATTCTGATCAAACTCTAACCCTCGCAAGACTGCATTTTTAAAATACTACAAATGAGAATAAAAAGAAACATGTCCATGAACCAAGTAGCGGGTGCATGCGCGTGCACACACACACACACACACACAAACACACACACAGCCAAAAAGGAAAAGAGAAGATTCCTAATGAGCAATTAAGGAGCCTGTTCCACGGGGGCGGAATAAACATGGTCTCTGCCCAACTACCTGAACCCAGCAGAGCGGAAGTGCCAGGAGCTGTTAAGCTCTTCTTTTTGTGTTGCTCACCAAATTGCCAGTTGGAGTTCAAAAATTCTCAGCTTCTCTTCTCTCCGGTGTGAGGAAGGGTGGGAGGAGAAGCATTGCCCGCTAGTTTTGTCTGCACAGGCCAGGCCCCCACCCCTGTGGGGCCTGCAGAGTTCTGAGTGGAGTCCCCCAGATGGGGCTTTTGCTGGGTGGTGACCACTCTGGTGAAGTAAGGTCAGCACACCCAGGGCTGGGCAGCTGTGCTTCCCGCAGAGATCTGGATCTCAGGAGCCTCCCTGGGATCCTACTCACCCCAGCTGCTGCCCACACACACAGCCTTTGCAGCCTCCCAGGCTTAGTCCCCAAACATGTCCCACACCTCCTGTGCAGATCCCTGACCCGCTTCAGCTGGTCACGGGAGCCACCAGAGTCAAGGGGAAAGCAAATTGGGCTCACCTTTGCTTTTCCGGCTTGAACCCCCTGGGTTAAATCTCTGAGCCTGTCCTGCTCTCACCTGCGAGGGATGGCAGGTCCTGTGGCAGGCACCTGCCGGGACCCTGCAGCTGTCTGCAGCAGCAGCGCAGTGTGGCTGCCTCAGCTCCCGCGGCCAGGTGAGGATGGGGGACTTTTCACGTCTAACGGACAATGCAGCCTCTGGGTCAGCTGTGGGCAGGCTGCTTGTCTGATCTGGGGACTTTCTGTACTATCTCTTGAGTTTCTCTGCATTCTCGCTGTGCTGAGCCAGGGCCTCTAAGGCTCTGGTACTCCTGGCTGGGATCCAATGGAGTCTCTCTGTTTAATGTACACAAACTCCCGAGTCTCTAAGGCACCATCCAAAATTGAGTATTAGTGCAATCCCTCTTTCACCCACCTCGCAGAGCAGTGTCCCCACTACCTGAATCCTGGCTCTCCAGCTGGCCGACAGTCACCTCAACTAGGAGCCCTAGGCCATATCTCAACCTGAGGGTCTCCATCATGTCCTGCAAGGAAGCGCTCATGGACATTAACTTAGGAATGTCTTAATTTCTCATTTTCAAAGGACAGTTTTGCTGGGTATGAATTGCTGACAGTTTTTTCCCCTTCAGCATTTTGAACATGATCAGCTTGTTGCCACGGCTCCCAGGGTTTCTGATGAAAAATATGCTGAATTACCCTGCAGCTGCAGCCAAGGCATAGCCTGCCTTCCCGCTGTGACTGAGGGACCGGGCCTCCTCCTGCTTGTTGGCTGGAGTCATCCTCAGGTCACAGAGGTCACCCACACAGTTGCTTTTCATTCCTTAAATGTCTGGCTCCCAAACGAGGGAGGCCACTCCTCTAGACTCGCTGGGAAGCCACTTCAGGCAGGTGGTGGGGGAGGTGGGGGGGGAATGGCAGAGCCTGCCCGTGTTTGCTCCTCGTGATCAAAACACCAAGCCTGATATTGGTAGGACGAAGTCCTTATTGCTCACCTGGCTACTAGCTGGTCACCTCTGGGGACCCTGCCACTCTACGCTGAAGTGGTGGAGAGAGCTTTGGTGCCAGCTCTGCCATCTTTCTGGTGTCACTCTGGTCATGTTTATTTTGATCTCCCTCCTGGGAACAGTCATGGGAACACAGTGTAACCAGACTCAGCAGACTAGTCCTGTGCTCCGCTTCTGAGGGGACACTGTGCTCCAGGTGACAGACACGTGTCTGGCTCATCATGGTTTTCACAATTCAGAATATTTTCAGGTTTTTTTTTTCTTTTTTAGAGAGAGGAGAGAGAGAGAGAATTTTTAATATTTTATTTTATTTTTTTAGTTCTCGGTGGACACAACATCTTTGTTGGTATGTGGTGCTGAGGATTGAACCGCACGCATGCCAGGAGAGCGCGCTACCGCTTGAGCCACATCCCCAGCCCTATTTTCAGGTTTTGATCCCGGTGTTGTGGGTGCTCAAGTTTTAAACAGACACTTCCTATGAAGAGGCCGCATTCCGACACGCACATCCTCCACTGGAAAGCCCTGATCACCTGTCCCCAACCTCACTGCTCAGCACCATCGTGTCTGCTGTGTTCCTGGTGGTCGTGTCGCTGGGGATCGGTGGCTCCTGCCTCCTCTCAGGGTCCCAGGAGGGCTCACTGTACAAAGGACCAACAGGGAGTTTCTCCCGAGTTCACTTTTTCTCCTGTGAAGTCAGCCCCTGTTGCCTGCCCCTCACTTCCCGGCCTAGCTGTCAGCTATCCTGAGAGTTTGTTCCTTCGCCCTCTGATCTCCCAACACAAGCTCTGTGATCCCGAGGGCAGCTGCACTAACAGCTTCCGGCTCCTGTGTTTTACCTGATGATCACACCCAGATCCGCATGTGGACAGATGTTTTCCACGTCTATATCATGACGTTATCAAAGGCAGAGCTGGAACCCGGGACCAATTCCTGGCTTTGTTACTCGACCCTGGACACATTATTTAACTGGTGCCTCAGTTTCCTTGTTTGTATACTGAGGCTCGCCCACGTAATTCCCAAGGCTGTGTGTTCTATGGGAAGGGCCTGTCAATCACGGCTGTCACTCTCAAACATGCAAGCCCTTGCTCCTTTCCAAAAGGATCAGAACCCGGGAGGCTGGAAAGCAGCAGACGTTTTTGTTACAGTTCTGATATCTGACAAGTTCAAGGTCAAGTCTCCAGCATTGGTGTCTGGTGAGGGCCGCTTCTTGGCTCATGGTTGGTGTCTTCTCACTGTGTCCTCCCCTGGAGGGGGTAAGGGTTTCTCTGGGCCTCTTATCTAAGGGCACAAACCCCGTTCTCAAGGACTACTCTTCTCTCATAATCCAATCACCTCCCAAGGCCCCATTTTCTGAGACCACAGCCCTGAAGGCAAGGGGCTCACTATGCAGGTGAGACATCCTGGGGGAGTCACCAGCTCTTGGTCTCTCAGCCTATCGGTGCACCTGTGGTCAGAGTGGCAGGCAGGGCCACTCAACTCCACCACGTCTGTGTCTCTTCTCCATGGCAGAAGCTCTTGTGGGAACCGGGTGATGGCTCAGCATCTCCACCCAGCCAGGTGGCCCCTGGGGAACACAGGGGACCAGGCAAGGGCTCTCAGCTGCCCAATGGCTCTCAGCCTGGTCCTGCTGGCACCTACCAGAACCAGTCTCCAGGCACAGGCACGGCCATGCTCCTGAGCCCCCAGGGATGGAGGCTCTGTCCTTGGCAACTTTGTGGGAGCAGTAGAGTTGGGAGGGTCTTGAATCCAGTCCGCAGGTCACAGCTGGAACTCTAGGGCATGACTAGGCCTCTGTTGTCTTACCTACAAAATTAGCTTCACATAAATAAGAAGAGGGAGCAATACAGGAAGCAAAAGTTCTAGAAAAACAAGGTTGACTAGAGAACGAGACCCCAAATGACCTCCTGGGAAATCTGGTGGTGCTGGACAAGCAGCCCAGGTGCAGATTACAGCAAGTCCACAGAAATACACCCGCCTCGCAGAGAAAGGCCACCGGGATGCGTGTCCTCACCCTGCCCGAGAGCTGGCAAGCCCTGCTGCCCCTGCCTGACCAGGTTTTCTTGCTGCCCTGGACACAGGTAGTGCTGGGTGACTTGGACAGAACTTTGTGCTCCTGTGTTGCATTTAGTCCCCCTTATTTTTTTTTCTTTTTGTAATACTGTGCATTGAAACCAGGGTCTTACATGTGCTAGGCAAGCCATCCACTCCTGAGCTATGCCCCAAATTTAAGACAGGATCTAAGTGGCCTAGGCTGGCTGTGAACTTGCAATCCTGCTTCTGTCTCCTGCGTCACTGGGATCACAGGCCTGAATCCCTGAGTCCTCTCCGAAATTCTGTAACAGGAGCGAGTTGTCACTTTCCCACCCTGCCCAGGGCTCTGCTCTCCTGGAGTCCTGCAGCCTTCCCTGCTCCATGCACCTTCCTGGGCAGCCTCCTGTTCCTGAGGCCCTGCTCTGGCTCTGGCCAAGTGTGGCAGGCGCTAAGGCAGGCGCTGCTGGGGAGCGGGGCACCGGATGCTGATGACCAGACCCCAGCACATCCAAGCACCCTGGTCTCTCCCAGATGCCGCCTCCACCCTCTAACAGGGCTGCCCCCGACTCTGTCCCTTATTCCACTCACTGTGCAGTGGCCAGGGCAGGCACTCTTGTGTTCCCACAGGAGAGAGACAGGTGGGCAGCTTGAGTCCCGAATGCCACCTCTGCCTCCTAGGGGCCTGTTCTCATCCAGCAGATGAGAAACCACCACCTGCTTGTCAACAACTGCAGTGCTGTGTTGTGCTGCCTTGGGGACAAGGTTCCAGGTAGTGACACTGCTACAGGAGACTGCAGCAAGCCATGCCCTCCGGCTGTCACAGTGGTGGTGGCAGTGAGGGCTGTCCTTCATTTGTCATCATGAAAGTCTGTTTGCCTAGGAGCTGCCACCAGAGCCTCTGCCCTTTGGAGGGAGGGACACGCTTGAGCCCATGGGCAGGGCTCTGGTCCTCTTCCTTGTCTCTTCCCGAGGAAGAGCACCCAGTCCTGCCCACATTCTGGAAAATGAGGACAGTGCTCCCAAGGACTCTCCTCCAGGGGCCTTGCTGGCCCAGCACACCTTGCACTGGCCACGGGAAGGTCTACACCAAGCAGTAGATTCTACCTGCCATTCGCACGGCCTGGGCCAGAGCCACCACCTTTCCCATGTGTTGCCACCTCTCTGCTAAAGTAATCGTGGTTTCTGTCAGTGCCACTGACTTTACATCAGGGACCTCCAGTGGTTCCAGTTAGGATCTTGGAGATGACTCTCAGAGCCACGATGAGCAACTGAAGACACTTACACGTGAACCTGTAAGCTCACCACGTCTGTGTCCTCCTGTTGGGCGCAGCTCAAGATACAGTTTATAAGTGCACATTATGAGAATGTGAATCTTTTTTATTTTTTTAAAGAGAGAAAGAATTTTTTAATATTTATTTTTCAGTTTTTCGGTGGACACAACATCTTTATTTATTTTTATGTGTTGCTGAGGATAGAACCCAGTGCCCTGCACATGCCAGGAGAGCGCGCTACCGCTTGAGCCACATCCCTAGCCCGGAAATGTGAATCTTTAATTTTTTTGTTTTTAGTTGTTATTGGACCTTTATTTTATTTATTTCTATGTGGTGCTGAGAATCAAACCCAGTGCCTCACACATGCTAGGCAAGCACTCTGTCACTGAGTTACAACTTCAGCCCCCAAATGTGAATCTCTCTTTTTTTTTTTTTTTGGTATAGGAGATTGAACTCAGTGGCTCTCAACCACTGAACCACATCCCCAGCCCTATTGTGTATTTTATTGAGAGACAGGGTCTCACTGTTAGCGCCTTGCTAAGTTGCGAAGGCTGACTTTGAACTCTTGATCCTCCTGCCTGGGTTACAGGCCTGTGCCGCTACGCCCAGCCTGAAAATGTTGATCTTCATGCTGACTTACCTCCGTCTTACTTCTAGCATTATGATAGTATTTTGTTTTGCTACTTAATGAGTTTCTTCTATTGACTTAGAGCAATTTCTTGTCATCTCTAAGGGGATTTTGGATTTGCTCTTTAGTCCAATGTACAGTTAAATGACTCTCCAAGTGCTTAAGTGAAACTTGACAACAATTTTAATTCTTTGGGGCTTACTTTACAAATAGACTTTATTTAAAAGTGAACTATTTGCCTTTCTTCTGTGTCTAGAGTGGAGGACGCCAGCGGTGGCCACGTCCCCTGGGTGGAGCCGGCAGTACGATTTCACCAAGCGCTGCAGGATGCACCTTAGTAAAGATGCACTTCATCTATTTTTTTAAGACAAATATATTTACTTAAATAAATTTTAGTTCATATTTTTAAAACTATTGAAAATTATAACTTAATAAAAAGTAATAATAAATTAAAAATACAGAGTGTCTAGAGCATGACCCCAGGAAGATGGCAGGTGCGGAGCTGCAGAGGGACAACTGGAGACTGCCTGAAGTAACTCCGCTGGGCCCTGGAAATCAGCTGCGGGTCCACAGCAACCAAAGAAATGCCCGGGCAAGAACAAGCTGTCTGCACTTGTTTCCACTCCCCCTGGCCCAGCACAGGCCGTGGGGGAGCAGCTGCCCAGCTGGGTCCCCACTGTGAGTCAGGGAACAGGGCAGTGAACACACCCGCTGACCTGCAGGGAGCCCCCTAGAGGGGGCCTTGGCCTTGTCAAACTGAGGCTCAGGTGGTGAAAGCAGCAGGCTGGCTCAGACTGAGGAGCCCTGGGGCTTTGTCAACCTGAGGACACGGGGCCTGGGCCACCAAGGAAAGGACCGACTGAGGAAGTTCTAACCCATGAGAAGCAGCTGAGATGCAGCTGTGTTTGTGGAAAAATAAAAACAAACACAAAACCACAGAGGCTGCAGGAAGAGCCCGGAGGAGCCACCTGCAGAAACAGGCAAGGTGGTGGTTTCCTCAAGTACCCAGCTGTCAACGATCGATCAAAAGATACAGACAAGAAAACCAGGGGAAATTCAGGGGAACAAAACCTATCTACAGAGATTGCCCCTGAAGACAGACATAGGAATTACTAGAAAATGACCACACAGCTTTAGCCATTCCACAATTTACCTCACAACCCTGGGCTGTACACAGATACACATCCATGAACAAAATGGCAACATCAACAAAGAGATTGTGATAAAGAGCCATTCAGACATCCTGGAGCTGAGAACTGCAGCACTGGAGCTGTAACATCACCACGGGGCTCAACAGCAGTTCTCGACCAGCAGGAGGGACACCAGTGAGCTCCAAGACGGCACCTGAAATCACCACACAGGGGAGCAGAAGGGGAAAGGAACGGAGACAAGCGAGCGAGCCCAGGGAATTGTGGGACACATGAAAGTCAGAGGCTTGATATACTCCAAGAGACCCACGCCAAGGCCCACGCTGATCAAACTGCTGAAGGACAAAGAGGACATCTTTTTTTTTTTTTTTTTTTTAAAGAGAGAGTGAGAGAGAGAGGGGGACAGAGAGAGAGAGAATTTTAACATTTATTTATTTTTTCTTAGTTCTCGGCGGACACAACATCTTCGTTTGTATGTGGTGCTGAGGATCGAACCCGGGCCGCACGCATGCCAGGCGAGCGTGCTACCGCTTGAGCCACATCCCCAGCCCCGAAAGAGGACATCTTGAAAGCAAGAGCTGAGAAGAGCAGGTCCCCCATGTGAACGATCAATAAGACCATGAAGATTTCCAAGAGAAATCCTGCAAGGCCGGAGGCAGGGGAATGAGAATTCTCTGCTGACAGAGAACGAAATGGCTCTTCACTGTGAGGGAAAAACTGCCAGGTGCGGTGGCCCCTGCCTGCTATCCCAGGGACTCAGAGGCTGGCAAGTTCAAGGCCAGCTTCAGCAACTCAGGGAGACTTTACCTTAAGATAAAGAATAAAAGACAGGGATGAGGCTGATTGGTTAAAGCACCCTGGGTTCAATCCACAGTACAAATATATATATATATATATATATATATATATATATATTTTTATTTGCACAAAAAGAATACTACCAGGAGGGAAAAGGTGGCCCATGCAGTGAGCATTTCCAAGTCACGTATCTACCTGGGGCTCATTCTCATCCCTAGTCCTACGAGACATAGAAGATATATAACTAACTGGCTAATAAGCACATGAAAGTTGTTCGACATCATTCATTAGAGAAACGCAAATCCAAACCACCAGAGATACAATTTCACATCCATTAGGATGCCTTCTTTAAAAAAAAAAAAGTCAAGCCAGGCAGGGTGGAGCACGCCTATAATCCCAGCAAGCCAGGAGGCTGAGGCAGGAGGGTCTCAGGTTCAAGGCCAGCCTGCCAACTGAGACCCTGGCTTAATAAAAAAATTTTTTAAAAAAAGAACTGGAGATCAGCTCAATGGGAAAGTGCCCCTGGGCTCAATCCCCAGAACCACATAAACAAATAAATAAAATATAGACAAATATCAGAAAATAACTGTTGCCAGGGGTGTGGAGAAACGAGAAGCCTCATGTATTCCTGGAGGGAATGTGAAGGGCACAGCTGCTCTGGAAAACGGTGGTCACTGCACGATTACGCAATTCTGCATATGTGACCACAAGGATTAGAAGCAGGGACTTGAACAAACACTCCCACCTACGTCCCTAGCAGCATTATTCACAGTGGACAAGGACGGAACCAACACAAGTGTCCATCAATGATAAGCAGATAAAAGAAATGTGGCTTTCTTTGATAAGCAGCGTGAACTACTCAAGACAAGTGGGCCGCACACTTAAAGGTCAAAATGATCAACTTTGTTGTGTATATTTCATCACTATAAAAACCAAAAGCTTAGCAGTACCTCAAAATGGTAGTTGATGAACTTTAGGACACACGTGGGCCTGTGACTGAGCCCTTTACTGGGCTGTCCCCAGCTGGGTGAGGACGCCAACTCGTGGTCAAGAGGTGCTGGCTCCAGGCCTCCCAACTCCGAGTCCTCACTCCTTCCTCTTCTTGAAACGCAGAAGATGCGTCCCTGGCAAGACTCTGTGCTGGCTATGGTTTGGGTGTTGCCTGGGGCACGGTTGCCTGAACCTCGCAAGGAACCCCGGGTGACTCTGGCCCTATGCTCCTGCACCCCGACAGCCCGGGTCCTCTCTGAGTACACCTCACTGCACAGCAGGCTCAGCGAGGGCGAGTGCCCCAGTGAGACACCTGGGACACCAGTCCTCAATCACAGCTCCTGTCACTCCAAAATCCAAGACCTGATCTGACGAAGCCAGCTGTCACCAAGAAATGGGAAACACAAATTAGATGCAAAGACAGAGAAGGAGAGTCCCATCAGACGGCAGAGTTGGCCCTCAGCCCCTGCCTGCATCCGGGGTACAGCTCGGGACGTGGAGTCGAACTGGAGGAGGTTCAAGCCTGGTCTCCTCTGTTGGCTCTGGGGCCCTGGACAAGCTACTCACCCTCGGAGCTGGAAATTCCTTTTCTCAAGTGGACAGTCCACCTATCTCCTGAGGCCTGGGAACCAATGTGGACTTCCAGGGTCGCAGCTGCGGCCCCTGCTGCAAAGGAGCCTGCACCCAGGTCACATCCAGTAATACAACTGCAGTCAACACCTGCCTTGGGGACAGCAGCCACGCTCCCCAGACCCCGGGCCACTGAGGGTCACCAGGGAAGAGAAGAAGGCTGTGAGAATCCAGAGTGCACACAGGGTGGCCTTGCTGACTGGCCACAAGGCACACCCAGAGTTGCGTTTGTTCCTTGTGGGGACCTTCTACTTCAGTGGGAAGCCCTCCTCGGCCGCAGTGCGTGTTGGAATGGAGTGCAGCCTACTCCCCATCCCACGGGTGTCACCGCCTATGCCGGAGACTGTCCCGTGTCAGGGGCTCTGTGCTCTGTCCATGCTGCTGCCCTGGAGTGACTGGCCTGGCCAGGCCCACACCAGACAAAGGGTGGGGCTGGTGGAATTGATCAGCTGAGGTCTTGGCGAGCTCTGTGCACGTCACACAGCAGCAGCCACGAAGCGTGGGAACTGGGTGCGCTGCCAACATCAGGCACAGACTCCCGCCCCTGTGACCACAGGGTCGTTGTGCCTGCCCAGGCAGCTTGTGCCTTCACCAAGAAGCCACGCAAGCCACAGCCCTCACTGTTCCTGGGGCCCCAAGTCCCCAAGGAGCTGAGGGATGTCAAGGCAGAAAAAACAACTCACGGAAACAGGACGACAAACCCTTTTATAAAATATTTATTCTAAAAAAATCACGCTGTACAAATTTAGAACAATGCTCAGATTTATAAAAATGTGAACATAACAGAAGACTAAAGGGACAAATTTTCATTGCTGTTTTCTTTTTAAATTAGGAAGAATGATTTTTTCAGGTACAGTGATAGTAAAGATCTAGGAGACATTGAGCCAGGAGTGAAGAGCCCAAGACCCGCTGCCAACCTGCAGGGTCAGTGTCCACTCCGCCGAATCCCAACCTGTGCTCGAGCGGGAAAGGGCCTTCCCCACAGTGGACGCCGCGCAGATTCCCCAAACCAGGGGTGCTGGCAGGGATGGGTGCTCGGGCTCGGCTTCTCTGGCTTTCCTGCACTGCCAGGGTCTCCTGCGCAGGAGCAGGGCTGCGCGGTGCTCGGGGGAGCTACGGGAGGACGGCGCTGGCTCCTGCAGTCCAGCTGCCGCCCACAGGGAGGGGCTCCGTAAAAAAGAACTCACAAAAACTCCAGGCCAGGGGTCCTGGCTCCTTAAAAAGGCGTTTAAAAAGCTTAGGTAAGTTTGGCTCCATCATTTCTAGTGGCCCGATGACGTCACAGTGGGGCTCCCTTCTTTCACACACACACACTTCCAGGAAAATAACTGCAACTCAGCAAACCTGCAGGACTGTTCTAAGTAAGATGAACAAGGCAGACAGAGGCCACAGCTGCCCGCGGCACAGAGCCCAAGAGGCGCCTTCACATTCCAGACGGTAGGGCAGCCCAGCGTTCACAGCCATGGGTGCCAGGCGGGGTCCATGCGGCACAGATTGTCCAGGCTGTTTGCAGCGGCCACCAGGGTGTTCACCTTGCTCTCCCCGCCTTCAAACTGGGCCAGGTTGTGCAGGCGGGTCATGATGGCGGTGACAGCTTTCTGCACCAGGGTGACCAGCTGCTGGCTGTCCATGTTCTCAGGCTGTCCGGCGGCCGAGAGAGGAGAGGAGGTGTCCTCCTGGGTTTTTTTGTGCCAAGCAATGATCTCGTCCCGGAGCACAGTCTTCAGAATGCCGTCCACCTGTGCGAAGGAGAGAAGGCAATGACTCCTGCTCACAAGGGACACACAAGCAACTCCACAGCAGGCCACCAGGGCCCTGCCTAGCCTGGGCACCACAGCCCCTCCTCTACTGGGAGGCCTGGCCACACACAACACTTCCAACCAGTCTCCACAGCGCCAGGCAACAGCGTCCAGGTGGAACGTGCAGCCTTGCCTGACTGGCT
Source organism: Ictidomys tridecemlineatus (assembly GCF_052094955.1). Lineage (NCBI taxonomy): Eukaryota > Metazoa > Chordata > Mammalia > Rodentia > Sciuridae > Ictidomys > Ictidomys tridecemlineatus. Next base: position 110,162,778 of record NC_135486.1, on the reverse strand, counting down.
CCACTTACCACATCTGCGGGCCGGCCGAGCGCTGGCCAAGAGTGAAGAGGACAGAAAACACATGTGCTGGCTTATGGGCTCCCATTCCAACCAACTACACATCATGAGGTGGGGTGATGGGCATTGCGGAGAGCAGGGCAGGATGGGCAGGAGGGGGAGATGTTCTCCCAGGAGCACCAGGAAGCTCTCACCCAAGACCAGAAGGAAGTGAGGGTGCCGCAGGCAGAGCAGTTGAGCGAAGCCGTGGGCGCCATGCTGCCCTGGTTAGCTTGGAGGGTCAGCAAGAGGTGGCTACTGCCTGGGTCTCACTCAGCACATCAGGTTGGTAGCTCAGGTCCACCACCTCCCACCTGGTGGCCTTGGGGAAGTCACTTAGACCCTGTACCTCAGCCTCCTCATTTGAGAGCAGGGCTTAGTATTAAGTTCCCTCCCCACAAAACAGGCAAAGGTAAAGGAGTTGGCAAGCGTCAAGGGCAGAGACCAGTGTCCGCCAGGCTCTGCCAGCCCGACTCATCAGTGGCCCTTACTCTGACCGAGTTCTCCAGTGATTTACAGGAGGGTCTTGGGAAGAGTGTGGCAAGACCTGGTTCCTGTCTAAAAAGGGTCACTCCAGCTGCCAGTGGGGAGCAGGGCAAAGGTGAAGGGCCTGGCCAGTGGAGACTCATCCTCAGGCAGGCACTTTCAGCTGACAGGTCGCAGGCGTTATTGTACCTTACTCTGGTGTCAACAGAGTGTGATTTTTAGCACAGCCACACACAGCTCCTACCATGGCCTGCATCTGAGCAAGACTTAAAGGCACTCACTAAATACAGATGGTTAAGAAATCTGAGCCCAGAGCTAGAGCTAAAGTCCCAGCTTTCTCCCATCAATGCCACCACGTTCTGCAAACTCCCAGGGTGGTGACAGGCCCTCTGGTGGAGAGCCCTCTTCCGACTTTCCAAATGAAATGCCACCTAGGGATCATCCTATGGCTGTTTCCAGAAGTGTAACAGTTCAACCCAAGCAAGCGCTTCCTGGTCCCTGAACCAGGCACAAGTTCACCACGTCAGAACAGACCCCCTCCTGGAGCCGCCCAGGGCCTGGAACCTTCTCTCAGTCCTACAGGTGGACGACTGTGGCCAGAACAGCACCCAGCACCAAGGGGTGTGCGTGGCTGAATACTAGTTAGAGCAGGGGGTGTGTGAGGCACTTGAGAGAACTTAAAGCCTTCCCAAGTGCTGCCTTCTGGACAGCAGTGAGTTCTGAACCCTCTCTGGAGGACACTGCTGAAGGAGCGGAGAGCGGGAAAGGCCACGCACAACGGGCCGAGTCCTCCCACTAGCAGTGAGGCTGCTGGCTTTGATTCTCCAGAGGCCTATACCATGCACCACCTACTGCCAGGCCTTCTCTCCCTGTACTCATGAGAGAAGGTGAGGCTGGGCTCAGCCCCCGCTATTTTTTTTTTTGTACCAGGGACTGAAACCAGGGGTGCTTAACCACCGAGCCACATCCCCAGAACTTTTTTATGTCTTATTTTGAGACAGGGCCTCACTAAGTTGCTGAGGCTGGCTTTGAATTCACAAATCTCCTGCCTCAGCGGCTGAGCTGCTGGGATTCCAGGTGTGCGCTGGGGTGCACTGGCTCAGCACCTACTATCAAGAGAGCGGAGCCCTTGGGAGTGATGCTGGACAGGCTGCATCAGGAGGAACCCACTTCACGTGCAGCCTCCACAGCCTGGCAGCTCCTGGACCTCTGCTGTGCCTGCTGCCCAGGCCTCAGCTCCGCTTCCACAGGGCTAGGAGAAACTGAGAGCCCGCTGAGGCAGCCAGTGTACTGCCAGGCACAGGGATGGCACCCCGGAAATGGCAGATTTGGCTGTCCTGTCCCCATGGACAGAGCTGCCAGATGCTCTCAGGTGGCTTCACGCTTGCCAGGGTGCCCAGGGTGTCCTGCTCCCTGGAGTCTGAGCAGCCTGCACTGTACCTCTGCTCAGCTCACTCCAGCCCCACAGAGAAGCTCTACCCTCTAATGCTAGGAGGGAGTGCCAAGGAGGAAGGGAGGGTGACAGGCAGCAGAACTGCTGGGGAAAGCGTCCCACAGAGGACTCTAGACTGAGAGCCTTGACATCCTGAACACGTCAGCACAGGGAATCTCCCAGGGCCTTTCCACAGGATTCCACCTCAGCATTGGGTCCTGTTACCAGCTCAGCAGGAACCTGAGTACTGGGTTCCTACAGGACGATTCCATGACCCACCTTGAAGTTGGGCTGGGCGAAGCACCGTGCAACAGCAATCATGGAGGCAGTCAACGGGCCAGAGACGCCGATGGTGGTCAGAAACTCAGAAATGTTGGGTGTGAGGCGGAAAGGGACAGGACGGTTGGCATCTAAGTCCCCAGTTGCATCATTTATATCAAATCGAAAGTAGGCAACATTCAGCTTGCCGGTGTCCTGCATTTCACAGGAGGAGATGCATTAGGGACTCAGCAGCGGAAGGGAGAAGTTGGAAGAAGAGGGTCTGGTGGTTCAAGCCACGCTACCTGAGCAATCTGCAGCATCTCGGGGTTCAGTCTATTTAAATGCAGAACGAACTCGGCGAAGCCAATCAGAGCCAACTGGATGGTGAACATCTTCCTGAAGGTCCAGTAGTCCGTGGCGTTGGGGAACGTGTGCAGGGCCCACTCCTTGAGCATGCTGCGCGGCACCATGTTGCTCTGCACCTCCTTGAGAATGTCTCGAAGGACCTGAAATACATCACTTCATGACTCCTCCATCCAACTGGCTTATTTTTTTCCCCCTACAAATTGCAACGGTTTATTTAATAAGAACCCGTAAAGAGGACTTTGCTGCCAATGTTATTCGACTAAACTAAACACAAGGATGTACAAGATTGCTCCATTTCCCCCTCGGGCTCAATGTCTTGTGGTCTAAGTGCCAATGGGACTGTCTGAATAAAAGCTTTAGTTATGTGATGTGTGGTTATCTGTCCTACAGAAAGGGAGGTAATGATCTGAAAACTTCCACCCATGCCAACTGCAGAAGGTACCAGGCCATTAACAGGAAGAACAAAACAGCTGGGCCTCAACCACACCTCTCCAGCTTCATGAACTGGGGAGCTGGTCTAAGAAGAGCAGGTGTTGGGCAACGCAAAACTGAATTTCATCCTAAACGACTAAAAAACAGGACTTGAAGCCTCACAACTGCAGGGAGGGCCTCGGGAGGCCTTCCTGAGTTAACTTCAGACCAGCTGGTAGAGGCGCAAGGTGCTCTCTGGGCTAAGTGCTGCCTCATGCTCTGAATAGCCGCCAGGACACAGGCCCTGTGCACACACAGGCCTGCTCCAGGGCACAATGGGAAGATGCATTCCTGAGGCTGCAGAGCAGGGGCTTCCATTGCTCCTGGTGCAGTAAAAAAGCTGGGAAAATCAAAACGATTTTCAGAACTTTCCAGACTCCTCCCAGTCAGAGGAGCTCTTGTTCAGGAGAACGGGGGAGTCCTCTTTGATTCTCCTGAGGCCCACAGGCATACACCACTTACTGCCGGCCTCTCCCCACCTCTCTGGTGGCTGAGAGCCAAGAACCACATGACCAGGCTGGCCGTGGAAACAGTAACCTGACAGCTACTGGAGTGGGAAAATGAGTTTGGTGACCCCCAAAAAAGACTTGCCCCCAGAGAACTGTCCCTATTTGAATCGCCTGGAAGCTAACCACAAAAAGCCCCATTCACAGGGCTTCTCTCCATCTTACTGAACCCTGAATTCACACAGCGAGGACAGCATTTCTGAAGCGCATCTGCAAAAACAGTCAATGACAACTGTTCAATATCGCTGGTGTCGGAGGAAAAGACACCCATGAAGACTGGCCAAGCAAAAGAGCAGGGAAATGGCATGCCCACAGGGGCTCGGAGAAGCAATGTACACCCAGGGACCTAGAAGGCCACGTGTGTGTTCATGAAAAACCTCGGAAAGCCAATGCGCTCGTCTGGTTGACCCTGAGACACTGCATAAGTAGGGAGCGAAGGCAAAGGCAGAGCTGAAAACTGCTGAGCCCTGAGGAAGGCATGCCGCCCCACAGACAGAGAGATAGACACACAGACACCTCTTCAAAAAAGTTGCAAGATCCACTGGATGAGACATTTAACAGAATCTCTTAAACCATTAGCCAGACACTAAACTGAGCAGACATCAGGGCTACCCCCGACAAAGCCTGAACTGCAGTTAGTCCAGGAGGGTCACTATGACTACCACCAAACCTGACAAGTCTTCAAGGGAGGATGTGATATCTAGAGTGGCCAAATCATGTTGCTAAAACTCCCAATTCCAACATTATATTGTAAGACACACAGAATGAGGAAAACAAGCTGACACACAGGGGAAAGAGGTGAAGTCTTCTGAGTTTCCATTAAAAACACAAATGATCCAATTTAAAAGTGGTGAAGCACCTGCAGGCATTTCTCCAAATAGCCAAAAAGGACATGAAAAGGTATCAACTATGTTGAAAGAGGACTTCACACCCACCAGCCAGGACGGCTTCCATCAAAAAGATGGGCAGAGATAAGTGTTGGCAAGAATGTGAAGAAACTACCAAAGAAATAAAAGTACACACAAAGACACAGGCCCCAACATTCACAGCAATGCTGGTCATACTAGCCAGAAAATGTAAATAACCCAGAAGTCCATCAACTGATGAATGCATAAATTATGTGGATATTCATGTAATGGAATATCATTTGGCAATAAAAAGGAAGTATGAAAACATGGTACAAAATGGGTGAATCCTGGAAATACAAAAAAAATTCACTGAAGTCCATATATTATAGCCAGACATGGTGGCACACACCTATAATCCCAGTGACTCAGGAAGTTGAAGTAGGAAGATCAAGTTTGAGGCAACCTCAGCAACTTAGCAAAACCCTATCTCAAAATAAAAAGGCTGGGAATGTGGCTCAATAGTAGAGTGCAGTGCCCCTGGGTGCAGTGCCCAGTACCAAAAACTCCCCCCTAAAACAAACAAACAAATTTTAAAAATCCTGTATGTAGAATTCCATGTCCAGAATAGACAAATCCAGAGGCAGAAAGATCTGTGGTCCCCAGGGCTGGGAGTAGAGAAGAACATGGAGGGACTAGCAAACGGGGAAGATGTTTTAAAGACAGCAGTAGTGACTGCGGCACAACGCTGTGATACTAGAAATCCTTAAATGTGAACTTTAAAGGTTGAGTTTCATGGTATACGAACCATATCTCAACCAAGGTGCTATCCCAAGTGAAAGATGAAGGAGCAGAGAAGCAGCCCACAAGGAGGCAGAGAGAGAGGAGAGCGCACAGCTAGGCTACTCCACATGGTCAGCGTCTAGCTCAGCAGGACCCACAGCACCTTCTTTTTTTTATTTTTTGGTACTAGGGATTTAACCCAGGGGAGCTAGACCACTGAGCACAGCCTCAGCCCTTTTTATTTTGAGATAGGGTCTCACTAAGTTGCCTAGGGCCTCACTCAATTGCTGAGATTGGCCTCAAACTCATGATCCCCCTGCCTCAGCCTTCTAAGTGGCTGGGATTTTAGGCGTGCACCACCACTCCTGGCTCATGTGGCGTTTTTAAGATGTGAGTGCACACGTGCAGACAGAAGTCACCAGCTTCCACTGTCAGAGACAAGTGATGACCTGAAGAACACAATCCATTTCTCTCCTGTGAGTACCTCCAAGCTGTCCTTAGTCCACAGAATGACCAAGCCATAACTTGTGTCACAAAAAAATCCCTGGAGCCGGGAATAGTGGCCACACCTATAATCCCAGCAGCTCAGGAGACTGAGACAGGAGGATCATGAATTCAAAGCCAGCCTCAGCAATGGTGAGGCACTAAGCAACTCAGTGAGACTCCGTCTCTAAATAAAACACAAAATAGGGCTGGGTGTGGCTCAGTGGCTGAGTGTCCCTAAATTTATCTCCAGCACCCCCCCCCCCAAAAAAAGTCCCTGGTACCAGTTCACAAAGGAGGCTACACTTCTGTGCACAGAGGTCAATCAGAAAACAGGATCTGCACACAAAGGTGGGAAGCTGCCCTGGACCACCTGGGGCCTTGCCTGTACCCCAGGCCCTGCCTTGGAGGTCAAACACACAGCTATGGGTTCACTCTTCATAAACAAGATCAAGTGCTCCAGGACACGGCCAAGTTGAAATGAGCCCCAAGCGACATGGGCAAGTCCTGGCTTCTGCCCTTTGGCCTCCCTTTGCAATGCACAGAAGTACCACGGGGCACATAGAGAGTCCAAAATAGCCGCCTCAGGACGCTCCTCACAAGCCTAGACCAACACCTTCTCTGGCAAGGGAAGGAACCTGCAAACCCCAAAAGGGCCCTATGCCCCAGAGGGATGCAGGCGGGTCTACCCAGGATCCTGTGGTTTGCCCGGGACTCCTGCCCAAGGCCAGTCACTCAGCTGGCTCCCCATCTCAGAGCTCCCCACTCTGTTTCAGATGATACACACACAGTATAGACACGTGTGTCACCTAATACCCCAGGAGTGTACCAGGGTCCTGTCAGCAGCTCAGGACAGACAGAGACAACAGACAGTCCACACCACTTCACATGGGAACCAGCTGCCCAGTGAGAAGTGAGTCTGATGTAAACTGATGGGGGGCGCTGGGGGTGGAACCCAGGGCCTCGTGCTGCATGAAAGCTGATTTTTAGATTCTAGTTTCTGAGCTTTGTAAGGGAGAAGGACAGTACTTTCTCGATGAGGAGAACTTACCTCCAACTGGTCACAGCAAACCCTCTGCAGAAACGTCCCCTCATCCAGGTCACTGGCTGATTCCTACCATCTCATAAGTCTAATGAAGTTACTTTAGGTGAGAGAAGTACCCTCAAAGAACACTCCATTCATCTCCTAGGTCCCCACATCAGCCAGGAACCACAAGAAAGCGGCCACAGGTGGAGGCCTCGGGCAGCAGCCTGGCCCTGCTTGGTACCTGGTGGCTGGCCTGGGTCCCCCGCGCCTGCACTGTGGCCAGCCTGTCGTAGTAACGGGAAATGGGGTTGTCGTGCTCGATGCCCTTCTTGGCACAGCGCTGCTTGTAAATCTCCACGAGGGAAAGTGAAGAGGGGTTGTCTTCCACGAGGCGCATCTGCGGGGACACAGCAACCACCCGGGGAACTGGGGGAAAGAAACAGGGCAGGTTGAGAGGGCAGAACCTGGGGCTAGTGCTTGACCCCACCTTCTGCACTGGCTGAGGGCCGAGAGAACTTGGTTGTGTGAAGAGAGGAGGAACCCTGGGTCACACCCTGGGTACTCAGCAGACGGCATCAAGCTCAGTCCACATGAGCCAAGTTCTTCAGAGGCCATCTCAAAAACACAAAGTGACTACCACCCTGTTCGCTCTTCAGATGCCTTCCCAGCTGGAGTCCACAGAGGAACCCAGCTCCTGGCTCAAAGGCACCTTGCCACTCTGTCTTCCTGCAGCTAGAATGGCGACACTCAGGTAAATATCACCTGGGTTGTGTTCTGTTCTACGGTTCAGATAAGCCCCATGGGGCTGTCTGTGAGTGAAATGAGAAAATACTTCAAGATGTTGGATTAAGTTTATATGGAATTTGGCCAAATAAAGTTGGAAACAGCTGAGAGATTCCAAAAGAGAGAGGTCATTCCAGAAGACAACATCAAAGTCCAGACTGCCCAGTGCGGACCCCATGGTGGCCTGCGCTGGCCATGCTGAGAAGGCAGGCAGCAACAGTGTCCTGCTCTGGCTCTCGTCTGTGTCCAGGCCACTGAGACAACAGAGGCAATTCTAACTTCTGATGACGAGGCTGGTCGACTCAGTCTACCATCTGCTAAACCATAGCTGTTGGCTGGCCACCCTGGCTTCAGTCCATGAAAAAATTCCAAGATGACTCCAGGGTACATGCTTGACTGTCACTCAGTGCTAACTGAAGTGTGTGGAAGAAACAAAAGAACACTCTGCACCTCATGACCGGGTCAGCAGTCATGACTGGGTCAGCACTGCAGCCCACGCTGCATCTGTGAGAAAGCACACACAGCTTTCTATGAAGCACTGCAGCAAGCTGGCCCCTGACCTGTTTCTAATCTACCTCCTGTCTGGAGATACTACACTTGGACTACACCTGAGCAGTCAGGAGAGCACCACACAGAACTGGACGAATGCCCTGTGGCAGGCTCCAGCCTCAGGGATTGCAGCTAAAGTGACTGTGGCAACTTGGGAATGAAAAGACTTCACTCAGTGGTTGCTACTGGGGCCATTTAGAAACGAACTCTGTAGTCTTCATGGAGACTCAGCTCAGTTCAGAGCCTTCACCTCGCAGGGAGCAGCCTGAAGGTGGGGACACCGTCCATAGGAGGGCCATCAGGGCTGCTCTTCATCCCACAGCCTTTTTCTCCATCTGGAACCCTCCCTGGGCCAACACACACCAGGCCTAAGCTGCTGCATCCTCAGGCATAGTTATCATGATACCTGTGAAAAACAGATGCCGCTTGGTGGTTTCTTTCCTCTTCTCCAAGCAGGGGTTCAGCAGGCGCAGCAGTTGCAGGACGCGCTCCTCCCTCCGAGACTCTGTGAGGCAGGCATCATTCATGACCAGGTACGGGTAGATTTTGCCATTATGCCCACGGATGTACAGTCTGCGGGCAGCTGTATTGTGCTTCTGCACAATTTCCACCCTGGGCATAAACCTACCAAAGCAAGCAAACAATGAAGCATGAACTCCAAGTCCTGGTTCCCCAACCTTTTCTGGGGAAGAAAACAAGAGTATTCAGAATGGCCACGAAGAAGCAGGCTGTGCAGTTCCACAATCGCTAATGATTCATGTGACCCTGTCCCACTCTGACACGATGTGTGGATGGGCCAGTATTTCACATCGCAGCAGGCACTTCTAGGAAGTCAGGGAGGATGGCTTGTCGGACACAATGTGAAGGAATGGAAAAGCAGTGCACTGCATCTAATTTAGAAATACAAATACAAAACACCACCACCACTGTTGTCCTCTTGAACAGCTTTCATGCCAAGCAAGGTGTGGCCGCTCTCGTAAGCGCTGGGCTGTCCAGTTCTGCTTGGGCTAGGAAACCCTGGGAGACTCTGCATTTTGTCAGACCGTATGGTGATTCAGAAAAGGTTCCCTGGGAGGCAACCCGACCCTCATTCAGGACATTGGACTTTCAAGTCAGATCAAGCTCTTTCAAGGTGCCCAATTACTCCCCTGCTATAAAAATCATGTATTCTCCCAATCTAGGGAATTAATGTCTGCAATCCTGCTCGGACCCTACCCCAGAGCCCCCTCCAAATGCCAGGCCATGCTCACTCACCGAGCAATCTTGATGTAATAATGTGTTGGCTTTGGCATCAGAAATTCCCCAGGAATTTCTACTTCAGCTGTTTGTGCTGAGAAATTGCTTAAAAATCGGCACTTTTCTTCTATGAGGAAGAATTTTGGAAGTTGCTTTGTTTTAGCCTCTAAGATTTTGATCCACTTTTTCAATTTGGAAATAAGATTATGAAGTTTCATGGATCCTGGAACACTGAAGTCAAAATCTGGAAAATAAAACATGATTAAAAACATTTCAATCATCACTACAAAATTACCACTCAAACATCTACCAACTGCATTAGACATGCTCTATATGTGATGAGGAGCACAGAACTGTAAGCCCACATGCTCTTCAAAGTGAAGGTGTAAACCTGAGAGAGCAGCTCTTGTCCAGGACCTCTCACAACATTGAGAGGAGGAAGAAAGATGAATAAAACATCAAACTGCATCCCCTGTCAAAACAGGCTCCTTTCAGAGGGCTGAGGCCACACAGGCCCCTGCATGTCCACCTCACAACATGAGGTATGTAGCTCTCAGCGACAGCCTGTGAATACCCACAACAACTCGGGAGCTTGTGTCACCAGGACCTAAGGATTACATCACAAGGGCAGCACCAGCCACACCACTTCTGAGTATGAGTGTCAATCACACCAAGAAATGAAGTCCTCTGTGATAAAAACAGAGTGATTGATGTGACAATAAGGGTGTACCCAGAAGGCACTAAAAGATGAGTTCTCAGAAGGATCATGGCAAGAAATCTAAATGACAAAACAGAAAACATTTTCACTTGAGCAATTTAAAAAATCCGTGGGTCCCTAGTACGGGGGTACATTCCTAGAGTCCCAGTGGCTTGGGAGGCTGAGGCAGAACTCAAGTTTGAGGCCAGTCTTGACAACTTAGTAAGACCCTATGTTCAAAATAAAAAATAAAAAGGTGTGGGGATGTAGCTCAGTGGCAATGTGCCTCTAGGTTCAATCTCTAGTACCTGACTCAATAAAAATCAATCATCCAATCCCTGGGTAATGTATTTGTCAGGTTTTACTGAGACTCAACAAATTCAAAAAAGTTCAAATAAATTATCCTTTAAAAGCCATCAATTTCCTTCCAGATTAGCACCAGTGCTGGGAGAGACCCTGTCACTCTAAGTTACCTTTTTTGTGTGTCAAGTAAGGACCCCAGGGCAGGCATAGGGAGGCACTGTTCTAGGCCTAGGAAGTGCGGGCTGCATGATGATCAGAGACCACGGGGAGGCCTGGGTCTCCACAGCAACTCCTACTCAAGAGGCTCTCGACATTTCCCTGCATGATCACTGGCTCATGGGCCACCTTCTCTCAGTCCCACTTGGTCCGAGCCTGCTGCAGGCTTGGCAGAGACAGCCTCTTGCCCACCTCTCCCTTCCCAGGGCAGCCACACAGCAGGAGCTACCAAGTCAGACAGAGTTGAAAGCCCAAGAAAGCGACTGAAGGGCTAATAGCAGCAGTTTGGAACCAAAAGCTGGCAAAGGCCCACTGGATGCTGAGCTCAGGTGCCCCACTTAGGAAAGGCTCCAGAGGGCATGGCTGGCCAAGGGCAGACCTGCCCTGTCTCTTCCCACATCAACTATCACTTTGAACCTGCCTAAAGTCATCTCCTGGTGCTCAGCAAACAAGCCAAGCAACATCCCATCACATTCTCTGTGTGAACCGGCCACGAGGAACAATGGCACTAGATGGTGCTCAGTCCAGAAGTGACTCAAGGCTGGGGAAAGTCAGCTGTCAAACTCTAATGAAGAGCAGGCACAGTATGCAAACTGTCGCTGTGGAATAACCAGACCTCTAGCAGGTTGCAGAAACATACAGGAAAGCCTAGCCACCCTCCTATGCCAATATCCTGCACAACCACAGTTCTGTGCAGAACCAAGAGTGACACTGGCATAGTCCACACAGCTGACGCAGATCACTGGTCATACGTGTGTGTGTGTGTGTTGGCGGGGGGAGGTCCTGTCCTGTGAGCAACTCTGCATGACCTTTGACCTCTACTATCATCAAGATGCTCAACTGTGCTGCCAACTCCTCTCTGCTACCCCTTGATAGCCACACCCACTCCTTAATCCCTGACACCCAACCACCACTAATTTATTACCCATCTCTATAATTAGTTTACAAATATTTCATAAATCTGCTGGGTGCTGTGGTGCACACCTGTAATCCCAGCAGCTTGGGAGGCTGGGACAGGATGACTTTGAGTCCAAAGCCAGCCTTGGCAACAGTGAGGTGCTAAGCAACTTGCTGAGACCCTGTCTCTAAATAAAAAATATGAAATAGGGCTGGGGATGTGGCTCAGTGGCTGAGTACCCCTGAATTCAACTCCTGGTATCCTCCCAACAAAAAAGTTTCATAAATTGAAACAATACAGTGTGTATCCTTCTTGCATTGGCATAATATCTCTGAGGTTCATCCAAGTTGCTCTGTGCATCAATACTTAACTTTTTATTTTTGCGGAGAATGAATAAATTATATCTTGTTATTCAAGAAGGGGGTATGGGTGGTTTCCAGTCTGGGGACAAAAATGGCTATGAATATTTGTGTACAAGTTCCTATATAAAAATACTGTTTTACTTCTCTGAAATACATCATAGACTCTTCTAGACTCTTCCTAAACTTTCTCCCACCTCCCTATGGGTACCTGAGACTAGAAGCACATTCCATAGGAGTCAGAACCGAGATCAGAAATGGCCTCCCCAGGAGCAGGGGAAGGAGGGCAGGAGCTTGATCTACACATCTGAAACCTGTAGGGGTCTGAGGGGGGCTGGAAGCCTCACAGCAACTACTTTTGAGTTTTCATCAAAATCCATGTGTTTCATCCCATTTCTAATTCTTTATTTCAGACTTTATTTGATGAAATGAGCTGATGTTTTAAGATGAAGACATACTGAATGCTGTTTCTAGTAAAATACGGTTTCCACAAGACTTTCATTCCAGGCACTTCCTTTTTCAGAGAAGGGGGAAGGCACACAAGAACCCCACAAAGGCAACAATCAAGATGATGAAAGCTCCCAGCACGAAAGGCAGACCTTGTACTTGATTTTCCAGAGAGCACTTTTCCCAGTGCAGGTCCATGGTGTGGAAAGCTCAACCTAGGCCGGTCGTGTTACCTTAAATGCCCAGCCGACATACCAAGAGCAGAAGCCCCGCACCAGGGACCGTCTGGGTGACGGAGGGTATGTGCTGCACTCTGATGGATTCAAGGTAAGTCATGGCTATCCCTGCAAAGTATCCTTTATGATTAATGGGATAGGATCTTTTACATTATTTCAATCTACGTATCTGTATGTGTGTTTGTTTGTGTATTCTCAATTGTATTCTCTAAGATACAATAAGTCTTTTCTT